>NW_027361671.1:94290000-94890000 GCF_039654945.1 Dendrobates tinctorius
TCCTGCCACTGTCTGTCTGTTGTCCGTGCTTCCTCCTCTCTCCTCCTGCACGGAGTCCCGTCCCTTTGTAACCTCTGAAGCCTGTAGTCTTTCCAGTTCCTCGAGCCACCCCTATAGGTTCCAGCTGTCGCGGTGTCTGACCCCCGTGGACCTGCCCCTAACGGCCCCTGTATAGGGGTCGGCTCCACCTGGTGCGCTCGTCCTGGGGCCTCAGTTCCGCGATCCAGAGGGTCCACTCTCGGACGCAGTCCATACCCTTGAAGCGTCACACATGGGCTTTAAACTTCTTGATGACACTGCGCATGGTAGACACAGGAACATTCAGGTCTTTGGAGATGGACTTGTGTTAGGAATGAGTCACCCTAGGAGGCAAAAACAGAAATACTAGCTAAGTCCAGAAAACCAGAGAAGTTGGCAGCTATCGGATTGCAGACCCCTGAACCTATCAACAACAACTAGCAGTAGTCGTGGGGGGTTCCTACGGTGCCCTAGACCCCTCGATCACAGCGGGAGAACTAAATAGCCTAAAGACAGAAAGGGAAATCTAAACTGCCCCAGAGCAGACCCCATAGCAATAGGCAGCCCCCAACATATAATGATGGTGAAGCAAGATGAAAAACACTCAGACAGATAGAAAGATAGGCTGAGTAAATGATGGGGCCCAAGCTAACTAAATAGGACAGGATAGAAAAGCTGCTGTCTGCAATCCGCCAAAACCCTATCAAAACAAGAGCCAACAGACTGATAGGGAAAAAAGCCCTGAAGACGCTAGGCTTCAAAAAGACTATATCAGTAATAAGGTATATTCTGAAGACAGAGCAAAAAGGAATTCAGCTCACCCCAGCAGGGAATGGCAGAAATCCAGAAAAACAAGGCAAAACAAAACCAAAACACAAATGCAAAAAGCAGAGCAGAAAACTTAGCTTTTGAGGAGCAGGAATCAGACTGGTCTCCTAGAATCCCTCTGAGAAATCACCAGCAAGGCAGAAAGGCGTCGGCTGCTTTATATCCAGTCAGCAATTCCAGTCACCCAGTCATCATCATCCTGCTCAGGTGCTTGGTAATCAGCCTCACTACCTTCCTTCACCAGAAGAGGGAGTTCATCAGACCTCAATGGTGAAGGGGAAAATGAACTCACAACAGACTTGTAGCCTTGAGATTGCTCATGCTTCCTCACAATTTGGTTTCTCAAGTCCTCAGACAGTTCTTTGGTCTTCTTTCTTTTCTCCATGCTCAATGTGGTACACACAAGGACACAGGACAGAAGTTGAGTCAACTTTAATCCATGTCAACTGGCTGCAAGTGTGATTTAGTTATTGCCAACACCTGTTAGGTGCCACAGGTAAGTTACAGGTGCTGTTAATTACACAAATTAGAGAAGCATCACATGATTTTTCGAACAGTGCCAATACTTTTGTCCACCCTCTTTTTTTTATGTTTGGTGTGGAATTATATCCAATTTGGCTGTAGGACAATTCTTTTTGTGTTTTTTCATTTAAGACAAATTAAATGAAGATAATACCAAAGAATTGCAGGGGTGTCAATACTTTTGGCCACAACTGTATATATATTATATATATATATACACACACACACACATACATACAGTGCCTTGCAAAAGTTTTCGGCCCCATGGAACTTTTCATCCTTTTCCCACACATGCTTCAAACAAAGATACCAAATGTAATTTTTTGGTGAAGAATCAACAAGTGGGACACAATTGTGAAGTTATTTTACATTTTTGTGGAAATTCAAAAACTGAAAAGTGGGGCATGCAATATCATTCGGCTCCTTTAACTTAATACTTTGTTCCGCCACCTTTTGCTGTGATTACACCAAAGAATACCAAAGAATTTGTGTTTGCAATAATTTTCAGGAAGAAACTGAGTATCATCTGACAGAATTGCAGGGGTGTCAATACTTTTGGCAACAACTGTGTATAATATATATATACACACACACACACACATATATATATATATATACACATACATACATACATATACACACACACACACACTAGATGTGTGCCCGATCAGGAAGGCAGTAACAAAACAATGGGGGCAGCTTTGTGGTGGTGGGGGTGGCAGCCCACCCACTTCCGTGCAGTCACAACCAGCAGGAGAGAATGTTTTGCGGCCTGTGCTGGAGATGGTGTGCGGTGCCACTAGAGGGTGACCGCACCCAATCTCCAGCACAGGCCTGAAGCCGCCGTCTTTCCTGCCGGCTGTGACTGCACGGAGGTGGGCAGGCAGCGGCGGGGTCCGGCGTATGTAGTCAGGCGGTGGGTCCTGGCAGGGGTCCGGCGGCGTCATCCCTCTCATTATACTCTCTTCATTACACCCCTCTCGTTATATCCCCTCGTTACACCCCTTTCACAGCCTCGTGATCGCAACGGCGGCCTGGATTCGAGCGGCAGATGGGATATGAGTGTTGGTTGGGATCCAAACAGCGGCCGGGATCGCAGCAGCGTTTAGGAACGCAGCGGCAGCCTTGATCCGAGCGGCTGCTGGGGTCCCAGCGGCGGTCGGAATCACAGTGGCATTCGGGATCGCAGCGGTGACCTGGATCTGAGTGGCAGCTGGGATCGCAGTGGCGGCCTGGATCCGAGCGGCATTATTTGGGTGTTCCAAAATGGCGGTCGGCGTACTTCCGGTGCGGCGCAGTGGATTGTGGGATTCGGGGACTTCCAGACGGATGTGGATGACAGACAATTTAAGGCCATATATCTAGATATCACATATACATACACATATGTACACGCATTAATGCCAGGACAAGTTAAAATGTCTTGCCAGTTATTAATAGGAACAGACATCCACAATGCTATAGTGCTATGGAAAGGCGGTGACACAACCACTCACACAACCAACATTTGCATGGTGGTTTCTATAAGGTGCCAGCCTCAAAGTTACGCACATTGCACTACTGCTGGCTAACAGTTCATTGGCCTTGCTTATACTTTAAGGTCACGCAGGCTGATCAGAACCTTTTGTCTACATCTCAAAAAGTAATTACACCCCGATTTCCCAGAACATCACAAGGTCAAGCTGCATTCTGCAGAGAAAGTAAACCTGAGGTATTATCAATAGACATGAGTGAATCTTCTACAATATAAATTTGCTAGGTTTGTTCAAGAAATTTTGTTTGGCCCAAATTTGGTGCAAAACAAGCTTGCCAGGAAAGAGTTAAGAAAAAAAAACCCACAACTTTTAATCTCACCTCTTCTTGACTCTCCCAATAACTCTCCTGCCACTGCTTGTCCTTTGATCAGCTCCTGTGTGTTCTATCTTCCTCTCTTTCCAGGCGGCTTACAGTGCTCCAATTATTCACACACATTAGAAATGTTGATAGCGCTCCACCTGTCGGTGTACGGCCTGATGAAGTTCAACATTGAAGGCAGAGATTGAGAAGAAAATAGAATAGCGGATCCAATCAGAGAGCCATCAGTGGCGGGAGAGATATGTAGAGGGATAAGAAGATGCGACTATAAGATTTTTTTTAAGCTCCTTCCAGTTGGCCGCCAATTTGCTGGGTTTTGTGCGAATCACAATTTTGGGAATAAATTCGTAAAACAAATTAGATTTGTCACGAATCAATTAGCTCATCTCTAGTTATCATGACTACCTCGGCTAAAATACCCAGTACACTACAAGTAACTGTGTGCTGGCACCTTATGAAACCTTATTATAAATGAAGAATACTAAAAAAACCCACCCTTTCCATTGACGAAAGGAGTGTGAATGGGTGGTCCACCTGCGAGACCTCATGTAGCAGCCTGACTTGGCTGTGACCTGCCCTTGTATCAGTGTGTATGGCATTTTTCAGTTACATGTTGTGGTGTAATATATTTTTTCAGTGAATTACTTCGCTTTTTCGGCTAGTGATTAGTCTGAATTATGCACTGCCGTGTTTATTAGAACTCTATTAATGAAACCAAAGAGAACATTTCTAATACTAATCCCAAGATATGGAAAAAAGCGGTGTGTGCCATTACCTAATAGCATTTCTCATGGGTGAAATTACACTTAAGCAGCAATGAATTGTAAATCTGCTTGCCTTGAAAATAAGTCTCCATATCGCGCTGGTTCTCAAGCCAGTACCCCCCTGAGCTGCACCTAAGCCATCTCATTCACCCAAGCAGTACCCTGCTCTGCACTGATGAGTGGCAGGAATCCCGGAACAGAGTTGTCTACAGATGGATTTCTAGTTTAGTTGATATGTGCTACTTTGTATATTTTTTTTTTTCTTATTGAGCATTTTCTTGAAAATAAGTCTTCATACAGAGTTAGGTCTCAATAAGAGCTGTATCCCCCTGAGCAGAGTCTTAGCCTTAAATTTAAATCCAAAAAGCCTAAATGAGAGATAAAGAGAAGCAATTGTTAATGAAAGTGGCTTAAATGACCACAACTTATCATACTTCTGCCATTTGATATCAAGCTGTGGAATAAAATACATAAAAACATAATAAGGCAGATCTGTTCTCCTTCCCATCCTTACTTATCCAATGTAAGAACACATACCAGCACAGAAAATCAGCAAAACACAACCCAAATATAGAATTGTGAATCTTTCCTGTCCTTGCAGCACAAGAATTCAGTCTTGTGTGTGGTTGATAATGACTAGCCGTCCATAGTGTGTATAGCTAATCATTATGTATTATAGGGGTGAACTATATTGTAGGGGTGCGCTTACAGTTTACTTTAATAGGTTACAAAAACGTCATTCCTTTCTAGCTGTAATCATGATTTATTAAAAAAAAGAAATATTCTTACCATCCACAATCACTATTTCCACAAGTAAAAAAGCCTACTGCTCTGTTCATCCAGACCCTCTTTGTTCATTAAAAGAACTATAACAAAGGGCCATTACCTAAATCACAAATGTGTTCTCTTTCTATAGAAGAGAGATTAACTTTCTAATCACTGGGGGTCTGACTTTTGGCACACCTATGTATCCCGAGTTCAGGGCTCTGTAGCCCTATCTTGAATGGAGCAGAGATGCACATACTCGTCTTAAGCACTATTCAGTGTCAACAAGACTGCAGGAAAAAGCCAAGCATGGCGCTCGGCTATTTCCTGCAGTCTCTTAGTCAATGAATGGTGCGAAAGCTGAGCATGTGCACCATCACTCCATTCAAGATGGGGCTGCAGAGCCAGTTCTCGGGTTTACTGGGGATACTAGTGGTTAGCTATAGCAAGCTATTCCCTTTGCAAAGGATAGGGGAGATTAACGTGTGATTTTGGGAACAAAACTTTAAAGGGGTTCTCCGCCCTTAGTCTACAAGTCTACAGTCACTGTGAGGATTCTTGGTGCCGATGCCAGGAGCGGAAGATCATACGACAGCAAGTATTCAATGTGCACACTCTTGGCTACATTCCGACTAAATGGAACCAGTCTATTAGGAAGGTGGCTGGGAGTATGCATATCAAATACTTGTGGTCACATGACAGGCTGCTCCCGGCACCAGAGAATTCTCACAGCATGTGAGGATTCACAAGTCAACAGTCACATAGAGTAACTGCAGACTTGAAGCTTAAGACTGGACAACCCCTTTTAATAAAATCTGCCATCCAGGAAATGCAATAGCTGTATGGGTGAAGGGGGTTACTATGTAAAGAATAGAGATTGCTAAGCCATTCTGGCTTTGTAGAAAGGTGAGTGACAGTGGTGCACCACCAATTGTGGCAGGCCATGCGGCCCCCATGGGGCCCAGGAAAGGCCCTGGCACCGAGCCCCCTCCGCCCATCATTGCAAGTTCAACTGTATCAGCATCCTGGATGCCGATACAGTTAAACTTGCAATGATAAAACAAGGACCGAGCCTCCCCCATTGCTTTGTTTTGGAGTCTGACGTCTCAGCACAGTGGGCACGATGACATCGCTACAAGACGCCTGTTGCGCTGAGATGTGCTCGCTCGGTGGGGGAATGAGCAGGAGAGGTGAGTATTGTATCTTTTTTCTAAATCAGCAAGAACATTGCGGTGGCCAGAATTCTGTATGGAGGACTATGGGGTGCATAACACTGTATGAGGAGTGCATTATACTGTATTGAAGGACTGCGTGGAGTGCATTATACTATAAGGAGGACTATGTTGAATGTACTATATTGTATAGAGGACTATGCGGGGTGCATTATACTATATGGAAGTCTATGTTGGGGCTATTGTAACACATGAAGAGCTATGTGGGAGCTTTTATACTGTATGCAAGCAATTGTACAGTATGAAGGTTTGTATGAGGTCCACCATACTCTATGAAAGGGCTGTGTGTTGGCCATTATACTCTATGTAGGCCCATTATATTGAATAGAGGACTGTTTGGGGATCATACTGTGTTGAAGACACCATACTTTTTCAGGGGAGTTGAGGGGGATACACTAGGGTCATACTGTGCGTGTAGAGGGTATGGTGGAGGAATTCAGTGTGGGGGTATGTTACACAGTGCTTGTGGGGCACTTTTGTTGACTTTATGAGTGCAATGAAACGGGGATCTAGGGCTCCAGTAGGAGGAAACACGGGTATAACATACCTGGTAATGTGTTTTTTTTCATGAGACATGACGGCACCACGAGAGAGGGGATCCGCCCAACAAGGACAGGAAACCTTCAAGATAAAAGGGGCGGCTCCTCTCTCCGCATCAGTTGTTTTACAGAGCACGAATGGAATTCCACAGGTTAGTATATAAATAATACATCCTTTACACTACTAAATTTCCAACCCCCAAGGGAGTGTATAATGCAAATAATGCATCCTACTAATGATGTGATCAATAGGGAGGGAATATAGGGGTGCCGTCATGTCATGAAAAAACACATTACCAGGTAATACCCGTGTTTTTCCATTCTACATGACGGCACCACGAGAGAGTTACAGATATTTGTATTCTCTTAGGGAGGGATCACTGCTTGTAACACTCTTCTCCCGAATGTGAGATCAGAGGTAGCAAGGGCCGCCTTACAGATTTGGTAAATGGGAGCGTCTGCTCTCTCCGTCCAGGACGTTACCATGACCCTCGTGGAGTGGGCTTTTATACCTTCTGGAATAGCCCTACCTGCACTGTTATATGCTAGCATAATGGCCTGTCTCACTCATCTAGCTACAGTCTGTTTAGAGGTTTTTTAAGGCTCTTCCTTGCCCCTTGGAATGAGACAAATAAGGCCATCTGTTTTTTCTCCAAGGTCTCGTTACCTTTAAATACTGCAGGAGACATCTCCTCACATCTAGGCAATGAAGCCTCTCCTCCCTCTGGTAGTTAGGGTTAGAACAGAAGGATGAGCAGATTATCTCCTGAGCCCTATGGAACCTCGGGAAGGTGTGCTGGATCTAATTTTAACACAACTCTACTGCCCATGGCCTGAGTGTAGGGAGGGTCTGTTGACAATGCGAGTAAATCCTCAACCTACATGTCGATGTGAGCGCCACTAATATTTTTGAAGTTAACACTTTATCTGATGTTGTGTTCAATGGTTCAAACTGACTCTCTGTCAGAGATGATAGGACTAAATTTAGATCCCAAGGAGGAGGAGTAGGGGACGGGACAGAGTCAGCTCTAGCACAGGCCCGGAAAAACCTGGCCACCCACCTATTGTTTGACAGGTCACAGTTGAATAAGGTTGCCAGGGCTGAGATATGTACTTTGAGGGTACTGACAGTTAACCCTAATCCTAAACCTTTCTGCAGAAATTCCAGTATTGCCACTATCGGAACTTTCCCTTCCCGTATTGGGTCTGCGGTAGATAAGAACTTTTGCATATCCTCCTACAAATTTTTTGTAGTCACTGGTTTTCTGCTACTGAGTAAGGTGGATATTAACGCTGCTGAGAATCCTTTTTCCTCTAGTAGTGACCTTTTAAATCTTGGGCTGTCAACTGCAGCCCGGATTTCTGAGGGTGATTGAAGGGACTCTGTGTTAGAAGGTGCTAGACCCCTGTCACTGACATCACTCTCAGCCAGTAGAGTGTAGGTGTGCTGGATCTATGGTGTGCTGGACCATGGTCTTTTTGGTCAAAAGGGGCTATCATAATCATTCCGGCTCCATCCTCTCTGATTTTCCTTAAAACCGCTGGTATGAGGCATATTGGAGGGAAGGCGAACGGAAGACCTGATGTCCACTCTATCCTGAAGGTGTCTACTGCCAATAGTCTGTCTACTGGACTTAGGGAGCAGAATTTCTGAACCTTGCTGTTGACTTTTTTTGAGGCGGAGAAATCTATACTGGGTTTTTCCCACATGTGAATTATCCTTTGAAAAATGAATTCTTTTAGGTACCATTCTCCTTGCCTCAAGTGGATCCTGCTCAGACAATCTGCCTTTAGGTTGTCTAAACCTCAGATATGCAGGGCCGGTAATGAGAGGAACTGGTGTTCTGCTAGAGTCATGATCCGGCCTCAAGCTGCTTAGCAGAGGCCCTTTGACAAGAGCAGTCACCTTCAGCCTAAAAGGACCGGTGACTATCTGCATCAAGGACTGAGAACTGGTGTCTCCCTGGTGGTTTACATATGCAACCACTGCTTGGTTGTCTGATAGGACTCTCACGTGTTGTCCTCTTTAAGTGTGGTAACAACTCCTCTGGCGTTCTTTTTCGATTGTTAGAATTTCTCAATCGTTTGAGGATAGCTTTCTCTCCTCCTGGGCCCAGGGATCCTGGAGCCATAATGTGTCTAGGTGGGCTCCCCTCCGCCAAGGATTAGCATCCATTGTGACCACTTCGAGGCAGTGTGTGTGTGTGTGCAGGGTAGTCCTCTCGGAAAAGGACGCTCTGTAATCACCACCTGAGTGACTGGAGTACAGAGTCCGGGAGGGTGAGCTTTTACTCTAACCGTCCCTGAAGTTCCCGGTTGTTCTGCAGCACACCCCCTTACAGTTCCTTTGTGTGGAACTGGGCCCATTTCACTGCTGGCATGCAGGAGGTGAGGGACCCCACACCAACATGGTCCTCCACAAAACTATTTATGGCTTTTTTTTATCTCCCTTGTCTTAAGGGGGTTTTACACTAAGCGAGATCGCTAGTGATATCGCTCAAGCGTCACCGATATTGTGACGCGACAGCGATCACGCTAGCGATCTCGCTAAGTGTGAAATGTAGCGGCGACCGGACCCCCCGTCGGCTATCGCTGATCGTGCTCGAATGTGCAGGTACATTTTTCCATCGCTGGCGTCCCGCTGTCCAGTAATTATCGTTGTGTTTGAAGCTTAAAAACAACGAGCGACGTCGATAGCGACGCATGGCTCAGCGACACAGGCGTGACTTACCGTCCACGCCTCCTCTGCCCTATTGGTCTTTACAGCGCTCACAATGTGCGAAATGTATCGGACAAAGGTATAAAAGACAACGCTGGAGCGCCTCATTCAACACTTTGTTCCCATGCATAGTGGATGTTAACCGGTTTGGCTTCAACGTTCCAGTGTGAGTCGCTACAGCGTTTATATTTAAACGGCTTTCACAACGCGGTTGCTTCGGCGTCCCTATTGCAATCGCTATTGCGCTTTTATTAGTGGATTCATTTTATTCATCAAAGAACAACTCTGTTTGCCAGGTATGTATTTCAATAGTACCATGCAAGGTGTTTTTTAGAGTAATACTTTTATTGATTATTGTGTTGGCTTTCTACAAATGAAGCTCTTGTTACCAAATAGTCTAATGATTTTATTTTGCAGTTTTTATATCATGAACGGCGCAGAGCGTGCTATTGTGGCTGCTGCTTTGGTGTTGGAGGCTGGTCGGCTACATGAAGAGGCACAGATGCAAGAGAGGCGGTCCAAAAGAAAGCGGCGCATGTGGACCAGAGAGTGGCTGGCGAAGAGGTCCGAATTCTCACACATGCAGCTCGTAAGAGAACTGCAGGAGAACAATCCTCAGGATTTCAAGAACTATCTGCGGATGTCAGAGGACTCTTTCAATTTTTTACTAGCCAGGGTGACGCCATTGATTGAAAGGAGAAATACCAAAATGCGAGCTGCAGTGCCGGTAGACGAACGATTGACCGTGAAGCTGAGATTCCTGGCCACCGGACGATCACTGAAAGATCTGCAATTTTCTTCTGCCGTTTCTTTGTCACTGCTCAGCAGTTTGATTCCTGAAACATGCAATGCCATAGTTCAAAGCCTCAGGAGCTACATCCAGTTTCCAAAAACAGAGGCGGAGTGGAAAAATATTGCCTCTGATTTTCAGAGGCTTTGGCAGTTCCCAAACTGTGGGGGGGCTTTGGATGGTAAACATGTGAGGATCACCCAACCGCCGAAAAGTGGATCCTATTTTTACAATTATAAGGGCTATTTTAGTGTAATCCTTATGGCCCTTGTTAATGCTAACTACGAGTTCATAAATGTTGATGTAGGCATGAACGGCAGGGTTTCAGATGGGGGAGTGTTAGAACATACACTTTTTGGAGAGCGATTGACCAATTGTGACCTGAACCTGCCTCCCAACACAGAGACAACCGGCAACCTCAACTTTGTTTTTGTCGGTGATGAAGCCTTCCCGCTGCATGCCAATCTGCTGAAACCGTACCCCCCAAAAAAGTGTGACGGAGCAAACACGGATATTTAACTACCGTTTGTCAAGGGCACGAAGGGTTGTGGAGAATGCGTTTGGCATCATGGCCAGCCGCTTTCGGATTTTCCACACACCCATAAACCTAAAGTTGGAATCCATTGACTCGGTCGTTATGGCTTGTTGCGTGCTGCACAATTTTCTGCGGCGCCGCGATGCGAATGATTACACTCCGCCTGCCTTTGTGGACTCTGTTGACACTACAAATGGTCAGGTTCTTCTTGGTGGGTGGCGCGACAATGATCCCGCAGTACCTGGACTTCAAGCACTGACAAGGGGAAGAAACCGTGATGATGCAAAGGCTTGCAGGGACCAATACTGCCAATATTTTAATGGGCCTGGTGCTGTTACTTGGCAGCATCAAATCTAGACAGCAAAACTGTTTATGTAACATGTTTATTTCATTCTTGTGTGATAAAAACAACAATAAATTCAAATAGTTGCTACTTTACAAAGTGTTCCTGGTTTTTAATAGAAAAATAAAAAAAAAGGGAACATGGCCCTGCGACACAGTATCAGCACTGTAGCATCGGCGTTAATACGCCATTTTTATAACCGCCCTTAAGTGGACGCTATAGCGTCACCGATAAGCGCGCAGTAGTACCATAACTTAAATTACGCAGTAGCGTCACCAAATGAGGCGCGAAAACGTCGTGACGTCACGTCGTTCTTGTGGGCGTCCCTGCTGCGTAGTGAAAGCGAAACAGGAAGCAATGGCTGGTAGACAGAGAGCTACACCTTGGGGGGAGGCCGAAATGCGTTTCCTGGTACAGGAGATGGAGAGGCGCGATTATGCGTGTGGACAGGCGCATGCACATCCCATGAGACACAAGCGGGCTGTGTTGCGGAGAATCAGGCGAGGACTGTTACGCCGTTTCGGAGTTGAGCGCACCACAACGCAAATAAGGAAAAAACTGGCGGATCTGCGCTTTCGCTCAAGAGACCTCCTCACCAGCCTCCAACAACAAGTGCGGAGGGACCGAGGTGAGTGTTCCACATAGTATGTTTTAAACATATGTTATATTAGTTTTTACATTTTTTTTTTTTATTTACGACAGGGTTTACAGTGTAAAAAAAAAAAAATTACATTCACACATGTGAAATTGCACAACTCAAATTGAAGTGCTATTGCACTCAGTATTAATTTTTTACAAACAGCGGCGCATGCAGCGGCCCCAGCCCCATCAGCACCTGCAGCACCACCAGCCCCCGCAGCACACGAAAGCCCGGCGGTGCAAGCATCTCCTGAAGCAGAGTCCGTAAGTGTTTAAAATACGTTTGTTCATGTTATTAGTATTTTTATTGGGTTGAAAAATACAAGAAAAGGGGGGGGAGAAGGAAGTCAAGGTTCACATAAGGCGAACGGAAAATAAAAACCAAAGTGTAATCCAGGGAGGAAACAAAAGCAAAAAGATTGTAACCAGACCTGATGGTTAAAATTTTTTTTTTAAAAAAAATTAAACGTTAGATACAAAAAAGATGCTTGTTGGAGAGACAGATAATAAAAACTTTTGCAAGAAGTATTCGCTTTCTATAATGTAGTATTACAATACCGTTTCATTTTTGGATGTTTTTACCGCTTTGGAAATGCTCAATGCACAATTTCCTATTTTTAGATACCAGAGCCCGTAAGGACCCCCTCGCCCCCCTCAACGCCTCAACCACAAATTGCTTCCTCCACTTCATCCCCAATGGGTGTGTTTTCTCCAGCATCACTCCGAGAAGCTGGAGCAGACTCGACCTCCGGTAATCAACTAACTTTTTTATTTTTGTTTGAAGCATGTGTGAAATGATAATTTGTGTAACAGTTGTTGACATAGTATATATATATACACATTTTCTTTTCTAGTACGTGTTGCCACTCAACGTGGAAGGGCTGTTATCTCCTCATCTGATGAGTCAGAGGCGGCACAAACACGTAAGTGTTTTTTTACAAAAAAGAATGAACCGTATGCACCCATCTGCTGCCACTTTACACTATGGCCCCATATTGCGACCCATAGGATATGGCCCCATTTGCTACCACACCTACATTATGCCACCATATGCTGCTCCACATACTATGGCACCATATGCATGCACATTTACAAAACGCCCTAAACAATGTAAATTTCCTCAACAGAAATACCAACCTTACCTGAACTCTTGGCAGCACACAGGAGGGCGATGTCTGCGTTACACCAACTCGGAGTGATGCTGGACCAATTTGTGGCAGCCCAACCGCAGGGTGAAAACCTTTAAATTACTTTCGCGTTATATTTAAAGTTTTACCTTTTTTTATTTTTTTGTTAAAAAAATATATCTATGTCATGTTGACATATGTAAAACTAAAAAGGTTTGTTTAAAAATCTGTCAGAAAAAAGGAATTAAAAAGCCAAAAAAAAACAAAATTAAGAAACTGACAGTCAGTAACTAAAACATTAAAAACATGTTATTTCGAAAAAACAATTCTACCTCTCATGTGGCACCTTTTTTTGTCATCGTAACAGATAGAATAGTAATTTTATAAGATAACACACTTTTCCAGATGGAACACTACACGTAACAGGATAATTGCTGGCAGTTAACTACACACCAGACTAGGAAACCTGCCTTTATCGCGTGGCAAACCACTTTGTCTCAGTCTACAAAGGACTTGAAATCGTGATCATGTGAAATGCAAAAAATTAAATTTTATTTCTTTTTTTGAAACAATAAGGATAGAAAACTTATTTTTTTAATACAACAAGTAAACATAAAAACTATAATTGAGTGTAAAAACAGTCAGAGTCATTCAGTTGCTGCCTTCTAGGATTTATGAATGGGGCAGACTGCAAATGTGGGGTTCCAAAGTTCATGCTCTGTATTGGCTGAATCATCCTTCTTGACGTGCTGGTTACATGTTCTTGTGTCTGCGGCCATGGGTTTAGTGACATAGACTGGGCATCCACAAGAGTATAACTGTCTGTAAGTTGTCCAACAGCAGCTTTATTTAGCGCTTCAAATATTATTCTCTCGGCCTGAAGCCTTTGCGTTACGTCGAGAGACCGAAGTCTTTCGTCCACCATGTGTGCAAAGCCACCAATTGCTTGTTTTTCCTGCAGAACCAATATGTTCTTTGCTAAATCGACAAACTCTGGAAAAGGAGGAGCGGTGGCCTTTCTTTTTCGACTCACTGGGAGACGCCTTTGCACAGTGTACGCTCCTGCGGACACACTTGCCTCCTCTGCAATTATGGACATCCTGTCGTCGGTTGCGTTTGATGTTGTAGGGGTTTCCTGTATGACACATGGTGTAGGTGAGACCTCTTCTGTTACATGCTGCAAGAACAGAAAAACCAGGTTAAAACACAGAAAAAGTAAAAAGAGTTTTTTCTAAACACATAACAATAATTTATTATGAGGGGGGGGGAAAGTGGTACTGGCTATGTACTGACATCGACTATTTGTAGAAATTATGTTATGATAACCCAATTACAGATGTACAGTTATCAGCTGTGAACAAAGTTTCAAATCATCGACTTAATCATTAAAACTCAACAGTAGCATGTACATATATATGCATCATTGGTTTTTTGAGGGAAACCCAAAACATACTTACATCGACAAGAGGGGAATCAGGCCGTGTCACTGTTTCTTCCTCTTGTGGCAGTGACATAGAACAATGCATAACCCTGGGGATTTCCTGGTCTCGCGTAAACTCCAGTAAGTTGTAGTACCACAACTTCGGAACATACGCTTCATCGGTACCCGCCCCCGACCTTGTAGACTTTTCCACCTTGTTCAATTCCTTCTTGAACACAGTGCGTAGAGCTTGTATTTTTTTTTTTAATAACAGCCTCATCTACCGTTTCGCTGGGATGATGTTCTTGATATAGATGTACAAGTTTCTCATATGCAACCTTCTTTTTGTACTTATTACTGTAGTCTGGCGACTTCACCTTCCAGAGGCAGGGCATTGACCGATACATCTCAATAAATTGGCGTATGAAGTCTTGGCTGCTTGCTACTTGGCTACTTGCTGCCATCTTTAAAAAAAATAAAAGGAAATGGTGAGAACGTTTCATTTAGGTACGGACATACATTAGATAAAAAAGAGTTTGAATCGCATAAGCTTGGTCGCTGTCCTAGAAAAGTATCACGTTCAACTATTACAAAAATGGGGGCGGGCGCGGTTTCAAAACTAAAATGGCTGCTCAGACATGTGCATATGGACAAAATGGACATACACAAGATAAAAAAGAGTTTGAATCGCATAAGCTTGGTCGCTGTCCTAGAAAAAGTATCACGTTCAACAATTACAAGAATGGGGCCGGGCGCGGTTTCAAAACTAAAATGGCTGCTCAGACATGTGCATATGGACAAAATGGACATACACAAGATAAAAAAGAGTTTGAATCGCATAAGCTTGGTTGCTGTCCTAGAAAAGTATCACGTTCAACAATTACAAGAATGGGGCCGGGCGCGGTTTCAAAACTAAAATGGCTGCTCAGACATGTGCATATGGACAAAATGGACATACACAAGATAAAAAAGAGTTTGAATCGCATAAGCTTGGTTGCTGTCCTAGAAAAGTATCACGTTCAACAATTACAAAAATGGGGGCGGGCGCGGTTTCAAAACTAAAATGGCTACTCAGACATGTGCATATGGACAAAATGGACATACACAAGATAAAAAAGAGTTTGAATCGCATAAGCTTGGTCGCTGTCCTAGAAAAGTATCACGTTCAACAATTACAAAAATGGGGGCGGGCGCGGTTTCTAAACTAAACTAAAATAAAACAATAAAATAAAACAAAAAAAAAAGCATACACAAAAAATAAAACTTTTGAACCAAAATAAACTTACCTTTGACGGTGTGAAAAATCCGAAAGTTATGGCGAGAAAAAAAAAAAAAAAATTTGCACTGTTGATTCTTCTGATGGTCTCAAAAATGGAGGTATTGGAAAATAACCAACGCTGATTAGTCTTCAAGAGGGTTGCTGAAGGACGAATAGCAAAATCAAACCAAAAATGCACTTTTGTCTCTAGGAAGAAAAATGCTGGTTTAGAAGCTAACCACGGCGCTCCAGAGATTTAAACTGAAACGCTACTACGTCCTCTTTAATGACGCCGCCGGCCAATGACAGCGCAGCGGTGACCACCAATCGGCGCTTTGGGGGGCGTTGTAAATTAAACGCTGAAGCACGCCCACCGAGGTCTGAATCGGTTTTTGTTTAGTAATGTGAAAGGTACTCAACGAGCAACGAGGTCGCTATGCAGATCGCTGATCTCTCTAGCGTCGTTGACGAGATTGGACTGTTTGAAAGCTATCTAGCGATCACGTAACGACACAACAGCGATCTATGCCTGGTCGGATCGCTATCGTTATCGCTGGTGCGTTGCTTAGTGTAAAAGGCCCTTTACTCTGGGAGCTGCTCCACTGAGTCCACTGTTAACCTCAAGAATTTCTAGATCATCGCTGGTTCCAGGTTTTTTTTTTTTAGTTTTTTTTTTAGGTCCAACTGTCATCCTAACGTCTATAGTGTTTTCATCACTATTCTGACTTGATCTTGACCGCAAGGGAGATTTCTTCCCCATTCCCCATAAAGAAGTTGTCCCGATTAGGGTATCACCAGAGTATCTTTCCCTCTGAGGAGCGCTGTGACTTCTGCAACTAGCCTTGTGAAAACTTGGGGGCTATCACTACTCCACAGGGCAGGGCCCTGTATTGGAAATGACGCTACTGAGACCCATCCGGACTGTCACTCTGAGACATATATGGCCTTATTGCCGGATCTGGTGATAAGTGTTCTTGAGGTCTTGGAATTGTTATATAACATTTGAGGAAGGAGGAGTTCCGCTGCTGGCCTTATCTCCATCTTGGAAGACAGGATTATCAGATACCTATTGAGGTCTTTTTAGAATTATAATTGACCTCCAGGAACTATCTGGGGCTTATATCGAAATCTCTTCCAGGACATGTTTGTCTAAGAGTGAGGTTGTTTCCCCTTTCAGACCGTCTTTCTTTGAGAGGACTGCATATGTCCTCGTGGAAGCTAGTGGTGGAACCTTAATTCCAGACCTGATCCCACAATTTGCCAGATCCAGGTGCTGGACGAAAACCTCTCCTAAGCTGGGAGGAAGTGCACCTGAGAATGCCTGTACCTGGAAGGGTTTCTTGGTGTCTTTGGAGGGCTTGTTAAGGTAGAAGCCTCTCCCACCTTTGGATCGTTTGTCAAAGTTGTTTCTGTCTCGATCCTTATATTGCAGTCTCCTGGATTTCCGGCCCTTCCGAAAGGAGCGCCGAAAGAGGCCTGTTTTTTGGGAAAATTTTCTTTTTGTTGTCGGTTTTCCCTAATACGTCATCCAATGTCTGACTAAAACAGGAAATTTCCCTCACATGGTAAAAGGGCAGAGTTACATCTTTGCCTGTGTGGCCCCAGCCAGCATTTAAGCCATCATGCAAGGCATTCTATATTAGCCAAAGTTTTTTGCAATTGCGGGCTGGTTTCCCAATCCGGTCCCAGGCCAGCCTCAAGCTGCATAGTGGCCGCCACCTGACGTACGCAGTCATGCTCAGTCTAGAATGGCTGGTGTCTAATTTTCTGTATAGCCTTGCTGAATCCTGCTGAAGTCTCAGCTAGAAATACTGCCACTGCTCTTATGGCTGGTATTGCCTCTAGGATAGTCTCCCTGGGGGATTCTTTGCTCTAGCTGATCCTTCAGGATATTAATCCATATCTTAAGGGATCTAACCACACCAGTGGCCACAATGGCCGGTCTAAAGGTACTGTCACACTTAGCGATGTACCAGCGATCCCGACCAGCGATATGACGCGGTCAGGATCGCTGGTGCATCGCTAAGTGGTCGCTAGTGAGCTGCCACTCAGGCAGATCTCACTAGCGACATCGCTGGGGACGGGGATCGCTACTTACCTGTCACACCAGGCGATCCTGCGTCCTCCCGCCCGGCTCCACGCGTCGCTCGTCTTCACAGCAGGAAGCGCCACAGGAAGCTGACGACGAGAAACAGTCCTGAACGTTCTCGCGCGATCAGCGATAACCAGCGGGGGAGCCGGTCGTAGGTAAGTATCAGACACAGAGATATCGCTAGCAATATCGCTATAACGTCACTAGTTATAGCGATATCTCTTAGTGTGACATGCCCTTTAGTGATTCAGCTGAGATCTCCCAGGCTGTTTTAAGACAATTATATGTCTTTCTGTCAGAGGTTCTTTCAGGGAACCTAAATCCTTAAGGAGCAGGGAGGACTTTCTCGCGACCTTTGAGATTGCTACCTAAATTGTTGAAGCCTCATCCCAGGATGAGGATGTCTCTTCCTCAAAAGAGTACCTCCTTTACAGGGAATTGATTATGGGTCTTCCTCTGGTTTCTTTCCCATTCCCTTTTAATGAGTCCTTGCCAAGAATAGGGAAGGCTTTAATAAGCTTGTCCGTACTATATCCTCTACTAGGAACGTATCTTTCTCATCTGAGCTACTTTCTCAGTAGCGAGATTTAATTGAGTCATCCTCTGATCCCTCTGGGGTCTTCCTGAGAGATCAATGAGGGTCTGGCCTATCCCTTGCTTTGCTATCCATGTTTGTTGACTGCAAAGCCCTTCCTGATTTACAGACTTCAGACTGAATCAGGGATATCCGCCTCTCAGCAGAGAGGGTGTCTCTTCCGCTACTGTTTTAACAATACAGGCCTGACATAACCTCTTATTACTAGGGGACTTTTTTACATAAGGAATATTCCTTATTCCTTTTTTCTGATTTCCCCCTTTTTGGGGGATCTCCAATGCTCTACCCCACCAATGTATGTAAAAAGAGGGGAGAGAGGAGACAAGAGAGAGAAAGAGAACAGACATTATCGTACTGGACTTTCTCGAAGGTCACTCACCACTCGGATGCTTTACAAGACGGGTACCGGATCTGGAGGCTGACTGGTCTGTACACATGACTCCCATCGGGACTGTGGACCCCTCCTTTTTACCACCATGACGATCCTCCTGTACGCTGTCCGAGCGGCTTCCACTGTAGTTATGGCGCATCTGGCTCCTCTCATGAGCGAGACCGCCACTCCTGTACCTCCTGGCGCGGCTGCAAGTGCTCTGGCAAAAAAGGCTCTCAATATTAACAAGTTAGCTGCTGCTGCTTTCAGATGAGAACCGTTACGTTCAACCTAGAATGGTTGGTGACCCCTGCCAGCACTTCTGACATTACCCCATTTTTTTTTGATGATCACCTGGTTGATCCTGCTCCTGCCGGTCTCATGCGCTTCTGTATCTCATCCCCCGCATGCAGGCTATGCCCGGCTGCGTGCACCCCCAGTAACCATTACCAGTGTGCGCTGAATTCCTCTCCATGTATGTGCCCCGGAGAGCGCCCGCCTTTCCCCTGGGTGCACGCTCTTTGGCAAGTTCCTGGTGCGCGTCTCTGTCCTGTGTGAGTACAGCCACTATCTGGCGCATCACTTCCGGTGCGCGCCCGGCTCCTGGCTTTTCTGGCGTTCTTCTGACACCCGGCCGCCTTGACACTCGGTACCGCAGCCCCCTCCATTCCTGGATCTGCCCAGAGGGGGCGACAATGCTGCACCACCCCTGGCTACCAAAACACCCTGGTCACCGCCACCTCCTCCATACCTGTGCTGGATTTTACCTGGAGGGAGCGATCACACCGCTGGCCATCATTCCTGCAGGTACTGCTTCTTTTCCATGGCCAACACGGTGACCGGCGTCCTGGGCTCAACAGGGAGGAATTCCGAAAAGGTCCTCCGAGGAGTCTTACCTCTGTCCGGGCACCGATGTGCCTCACGGGCTGCATGGCCACCACACGTTAACAGGGAGGGAGCACAGAAAGTGGCCTCCGTGGACTTCTATGGGGTATAGACATCTGGGAGGGTACACCGCATGTGGTTTCCGTGGCATCAAACTTCACCTGGGCATTTGCCTCACGGGCTGTGGCCATGCACTCACTCAGGGGGGGCATAGGAATATATGGCCCCTGAGGCGACTATCGGTACCTGGTGACGGGTGTAGCAGACCGGAGCCTGCCAGTAATCACCCGACCCAGGAATCCTCTTCATTCTTCTTTCTTCAAGAATCTTCAAGAGGTTTTCAACTTGAGGGTTCCCCTTCGAGTACAGGAAACCAACTGATGCGGAGAGAGGATTATCTTGAAGGTTTCCTGTCCTTGTTGGGCGGATCCCCTCTCTCGTGGTGCCGTCATGTAGAATGGAAAAAATTACTTTGTATAGGCTGTAATGTTGTGAGTTATGCTCTTCAGTGATCCCACCAAATCTTAATTTTTCTTTGGGCAGGTAGGGAGCTTCTGCTTTGGGGCCCCATGATTTCTATGTATGCCCCTGCTGAGTGACAACTCGTATGGGATCTGTGATGGCTGACATTGTGTATTGGTGTAGCAACTTACGTTCAAAAAGCTTCACAGAGGAGGAAAGTTCAGATATTTGTACTTCTTAACCCCTTTATCCCCTAAGACTGTTTTCACCTTCATGACCATGCCAATTTTTACAATTCTGACCAATGTCACTTTATGAGGTAATAACTCTGGAACATTTCAAAGGATCCCACAGATTCGGAGATTGTTTTTTCGTGACATACTGTACTTCATGATAGTGGTAAAATTGGTTTGATAAGACTCATTTATTTGTGAAAAAAAATTTGAAAATTTGGAAAATTTAGCAATTTTCAAACTTAATTTTTATTACCTCAAATCAGAGTCACACAAAATAGTTAATAAATAACATTGCCCACATTTCTAATTTACATCAGCACAATTTTTGAAACATTTTTTATTTGTTAGGAAGTTATAAGTGTTGAGATTTGATTAGTGAGTTCTCTTTTTTTAAAAAATTTTTTTAATTTTTTTAGGGACCACATCACATTTGTAGTGACTTTGAGGGGCCCATGTGAGAGAAAATACACAAAGTGACACCATTCTACAAACTGCACCCCGCAAGGTGCTCAAAACCACATTCAAGAAGTTTATTAACCTTTCAGGTGCTTCACAGGAACTGAAGCAACTTGGAAGGAAAAATATACATTTAACTCTCTTTATGACAAAAAAAAACTTATTTTAGATCCAATTTTTTTTTGTTTTCACAAGGATACCAAAAGAAAATGGACCCTAAATTTTTTTGTGTAATTTCTCCTGAGTACTGCGATACCCCATATGTGAGAGAAAATTACAGTTTGGGCATACAGCAGGGCTCGGAGGGGAAGGAGCACCGTTTGACTTTTTTGAAAGCAAAATTGTCTGGAGTGGAGAGCAGACGCCATGTCGCGTTTGGAGAGGCTTTGATATGCCTAAACAGTGGAAACCCCCTACAAGTAACCTCATTTTGGAAAATAGACCCCCACAGGGAACTTATGTAGATGTGTGGTGAGCACAGACGCTTCACAAAAGTTTATAACGTGAAATTAAAAGAAAAACAACAAAAAAAAAAAAACAAAACACCTTTTTGCCACAAAAATTATCTTTAAGCCGCCAATTTTTTTTTCTCACAAGGGTAAGAGGAGAAAATGGACAGAAAAAAATTGATGTGCAATTTCTTCTGAGCATCCAGATACCCATATATAGGGGAAAATGACTTGGTGCACAGCAGGGCTCAAAACGGAAAGAGCACAGTTTGACTTTTTGAACGCAAAATTGGCTGGGATTGAGAGTGGACGTTATGTTGCATTTGGAGAGCTCCAGATGTGCCTGAACAGTAGAAACCTCCCACAAGTGACCCCACTTTAGAAACTAAGCAATTTATCTAGGTGTGTTGTTTTAGCCCCAAATTTGGTTATTTCACAAGGGTAACAGGAGAAAATAGACCCCAAAATCTGTTGTGCAAATTTCTCCTAAGCCGATACCCCATATGTGACATTTGGAATGCAGACTTTGATGGAATGGTCTGTGGGTGCCATGTAGCGTGTGCCTAAACTGTGGAAAACCCCATTTTGGAACTGATCTTGTGTTTCCTGATATGTAAATTTCATAATGTAGTGGCATACGCAAGTTGTGTAGCTTAAATCAGGTTGTCATACATGAGTTGCGCAAGTCAGAGATTAATTTAGTAGTCCATGGGTGTGTGGCACAGTGTGTGGTATCTCCTGCAACTGAAGGTACCACATACCGGTCTGGCCTGCACATCGTGATAGCAGGTAAGCTTTGTACATTGCCATCTGTACGATGTGCAAGGCCATTTTCTTGCACCACACCTTGGCTTTTCTCAATGCACTGTACGGCTGGAGGACTTTATCAGAGAGATCAACTCTCCTCATGTTCTTGTAACCCAGTACACAGTCTGGTTTGGTGACCTGTATAGCGGTACCTTGTACAGCGGTGGGGGTGCTGTCACCACAATGTATTGTGGTCAAGAAAAGGATATCCCTCTTGTCCTTGACCTCCAGCATGTTGTCGCTACATTGGGCTCTGCGCTGACCCTGTCTTAGCAACTGCCCAATTAGCTTCTTAGGGAGGCATCTCTAATGTTTGTGGACAGTAGCGCAAGTTGTGGTAGCTCAAGCAGAGAGGGATTTGAAGAGTGGGATGCTGGTAAATAAGTTATCTACGTAGAAGTGATAAAGCTGTGGGTGCACCAAATCCCACACAATTTTCCCACTCACTCCCAGGACAGGGAACATTAAGGGTTTTCATTTTGGTTGTCCTTCCCTTCATAATCTCTAAACCTGTGGGTGTACCCTGAGATATTTCCGTACCTGGCCCTCTTATTGGGCAGGTATAGCTGGAATTTTAGTCTCCACTTGAAATGTATTAGGTACTCATCCACGCAGATGTACCTTTGGGGAACGTCCACCTGAGCAAACTTGATGCTGAATTGCTCAATGACTAGTTGGTCAAAGTTGGGGTCATCTCGGGGAGGACATTGTGTTTTATCATTGTAACGCAAAATTTTTTGGATATCCTCAAATTGGTTACGGGCCAATATGGCCAAACTTCAGGCTTCTTCACTAACCCCATGTGAAGGACCAGGCTGGAATATGTCAGAATTTCTACTGCGACTACAGTGGTCCTGTTAGAAAATGATGAAGGATGGTTTTGTGCAAAATAATTGCTGGGTATACAAATTTGCTTGGGCCACCATGAGGTTTACAAAATTCTCAAAGAAAAAGACATTGAAAAAGGCTATATCTGTGAGGCCAGTAGTGTTAAATTTAATTCCTGATTGCGCCACAAAATCAGTGGCTCATACTTTTTGGGGAGTGAGGTCCATATGTGGTCAGTAAGATGGGTGCTGGTTCATTTTCTGTCCTGGGGCGTCTGCGTGGTGGTTCAGAATCAATTGAGGAAGAAGAGGAAAAATAAAGGAAGGTGTGATCATCTACCTCATTATCAGTGTTGGAGGTAAGGAGGGTGTATTCCTCCTCCGCTATCTAAAGTGGATGGGATGAGCGGAACATTTTTTCACGTGTACATGGTTTGTGTACCAAATTTTATTCAGGTGCTTGTGTGATTGCTTGGTATAAAATTTTGTTTAATTTAAAAAAGACAAAAAAAAGGATCTAGAAAGAGAAAAATACAAAAAAGATAAAAATTTGGTGAAATAAAAAACAAACTTACTAAACTGACGTCAGTTAAAAAATTATTACTGACACCAAACCTGACTCCATTCAGTAAAAAAATACTGTAATAGATGCCGATTATTACAGTATTTTTTACTGTCCCTAATCTTGGCCTGTCAACTAATCTACATTTTTTTTTAAATTCTTTTTTCACTCAAAAAAAGGAGAAAAAAAAGCAAAAACTGGAGGCCAATCACCGACGTAAGTCAGTGATCAGGGGTCGATGCCTGTAGGACGCATGCACGGATGCAGTTTTTTTTTTCCCACTCTGAAACTAGCCCTAACTTAATTTAGTAAAAAATACTGTAGTAGATGTTGATTACTAATGGTACTTTTTTTTTTTTTTACTCTTTACTATCTGACACTAACCCTGACTCAATTTTGTAAAAAAATACTGTAGTACATGCCAATTACCACAGTATATTTTTACTGTCCCTAATCCAGTCCTATCAATTAATTTAAATTATTTATCACGCAAAAAAAAAAAAACAACAACTGGAGGCCAATCACTGTTGTGCGTCAGTGATCAGCTCTCGACGGCTGTAGTGCACATGCATGTGGTGGAAAAGGGGATAAGAAAAAAAAAAACAGACAGGGAGGAAAAAAAGGCTTTGCCAAAAGTGAGTACAGACGCTACATTAGTCATGTGCATCTGATCAGCGGCTCAGCGGCTGTAGGATGCACTCACAGGGACAAAAAAAAAAGTCCTGGAAAACAGCTAGTAAAAGTGCAGACCTGTGATTTGTGTGACTGACCAGTGCTCGGCAGCTGCAGGACGCAAGCATGGAGGTGGTGCAAATGAGGGTAGAAAAAATAGACAGGGACAAAAAAAGTAATTGAAAACAGCGAACATAAGTTCCGATCAGTGATTTGTGCTCTCGGCAGCTGCATAAAAAAGAAACAAACTGACAAAAATTGAGCAATCAAGTACTGATCAGCGTCAGAAAGGGGGGCTGGGGATGAGGAAAACAGGAAAAAAGGGGGGAAAAGTGGATTGGGTGGATTAGGAAAGATCAGGGACGTCTTGCATTAAAGATATGACGTATCCATAAATTCAAGGTTGGTAAGTATGTACCGACCGGGATGTATGTCTACGTCCAAAGTCGTAAAATGGCTTTCCCAAACAAGGCTAATTTTAAAGTTAATTTAATCAATACATCTTAGAATAATAACAACAACTCACACAATTGGATATGTTTAAATACATTTTCCTGTGCTGAGATAATCTCATACAGGTCCTTCTCACAAAATTAGAATATCATTAAAAAGTTAATTTATTTCAGTTCTTCAATACAAAAAGTGAAACTCCTATTACAGAGAGTCATTACAAACAGAGTGATCTATTTCAAGTGTTTATTTCAGTTAATGTTGATGATTATGGCTTACAGCCAATGAAAACCCAAAATTAATTGGGTAGTAATTTTCGTAGTAAATTAGAATACTTTATAACACCAGCTTGAAAAATGATATTAAAATCCAAAACGTTGGCCTACTGAAATGTATGATCTGTAAATGCACTCGATACTTGGTCGAGGCAACAAGTGGCACTGCTGAGGTCTTATGGAAGCCCACGTTGATTTGATAGCAGCGTTCAGCTTCGCTGCATTGTTGGGTCTGGTGTTTCTTGTCTTCCTCTTGACAATACCCCATAGATTCTCTATGGAGTTAAGGTCAGGTGAGTTTGCTGGCCAATCAAGCACACTGATACTGTTGTTTTTAAACCACGTATTGGTACTTTTGGAAGTGTGGACAGGTGCCAAGTCCAGCTGGAGAATGAAATTTCCATCTCCAAAAAGCTTGTTGACAGAGAGAAGCATGAAGATCTCTAAAAATTTCCAGGTAGAACGCTGCGCTGACTTTGGTCTTGATAAAACACAATGGGGACCTACACCAGCAGATGACATGGCTCTGCAAACCATCACTGATTGTGGAAACTTCACACTAGACATCAAGTAGCTTGAATTGTGTGCCTCTTCACTCTTCCTCCAAACTCTGGGACCTTGATTTCCAAATGAAATGCAAAATTTACTTTCATCTGAAAACAACACCTTGGACCACTGAGCAACAGTCCAGTTTATTTTAAGATGCATCTGGCCTTGTCTTTTGGTCATGAGTGGCTTGACACAAGGAATGCGACACTTGTAGCCCATGTCCTGGATACGCCTGTGTGTGGTGGAGTCTCTTGAAGCAATGACTCCCGCAGCAGTCCACTCCTTGTGAATTTCCCCACATTTTTGAATGGCCTTCTCTTAATCCTTTTCAACGATGCGGTTATCCCGGTTGCTTGTGCAACTTTTTCTACAACACTTTCTTCTTCCACTCAACTTTTCATTAATATTCTTGGATACAGCACTCTGAATAGCCAGCTTCTTTAGAAATGACCTTTTGTGGCTTACCCTCCTTGTGGAGTGTGTCAATGACTGCCTTCAGGACATCTGTCAAGTCAGCAGTCTTCCCCATGATTGTGGAGCCTACTGAAACAGACTAAGGGACCTTTTTAAACGCTTAGGAAGCCTTTGCAGGTGTTTTTTGTTAATTATTCTAATTTACTGAAATAATGACTTTTGGGTTTTCATTGACTGTAAGCCATAATCATCAACACTAACAGAAATAAACACTTGAAATAGATCCCTATATTTGTAATGACTGTATATAATACAAGATTCACTTTTTGTATTGAAGAACTGAAATTAACTTTTTGATATTTTAATTTTATGAGAAGCAACTGTATATGTGCCCCAGCTGTGCACTGTGTAATGGCTGTGTCTGAAAATGCAGGAACACGGTCTGATCATACCACAGCTCCTGGGCAGGGGAGGAAGCAAAAAAGAGTATATAGACATTACAGTAGGCGATCACAGCCGATTCTTTTTGTGAGGCAAAACATTTCCCTGCCCGTTTCAAAAAAATGTTTCACCTCAGATGAAAGAATTATTTGTGATCACCTGCAGTAATGTATGTGTGTATACTTTTTTACTTCCTCCCCTGCCCAGGAGCTGTGGTATGATCAGACCATGTTCCTGCACAGTCAGACACAGCCATTACACAGTACACAGCAGGGGCACATTTAAAAGTTTATCTCAGCACAGGAACAATTTTAAACACATCCAGATGTGGAACTTATTATTATTGCAAGATCTCTTGATTAAAATGATCTGTTGGTGGGATAACCTCTTCCCGACATGCGTTGTATATATACGGCGCCGCAGGAGCTGCGTTCCCGGAAACCGCATATATATATATATATATATATATATATATATATATATATATATATATAGCGCCATGATAATGCAGGCTCATGCTGAGCGTTGCGCCGATCGGGTGCAGGTCTCAGCTCTATGTCAGAGCTGACATCCTGCAGCAACGCCCAGGATTGGTGCTAGCACTGATCAAGGATGTTTAACCTCCCTGCTGCCGCTGTAAATACCGACAGCAACATCGAAGAGCATCGCAAAGGGATTGAGCTTCCTGTCTGCTCCCATCAGCACAATGCAATGCGATCGCATTTTTCCAGAAAATTTTGCATTCAAAAAGTCAAATGTCGCTCCTTCACTTCCAAGCCTTGCCGTGTGCCCATACAGTAGTTTTCCTCCACATATTGGGTATTGGCATACTCAGGAAAAATTGCACAACAAATTGTCTAGTCTACTTTCTCCTGTTATCCTTATGAAAGTAAAAAAAAATTGGGTTTAAAGGAACATTTTTTGTAAAAACAAGTTAAATGTACATTTTTTCCCTCCACATTTCATTAATTCCTGTGAAGCACCTGAAGGGTTAATAAACTTCTTGAATGTGGTTTTGACTACCTTGAGGGGTGCAGTTTTTAGAACGGTGTCACTTTTGGGTAGTTTCTGTCATATAGGCCCCTTAAAGTCAATTCAAATGTGAGGTGGTCCCTGAAAAAATGGTTTTGTAAATTTTGTTGTAAAAATGAGAAATTGCTGGTCCACTTGTAACCCTTCTAACTGCCAAAAAAAATTTTTTTTTTAAATTGTGCTGATGTAAAGTAGACACGTGGGAAATGTAATTTATTAACTGTTTTGTGTGACAAGACTGATTTAACGAGATAAAACTTACAAAGTTTGAAAATTGCTACATTTTTTAATTTTTTGCCAAACGTTTTTCATAAATAAACGCAAGTCATATCAAATAAATGTTACCACTATCATGAAGTACAATAGGTCATGAAAAACCAATTACAGAATCCGTGGGATCCGTTGAAGCGTTCCAGAGTTATGACATCATAGGCCGGGGTCACACTTGCAAGTGTGATGCGAGAAACTCGTGAGAGACTCTCGCATCAATGCCCAGCACTCGGGACCGGAGTGTGCGGCTGCATGTATTTCTTTGCAGCCACACACTATGAGTGCCGGCGGCAGTGCCGGCGGCAGTGTCGGGTATTGATGCGCGAGTTTCTTGCATCACACTCACAAGTGTGACTCCGGCCATACAGTGCCTTGCGAAAGTATTCGGCCCCTGAAACTTTTCAACCTTTTCCCACATAGCATGCTTCAAACATAAAGATACCAAATGTAAATTTTTGGTGAAGAATCAACAAGTGGGACACAAGTGTGAAGTTAAACGAAATTTATTGGTTATTTTAAATTTTTGTGGAAATTCAAAAACTGAAAAGTGGAGCGTGCAATATTATTCGGGCCCTTTAACTTAATACTTCGTTGCGCCACCTTTTGCTGCGATTACAGCTGCAAGTCGCTTGGGGTATTTCTCTATCAGTATTGTACATCGAGAGACGGAAATTTTTGCCCATTCTTCCTTGGCAAACAGCTCGAGCTCAGTGAGGTTTGATGGAGATCGTTTGTGAACAGCAGTTTTCAGCTCTTTCCACAGATTCTCGATTGGATTCAGGTCTGGACTTTGACTTGACCATTCTAACACCTGAATACGTTTATTTGTGAACCATTCCATTGTAGATTTTGCTTTATGTTTGGGATCATTGTCTTGTTGGAAGACAAATCTCCGTCCCAGTCTCAGGTCTTTTGCAGACTCAAACAGGTTTTTTTCAAGAATGGTTCTGTATTTGGCTCCATCCATCTTCCCATCAATTTTAACCAACTTACCTTTAACCGCTGAAGAAAAGCAGCCCCAAACCATGATACTGCCACCACGTTTGACAGTGGGGATGGTGTGTTCAGGGTGATGAGCTGTGTTGCCTTTACGCCAAACATATCGTTTGGCATTGTTGCCAAGATCGCTTTTGGTTTCATCTGACCAGAGCACCTTCTTCCACATGTTTGGTGTGTCTCCCAGGTGGCTTGTTGCAAACTTTAAGCCCCTGTTACACATAGCGATATCGCTAGCAATATCGCTGTAACATCACTGATTTTGTGAGGTAGCAGCAATATTGCTAGCAATATCGCTATGCCTGATACTTACCTCCGACGAGCGATGCGTGGACGCGGGCGGGAGGACGTCAGGATCGCCTCGTCTGACAGGTAAGTAGCGACCCCCGACCGCTGCTATGTCGCTGGTGAGATCTGCCTGTGTGGCAGCTCACTAGCGACCACTTAGCGATGCACCAGCGATCCATATCGTTGTCGGGATCGCTGGTGCATCGCTAAGTGTAACGGTACCCTTAACCCCTTCCTGACATCAGACGTACTATCCCGTCCATGGGACCCGGGCCCCTATGCCCATGGACGGGATAGTACATCTAGCGCGATCAGCGGCGCCCACGTGGTGAGCGCCGATGATCGCGGCCGGGTGTCAGCTGATTATCACAGCTGACACCCGGCACTATGTGTCAGGGGCGGTCACGGACCGCCCCCGACACGTTAACCCCTTGCACACCGCGGTCAAACATGATCGCGGTGTACCGGGAGTTAAAGGGAAGCATCGGCAGGGAGGGGGCTCCCTCCGTGCTTCCCTGAGCCCCCCACGGCAGCGCAATGTGCAGCGCTGCTGCGGGGGACTCCTTTCCTCCAAAGCGCAGGCATGAGGAAGCCTTGTGCACGGCCTGTGACAGATTGCTGATCTGTCACAGTGATCTGTGATGTGACAGATCAGCGATCTGTCACAGGACAGTGATGTCCCACCTGGGACTATGTAATAAAGTAAAAAAAAATATATAAAATAAAAAAAAAAATAAAAAAAAAAAAAAAAAAAAAAAAAAAAAAAATCGCCAAATAAATTAGAAAAAAAAAAAAAAAGAAAAAAAAAAAAAAAAAAAAATTATTCCCCAATAAATTCATTTTTTGAAAATAAAAAAAAACCAAAACAATAAAAGTACACATATTAGGTATCGCCGCGTCCGTAACGACCCGCCCTATAAAACTGTCCCATTAGTTAACCCCTTTAGTGAACCCCTTAAAAAATAAAAAAACGAAGCAAAAAATAATGATTTATTATCATGCCGCCACACAAAAAGTGTAATAACGCGCGATCAAAAAGACGCATATAAATATCCATGGTACCGCTGAATAAGAATAGCTCGCAGAATAAAGCGATGCAAAAATAATTATTTTTTATATAAAATAGTTTTCATTGCATAAAACCGACAAAACATAAAAAAACGACCTAAATGAGGTATCGCTGTAACCGTACTGACCCGAAGAATAAAACCGCTTTATCAATTTTACCGCACGCGGAACGGTGTAAACGCACTCCCCCAAAAGAAATTCATGAAACTCTGGTTTTTGTTCATTCTGCGTCCCAAAAATCGGAATAAAAAGCGATCAAAAAATGTCACGTGCCCGAAAATGGTACCAATAAAAACGTCAACTCGTCCCGCAAAAAATAAGACCTCACATGACTCGGTGGGTCAAAATACGGAAAAATTATAGCTCTCAATATGTGGTGATACAAAAACTATTTTTACAATAAAAAGCGTCTTTTAGCGTGCGACAGCTGCCAAAAATAAAAACCGCCATAAATAGTAAATCAAACCCCCTGTTATCACCCCCTTAGTTAGGGAAAAATAATAAAATTAAAAAAATGTATTTATTTCCATTTTTCCATTAGGGCTAGAGTTAGGGCTAGGGTTAGGGCTGAGATTAGGGTTAGGGGTGTGTTGGGGTTCGGGTTGGAGTTAGAATTGGGGGTTTCCACTGTTTGGGCACATCAGGGGCTCTCCAAATGCAACATTGCGTCTGATCTCAATTCCAGCCAATTCTGAGTTGAAAAAGTCATATGGTGCTCCTTCCCTTCCAAGCTCTGCCATGCGCCCAAACAGTGTTTTACCCCCACATGTAGGGTATCAGCCTACTCAGGACAAATTGCAAAACAATTTTTGGGGTCCAAATTCTCCTGTTACCCATAGGAAAATAAAAAATTGGGGGCAAAAATATCATTTTTGTGGAAAAAAATGATTTTTTTATTTTCACGTCCGAGCGTTATAAACTTCTGTGAAGCACTTGGGGGTTCAAAGTGCTCACCACACATCTAGATAAGTTCCGTGGGGGGTCTAGTGTCCAAAATGGGGTCACTTGTTGGGAGTTTCAATAGTTTAGGTACATCAGGGGCTCTCCAAATGCACATGACACCCGCAGACCATTCCATCAAAGTCTGCATTCCAAAATGGCACTGCTTCCCTTCCGATCCCCGACGTGTGTCCATACAGTAGTTTTCTCCCACATATGGGGTGTCAGCGTACTCAGGACAAATTGGACAACAACTTTTGCGGTCCAATTTCTCCTGTTACCCTTGGGAAAATGAAAAAATTGGGGACCAATTGATCATGTTTGTGGAAAAAATACGATTTTTTTTTTTTCATGCCCGGGCATTATAAACTTCTGTGAAGCCCTTGGGGGTTCAAAGTGCTCACCACACATCTAGATAAGTTCCTTAGGGGTTCTCGTTTCCAAAATGTTGTCATTTGTGGGGGGTTTCCACTGTTTTGGTACATCAGGGGTTTTCCAATCGCGACATGATGTCCGATCTCAATTCCAGCCAAAAACGTCAAATGGCGCTGCTTCCCTTCCGAGCTCTGCCATGCGCCCAAATAGTGGTTCACCCCCACATGTGGGGTATCAGCATACTCAGGACAAATTGCACAATAACTTTTAGGGTCCTGTTACCCTTGGGAAAATAAAAATTGGGGTGAAAAGATCATTTTTGTGGAAAAAATATGATTTTTTAATTGTACCGCTGTACGTTATAAACTTCTGTAAAGCCCTTGTGGGTTCAAAGTTCTCACCCCATATCTAGATAAGTTCCTTGGGGGGTCTAGTTTCCAAAATGGGGTCACTTGTGGGGGGTTTCCACTGTTTAGGTACATCAGGGACTCTCCAAACGTGACATGGCGTCCGATCTGAATTCCAACCAATTTTGCATTGAAAAAGTCAAACGGCGCTCCTTCAATTCTGAGCTCTGCCATGCGCCGAAACAGTCGTTCCCCCCCACAAATCAGGTATCAGTGTACTCAGGACAAATTGCACAATAACTTTTGCAGTCCAATTTCTCCTGTTACCCTTGGTAAAATAAAAAAAATTGAACCTTAAAGTATTTTTTTTTGTGAAAAAAAGTTAGATGTTCATTTTTTTTTAAATATTCAAAAAAATTCCTGTGACGCACCTAAAGGGTTAATAAACTTCTTGAATGTGGTTTTGAGCACCTTAAGGGGTGCAGTTTTTAGAATGGTGTCACTTTTGGGTATTTTCTATCATATAGACCCCTCAAAGTGGCTTCAAATGTGATGTGGTCCTAAAAATAAAATGGTGTTGTAAAAATGAGAAATCGCTGGTCAACTTTTAACCCTTATAACTTCCTAACAAAAAAAAATTTTGGTTCCAAAATTGTGCTGATGTAAAGTAAACATGTGGGAAATGTTAGTTATCAAGTTTTTTGTGCGCCGTATCTCTGTGATTTAAGGGCATAAAAATTCAAAGTTGGAAAATTGCGAAATTTTCAAAATTTTTGCCAAATTTCCGTTTTTTTTCACAAATAAACGCAAGTTATTTGAATTAAATTTTACCACTAACATGAAGTACAATATGTCACGAGAAAACAATGTCAGAATCACCGGGATCCATAGAAGCGTTCCAGAGTTATGACCTCATAAAGGTACAGTGGTCAGAATTGTAAAAATTGGCCCGGTCATGAACGTGCAAACCACCCTTGGGGGTGAAGGGGTTAAACAACATTTCTTATGGATATCTTTGAGAAATGGCTTTCTTCTTGCCACTCTTCCATAAAGGCCAGATTTGTGCAGTGTACTACTGATTGTTGTCCTATGGACAGACTGTCCCACCTCAGCTGTAGATCACTGCAGTTCATCCAGAGTGATCATGGGCCTCTTGGCTTCATCTCTGATCAGTCTTCTCCTTGTTTGAGATGAAAGTTTAGAGGGACGGCCAGGTCTTGGTAGATTTGCAGTGGTATGATACACCTTCCATTTCAATATGATTGCTTGCACAGTGCTCCTTGGGATGTTTAAAGTTTTGGAAACCATTTTGTATCCAAATCCGGATTTAAACTTCTCCACAACAGTATCACGGACCTTTCTGTTGTGTTCTTTGGTCTTCATAATGCTCTCTGTGCTTCAAACAGAACCCCGAGACTATCACAGAGCAGGTGCATTTATACGGAGACTTGATTACACACAGGTGGATTATATTTATCATCTTTAGTCATTTAGGACAACACTGGATCATTCAGAGATCCGCAATGAACTTCTGGAGTGAGTTTACTGCACTGAAAGTAAAGGGGCCGAATAATATTGCACGCCCCACCTTTCAGCTTTTGAATTCCCAAAATAATTTAAAATAACCAATATATTTCGTTCAACTTCACAATTGTGTTCCACTTGTTGTTGATTCTTCACCAAAAATTTACATTTGGTAACTTTATGTTTGAAGCATGATATGTGGGAAAAGGTCGAATACTTTCGCAAGGCACTGTAAAGTGACAATGGTCAGAATTGAAAAAAAAAAAAAAAAATTGTCCTGGTCAGGAAGGTGAAAGCAGGCTTCGGGGTGAAGGGGTTCATTTATATTTACACATATTGCTAATTTTTAATATCAGCGAATATATATCTTGCCTTTCCAAAAAATGGTTTAAATCCACAATGCAACACACGCAGCAAAAATATACAGCAGCCTGTACGTCCAGTCATTGATATAGGTATGGGATATCACTTGCATTCCAATTAATGTAAAATAATATGTGAGGATAAATGCTGCCGGCAGAGAAGTAAACAGGGAATCCTCGATCTGCAGGGATAATGATAGATTGCAGGGTATTTGAGGGCAGATATAGAGAAAAAGCTGAAGTAAATGTAAAAGCATTAGGAAGTGTAATGTTTTGGGATACTGCATTGCCACTGGTAGACTAATCCCCACTCGCATCAATCACAGCCACCACTAAAGTTAAAGGGTTGAAATTTGCAATGCACCAATCAACTAAGCACTTCGGTTGCTATCACAAAGCAGCAGCATTAGGTAATTTGCTCCATATAGAAACAAGTCTCTTGACTCACGCTCTCCCTCTGTTGGGCTGACTGCAGCACTTTTTCGTGTAGGAATCAATATTTTTTCCTCCTGTCCGCAAAACCAGAATAAGTATAATGCTTACACTTAAAGCAAAACTCTTGAAAAAAAAAAACAACAAAAAAAAACCAAAAACCTTTTATATACGTAAAATGGTATAAAAATGCTCAAGAATTCAGCGTGTGATTGTTTTTCTCCCATCCTGTATAATTACCTAACTAGTAATGACGTGATCCGTTCCAGTACGGGGTTGTGTGATGATGGAAAATAGATAAATACTTCCCATTCAATTAAAGCTATTAGCCATCGCCATAATGCGCAGAGAAAAACAAAAATGCTGCAAATGGTGAAAACAAAGTTTACTCCACGTTTTAATAATTCAACGATAAATTGGATATACTTCAGTGGTGGTTCTCAGTGATGGCCGCATGAATTATCTATGAAAAGTTACATAGGCACTCCATAAAAAACACTCTGTCAGCACAGAGGGAGACAGTTGGAAGGATGATACTATGAGTAGAGCATGGTTAATACGCTGAATTACAGCACTGATTACTTATGGTAACTCACATAAAGTCTTACAGGAAAGCCACATAAAATGTATATTTTATCATTTGTCATGAGCTTTTATAGCTGGACTAGCATTGTTTTGTAAGAACAGTAGCCAAAGTAGATGTTAGGAGTCAGGTTCCTGCGTCTGCTCTGCAGGAATCCAGACCCTTACATTCTGCGGTCTCTTGCTCTTTATTTACCGCAGAGGAAATTGCCTTGCAGCAAATTTCTCCAGGGGCTAAGTCCCTCTGTCCTCCTACTGAGTATGCTCATGAGACAGTTTCCCATTGGAGATCGGGAGCCATGTGCTCAGGTCCTGGTCCTGATCTCATTGGTCCATCTTGGAGATCTGGAAGCTTCCGGAAGGTCCCGGCTGCTATAAAAAGCGCGCATGGCCGTTCCGCCATGCGCTAGTATAGACTATACTGCTATGTATGAATGGTGACGGATGTATGATTCTGGTGACTGACTTATTATGAAACCCCTTCCCTCTGACATTACGCATGTGGTTAGGAAATTAGTTCAGTAGTCTGCGCCAGTCTGTGGCAAGCCTTAGGCCACTGTGCACACCGCACCTCTGCGCTAGCGTCCGACAAAGTGCCTGCTTTGTAGCTGTGTCGTCCAGCGGCAGTGTCATGCGCCGCGCTGCAGTTGCAGCTTCTTGGCATTCGCAGTAGCGACGCCGGACACACGGTAGGTCTAGACGGACGCAGCCCCTCTGTCTTAGTTCCTGCTCCTGTGACCTTATACCATGTGTGCATTTACCTGAGGCCTGTGACTCTAACAGGCTCAGCCTTTTTGTATGCTTTTGTTGCGGCATCTCTGTGTGTGAACAGAGCCCGCTCTGCGCACTTCGCGCGCATTATATCGCCATATTGCTCGTCTACCATTACTCAGCAGCAGTTGTAACACCTACTGCACGGTGGACCCCGAGCGGCAAACGCACTTTATTATTATTTTTATTTAGTGCGTTCCGCCGTTCCTAACATTATACTAGCGCCAGGGTCTGGCTAGTGATGGCAGATCAGCAGCAACTCCTTCAGTGCATTCGCCAGCTAGAGGGCCGGTTGGCTACTCTTGAGAGAGTGTTATCGCAGCGGCGAAATCTTCAGAGGCTGCTGTACAGGCGATCGCAGAGGCGGTTTCTCGTATGTCCACGTCCTCCCACGCGCTGAGTTACCGCCTCCCGTTGCCCGATAAATTTTCTGGCGATGGCGCCTCCTGTAGGGGTTTTGTCAGCCAGTGCTCTATCCAGCTGGAGTTACTGGCTACGCGATTCCCTACGGAGCGGGCCTTCTGTCGGGCAAGGTGTTGGAGTGGGCTACGCCACTATGGGAGCGTGGTGACCCAGAGGTTCGGACCGCTGCTCAGTTTTTAACAGCTATTAAGCAGGTCTTCCTGGGACCACGGGTCACGCACGACACCTCTCTACAGCTACTGGCTTTGACTCAGAGATCCCTCTCGGTTAGTCAGTATGCCGTTCGTTTTCGGACACTGGCTTCCGAGCTGGAGTGGTCTGACAAAGCCCTCATCCCTGTGTTTTGGAGAGGTTTAGCTGAGCATGTTAAGGACGCTCTTTCTACCAGAGAGGATCCTGCAAGTCTGGAAGAGCTGATTGCCATTGCCATTGCCACCCGTATTGATCTCCATTTTTCGGAGCGCGGGCTGGAGCGTGTTCAATCCAGACGGAGGGTGAATCCGGCTCCAAACCTCTTTGAACCTCTGGAATCACCCGAGCCAGAGTGTTCACTCCCAGAGCCCATGGAGGTGTCTCGCGACAGGCTCGAGGCACGTCCGACACTAAGTTCCACTTGCGGCTGCCACTGTCAGCACTCTGTTCACCAGGATAACGGGGCTCCGCAATGGCCAAACTCTGTGCCGCCGGGCAAGACTTTTGTCCCCCCTCGCCTTCGGCCGAAGGTCCTCGCGTGGGCACACGCGTCGAGGGAGGGTGGTCACTGTGGCTACATGCAGACCAGAAAACTCCTGGCACGGTCGTATTGGTGGCCGCACAGGGCTCGGGACATTAATATATTCAGGCATGCGCCTCGTGTGCTCGGGTAAGCTTCCTTAAACAGAGAGTGGAGACGTTCGCCGACACACCGCGGCGTCCCACTTCAACTTATGCTCCGCGCGGTTTTGCCGCTCCCATTGTATCCCACGTGTCCCTTCTTAAACCTGGCGATCTTGCCGCCTCTGATACCTTCCACGTGTCCCAGTTTTCCGTGTCACCTACCGGGACATCAGACTTGCCTTTGGACGAGTCTGAGGCCTATGCCTCTGATGGGCAAAGGTTGGTGGATTGGAAGGCTGAGAGGAGGGGGCCCTAGGAGGGGGGGTAATGTTAGGAGTCAGGTTCCTGTGTCTGCTCTGCAGGAATCCAGACCCTTACATTCTGCGGTCTCTTGCTCTTTATCTACCGCAGAGGAGATTGCCTTGCAGCAAATTTCTCCAGGGGCTAAGTCTCTCTGTCCTCCTACTGAGCATGCTCATGAGACGGTTTCCCATTGGAGATCGGGAGCCATGTGCTCAGGTCCTGCTCCAGATGTCATTGGTCCAGCTCGGAGATCTGGAAGCTTCCGGAAGGTCCCGGCTGCTATAAAAAGCGCGCATGGCCGTTCCGCCATGCGCTAGTATAGACTATACTGCTATGTGTGAATGGTGACGGATGTATGATTCTGGTGACTGACTTATTATGAAACCCCTTCCCTCTGATATTACACATGTGGTTAGGAAATTAGTTCAGTAGTCTGCGCCAGTCTGTGGCAAGCCTTAGGCCACTGTGCACACCGCACCTCTGCGCTAGCGTCCGACATAGCGCCTGCTTTGTAGCTGTGCCGTCCAGCGGCAGTGTCCTGCGCCGCGCTGCAGTTGCAGCCCTTCTTGGCGTTCGCAGTAGTGATGCCGCACAAACGGTAGGTCTAGACGGACGCAGCCCCACTGTCTTAGTTCCTGCTCCTGTGACCTTATACCGTGTGTGCATTTACCTGAGGCCTGTGACTGTAACAGGCTCAGCCTTTTTGTATGTTTTTGTTGCGGCGTCTCTGTGTGTGAACAGAGCCCGCTCTGCGCATTATATCGCCATATTGTATCGCCATTATATCGCCATATTGCTCGTCTGCCATTACTCAGCAGCGGTTGTAACACCTACTGCACGGTGGACCCCGAGCGGCAAACGCACTATTATTATTTTTATTTAGTGCGTTCCACCGTTCCGAACAGTAGACACATGGAAGGCAATGAGCAGTGGAGCGCAGTCGCATGTACCAGTCTAATACTGAATTCATACGTCCATTTATGGACCGTGATGCACGGACTGGCCGCGGATCGCCAGACCCGATCATGAAAGCCACACAGAATTATATGAAGTTGGGTTCTGGAGACCCTCTGATGTCTTAATCCAGCCTTTATACTAGTCAAGTTTGTGAACAAGCATTTCTAAAAAAAAAAAAAAAGCTTGTTTTCTGATCGTCAGCTGGTAAACAGGCTGACGATCACCCAACAAATGAGCAAAATGCTCATCTGTTAATAGAAATATTTTCTTAAGCTTGCTTAAAAAACATGATTCTGATCAGCACATTGTCCGGTGTAAATGGACATTGTTCTGGGCAACATGTGTCTTGTCTTTGCTCACAGAACCCACTAAACACCAATTCCAATAGGCACTTAAAATCTGTGGTGCTCGTGCTATGGTTGGCGTCCCATTTCAAATAAAATAAGAAGACCAGCGCTCACTTGTAAATTTGCAGAATTTGTAGATTTTTATTCCATGCTCTTCAGAAAACAATTGTGTTACGCGTTTCGGCTTGAACACAATCCTTTTCTAGGCAGAGTTATGATATTTGATGTGCTCACAGAACGATTTGCTACGGATTGTTCTTCGCTTAACGGAAGTGCAACTGGCCTGTATAATCAGTCTGTTAGATGACCACTGATCAACTTCAATGTAGCTGATCGGCGGTTGCCTTACGGCTTTTCTAGGCTAGTTGAAATACATCCTTATTCAGATAAAATAAAAAACAGTTGAACCACCAGAGTTGAACCATGAGAGGTCACCACCTTCAGTTAAGAAGGTTGCACAAGTCTCAGGTCATAATCTTCATTCATTTTCAGAGCCTCCGATGTGCAGTTTGCAACCTGCTCATATCAGACTACTCTCCCAGTAATATAATGTTATAATTTCTGTGTCTAGGATGCTGCTGCCTATTGAATATCAGAACAACTTTATTCCAGGGCAAATTTACTCCTCTCTAGAGCCTATAAAAAATCTCTTTAGAGAAGAGCGTGATCGGTCATTCTCTGCAGTTTGCCAAAGGTGCTCTGCTCTCTCTCCACAATAACACACAGCCTATGTGATTCCAACCCTACGGCCGGGGTCACACTTGCGAGAAACTCGCACGAGTCTCGCGTACCAATACCCGGCACTCGGACTGGAGTGCTCAGCTGCATAGAAATACATACAGCCGCACACTCCGCTCCTGAGTGCCGGCGGCAGTGCTGGGTATTGAGGCGCGAGACTCATACGAGTTTCTCGCAAGTATGACCCCGGCCTACCCCTGCAATCTGCCTTGTGTATGTGTACATCCCTATCCACAGCTTGTAACAGTGACACCCATTAACTTAGATGCTTTTAACCCTCCCCACACTCTAATCCCCTACGTACAATCTTTTCCTGTCTCGACCCAACGGCCTGAACTGACACCATTGTAGGTCCTTATCGTGGCGTTAAATTTGGTTGCTACACCTGCAGTTAAGTTAGGACTTGTAGCCGTAATACAGGCACAGAAGAATCCCCATATTAAAAATAATCTGTCACCAGGTCAAAATTGGTTACTTTTTGCTTCTTTTCTTCCTATTCCATCCTTGAGTATTCCATTCTTTAATATTTTAAAAAAATTGCCATACAGTTTCAGAGATATGGGCCTTTATATTTGTGCCAAATGTTCTGGTCTACATTTAGGGAGCATGGCTCACAGGATCCTCTGGGGTGTCCTCCGGCTCCTCTGCATTATTACACTGTTAGCCAAGCCACTGTGTAAAGACCATAAAGATTTGCACTAAATAGACTCTTATCTCCGAAAAAAACAAAAAAACCAAAAAACAAAAAGCAAAATACTCAGCGAGTTAGCAAAAATAAAATAAGGGCAAAAACATGGCCATTATAAATTGGTGGCATTATAAACCTGGTCTACTTTAAACGCTAAAACAAAAATCTAAAACTGCACAGACACTGAAATAAGGGGCCAGGAGGCACAGAGAGGCAACAGAACCAGGAATAGTGTAGATTCATGTCAGATTCGGCAAAAAAGTCAGCTAGATGAAGCAGTTACACATACTCTACAGCAGCCTGATGGTGCTGGACATTTTAATGCAAAGGTATCCGTAACATTTAATGGGTTTCTCCCATGTGTAAGAGTTTACACAAGTTCCTGTACCACTGCTATACACATACTACATCGATATTGCCACTGCAACAGTAACAGCAACTTGGGTCCCAGATCTTCAATAATAATTCCTGCATTACCGCAAGAGGAAACACCTAGGAAGGATACTGAGGATAGATATGTGATATAGTTTCCTTTTAGGGGCTATTGTTCCATACAGTATAGCACCTTTTGGGATACCCTTTGATTGGGTATTTAGGGAGAGGACTCAGTATACACAGAATATGTCATGGAGTGACTGACCCAGTGTGACACGACCCAACGGTTGGTCGGTCATCAAACGGCACAACACACCAGGGAACACCAGGGAAACTATAACAACGGTGGGCCCTGTCGATAGGGAACGGGGGGAATGGACACCTCCTGCACTCACCTGAGGATGTGCCGTATTCTCACTATCGGCCCTATATGGGTTCTTTTACCCCGTCGCCGAGCAGGATACCTAATCCCTCACTTGGCCTTCTCTTATCCGTAAGTAGGAAACTGGCAGGTGAGAGCACTTGTCCCACCGCTGCATTAATACAACACACAGGGGGAAGTGACAGACACCAAAAGGGACAAGGTAACAAAAATACAACACTTAGCTTATTTGCACCACTCCACACTGCAGATATTAACAGCAACAGGACTCTTAACACCAAACGTTGCAGGCACCAGAGAGCTGCTTCTGCTGGGCTGGTCTCCAGAAAGGACCTGTAACACCATCAGTCAGCTGAAGCATCAGGTGACCTTTTAAAGGATGTGGGAGTGGTCACCAACATCAGCTGACCCAGCAGCACTGCAGTAACACCAGCTCGCCAGCGGGAAAAAACTGCATTTAACCCCCGTTGGACTGAAAGGAAAAAAGTTTTAATGTGAGAAGCCAGATTTGCCACAGATCCAAAAATGGATCGTGACAGAATATTTTAGGTTTGTACAAAAAAATACAAATGCAATTGTTCTATATGTTGAGAGTGGTTTATTTAATTATTTGTACTATTGCTATATTTTTAGGATAAGTGAGAAGTTAAGCTAGTTTCCTATATTGTAAACAGAGTTGTCATAAAGAGTGATATAACTACAGTGCCTTGCGAAAGTATTTGGCCCCCTGAAACTTTTCAACCTATTCCCACACATAATGCTTCAAACATAAAGACACCAAATGTAAATTTTTGGTGAAGAATCAACAACAAGTGGGACACAATTGTGAAGTTGAACGAAATTTATTGGTTATTTTAAATTTTTTTTGAAATTCAAAAACTGAAAAGTGGGGTGTGCAATATTATTCGGCCCCTTTACTTTTAAGTGCAGCAAACTCACTCCAGAAGTTCATTGTGGATCTCTGAATGATCCAATGCTGTCCTAAATGACTAGTGATGATAAATATAATCCACCTGTGTGTAATCAAGTCTCCGTATAAATGCTCTTGCTCTGTGATAGTCTCAGGGTTCTGTCTGATGCACAGAGAGCATCATGAAGACCAAGGAACACAACAAGCAAGTCCGTGATACTGTTGTGGAGAAGTTTAAAGCTGGATTTGGATACAAAATGATTTACAAAACTTTAAACATCCCAAGGAGCACTGTGCAAGCGATCATATTGAAATGGAAAACAAAAAGCAAAAAACACAAAAAGTAAAAAATAAACTGCAAATAATGCATAAAGGTAATAATAATAATAATAATAATAATAATAATAATAATAATAGTATTTAGCAAACATAATTTTGATCTTTCTGAGCTGGGAAAACCATCCAGTCTGGTCTATGCTTTTACTAGTGGGACAGTCCCTCGATCCTTGTTCACATTCACGTCACTTGGTAAGTGAAAAGGTTTTAAATCCTAGAGTAGGCCTGTCCCACAAGGGTTGCCGTGATGTGGCGGGATGGCTTGTACATTATTTTGATCAAAATTATGTTTACTAAATACCCTTATTATTACCTTTATGCATTATTTGCAGTTTATTTTTTACTTTTTGTGTTTTTTGCTTTTTGTTTTCTCTGGTTAATCATCATGTGTTAATATGCACTTACATTGTGCATACACATTAATGTATTTTCTCAGTTCAGACTCCATTTTTTTCTATCCATATTGAAATGGAAGTAGTATCATACCACTGCAAACCTACCAAGACCCGGCCGTCCCTCTAAACTTTCATCTCAAACAAGGAGAAGACTGATCAGAGATGCAGCCAAGAGGCCCATGATCACTCTGGATGAACTGCAGAAATCTACAGCTGAGGTGGGACAGTCTGTCCATAGGACAACAATCAGTCATACACTGCACAAATCTGGCCTTTATGGAAGAGTGGCAAGAAGAAAGACATTTCTCAAAGATATCCATAAAAAGTGTCATTTACAGTTTGCAGCAAGCCACCTAGGAGACACACCAAACATATGGAAGAAGGTGATCTAGTCAGATGATACCAAAATCTAACTTTTTGGCAACAATGCCAAACTATATGTTTGGCGTAAAGGCAACACAGCTCATCACCCTGAACACACAATCTCCACTGTCAAACATGGTGGTGGCAGCATCATGGTTTGGGACTGCTTTTCTTCAGCAGGGACAGGAAGATGGTTAAAATTGATGGCAAGATGGATGGAGCCAAATACAGGACCATTCTTGAAGAAAACCTGTTGGAGTCTGCAAAAGACCTGAGACTGGGACGGAGATTTGCCTTCCAACAAGACAATGATCCCAAACAAAGCAAAATCTACAATGGAATGGTTCACAAATAAACGTATCATGGTGTTAGAATGGCCAAGTCAAAGTTCAGACCTGAATCCAATCGAGAATCTGTGAACAGCAGTTTTCAGCTCTTTCCACAAACGATCTCCATCAGACCTCACTGAGCTCGAGCTGTTTGCCAAGGAAGAATGGGCAAGAGTTTCAGTCTCTCGATGTACAAAACTGATAGAGACATACCCCAAGCGACCTGCAGCTGTAATCGTAGCAAAAGGTGGCACAACAAAGTATTAAGTTAAAGGGGCCGAATAATATTGCACACCCCACTTTTCAGTTTTTGAATTTCCAAAAAAAATTTAAAATAACCAATAAATTCCGTATAACTTCACAATTGTGTCCCACTTGTTGTTGATGCTTCACCAAAAATTTACATCTTTATGTTTGAAGCATGATATGTGGGAAAAGGTTGAAAAGATCCAGGTGGCCGAATACTTTCGCAAGGCACTGTATATAGGGAATTTCTATTTGAGTTATTTTAATAGAACAGCGGTCCTATTTTAGGAGGGGTGAATCATCATCCCTTTAATGAGCCACAGAAAAAATGTCTGCCATGTAATAATATCACTATAGGTGTTCAAATTAAAACGTAAACTTGTATAATATAAAGACAATGCCCTTGAGAACGAATGTGCCAATATCTTCCTCTAATTTTCCTAAATCTAAAATCATCTGCGTTCTAGCCTAACGATGAATCGCGGCTTTTTGGCTACCTGCATACAGTCTACTATGTTAAAGGCCTTCATATACAGTAGCCTAATGTTGACCAAAACTGTAGATTTTGTCCAACAGTCTAATGTGTATGGGGTCCTTCCAACTCTTCCTCGACAGATGATGAGAGAAGGATCAGGCCTGCTGAATTTAAATAGCCGTGTAACGCTGTTGGGTGTGGACCCACTGCGGCACAGGCCGTGCTCTTCTTGGAGGGGCATAACTAAGTGACTACCAGGTATTCACTAGAACCTCAGATGGTGAGGATAGGTTTTGCCGCCAGTAGTCACCAGGTACTACGCTAAGGCAGTCCCCAGGCCTGCAGCAGCTGACCGGAAGGTCAGAGGTGCAGGTATGAGGTACAGAGGCGTGAGACAGGTATTGGGAGACGGTGCAAGGTTGGGGCAAGCAGCACAGGATCTGTAAACGTAGCTGAAGTCAGAAGCAGAGAGGTCAGCCAGGACAGGTAAACGAGCCAAGTTGTTAACGGGAAGTGGAATACAGAGGAATGCATAAACATGTGCTTACAGAGTAGGAAGCAACATTTAGGTGGGAAGTGGTAGGAGGAGCTGTCTAATAAAGGCCCTGCTAGCACAGGACAGGAAGCCAATCTCTGCAGGACACAGTAGGGTTAAATTCCTGCAGCAACCGGCCACACCCCCAAGGCTAAATTAATGCTTTAGCAGAAGCTGCAGTACTGCAAGTAGCAGTCTCAGTGGGATGAACTGACATGGGGAGAAACTGAATAGTGAGGAGAGGGGCGCTGAGGAGGTATGTGTGTTACGGCCGTGAAAGAACGATCCTTTTGTCAAGTGCTCAGATAAGCCACTACTAGACTCCTTGCAGCGGCTCTGCTATACACAACACAGAAGGGCTTGACTGTGGGGAGTTTGCATGCATATGGGATGACCGCTATCTAATATTTATGCGGACTTTAACATTCAAGGCACTACTGGAGGCAATATAATGCATTCCATTTGTTAATTGCAGGAGTATTTTTCTATGCTAATAACTTATTTTTATTTTAAAAGTGTGTTGTGCTCATGCTATGAAAACACAAGTCTCAACTACCAAGCCTCAATTAATGAGGTTGTTAAGTACTTCTTTCATATTGATGGCATATTCTTCATCAATAAAAGATCAGTGGGGGTGTGACACCTGGGACCCCCACAGATCAGCTGCTTGTGTTGGCCAAGGGTGATTAGCTGCGGAGCTGCACAGCAGAGCTTCATCTTGTGTATAGTGGCTAGGTATTGCACATATGTCCATATTCTAGTGAATAGGGGTGGATTTGCAGTACCCCCAGCAGCCAATAAAAAGTTCACAAAGCTATGCTGTGCAAATGATTACATCTGACCGCTGCTGGCATTGGGAACAGCTGATCGTCAGGGGATATCAGGTGTCGTACCCCACACCTATCTTATATTGATGACCTATCCTAAGGCGGTGATCAGATGTTCAGCTGGCACGTTCCAGTTAGCTGAGTAGCTTATTCGGCAAGCGCTATAGCTTCCCGAATAAGCGGGGAACCAAAGATATTCGCTCAACTCTGATCACTACTAGGCTGTTAACCTGGATGCTGTTACCATTATGTGAACAGCGCCGCATACAAGTCTCTATTGTGCAATAACATACTAAGCAACTACCACCTCCATGGATTGGTAGGCCGTGAGTGGTTGTCTCATCAGTATTTTGGCACGTGTTACCATCTTAACTATATGGATCTGCTGCATCCTGATTGTGCTTTTGTCTGGAGGCCTGAGAAGGTAAACATCGCTGCCTTCTTTCTGCTGGTTTTTGAATTTTTGGAGGATTTCCAGTCCTTTTAGTTGCTTTGCTGTTTAGCCTTTATAGGAAGGCTCAGAGGAAGTGAGACTTACAGGCGAAACGGTTGTCAGCCACATTGTCTCCACAATCCCTGTTTGGAACCGCAAATAAACTTATTTTAATACGCAGTGGTGAGTACCCCACTTTCTCCTTACTTTACGATTTGGATTACCGTATTTGCTGGTGAGGGTCATCATAATGGTTAATCAGCTGCTGAATCTAGATATTTTCATTACTGCTGTTTCAACGCACACAATGTGAACGAAAACAGTGCCAGATCTCAGTTTGTCAATAATTACTTAACTATGTACAGGTTCTTCTAGCTAAATTAGAATATCATAAAAAAGTTAAGTTATTTCAGTTCTTCAATACAAAAAGTGAAACTCATATTATAGAGTCATTACAGAGTGATCTATTTCAAGTGTTTATTTCTGTCAATGTTGATGATTATAGCTTACAGCCAATGAAAACCCAAAAGTCATTATCTCAGTAAATTAGAATAATTAACAAACACCTGCAAAGGCTTCCTAAGCATTTAAAAAGGTCCCTTAGTCTGTTTCAGTAGGCTCCACAATCATGGGGAAGACTGCTGACTTGATAGATGTCCAGAAGGCAGTCATTGGCACACTCCACAAGGAGGGTAAGCCACAAAACATCATTGCTAAAGAAGCTGGCTGTTCACAAAGTGCTGTATCCAAGCATATTAATGGAAAGTTGAGTAGAAGGAAAAAGTGTGGTAGAAAAAGGTGCACAAGCAATCGGGATAACCACAGCCTTGAAAGGATTGTTAAGAAAAGGCCATTCAAAAGGAGTGGACTGCTGCTGGAGTCATTGCTTCTAGAGCCACCACAGACATATCCGGGACATGGGCTACAAGAGTCGCATTCCTCGTGTCAAGCCACCAATAGACAACGGCAGAAGCGTCTTACCTGGGCCAAAGAGAAAAAGAACTGGACTGTTGCTCAGTGGTCCAACGTGTTGTTTTCAGATGAAAGTAAATATTGCATTTCATTTGGAAATCAAGGTCCTAGAGTCTGGAGGAATAGTGGAAAGGCACAAAGTCCAAGCTGCTTGAGGTCTAGTGTGAAGTTTCCACAATTAGTGATGGTTTGAGGAGCTATGTCATCTGTTGGTGTAGGTACATCGTGCTTTATCAAGACTAAAGTTAGTGCAACCGTCTACCTGGACATTTTAGAGCACTTCATGCTTCCCTCTGACGACAAGCTTTTTGGAAATGGAAATTTTATTCTCAAGCACGACTTGGCACCTGTCAACACTGCCAAAAGTACCAATACCTGGTTTAAAAACAACATTATCACTGTGCTTGATTGGCCAGCAAACTCACCTGACCTTATAACCCCATAGACACTCTATGGGATATTGTCAAGAGGAAGATGAGAGACACCAGACCCAACAATGCAGATGAGCTGAAGGCTGCTATCAAAGCAACCTGGGCTTCCATAACACCTCAGCAGTGCCACAGGCTGATCGCCTCCATGCCACGCGGCATTGATGCAGTAATTGATGCAAAAGGAGCCCCGACCAAGCTTTGAGTGTATTTACTGAACGTACATTTCAGTAGGCCAACATTTCGGATTTTAATATTTTTTAAGCTGGTGTTATAAAGTATTCTAATTTACTGAGATAATGACTTTTGGGTTTTCATTGGCTGTAAGCCATAATCATCAACATTAACAGAAATAAACACTTGAAATAGATCACTCTGTTTGTAATGACTCTATATAATATGAGTTACGATTTTTGTATTGAAGAACTGAAATAAATTATCGTTTTGATGATATTCTAATTTAGTGAGAAGCACTTGTATATCTAATATTGACTTGAAAAATAAAGTAAAAATTTACGATAAATCAATTTTACCCAAATGGTGCCATTAAAACTGGTACTCATCCTGAATAAGAAAAAAATTGTCAGGATCCTTAAAGCCAAAACTAGGCAATATCCTTAGAAGATTAAAGAGCATTTTGTCACCAGCTATTTTATATGAATTATATTGATCTTTGTTAGGCTTAGGTTTTATTCAAATCTGCGTCAAAAGTGCGTCAAAACTTTCTGATGGATCTGTAACATTTTTATATGACTTCCCCAACATAATCACATAGACGAAACCATGTTAATAGTATATTAAATTTCTAGCTATGCCTCACTTTTGAGCTTTTCATTGGTAACGGTCACATGACGAATTTCATTTCTAGAACATAAAATATGCCTTCCTTCTTTCAGGCTGTATAAATCAGAGGCTACAACAAATCTGGAAAGAATATATTAGCGCATTTTACATAAAACTGACCTTATAAATCAGATAATATGCAATTGTAGGCAAAATACTGGCCAGTCGCAATTTGATTTATTCTACATGAAAAACTAGAAAATGATTTGTAAGACTGATCGTCATCATTCCCATTAGTGCAAATGAAGAACTACCGGTGGAAACAATTGCTATGTAAACAAAATGTGGTTGGCTGGCAGCTCTGCTGAAGACTACTTATTAATCAAAACGTTGGCTAAGGGGACACCAAAATCACCATGCAGAAACCTGGAAGCGTTCAACCTTTAATCATCAAACAGCATCTGTGACTGTACGCGGCTCTCAGCTAGTGGCACCCAATAAGTTGGTATTGTGATCGAGTGCCGACCAGATGTGTTTGTGTGGCTAAAATGAATGTACCTCTATTATTTTCCTACTAAAATGTCCGCTTAGTGATTCAATGAGCCATTTTCACATGGTGTGAAAAAGCCCTGTGTGTTCCAATGAGCTGGGGCACGGAGCACCATGAACCCGCGGCCAGCAGAAGAGATCAGTGTCCGCATGCGAGTTACCAGCTGCAGATAGCCGTCCACATTATCCTGCAAGGCCAAAAAAAAAAAAAAAAAAAAATCAGAGAATGATTTTGAAAATACAGAAAGAGACTACTATACATGGGGGGAGAACAAACCGTAATAAGAAACTTAAATATGTCCCAGAAGGCAAAATCCATGCAGATAGTAACTGAAAAATGAGCCTAAATGGGCAAGGTACACGCTGGGTAATGGCTCATGGAAGCAGCCTTCAGCTCCATATCAATCAAGCAACTACGTGTTACTGCACTGTCCTGCCAACTAGGGCAATGCAGGGTGTTACCGCACAAAGCAATAGGGAAGAGAGGATACATAATGTTTAACGTAAAAGAATCATATCCTGTTGTATTGGGGCCGCACAGGAGCATTCCCGGGGCAATGACAACGGAGCGATAGCCATGCTTGGAAACGTACTGCTATGTGAGCACGGGGTGGATATATTATGGCCAGACTTGTGGGCACTATATTACAGTAGAAACAAAATGAAAGATCTGACGCATCTCACCTACATGCTGCAGAAAGATATGTAGCAGAAGCCCCATGTAAACACTCACCATAGCATGCAAAGTTATTTTGCAGCTATGTTGCAGATCCCAGGAACAAGGCATCATCAGGCTGTGTGCCCACGTAGCGATTTTTTAAGCGTTTTTGCCGCGATTTTCGGCGCAAAAACACTGCGAAAACGCTTAAAAATCGTGTACAGAACGCCCCCCATGCATTCCTATGGCATTCCGCACATGCTGTGCTAATGCTGCGCTTTTTTCCGCGGCGGAATCGCATCGCGGAAAAAAATCGCAGCATGCTCATTCTTTGTGCGGAATCGCAAAGAATTGCCGCGATTCCGCACCCATAGGAATGCATGAGAATCGCTTACTTCCCGCATGTGGCTATGCCCACCATGCGGGAAGTTAAGCGTCTCATGTGCGGTTGGTACCCACGGTGTGGAGGAGAGGAGACTGTCCTCCAGGCCCTGGGTACCATACCCCTGTAAAAAAAGAATAAAAAAAATAAAAAATCGGGGTATATTTACCTTCCGGTGTCCCGCGCTGCATTTCCGGGCCTCAGCGTTCCCAGTAATGCCTTGCGGCAAGGTCCTGTGATGACGTAGTCTCGAGAGATCGCTATAGCAACGCGAGACTACGTCATCACAGGTCTCGCAAGGCATTACTGGGAACTCTGAGGCCCGGGAATGCAGCGCGGGACGCCGGAAGGTAAATATACCCCGATTTTTTATTTTTTTTTTTAGCATTTTAACATTCTATCTTTTACTATTGATGCCGCATAGGCGGCCTCAATAGTAAAAACCTGGTCACACTTGTCAAACACTATGTTTGACGAGTGTGACCAACCTGTCAATCACTTTCCAAGCGATGCTTCAAATCGCTTGGAAAGTGCTTGAATAACGCACACGAAAATCGCGGCAAAATCGCGATCATAATCGTGGTAAAATCGCGATGAAATCGCGCGGAAAAAAACGCGCGATTTCTGGGAAGGAGTCCGGTTTTTAGTGAGCGTTTTAAAACGCTACGTGTGCACATAGCCTCAGGGGTGGATCTGTTGTCCAAAGACTGAGATGGCAAAGAAGTAACAGGGAAGGGTGAATGTAGTGTGTTTTTAGAGGTGATGCTTGCAGATACAGCAGAAGGGCCATGACGCTGGTGACTAACTGCAGTGGGCACCTGCACATTACCACAGGAAAAATCAGAACCGGAGAAACATGCCCGAGTGGGGAGGAATTTACTAGCTGACTGTCTTTTTCACATTCCTTGCCATCATCTTAGTTTTTTCTATTTTCTGAAAAATCCTTCTTCATCCTAGCAATCGCCTGTTCCTTCTTTTCTAAGAAGCATGACTTTTTCTTCTGTCAAGTTTGCCCGTAGCCTCGAGTATCACAAGTACTGCCCTCACGTTACCAGGATGCAATGCTACTTGCTCAGGACCTGTAACCAAGTCAAAAGTGACCCGTGTTTTTCTCTTACGTTATTCCTACTGCTCCCTTCAGTACTCAGTTTTTTGCTGCTCTTAAAATCCGCCATATGATTGCAGCGATATGGGCCTTTTTATTTAGTGCTAATTTTAACCTCTTTCTTACATTGGACATACAGTACAGACCAAAAGTTTGGACACACCTTCTCATTCAAAGAGTTTTCTTTATTTTCATGACTATGAAAATTGTAGATTTACTCTGAAGGCATCAAAGCTATGAATTAACACATGTGGAATTATATAATTAACAAAAAAGTGTGAACCAACTGAAAATATGTCTTATAGTCTAGGTTCTTCAAAGTAGCCACCTTTTGCATTGATTACTGCTTTGCACACTCTTGAGGAGCTTCAAGAGGTAGTCACCGGAAATGGTCTTCCAACAAGTCTTGAAGGAGTTCCCAGAGATGCTTAGCACTTGTTGGCCCTTTTGCCTTTACTCTGCGGTCCAGCTCACCCCAAACCATCTCGATTGGGTTCAGGTCTGGGGAAGCTCTGATTGGTGGGATCGATGTAATCATTTGATCCCACCAATGACAGATCACAGCAGCGGTGTGACTGTGTGACCACCCTGCAGGGGTCCTCACACATAGCTGAGGATTCCTGCAGAGCAGTCACACACTGCCAGAGCTCCTTCTGTGCTGGGACTTGTGGTGCCACAGCAGCCTGTAGCACCACAATTCCTGCTGAAGATAAGACAGAAGAAAGAAAAATGAAGAGTCAGTTCAACTGTAAGTGTTACCCGATCCCTGCCCAATCTATCTTTATCCCCCAATCCCCTTTTTTACTCCCCTCCACCCCCCTTTTGCGCCGCCTCCGCGCGCACATTTAGGAGCCGCCAAGCGTGGATTGGTGACGCAGTTCACCGATCAACGCTCGTGCTCGCTTTTTTTCCCTCAGCCCCCTTTGCGCCAATTCCGTACACACATCCCGCAGCCGCCAAAGTTTGATAAGTAACGTAGCTCACTCATCAGAGCTCAGGCCTGCCGTTTTCCATTTTTTTACACCCCCCCTGCGCCACTTGACTAAATCCATAAGTGTTGATCCCTGCCCGATCTCTCTTCATCCACTCCAATCCCCCCTTCCTCCTCTTTTTACCCCCCTCCACCCCCCTTTGCACTGCCTCCGTGTGCACATTTAGCAGCTGCCGAATTTTGATAAGTGACGCAGTTCACTTATCAGAGCTCGTGCTGGCTTGTTCTTTTTCATTTTTCTTTTTCACCCCCCCACCCCTTTGCAACACCCGTGTGCACATCCAGCAGCCGCTAAATTTTGATAAGTGACGCAGTTCCCTTATCAGAGCTAGGGTCTGCTGTTTTAGACTTTTCTTTTCACAGGTCTTTTTTCTCCCTATTTTCTTTTTTTCCTTTTAGCTTTTTCTTTTCAAAATGGTTTGCACCAATCCCTAGCCCCCCCACACATACACATAGTTATAAATAAAGTACACCCAAGCACCATACTCACAAAAAAAAAAAAAAAATGTCCCGTTCGTCACGTTTTCCCAACAGCGCTATTCAATGGAGGAGGCATATTCTTTCCTTGCCTCCGACACTGATAGCGAGGGAGAGGATCCCACTTTTCTTTACTTTTCCGATTCTTCATTCTCTTCCTTCTCGGGTCCTGCGGAATCGCCACACAGACACCCCAGGACAGAAAATGAGGCAGCACCCACCATTCCTGTAGCTGAATAAGCAGACCCTGTATGGACCTCGCCCCCCAAAAATTACGAGCCACTGATTCCTGATTTTGTGGCAGAATCAGGAATCAAGTTTGACACCACCGGCCTCACAGAAATTGACTTTTTCAAAGTCTTTTTCTCTGAGGATTTTGTTAACCTCATGGTGGAGCAAATTTTTGGAACAAAACCCAAATTCATCATATTCTAACTGGTCTCCTGTAGACGCAGTTGAAATGATGCAGTTTTGGGGCTTGGTCCTCCACATGGGGATCCTGAAGAAGCCAGAACTTCGGCAATATTGGAGTGTTGATATTTTATATAACACTCCAGTGTTCCGAATGGTCATGGTCCGGACGCGTTTTCAGGCCATCCACAAATTCTTGCATTATACCGTGTCCCGCACGAGATGACCCCAACTTTGACCATCTGTTCAAAGTTCGCCTGGTCATCGAACACTTCAACAAAAAGTTTGCTGAAATGTACGTGCCCCAAAGAGACATCTGCGTGGATGAGTCCTTAGGCCATTTTAAGGGAAGGCTCGGATTCCGTTAATACCTGCCCAGTAAGAGGGCCAGGTACGGAATCAAACTCTACAAACTGTGTGAGAGTACCTCAGGGTACACCCACAGGTTTAGAGTGTACGAAGGAACGGACACCAGGATTGAACTCCCTGAATGTTCACCTGTCCTTGGAGTGGGAAAATTGTGTGGGATTTGGCGCACCCACTGCAGGATAAAGGTTATCACCTCTACACTGATAACTTTTATACCAGCGTCCCACTCTACAAATCCTTCTCTGTGCAAGGTACCAAAGCCTGCGATACTGTCTGCAAAAATCAGAGAGGCCTCCCGAAGATGCTACTTGGGCAGATGTTCAGAAAAGGTGAGAGCAGAGCCCAATGTAGCGACCACCTGCTGGTTGTCAAGTACAAGGACAAGAGGGATGTCCTTCTCTTGACCACCATACACGGTGATGGCAGCGCCCTCAGCCTCTGTACGAGGTACATCTGCATGTCAGCAAACCGACCTGTGCACTGGGGTACAACAAAAACATGGGGGGGGGGGGGGGGGGGGGGGAGTTGACCTCTCGATCAACTCCTCCAACTGTACAATACTTTTAGAAAGGCCAGGGTGTGGTACAAAAAGCTGGCCGTGGACATTGTACAAATGGCAATGCTTAACGCTTTCCTGCTGTCACAATGTGCACGCCACGCCGATACATCGTACCTTCAGTTCCAGGAGGTAGTGGTTAAGGCCCTGATGTTTGATGGAACTGAAGGTGCTCGTATCGTACCAGGTCAGCATTTCCCGGGGGAGGTCCCGCAGACTGCAAAAAGAGGTAAGTTGCAAAAAAAAAGGTGCCGAGTGTGTTACAAAAGGGGAATACACAAGGACACCATTTACCAATGCGACACCTGCCCCGAAAAACCTGACCTGTGTATGAAGGATTGCTTCAAATTGTACCACACCTCAGTGCACTACTAATTTACCTTACCGGGAACATTAGATTAGTTGGGGCACATCTAGATAAGTTCCTTGGGGGTCTAGTTTCCAACACAATGTCACTTGTGTTTTTTTTTTTGTTTTTTTTTTACTGTTTAGGCACATCAGGGGCTCTGCAAATGGAAAATGACGCCCCCAGACTATTCCATCAAAGTCTGCATTCCAAAACATCACTCCCTTCCGAGCCCCGACGTGTGCCCAAACAGTTTTTTTCCCCACATATGGTGTACCAGCATACTCAGGACAAATTGGACAACAACTTTTGGTGTTCAATTTATCCTGTTACCCTTGGGAAAATTAAAAATTGGGGACTAAAAGATCATTTTTGTGGGCAAAAATAGGATTTTTTTTTTCACACCCGAGCATTATAAACCTTAGTGAAACACTTGGGGGCTCAAAGTGCTCACCACACATCTAGATAAGTTCCTTAGGGGGTCTAGTTTCCAAAATGGGGTCACTTTTGGGGGGTTTCCACTGTTTAGGCACATCAAGGGCTCATCAAACGCGACATGGCGTCCGATTTCAATTCCAGCCAATTTTAGGTTGAAAAAGTCAAACGGTGCTCCTTCCCTTCTGAGCCCTACCGTGTGCCCAAACAGTGGTCCCCCTCACATATGGGGTATCAGCATACTCAGGACAAATTGGACAAGAACTTTTGGGGTCCAATTTCACCTATTACCATTGGGAAAATAAAAAAATTGGTGTTAAAAGATCATTTTTGTGACTAAAAAGTTAAATGTTCATTTTTTCCTTCCATGTTGCTTTCTGCTCCTGTGAAGCACCTGAAGGGTTAATAATCTTCTTGAATGTAGTTTTGAGTAGCTTGAGGGGTGCAGTTTTTAGAATTGTGTCACTTTTGGGTACTTTCTGCCATATAGACCCCTTAAAGTAACTTCAAATGTGAGGTGGTCCCTAAAAAAAATGGTTTTGTAAATTTTGTTGTAAAAGTGAGAAAAATCGCTGGTCAAATTTTAACCCTTATAACTTCCTAACAAAAAATAAAATTTGTTTCCAAAACTGTGCTGATGTAAAGTAGACATGTGGGAAATGTTATTTAGTAACTATGTTGTGTGACATATTTCTCTCTTTTAAGGGCATAAAAATTAAAAGTTTGAAAATTGCAAAATTTTCGCCATATTTCCGTTTTTTTTTTCATAAATAGACGCAAGTTATAGTGAAGAAATTTTACTAGTAAAGTGAAGTACAATATGTCATGAGAAAACAAATCTCAGAGTCGCCAAGATCCCTTGAAGCGTTCCAGAGTTATTACTTCATAAAGGGACAGTGGTCAGAATTGTAAAAATTGGCCGGGTCATTAACGTGCAAACCACCCTTGGGAGTAAAGGGGTTAATGGTCTTTACCAAGAGGGTGTGTCTCACAGGGAAATAATGCAGAGCAGCCTAAAGACACGCCCTAGAGGATCCTGTGAGTAATGCCATCTTGTAAAGACCAGAAAAACTAGCACTAAATAAAAAAAGCCCTCATCTCTGAAACCATATGGCGGATTTAAGAAAAAAAAATGGAGCAGTTGGAATAAAACACGTGCAAATACTAAACATTTTTTGCCACGGTGACAGGTTCTCTCTTATTACAACCAGGACACGAGTCATTGGAGCCGATGCATACAGATTCACCAGCTCTAATGCCTGGATACGGGTGTGAGGAGCACAGCACTGACACTAAGTGCATGGAACAATGGCGCATGTTACATGTGGGCTTTACCCTTCATCGGATACCCGTACTCAGCCTGTACACAGGTGAGCAGAGAAAGGGCATAGTAACAACAGTATGGAAGGGAACATGGAGCTATCTGTAAGCTGGAGAACACTAGAAAACAGTATTGGAAGGCAATTTAATGAATTAGAAAAAAAATCGGAAATCGTTTGGGCTGTAATAGAATATAGAAAAAATTATAACTGACAGTAATGCTGGGCTGCTACAATTAGGACTTTGCATAACAAGACATAGAAATACCTTGAACCTTGGAGAAAAAAGAAAATGTATGCAAACTTTCCTCCCATAGTTCACAAACACAACAACAGATTATCTGGCAATCTCTGTATGGATTATATAATTAATGAACAAAAAAATAAAGCTAAAAAGTGAGCACTTAAAAAGGTAAACGGGAATAAACCAACCAATGAACACAAATGCAAGGGCTGGTGGAAGTAGCTTACTGCCATTACTGTGGGGATAATCCTAGGCTTGAGCTCAAAATAATAAATTGGTTTTGACCACTCATTGCGCTGCACTAATAATGTGGACTGGTGCCAGCACCACCTTCATCTACGGCGATGGCTTCCATTCAATTTCCAGGGCTACCGTTTCGTAGGGATAAGAGGAGCCGATGCTTCTTTCTTTTTTCTGCTTAGAGCTTCCAAATTTCTGCATGACACAGATCTGCAAACTATTTGAAGAAATGAATATTTTCATGTGAAGGACATCACTTTGTGGACGTCCACGGATCATTAAACAACTCATACGAACGCATGCATTCGTTTCTATTGTCCTTATCCAGCAGAAGGACAAATGTAGTTTGTCAGAAGATAAAGTGAAATTGTAAAAGAAAAAAAAAAGTCTCCTGAGTTCGAGGAAAAAAAAAAAAGAGACATACCTATATTTCTTTCATTGTGTTATGCTACTACATTTAAGCAAAATCTTTAAAATTGTTAGAATATTATTTATCCATGAGGCAGAGTGTAATTTGTTCACTGGCGTTGCATTACGTTTCGATGAGGCAGAAATGTTATGAATTTTGGTTCAAAGTTTTTGCAGCTTTTTACCATACCAAAGTTGTGAATGATAACTGTGCATCCCACGGTATGGAGAACATCCGCAGCATAAACGGACCTGTGCTATGGATTACAAACGTACGTTGCCTTGCACAGGGCGAAATATGAAGCTTAGCCCCATTTTCAGAGTGTTATTAGTTACAGGGTTCATACTGCATGTTTATGTGCTGGGGGACCGCTGTGGGAACGGACCCTTAGGCCTCATTCAGACGTAAGGGCTTCATTCGTGTTTTTGAGAATATATAAGGCCATGCTCAGTATTTAGTCAGTATTTTATATCAGTATTTGTAAGCCAAAACCAGGAGAGGGATAATCAGATTAATCAGTTTAAGAGTAGAATAGAAACACGTCAGTTCTGCATTTTTCACCCGCTCCTGGTTTTGGCTTACAAATACTGATTGTAAAAAACTCACCAAATACTGTACATGTGAATGTTCACGTATAGAGCATGGGTATTTTCACATGTCGGTATAAAATACCGCATAAATGCCGGTTTTTGATCCATATTGCAGAGCAAACTTGAAAATGCGAGTGAATGGGTCAGTGAAAAGAATAGATAACACTCGGATGTCATCTGTCTTTATGCCTAGTACTATCTGTTTTTTTTACTGTTTAATTGGTAGGAGAAGTTTATACATTTTTTTTTTTGCAGACGAGAAAAACGGATGCCCCGGTAATCATATAAATGGACACAAAGCAAAGTGGATTGCTATTGGACTGTGCACATGGTTGAAAAATGATCTGATATGTGAATAAGGCTATGTTCCCATGCAGCGTTCTTCTCTGCAGAAAAAAGCATGCAGCAAAAGAAGCTACATTTTTCAGTGAAAGCTTAGAGATTTCAGAAATCTTATTCATGTGCTTTTTTTTTTTCCCTGACTTGAGAATTGGAGAACTGCAGCTTTCTTGAAATCTGCAGCATGCCAACTCTTCCAACGTTTTTATGGCATTTTTTCACCCACTGAAGGCACTGAGCAAACAAACATGCTGAAAAATAAGCAGTAAGGCTGGTTTCACACTAGTGTTTTTTAGAGCTGCGCTTCGTGCGCGTCCATGCGCATGCGTCCCTATCTTTAACATGGGGGCGCATGGTCTAGCGTATGCACGCGTTCGTATGCGTTTCCGTGCGCATGCGTTTTTTTGTAATGTGCGCCTAGGCCCGCCAGACGCAACCTGATGCATTTTTGGTTTATCCGACCTGTCTAAAAAAAAAAAAAAAAAAAAAAAAAAAAAAACCGCATGCGCACGGAATGCACAAAAAAAATCACATTACAGTCTATGGGAACGCAGGCGTGCGCATAGACATGCGCACGTCTGCGTTTCAAAATCGCATGCGTTTTAAGAGTTAACATGGCTAGAAACTGGTGAAAACGCATGCGCCTAAAAAAGCAAACTAGCCTAAGTAGCTATTGCTGCATTTATGCTGCGTGTGAACATGGTGAACGGGGTAATGTAGTAAGTTTACTCACAGTATGTGAATGCACAGATTACAACACAATCACCAAATGACAACTGTAAGGAATTGTAGAATTACATGTGCCCAGAACCATGTTGTACTGCAGTGTACATGATTAGTAAATTATAATAAGTTTTTAGTCACGAAAAATCTAAAAAAAATAAAATAAAAATCAGCCTTAAAAAAATCTAGAACATAATTTACGCTTAAGGTTAAACAATTTGTACAGTAAAATAGCCCTGCCTTGTAAAGCAGCAGAAGTTTAGTCATCGGATATGGAGCACTGTGGAGAGTTAATAAAAGCCTCCCATTATAGTTGCTTAGTCCGATGCTGATTTCATCTGAAAAAGATGAATCCTTCATGTGAGACAAAGCCTTGGTGAGAATCTGGGGTGCCTTTCCTCCCTATCAGCCACCAGCAAGATGACAAGGATTAATGACTGCTCCCATTTGTCGGTGGATGGTGGTGGGGGATGCGGAGCGACTCTCAACCTTTTCCGATGAAGCAATTTATCTCAGGAGAGATCATTCCTGTCTGTTCAGCTTTAGCATATTAATTCTCTCCAAAAACAAAAAAGATACTACAGAAAGGGAGGAAGGAGGGGGCGCCAAGCTTGGAGCGGGGCCAGGCACAAATGAAGAGCTGCCTGGCTGCATTCCTTGTGTGCCAAAAGTTAATTGATCTGCCGGTGGCACTTGTCTGCCAATGATAAGCTGGGAATTGTGGACCAATGAAAACTCACAATGACCGAACTTCACAGGGGCCAGGCCTACTTACGAGACAAAAGGTTATTACTCCTCTGCAGCACGGCCTACAGAAACCAACAAAACTTCACATTGCAGACGCAATGAGAAAAACCTTACACCTAAAAATGGCTCCACGAGTATATTTTTATTCCTCTTTATACATTGCTTTCCCATTTAGTTAACCCTTGTTAGCCTAAAAAGAACTTTTAAATTTCTACTCTATGATGAGCTTTACTCAAGTTACATCCTACTTCTATGTATTTAAGCAATTGGTTTCATAGTGCACTGATCTGCACTGTCCACCACGTTCCTCCGCAGAGGTCTGTTTCCATCCTTGGCCCGGCATCCTTAGCGTCTTTGGCTGCATGTTAGGCCTCATGACTAGTGAGGAGCGATCGTGCTCAGATACGTAGTTATCCAAGCATGATCGGGTGCTTACCTGAGTGACTTCGGTGTGCTCGAAGACTAGGTTTGATTCCCGCGGCTGCATGTCTGGCGGCTGTTCGACAGTTGCAACACCTGCAGGGATAGCCTAACAAACAGGTAATCCATGCATATGTTGCGGCTATTGAACAGCCGCCAGACATGCAGCCGCGGGGACTCAAACCTAGGGTTCGAGCACGCCGAAGACAGATAATGTCTTATCCGAGCACGTTCACTCATCACTACTCATGTGTCTTGTGCCACGACATCCTGACAACCGGGGGCATAGAAATGCAAAACAGCGACCACAAAAGACCGGACTGGATGCCAGACTAGGCAGCGCCAATGAAATTGCCTCTCTCTATGTGTATTGTAAAAAAAGTATGTAAATTAGATTTAGAAATGCCAGCCTCACTGGATGTAGAGACCAACTACCACGTGTCACAGTCAAGCTGAAAGTGTGCGATAGTCAATAGGGTAGAAGTCGCCATATGCATTAGATGTGCGCAACCAGGTCATCTTTGGGTAACTAGTGATACTGTAGTGACAGATGAAGCTCTGATGTCAGGGGATCAGTTTTCACACATGTCTACGATGCACATGAAGGATCTGTCTGGACCTATTTTGGGATAGACTGACTGGTGTCAATGACAAATAATTGCTCTATAAGATTTCCAGAACAGAAACCTGGTAGGACGGAGCCAAAGGTGATTGAGAACAATACTGACTGAAAACAACCTAAATTGTCTGGAACTGCCAACATAAATCTACCCCCAGTTGAGGGGTTCCTTTTGGAGATCGTTTCCATAATGTGCAGGTCCGGCACTGCAGTTAGAAGGTCTAAGGATATCAAAATGAATGTTGGAGATGAACGTGCAAAGTTTCATAGGATGACATAACTTTGTCACTGTAGCTCTCTGGCTTGGATAGACTTCATGCGCCTACAGTTGTACGAGCCATCTCGTATAAGCCATCCATGTCCTGGGCTAAGACAGCAACGTTTTTAGGTTAGAAACGGAGTTGACCCATGAATAGCCGGCTATATATTATCTCACATTAACTCCGGAGAGGATGTGACTAAGACATATATATGTAAATGGTAATTATGACTAAAGTACTAAGCTGACCTACTTTAGTGCCAAAGCAAAGCTTGTTAAGAACATAGCTATTTAGGTCAGAGTACAGGGTATATTAATTCTGTTTTCCAAACTTTTGTTAAAAAACCTTCCATATATTAAATGACAGAGCAAAGGCTGTGTAACAAACCTTCTGGCATGTCTTTCTCTGCATCCTCAGGGCCTCAGCTTACAGTGATGGCGCCCGCTACAATGCTTGTTGCGTGCTCCTGCATACAAAGTTACATACATCCCCCCCCTCCCCAATACGCTGCAGCCATTTACCTATCTTACATAGTTCAGCCATATACACACATACAAATTGCTACCACGTGTCCTAGTGCTGGATTGTGTGACCCTTGTATACAGTACCTGCCACAAATCTTTCCATATACAGTATGCCTGGCATAAATCTTTACATAAACAGTCCTACGTTTTCACCACTATCCAGTGCCTACTGCATTTTGACCTATGAAAAGCGTTTGACATATATTTCAAACAAGTGTAGACCACAACCTCGAGATCTAGTCTCCCCCAAGGGTCTCAATGAGCAATAGGAAATATTGTTAAAGGAAATCTTTAACTTTTTTTTGCAACTCCATCTGAGAGCTGCATGATGTAGGGGCAGAGATCCTGATTCCAGAGAGATGTAGAACTTACTTTATTGCAGGTTTGATAAAATCCCTGGTTTATCTGTTGCAGATTTATCAGTTCTCTTGAACGCCGAGCTCTGTATAACCCCGCCCACATCACTGATTGACAGCGCTATGTTTACACCGTGCACAGGCAGAGCGTTACTCAACAGAAAGGGGGGTGAGGTTGACTACCTGGCAGTCTATATACTAGTCCTTTGAGGGATAACCTCCTCCTGATAAAACAATGATTTTATACAAACTGCATCAAGCAGCCCAGCAAGAGACACATTGCTAGAATCAGGGTCTCTGCCCCTAAAGTTTCCAGCTCTTAGATCATGTAGAAAAAACCTGGTGACAGATTCTCTTTAATACTGACACGCACTAAAACAACTGCTTACGTCTCTTAAAATAAAGGAAACACTTTTTTTTACAATTATTCAGAGGCCTGAAAAGTCAGTGGAACTTTTGAGGACTTGTAGGAATGGGGCCTTATTAATATTCACATTTAAACATGGTGTTCCCTGCAGTTAGGCTAAAGCCCACCATACACTTTAGATGTGACAGGGTAGTGCATTCTTGACAACTGGTGCAGCCAAAATTTGCAAAACGTGAATGGGAGGTTCAGATTCAGAAGGATTTCAATCTTAGATCATTGACAGAATGGAAAACACTGGTAGGGTGTGTGCACACGTTGCGGATTGCTGTGCGGAATTTTCTGCGCGGAATCTGCATCTCTTGGCATAATCCGCAGGTCAAAATCCGCGCTTTTTCCTGCGGATTTCCTGTGCATTTATTGGGGATTGTGTGAGGATTTCGCCTGCGTTTTTAAGCCTGCGGATTCGTATAATGGAATGGGTGTAAAAATGCTGCGGAATCCGCACAAAGAATTGACATGTTGCAAAAAAAAAAAAAAAAAATGCTGCGTTACTGCGCGGATTTTTCCGCAACATGTGCACAGCAAATTTTTTTCCCCATAGAATAACATTGTACTGTAAATCACTTGCGAATCTGCAGCGGCGAATCTGCAGCGGCAAATCCGCAACGTGTGCGCATACCCGTAGTGTAGTAGATGTGCATGAGGGCAGATAAATAGCGCAGCGCCTCACTGTGATCAGCTTTGCAGGTCTGAGTTAACAAGTTTGAATTTGCAGTCCATAGTGAATGAGCCACCAGTGTAGTGACTGGCACAGCATGGAGGCATTGGTGTAATGGCTGGTCACAAGTATAAGCTGGGCTGCTGCACTCAGAATAGGTTGGAGAGGGAAGAGTTTAGAGAAGGGAGAACCTCAGTGACTCTTACGGTAGTTAGGTTGAAAACAAATCAGGGCTCATGGTGAAGATTTTTTATCAGGTGCTATTGGCAGGTTGGTGCAAATAATTGAAAATAAGGAGTAAAAGATAAAAATGAGTTAAATATAATTCAGACAGCAGACGTGCTATTTAGGAGTTATGGTAGCCCCACACACAGAGATGGAAATATCAAATAGTGGACATGATGATCAGTTGGCTGATAGGACTTTGTTGTCACTGACTGAGACATCCAGGGTGTATAGGGAAAGAAAACAGCAGAAGAAACTACACACATCGATAACCCTTTACCAATTACATAACATAAACAGGTCATGTCTATATCGGACTACTTGGCTCCTTAATTCTGCATTACTTCGCTTACTTTTACCTTATGTAATAGGTCAATTTGCTCCTTACAGAGTGGTCCAATCAACAGACCACTTAACTGGTTTATAAAGGGAGTAAGGGAGTCATAGCGGCTTGCATTACATGGTGGTCAGCTACAGAAATCCTCCTGTCCAGCCTAATAGAGCCTCCTATTGATTATTCCAGGCCATGAGGTAATGTAGATAGTGATTCTATTTATTTAAAGTGTTCATTTGGTGCTTTTAATTACTGCATTAGTAGAATGTCTTCTGCTTTACTTTCATAGTTTGTAGCTCTATGAAGGTTTACTACGCAAATTAAAACAAAGTCATCCTTACAGTAAGTGCGGTGACGATCAGTCCATGATCCATAACAGGACCCCATTTATAATCCTAATGTCTATATATGCAGCCTTAGAGCCCCGATAGGCACCGGGTCAGACTGCTGCCTTTGCACCCCTATTAAAGCTACGCCATTGAGGACGTCAAATGAACGATCCTAATGAACATGATTTTAGCAGTATACAGTCCATCCTATACTCGAATGCTTGCATGAACATTGCAGTTAGTGCAGAAATGCCAATATATTGTTTCACTGGAGGCACCTTCATCAGGAGTCATTAACCTCCTCAGTAAATGGTATATACCAGTCGGCCATAAATAAGGGTTACCCCGTGACTGATATATTCATCATACATGGGTGCTGCATGGTACGAGTGAGGTCAGCAGCAGAAGTGCAGCCGTTACAGATGGCCTTATAAAACATAGGATCCGGTCATTCAGATCCCCGCTGTTTAACCCATTAGATGAATACTTAATAGCAACTAATACATCTGAGAAGTTAGTCAGAAGGGGGCTTTACATTGCTGATGGCTATGATCGATGCTAGTGAAGCATGCCATCCACCATGGCTTCCGTATTAAACATATATATTTTTACTGGATGCCACAAGATTGTATTGAACTGTTATCATGACATACAGTATAACTTACAGAGGTTTTCTACTTTCGAAAAAGAGGTACCCAGGCAATTGCATTGTTGTAAAATATTAAACTCATCGTGCGCACCCTGTCCCAGTCTAGGGCTGGATCTCCAACAAACACAGCATATCACCACTGCAGCCAATCACTGAGCTAAATAGCTCTTCTGGTGGAAATGGCACAAACTATGGAGCTCAGTGATCAACAGCAGGAGCAATGTGCACCATGCACGTAAATTCAACGTGGCTCCTGTCGTTGTGTTTGCCTGCAGCGGTGAGCTCACGATCACATCACAGCTGCAGACGATCACTGAGCTCTGTGGCTCATGCCATCTACATCAGTACAGTCACTGAGTATATTGACTGTCTGCAGTGGTGATGTGCACTGTGGCCAATACATGAAAGCCGTCACCAAAACACAGAGACTAGATAAGCAGCGGACCATTTGGGCACCACTTTTGTGAAAATAGTAAACCCCTTTGAAGCAATTCAAGAAAGGATCACTTAACAATGGACATGTCTGTGTAATATATAAATTATAGACAGCAGCTATCCCTAATGTACCTTGGCACTACCCCCAGATGGTACCACCATCTACGTCAGCCAACATGCACCGGACTGGTTTCCTAATTCATAGGCTGCTGCTAGGACTACATTTCCCATGCAACCGTTACACTATGATGTGCTGCTCTTTGCATTACCTGGGGTGAGGCTCATATATTAACGTACTTCTCTTCCCCAGCGAAAGCAAAGATCAGTACACACAGCATTCAGAATACATGCAAGTAAAACGCTGTGCCATTTAGGTTTCTCTAAAATACCCAGTATCTTAGCCAAGCTTCAGTGTAAAGCCACAAGGTTACAAGGGTGGCTTTTGGTAGAATGATGCCTCTTAAACTGATCAAAATCTATAAATAATTGATATTAAAAAAAGAAATCCAATCTTATTACTCAAATGACTGTAATACCCCTTTAACTTCACCTGCCCTCTACCAACCTAGCAATGTAAAATTATGAGATTAAACTGGTATAGTGAAGATTGTACTAGAAGCATAGATCACCAAGCTACGAATTGCCTACTTTGGACACATCATACAAGGAGAGCAATCACTGGAAAAGGACATCATGGTCGGAAGAATAGAAGGGATAAGGCGAAGAGGCAGACCAGCAACCAGATGGCTTGATACAATCAAGATAATGGCGGAGAAGACAATGGTGGACCTACCTAGGCTTGCTCAAGATCGATATTCCTACAGATCGTTCATTCATCAAGTTGACGAGACCGAGCCGAAGGCCCTTAAATAAACTAATGTGGAGATGGTAGGTTAGAAATTAGCGCAGGATTAGTTACCTTAGATTTCACAGCTATGACAATCCTCGGAAGAGAGAGGATCAGACACTTCAGAGATACTGTGATGTATTTCAGAACAAAGTCCGAGATGCCCACGATCCACATGAGCTCGAAGAAATCCATGGCCCCCAAGTTTGGCTTCAGAAAGATAAGACTGCGGATAGAAGAGAAACATTCCCATATTTAATATACACATTCTAAGAAGGCTTTTTATTAGGCAGTGAAGCTATACTTTAGAGACAATTAATGATCAGAGGAATCCAAAGACACAGGTAAGTTTAGAAAGAAGGTAGAAGTTGCATGTCCCTAAATGCCTTGGTTTACAGAGCTTGACATCATCCACAAATAAGCCAATTAGAGCCATGTAACGCGAGAACGGCGGCCTCGGGGGATCTGTTGCCTCTGCAAATTGCCCATTACTTTGATACCTGTAATCAGCATCGTCGTAAAGATTAAACTATCCTATCTGACAAGATTTAGTCTTGGGTATAGTGCACACTATACCGTACAATAACCTGTCAGCTGAGACAATGAAATTGCCTTCATCTGTTCCATGGCTCTGATGTTAAACTAAAGGGATCAGAAGCGGGAAGAAGACAGCTAAATAAACTGTCTAAAAGTCGGCAAGATTGTCTGTGAGGCAGAACAAAACATAATGGATCTTCAATAAGCTAATAATGGCCAATCTTTTCCCTGCCCCTCACCAAGAGAACAGAATATACCTACATTATAGCTTCTGGTGGTAAACACAACTGAAATCACTTGTATTGCAAGGTATTGTGTCTGCCAGATTCTGGCTGGGTCTAGGAGGACTAAAACGGCAGCCACGTGGGCCATTGTTAGGCCCCCAGCTGCCATGGTAATGCAGTGTCACCACAGTGATCAGGTCAAGAAGGGGTGTGCACGTGGGGGCAACGGGCTGACAGGGAACACCTAGATGCTGAGTGCACAATTGGCTGTGGCATATTGGGGGTTAAACTGCAAGAATCTATGTTGTCACTGATCCCTGAAGTTTTAGCAGGAACCCGTCTAGATATATTAGTCATGCTAACACAGCTAATTTTGTGGATCCAGAGGCGATGCCTTCCCAATGATAGATTTGTCATTCGTTAAAAGAGGACCTGTCAACAATCACCAGATTTTTCATGTTGAACTGGACATAAGGTGTAATCGTGGCTTGCCTTTCCGTTGTGGAGATATTAGCAATCAAAGTATTTGGCACCAAGAGTTAAAAAAAAACAAAAAAAAAAAACATTAAGTCCAAGTTGTTGTTATCATCAAAGTTTTCACTGGGGGGTGTGTACTTTTCCCCCTGCATGACAATGACCGATTACACACGTGGTCAAAATTGTTGGTACCCCTCAAAAAAAAGCCCACAACGGTCACAGAAATAACTTGACTGACAAAAGTAATAATAAATCAAAAATCTATGAAAATGAACAAATGAAAGTCAGACATTGCTTTTCTACCATGCTTCCACAGAATTAAAAAAAAATAAAACTCAGAGCCGGCTGCAGGCTCCGCCCACCCAGCGTCACCACTGCTCCAGTGGCCGGCCCAGCACAGCCCCCACCACTACAATACAAGGCCAGGGCAGCAGCTTCTAGAGGGCAGGCAGCGAAGCACTGTGCACAGATTAACCCTTTCCTGTAGCAGCAACGTCCCATTACCAAGCCTGGTCTCTCACGTCTCTCCTACGGGCGCAGCATTGCCGCCCGTGCGGAACGTCGGGAGTTCGGGTGGAAATAGCCATGGTGCTGCCAAGCGTGCTGTCCGGTCCAACCTGACCATTCAGGACGCTCTGCAGCAAAACCTATGTGTAGCACAAAACACAAACACACCACCAACCCCCCCAATGTCACAAACACCTTCGTCGCACACCATTCCATTGGTGGTCAGAACGCCGCCCCCCTCAAGATGCACATCACAGCCAGTGAAAGCATCACAATGTTATCAATTATGCCCCTAGCCACAACGGGCGCAGGGGCTAACATCACTCCCCATAGTAGAAGTGGTCCCAGAGGTAGACGCCGCACGACCTCCCGCTCCTCCTCTTACTTCTCCTCAGCAGACTTCCGTCACCATTCCCACTATCCCTCTAAGAGCCGTCATCACGCTAACACCGCAGACACGGACCACATAGAAGCCGCCACGGATCAATCCCACACTCCCTGGGCTTCTGGACACAGCAGACACTTAACCTCAACCTACGATACTGCAGGAGCCTGAGTACCTCCATCACCTGGAGTCACTCGGCCGAAGTCAAATAGCGGTGAGTGATCTCACCCCAGCGATCTACGTTTTATAAATCACTCAAAATATTGATTATGTTTCCGCCTGGCGGTGGTACAATGTACAGTTCCGCAGGCGCCTGACCCTACAGCCCAAATTTGGCTGGGAACAGATGTTTGGCTATAATTGATGATGGCTCAAAAAGCAGCCCCCCCTCCTTTTCATACGCGACCACTAATTACTCCAGGACTCAGTGGTCGCACGTGGACCTGGGGCCCGCTTACTATTTAACAAAGGATACTGCTGATTCAACGTGTCTGGTAAATATAAACATGGATGCCCATCCTGCGGACGCGGACACCCTACATCATGGTGTACCCGCCAAAGCAAATGAGGCACTTACGAGCTGCTCTGCGGAGAATTTATGGATTTGATTACAGGTTTTACCCCCATTAAATTAAGAGTCCCTGGAGTGGAGTACACTGTGTTACAAATTATTATGCAAATAATATTTTTCTCTGATTTTCCTAAATAGTCGGTACAAATGACAGTCAGTCTAATAAAAGTCATCACCTGTTAGAGTATGCATTGAATTTTATTGAAGAAACCTCCCAATGATAACAGTATAATCTCCAAAATTAATAAAAACTCAAATTGCACTGTTCCAAATTATTAGGCACAGTAGAATTTCTAAACATTTGATATGTTTTAAAGAACTGAAAATGCTCATTTGTGGAATTTGCAGCATTAGGAGGTCACATTCACTGAACAAAAAGGATATTTTGGAGTTAAATAGCTTAACAGGCCAAGTTACATGTTAACATAGGAACCCCTTCTTTGATATCACCTTCACAATTCTTGCATCCATTGAACTTGTGAATTTTTTGGAGAGTTTCTGCTTGTATTTCTTTGCATGAAGTCAGAATAGCCTCCCAGAGCTGCTGTTTTGATGTGAACTGCCTCCCACCCTCATAGATCTTTCGCTTGATGATACTCCAAAGGTTCTCTATAGGGTTGAGGTCAGGGGAAGATGGTGGCCACACCATGAGTTTATCTCCTTTTAGGCCCATAGCAGTCAATGACTCAGAGGTATTCTTTGCAGCATGACATGGTGCAGTGTCATGCATGAAGAGGATTTTGCTCCTGAAGGCACATTTCTGCTTTTTATACCATGGAAGACAGCTGTCAGTCAGAAACTCTATATACTTTGCAGAGGTCATTTTCACACCATCAGGAACCTTAAAGAGCCCTACCAGCTGTTTCCCCATGATTCCGGCCCAAAACATGACTCCTCCACCTCCTTGCTGACGTCGCAGCCTTGTGAGGGCATAGTGGCCATCCACCAACCATCCACTACTCCATCCATCTGGACCATCCAGGATTGCTCGACACTCATCAGTAAACAAGACTGTTTGAAAATTAGTCTTTATGTATGTCTGGGCCCACTGCAACCATTTCTGCTTGTGAACACTGTTTAGGAGTGGCCGAATAGTAGGTTTATGCACCACAGCATGCCTTTGAAGGATCCTACACCTTGAGGTTCGAGGGACTCCAGAGGCACCAGCAGCTTTAAATATCTGTTTGCTGGTTTGTAATGGCTTTTTAGCAGCTGCTCTCTTAATCCGATGAACTTGCCTGGCAGAAACCTTCCTCATTCTGCCTTTATCAGCACAAACATGTCTGTTCTCAGAATCAACCACAAATCTCTTAACAGTACGATGATCACGTTTAAGTTTTTGGGAAATATCTAATGTTTTCCTCTCATGACCAAGGCATTGCACTATTTGATGCTTTTCAGCAGCAGAGAGATCCGTTTTCTTTCCTAAATTCTTTGAAACCTGTGCCCTGCTTAATAATGTGGAACATCATTCTTAAGTAGTTTTCCTTTAATTGGGCTCACCTGGTAAACTAATTATCACAGGCGTTTGAGATTGATTTCAGTGATCCAAAGAGCCCTGATACACAATACCATCTATGAGTTTATTTGAAAAACAAAAAATTACATCGTTATGACACTTAAATCCAATTTGCATAATAATTTGGAACGCAGTGTATGTGTAAGAGTCCCTGGAGCGGAGTCGGTGGATCAAGGAGTCGGAGCATACCAGCTCAGGTATCACTCCTCCTGTGACATAGACCAGGGGCCTGCTTGTTATACAATAATGGAAACTGTCGCTTCCAGGCGGCATGCAGATATAGACACGACTGCTCAGCCTGCGGAGGCGGACACCCTGCATCAATGTGTACACGCCCCGCAAGTGGAACTGCTACGAGGCAAAACCCCAGTGAGCGTTGCCGCAATGGGCCCTTAGCTAAGCCTTTATCCCAATAAAGAAGCTGCTCAGCAATTATACGACGGTTTTAAGTACGGTTTTTTCATCCCCTTTAAATTTAACCGAGCTCCAACTTCAGCAAAAAATCTAAAATCAGCTCGGGAGTTCCCGGAGATTTTACAGCAAAAAATTATAAATGAGGTCCAACTAGGCAGGATGGCGGGCCCATTTCAATCATTACCACTTAAAAATTTCAGAATTTCGCCTTTAAGTATTGTGCCCAAAAAAGAACCCGGTAAATATCGGCTAACACATCACCTTTCCTACCCAAAAGGCGATTCGGTCAATGACGCAATACCCCCAGGAGACTCGTCGGTAACCTACGTTTCGTTTTGACAGAGCAGTTGAGCTTGTGCGCGCGGCGGGGCCCGAAGCCCTGCTGGCAAAAACCGACATAGATTCAGCTTTCCGTCTTTTACCCGTGCACCCTGAATGCTTCCATTTGTTGGGTTGTAAGGTGGGCCAGCTTTTTTTTTTTATTTTGACATGTGCCTGCCAATGGGCTGCTCCATTTCCTGTCACTATTTCGAGCTTTTCAGCACCTTCTTAGACTGGGTAGTACGTTACGAAACAGGCAGCAATTCAACAATCCATTACCTCGAAGACTTTTTGTTCGTCGGACCTAGGGAATCTAAACTCTGCTCTTTTCTTCTTCAAAAGTTTAAATTTATTTCTAGGTGTTTCGGTGTCCCACTATTGCCGGAGAAAACGATCGGTCCGTGTAACGTTCTCCCTTTCCTCGGTATTGAAATAGACACAAATGAGATGATTTTTCGTTTACTAGAGCAGGGGTCCCCAACCGCCGGTCCGCGGCCCAGCACCGGGCCGCTGCAGTGCCCTTGCCGGTCCGCGGACACAAGGGGAGCCAGGGGCGGTCAGTGGCATAGCGGGGGCTGGGGCGGCGCGCAGCAGCTCTTAGCGGCGGCCAGGGAGCGATCAAGCAGCTCCGCTGCCTGCAACAGGGAATAGCAGGAGCGGAGCTGCAAGGACCCGTCCAGCTTCCTGCCCGCCGCCCGCGCTTCCTGTCTCTGACTGACACAGAGAGGAGAGCGCGGCCGCTGCTGTGTCAGTGCGAGGAAGCGCGGGCGGCGGACAGGTGAGAGGAGAGAGGTGGTGTCTGTGTGTATATGTATGTCTGTGTGTGTGTGTGTGTGTGTGTATATATATAATGTGTGTACATGTATGTCTGTGTGTGTGTGTGTGTGTGTGTGTGTGTGTGTGTGTGTATAATGTGTGTACATGTATGTCTGTGTGTGTGTGTACATGTATGTGTGTGTGTGTTGGTCTGTGTTTGTGTAGCCTGGCCCTGGAGGAGATGGGGACATGAGGAGAAGGCCATGAGGGGAGTGATGGGGTGAAGGCAATGATGGGGAGAAGGGAGTGATGGGGTGAAGGCAATGATGGGGAGAGGGGAGTGATGGGGTGAAGGCAATGATGGGGAGAGGGGAGTGATGGGGTGACAGCAGTGATGGGGTGAAGGCAATGATGGGGAGATGGCAGTGATTGGGTGAAGGCAATGATGGAGAGACGGCAGTGATGGGGTGAAGGCAATGATGGAGAGACAGCAGTGATGGGGTAAAGGCAATGATGGGGAGACAGCAGTGATGGGGTGAAGGCAATGATGGGGAGATGGCAGTGATGGGGTGAAGGCAATGATGGAGAGACAGCAGTGATGGGGTGAAGGCAATGATGGGGAGACGGCAGTGATGGGGTGAAGGCAATGATGGGGAGACAGCAGTGATGGGGTGAAGGCAATGATGGGGAGATGGCAGTGATGGGGTGAAGGCAATGATGGGGAGACAGCAGTGATGGGGTGAAGGCAATGATGGGGAGACAGCAGTGATGGGGTGAAGGCAATGATGGGGAGACAGCAGTGATGGGGTGAAGGCAATGATGGAGAGATGGCAGTGATGGGGTGAAGGCAATGATGGAGAGATGGCAGTGATGGGGTGAAAGCAATGATGGGGAGAGGGGAATGATGGGGTGAAGGCAATGATGGGGAGACAGCAGTGATGGGGAGAAGGCAATGATGGGGAGAAGGGAGTGATGAGGTGAAGGCAATGATGGGGAGAAGGGGGTGATGGAGCACTTATTCAAAACCTATGGTGAGTTGAGTCACATTATAAATGTTATTTAATTATAAGTATGCACTGCTACACTACAACCGTGTCCATAGCCCCGCCCCCTTATGACCAAAGCCCCGCCCCTGCCACACCTCCATCCCCGCCCTGCCGGGCCATGGAAGAATGGTCTTGCTTGAAACCGGTCCCCGGTGCAAAAAAGGTTGGGGACCACTGTACTAGAGGATAAATTGGAAAAAACTCCAAATGGTTAAAAGTTTCCTCGTTGAATAGAAAGTCACCCTCCAGCAAATGAAGTCCTTACTAGGTTTATTCAACTTTGCTTGTCGAGTTATGCCAGTTGGCAGAGCCTTCTCACGCGGGTTATCATTAGCTACAAAGGGCATCGCCCAGCCGGGCCACCGAATCAGAATTAATCGCTCAATGAAAGCGGATTTGGCCGTCTGGACAACATTTTTGGAAATCTATAATGGGCATACATGTGTCATGTCTCAGGAAACGCTAAACAGCGCCCTTGGTCTACTGGTGGGCGTGGATCTCACAAATAGTTTTGTCGCAATCTACTGCAACCAATGGTGCAAAAGCAGATGGCTTTGGACCTCTGCCAACTGGGGCCGCAACCCCGTTTTGTGGGAGATATTTGCCATAGTTACATCAGTCAAACTATGGGGTGACAAACTAAAAAATGCAAATATCAGATTTCTAATCAAAAACCCGGGAAGCGCAAAATGCTTAAACAGTATGTCTTCCTCATTACCACCGATTCTTGCGCTGTTGCGCCGCCTTGCACTATTATGCCTTAGACATAACATCTGGTGCCGAGCCAGAGTGACGTCTACTGTGGATGATAAGATGGTTAACTCTCTGTTGTCTTCCAATTGGCAGGCCTTCAATGTTCTCCTTCCAAGCGCAGAACCAACGGGCTTACTGTGTCCTCCCTCCCTCTGGGACACAGTGGCCAATCACTAATGCCCTTGATCCGCGCCTCAGTGACACCGGCTACCTGGAAGGTTTATGGTAAGGCATGGGAAGAGTGGTGCTCGCTAATTAAAGGGAGGCCAGTCGATACGTGTGATCAGGCTAGATGCGACGTGGTCGTAGAACTCCTGAATCAGCTCAAGAGTATAAGCGCGTCGGGTACATTAGCGCAGCGTCATTTATCGGGAATAGCCTTTTTCTTTCAGCTAGTGGGATGGGCCGATGTAACTAAATATTTTTTCATAAAGCAAGCCGTTAAAGGCTGGAAAAGGCTCCAACCTAGTCAGGAATGTCGTCGCCCCGCTTCTTTAAGTCTGTTGCATGATATTATAACAATATCTAAAACGGTGTGCAAGTCACAATACGAGTCAGCCCTAATATCTGCAGCGTTTGCAATCGCATTCTTCGGGGCGCTGCGAATTAGTGAACTAGTGCCACATTCTAAAACAGCATCAGTAGGCGGGTTAATATATGAGGATCTCGCAATATGCAGCGACGCTCTGCGCATTAGAGTGCGGAAATCAAAATGTGACCCCACCGGTAGAGGGTCGTGGGTCCTGGTCAAGGCTCTAGACGGCCCCATATGCCCGGTCAAAATAGTCAGACACTACGCAGCTATAAGGCACAAAAGTAGATTTTTCCTCTCACACACCGAGGTTCCCACTTACTAAATATCAATTTCACACAATCTTTAAGAAATGTATACAAGCTGTCGGTGTAGACCCCAAAGAATACGGAACGCAATCTTTTAGAATCGGAGCGGCCACTGAAGCAGCTAGGGCCGGTGTAGCAGAAGCTGAAGTGAACAAAGATTGGGACGTTGGAAATCCGCATGCTTTGCAAGAAAAATAAGACTAGACCTGCCTTAACACATCTTGTTTCTTACAGGAGGTCATAAGCCCACAGTTTGTCCCATTACCCATTCTTTTATTTATTGGGCGTGCAAAAGAGCCGAGATACGCCCTGGTGGAAAGAATTTTTACTTCCCACAACTTGAGGTCAACTGGAGAGGCATCAGAGGGCTCCAGTGGCGTCAGATCTTCCCAGAGTTGGTTAAAATTTCTAAAATGGCAAAAGGGCAACTGATATTGGTGTTACACGCTGGTGGTAATGATTTGTGCAAGACAACAGGTGCGGAGCTCTTCACGACAATGAAAACTGACATCAAGCGGGCTGTTTGCTTGATACCAGATATGGTGGTGGTGTGGTCCGATATAATATAAAGACCCTAAAGCCATCGGCAAGTCAAGAAGGATAAACGCAAAGATGGCAACGTTTGTCAAAGAGAACTACGGCATCGTGGTTCACCACCACACCCTGGAAGAAGACATCTCACTTTTCCTGAGACCGGACGGCGTTCATCTAACAGATATCGGGCTAGATATGTTTTTAACTAACTTGCAGGACAGGGTTGAACAGGCCTTCATGATGTTGTGTGGGGGTTGGACTCCTGTGTAGGTCATACACATGATCCTCCGTGGCGGTAGTGTAGAGGGGGGCAAGGTTCGTAACCTCTCATCAGCTGACGTGCCCAGCGGTCGCGGGCTTACAGCTTTGAGTCCGTTGCGAATTGTACTTGCCTCTCTCTGCTTATTAATAAACTGTGACCGACCTGTTCAACCCATCCATGCTTGTCGGTGTTTTGTTATTACGGGATTGGTGGGAGGCGGGAAGGAACTGCTTACGACACACAGGTCTCTGCAGTCTAGGCCTGGACAGAAATGATGTTACCCCTGAAAATAATGTGACAAAAGGGACATAAGTCAAGGTGTGGCCACTAATTAGCATCACAGAGGTCTACAAAGTGCACTTTACACTGTAGTATATCATTTATTTTGATATAAATTTATGTAGTATATGATTATTCATATTTATTTTTATATAAATTCATGCATAGCATGTATGTATAGGCACTTTGTACTTCATAATTTTAGCACTTATAATTGTAGCACTATTATCATTGTTGTTATTATTTTCTTAATTATTCTTCTTCTTCACTCCTATGACCAGGTATATATACTATGTATATTCTGTAATGTATGGTCAATATATCTAATTAATGAGGTCTAATGTGCACATTCCACTTGATACACTCTATATTCAGTAGCGCCCTTATTCTATGTGAACTGCCTTTGCCTAGTGCGCATGTCCTGCTGCGTCCTCTCTGAGTGTCGGGTAAGCGGACACTAGGAGACGAGTGCGCGTGCGCGGTCACTATGACGGCGCGATGCGGCTTAGACTCCAAGGCCGCAAACCCGCTATTTCCTGGTGGGTGACGTCAGAGGCACATGCGCCGTAGTGGCAGGAAGCAGTCACACTTATCACAGATGCTTAGCATCTGAATTACATGACGCGCACGATCTTTAGTGCTTTTGATTGGCCGTTCAGGATATATAACACTCGCCCACTTTGCCCTGACACACCTCCTGACAAAGAAGCGAAACGCGCGTTGGGGCAACAGGGTAGCCAGCATGATTTTATACACATTATGTAAGTGCCCTCAGGAATTTTTCCTTTATTTTTACATGCTTAATTCAATTAGTGGCACATTATTGTACTATTTGTGTGCCTGGCTCACATTTACAAACTAGTGACAGCGGTAGAGACTAGACTCTTTATGTACTGGTATACAGGCTATGTCTGTTTGAAACAAAAAGGTTTCTCCTTGATTGAACAAGAGGATTCATTTACTGTTGTTATTTCTGCCCACAATTGTCGTTGTTTATATGCACTAATTATTTGCATGTATAAAATTGTATTTCATATGTACTTATTAACTGGCTGTGCCGGTTTACAAAATAGAATATTATTCATTTCTGGGAAAACGTGAAATATAGCTCCCTGTTTTGACAGCAGTATCCCTGTGATGTTATTGTATTTTATGGATATTATTCAGTAGCATATTTTGCATAATAAAATATTGTAATTTTTGGCAATTTAAACTGTGCTTTATTGTGGTCGATTCATGTTTATTTCAGTTTTTGCCGTTGTATTATTAATTGGGTTGCTCTTTGTGTTATTATCTGGCAAAGGATGTCTAGAATCTGTGCAGGGTAAAATGAAATCTCAAGACTATCAAGGGATCCTAGAGAGAAATGTGCTGCTCAGTGTCAGAAAGCTTGGTCTCAGTCGCAGGTCATGGGTCTTGCAACAGGATAATGACCCAAAACACACAGCTAAAAACAGCCAAAAATGGCTAAGAGGAAAACATTGGACTATTCTGAAGTGGCCTTCTATGAGCCCTGACCTAAATCCTCCTGAGCATCTTTGGAAAGAGCTGAAACATGCCGTCTGGAAAAGGCAACCTTCAAACACGAGACAACTGGAGCAGTTTGCTCTTGAGGAGTGGGCCAAAATACCTGTTGAGAGGTGCAGAAGTCTCATTGACAGTTACAGGAATCGTTTGATTGCAGTGATTGCCTCAAAAGGTTGTGCAAAAAAATATTAAGTTAAGGGTACCATCATTTCTATCCAGGCCTATTTCATGAGTTTTATTTTTTTTAAATTCTGTGGAAGCATGGTTGAAAAGCAATGTCTGACTTTCATTTGTTCATTTTTATAGATTTTTGATTTATTATTACTTTTGTCAGATTCAAGTTATTTATGTCACCATTGTGGGTTTTTCTGTCATTAAACGAGGGGTACCAACAATTTTGACCACGTTTGTATAAGCAGGCAGCAACACTCAAAGTAAGAAGAACACGCCCCCAGCATAGCTAACAAAAGATTTTTCAGTGTGTTTAACCCCGGCACACACAGAGATCTCGCTAGCGAGATTGCTGCTGAGTCACAAGTTTTGTGACGCAACAGCGATCTCACCAGCGAGATCGCTGTGTGTGACATTTACCAGCGACCGGCCCCCCTGCCGGGTATCGCTGACCGTCCTGGAATAGCCAGGACATTTTTTTGATCGCTGGTCTCCCGCTGGCCAGCATGCATCGCTGCGTGTGGCAGGCAGGCAGACCAGAGATCAGCGAACTGGCGCTGGTAACTAAGGTACACATCGGGTTTCTAAGCGGCGCGCGGCACTTAGAAACCCGATGTGTACCTTGGTTACCAGCTCCCTGCACCAGCGCGCTGGTAACTAAGGTACACATCGGGTTTCTAAGCGGTGCAGCGCTTAGAAACCCGATGTGTACCTTAGTTACCAGCGCGCTGGTGCAGGGAGCTGGTAACCAAGGTACACATCGGGTTTCTAAGTGCCGCGCGCCGCTTAGAAACCAGATGTGTACCTTGGTTACCAGCTCCCTGCACCAGCCCGCTGATAACTAAGCTACACAGTGGGTAACTAAGCGACGTGCGTCGCTTGTTACCCGCGTGTCGCTGGTGCTGATCGCTGGTGAGCTGCCTGTTTGGCAAAGAGCTCTGATCATCTGGTCTAACCTCCCCCAAGCAGCCTGCTTGTTCTGGACTACTCATGTTTGAGATATAATAAAACCCTGCTCTAATCTCACTGCAAAGCAATCACTAGGTGAGCACAACAGATATAAGTGTGATACTGATACATTTACAGACAGGCTGATCGCGCTCGAACATACTGGGCCATTTTTTGATCGCTGGTCTCCCGCTGGCCAGCACGCATTGCTGCGTGTGACAGCGAGAGACCAACGATAAGCGACGCTGGGAGCTGGTTTCCAAGGTAAACAGCGGGTATCTAAGAGCCGCGCGGCTCTTAGATACCCGATGTTTACCATGGATACTAGCTTACTCGCTAGTCCTGATCGCTGGCGAGTCTGTCTATGTGACAGCTCACCAACAATCAGCTAACTATGTCCCAGCGATCCCATCCATGTCGGATCGTTGGTGGGATCGCTGGGACATTGAAGCGTGTAACAGGGCCTTAACTCAAGCAGTACGTTACCATTAGATCACACATTATACATGTCACATACTTAAAAACCTGCCCAAAATTATGATGGGGGAATGTTCTTCTTTCTCTAGTGTTGCAGCCTGCTTATGATTGGTCAGTATTATACAGGGAATAAAGTACACGCCCCAGAGAAAACTATCTGATAACACTCACATGAACTTAAAAAAAAAGTTAGCAGATTAAGTACCAAATACATTAATTGCTAATATCTCTGCAATGGAAAGGCAAAATAAAAATAAAAGGTCTTATTTCACTTTTCTGTCACTATTACATCGTGTGTCCAGTTCAACATAAAAAATTTGATGAAAGGTTCTCTTTAAGCATTAATTTAAAAGCGCTCATGTTGAATATATCTAATTTATCACCATGCGGTTAAATAATGTTTGGAGAAATAAAGATTTTTGGTATTCACTGTAAAATCTGTTTCTCGATAGTCTTTATTTGGAGACACAGAACGATGGGATAGTCTGCTGCCATCTTGAGGCTGACACTATTATTACATTCTAAATGAAAATTGGCTCCTCCCCAACAGACCTGCTAGCCTTAGGCTCCCTCAGTTTTGTGAGAAAGAAGGATAAGCAAAAAAATTTTCAAGCAATTGAAAAAAAATATTTCAATTACACCTTAAGAGAAGAAAACAACCTAAATGCATGCCCACTGGGGACAGTAAGGGTGGACGCGGTGTCCCCCAATGAAGACTATCGGAAAGCAGATTTTACGGTACCAAAAATCTAGATTTCTCAGTCGCTTCATTGGAGCACACAGAGAACCATGTGATGTCCTTAAGCTGTCCTTGGGGCGGGAAAATAAACTATACTGTTATCCATCAAATCCTTCCATCTTGCTCAGGCGGAAGCCTGAGCAACTGCCACATGAAAAATATTTCATCTGCAGAAGCAAAGGTGTGGACCCTATAATATTTGGAGAAGGAAAGTACTGATGACCAAGCAGCTCCTTTACAGAGTTGGATTTGCAGCACAAATGCCCTCAAAAGCAAAAAACCCTAAAAGGAGGCGCAATGGCCTTCGCCTTATAGGCATTAATGTTGGCTGATCTAATCCAACAAACAATAATTGACCCCTGTGAGGACAGTCTGATGTGACAAACAAGGAATTAGACTATCTGAATGGCTAATAGCACCGTACAGCCCTGACTAAATCCAATTTGTACAGAGCCTTTTCGATTGGATGAGAAGGCGCAGGACAAAAGGAAGGCAAGACAATGTCCTCATTAAGGTAGAAAGCCGAAACCACCTTGGGAAGAAGGACGGAACAGGTCTCAACACTACCTTATTCTGGGACATACAAATATTCAAAAAGCACAAATAAATGTTCACTTTGGCTAGAGACATATTAGGACAAGGTAAGAAGCGCGACAAAAGAGAGCTACAAGCTCTGATACTCTATTTATGGAGGTGATGGCTATAAGGAAAGCATGATGAAGCGCAGAAATCTCTCTGAGGTGTTCAAATGGTGGAGACTGAAGAACCTCCAAGACTAGATTAAGGTCCTATGGATCAAGGGGAGGCCAATAGGGTGGTCTAGCGCACGTTATCCCTTGAAGAAAGGTCATGACCTGAGGCATAAAGGCAACTGAGAAAATTAAGTGCCAACCCTGACTCCAGTCCCAACTGCAAGGAGAGCAGTACAGGCAGAGAAAAGGACATTGGAGAAAATCCAGAAGACTCACACCAGCAAAAGTAGGTCCTGCAAGTTTGGTGATAGATGCGCAGTAATGAGCGTTTCTGCGCTCAGATCATGGTTTGGATGACTGATTCTGACAAACCCTCTGACCTCAGAATCGCGGCTTCCACAGACATGCTGTTAAACTGAGACTAAATTCTGGTACAAGAACGGACCCTGAGACAGAAGAGCTGCTGGATGGTGAGGAAGAGTCCAAGGGACATCAGCCACAAGGTTAATCAAGTCCACGTAAAAGGCCCTCTGAGGCCAGTCTGGTGCAATGAGGATAACTGATATCCCCTATGCCTTGACTTTCTTGAGGAGTTTGGGCAAAAGAGGTAAGGTAAGGAAAACTGAGACCTGGGAAATGCTAATGTGTCGACTACGACTGCCTGAGATCTTGCAACAAATGTTTGTACACTGTGGTTTAGTCTGGATGCCAATAGGTCAACATATGGTGTACCCCACTGACCACAAATCTGTTCGAACACATGTGGGTGAAGAGCCCATTCTCCTGCCACTACCTGCTGGTGGCTTAAAAGGTCTGCCACCCAGTTATCCACTCCGGGTATATGAACCGCCGAGATCAGAGGAACTTTGTCCTCTGCCCATTCCAGTATCTCCATCATCTCTGACATAGCAGGTAGACTCCGTGTCCCTACTTGACAGTTGATAAAGGTTACGGCATTGTCTGACTGGATCCTAATGAGCAATCTTAGAATCAGGAACTGCCAATGTAGAAGAGCCAGACAGATGGCTCTGAGCTCTAATACATTAATCGGAAAAAGTGTCTCCTGGCTAATCCAGTATCCCTAAACCGACAAGTGGCGGACGATAGCCCCCTCATCCAATAAGACTGGTCAGAACATGCCACTGAATGGGGCAGAAGAAACGACCCTGGATTAATAGGGGCAACATCAACCACCACCTGAGAGAATGGCGACACATAAGTAGAAGGAGGCCTGGATAATAATCTTTATTTTTATATAGCGCTAACATATTCCGCAGCGCTTTACAGTTTGCACACATTATCATCACTGTCCCCAATGGGGCTCACAATCTAAATTCCCTATCAGTATGTCTTTGGAATGTGGGAGGAAACCGGAGTACCCGGAGGAAACCCACGCAAACACGGCAAGAACATACAAACTCCTTGCAGATGTTGTCCTTGGTGGGATTCGAACCCAGGACCCAGGTGGCTGCAGCGCTAACCACTGAGCCACCGTGCTGCCCTGGATGGTCTAGAGACTGTATTGACCTGTCCTAACGGACCAAAAGCATGTTCTGTAGAGGCCTTGCATGAAAGTGTGCAAGCGGGGCTGCCTCGAATGTCTCTCAGACCGCCTCATAATTCATACAGAGGATTGCAGCGTTAATCTCTTCTCGTCTGGAAGGAAGAATGACGCCTGAACTGTGTTGAATATCTTCCCTTAAAAATGCCACTGTGTTGGAATTAATGCAGACTTTGCCCTGTTGACAATCCATCCGAATTGTTCAAGGGAAACTAGAATAATCTGCAAACTCAAAACATAGGTGCCTCGACCAGAATATCGTCCGGGTAGGAGATTACACCATCCTCCTGATCTGGAGCAAAGCCACAACTGGGACCAGAAACTTTGTAAACACACCGGGCGAAGTTGCTAGCCCAAAGGGAAGGGCTCTGAACTGAAAGTGATCCTGGCTGTCTGCAAAGCAAAGAAATCACTGCTGGGCCAGAAAGCTAGGTACATGAAGACTGGCGTTCTGGATGTCTATCGAGGACAAAAACTCACCTGCCTCCATGGATGCCACGACTGAGCGGACCAACGCTATATTGAAGTGATGCAGCCACACCCATTTGTTCAGACATCTCAGATCCAGAATGGGTCGCACTGAACCATCATTTTTGGAGATGCTGAATAGGTTTGAGTAGAACCCTCTGAAGTATTCTGAAGGAGGAACTCAAGATTACTCGTGCTTGAAGCAGGAATGCTATCGCTTGATCGAAACAGGCTCTTACACTGCAGGGAACTGGGTGAACAAGATCTGGAGAAAAGATTTTGCATAAGAGCGACAAACTCTATTCTGTAGTCAGAAGGGAATATCTCTCAGAAACATAAGTCGCTAACCACCCCCAGCCATGCCTCCTTGAGGAGATGGAGGTCAACCACCTGAAAAAAATCCATGCGTGGGGGCTACCCATCCGATGTTAACTCCTCTACTGCCTATGGAACCAGCGGGCTTACCACCTGATCTGAGGAAATGCCCAGCAGGTGTAAGTTTAAAAGATGATCTCCTTGACCTCTGGGAGACTCTAGGTCTGACCTGATGGTCAAAAACCTCCGGAGCTGGAAACTTGCGAAAGGGGTGGTACTGCAATGCCACCAGTCTTCAAAATGGATGACTGGGCCTGACTTGTGGAAGCAGAGTACGTATGCCGCTCATGGCCTCAGCAATGATCTTGTCCAATTTCCTACCAAACTGAAATGGTAAACGTGTAAGACTTCTTCGAAGCCAAATCTGCTCGCCATACTTTGAGCCATAAAAATGAGAAATGGCCACACAATTGTTTGCCACCTGGGCAGAGCATTCACCAGCATCATCAGATGCTGAACATAAATATCTGCCTATGCGATCTGATCCACAATATCCGCTAGCTCCACCTCCTGGGAACCAGCTAGAATACTGCAATGTAAATGAATCGCCCAAACAGTAACTTCCTTGGATAATCAAGTAGCAGCGAAAGCAGGTCACTGGGCAAAGCCCACTGCTTCAAATGCAGATTTGACCACAGACTGCATAAGTCTGTCTTTGGGGTCTCTAAGTGCTGCTACCTCAGCAAGACGTAAGGTAATGGTCCTAGATAGGCGATATTCGGGAGTATCTACCACAGGTGGAGTGGACGAGGATACCACCAACTCTACTGGAAACAAGAATACCACCTCCATACAACTGTGTTTTTGAAAACGCTTGTCAGGGTGTTCCCATGCCTTGTGAAGGACTTCCCAAAATTCCTTGTGGTTGGAAAAAGATCTAGCCATGCACTTGCCTCTTCTAAAGAAGCCTGTTTCAGCACAGGGCAGCGGGTCCTCTGACAACAACCCTAGAGACGAATCCACAGTTGAAACCAGACTCTCCACCATGTACCTCAAGTTACCCATCTGATATGGGTCTAACACAGACTGAGCTGGAATTAGCGTTTGAGTGTTGGGTGGAGTGTACTTTCTGAGAGGCGGAAAACGATATTGGATGTCTTCCCTGGGAGGGAGACCTGGAGGATGAGGTAAAGCTAGGCGGATTGGATCTCAGCTGAGACTGGTTATACTGGTGCGCTATGGCAGGAATGTCTGACTCACATGCAGCAGCGGTTGGAACTCCCAGGGTAGCAGACACCATTGTCACACGTTAAACAACAGTAATCGACGTCCTGGACACACTGGTTCGTTCGGCTACCGACAGGGCTAGATCACGAATCCAAGCAAGAGGGACTATACTCTCTTCTGACATTACAGATGTCACCTGAGCCGGTATAAAAATGGAGAGAAGTGGAGGATTACAGGAGGTACAGTCATATGTTAAAGTTTGGGCACCCCTATTAATGTTAACCTTTTTTCTTTATAACAATTTTGGTTTTTGCAACAGCTATTTCAGTTTCATATATCTAATAACTGATGGACTCAGTTATATTTCTGGATTCAAATGAGGATTTATTGTACTAACAGAAAATGTGCAATCTGCATTTAAACAAAATTTGACCGCTGCAAAAGTATGGGCACCCTTATCACTTTCTTGATTTGAACACTCCTAACTACTTTTTACTGACTTCCTGAAGCACTAAATTGGTTCTGTAACCTCATTGAGCTTTGAACTTCATAGCCAGGTTTATCAAATCTTGAGAAAAGGTATTTAAGGTGGCCACTTGCAAGTAGTTCTCCTATTTGATTCTCCTATAAGAGTGGCATCATGGGCTCCTCAAAACAACTCTCAAATGATCTGAAAACAAAGATTATTCAACATAGCTTTTCAGGGGAAGGATACAAAAAGTTGTCCCAGAGATTTAACCTGTCTGTTTCCACTGTGAAGAACATAGTAAGGAAATGGAAGAACACAGGTACAGTTCTTGTTAAGCCCAGAAGTGGCAGGCCAAGAAAAATATCAGAAAGGCAGAGAAGAAGAATGGTGAGAACAGTCAAGGACAATCCACAGACCACCTCCAAAGACCTGCAGCATCATCTTGCTGCAGATGGTGTCACTGTCCATCGGTCAACAATACAGCGCACTTTGCACAAGGACAAGCTGTATGGGAGAGTGATGCGAAAGAAGCCGTTTCTGCAAGCACGCCACAAACAGTCGCCTGAGGCATGCAAAAGCACATTTGGACAAGCCAGTTACATTTTGGAAGAAGGTCCTGTGGACTGATGAAACAAAGATTGAGTTGTTTGGTCATACAAAAAGGCGTTATGCATGGAGGCTAAAAAACACAGCATTCCAAGAAAAACACTCGCTACCCATAGTAAAATTTGGTGGAGGTTCCATCATGCTTTGGGGCTGTGTGGCCAATGCCGGCACCGGGAATCTTGTTAAAGTTGAGGGTCGCATGGATTCAACTCAGTATCAGCAGATTCTTGACAATAAAGTGCAAGAATCAGTGACGAAGTTGAAGTTACGCAGGGGATGGATATCCAGGAACTCATTAATAGCTACAGGAAGCGACTAGAGGCTGTTATTTTTGCCTAAGGAGGATCTACGAAATATTAATGTCACTTTTATGTTGAGGTGCCCATACTTTTGCACCGGTCAAATTTTGTTTAAATGCAGATTGCACATTTTCTGTTAGTACAATAAACCTCATTTGAGTCCATCAGTTATTAGATATATGAAACTGAAATAGCTGTTGCAAAAACCAAAATTGTTATAAAGAAAAAAGGTTAACATTAATAGGGGTGCCCAAACTTTAACATATGACTGTACATTAGGCAACCGATTGCCCTGTGTAAATCTTATTATAGGTTAAGAATACATAAGGCTGTGTGCCCATGTTGCTTTTTTTTAAGCGTTTCCGCAGCGCTTTTAGACGCGCTTTTCTGCTGCGGGAAAGCTTAAGAAAAGCATCCCATGTAATCATAATTGAATCTGCACATGTTGTGCTAATGGTGTGTTTTGTTCCGCTGCGGAAACGCTTAGCAGAAAAAAACGCAGCATGTTAATTAATTTGCATACATACAATTGTATTGCAAAAACGCTTAGGAAAACGCATGCTAAAACGCTTAACAAAAGCGTCAAAAACACTTACAAAAGTGCTTCGTAAAATGCATGCGTTTTCCCGGGAAGAGGGTGTGCGTTTCCGCTCAGGAATATTCTGCTTCAAAAAAGCAACGTGGGCACATAGCCTTAGTGACTATTTCGGGCTGCCTTAATGGGCGTGAAATGTCTTCTCTAGATTCTGACATAAAAGCCAGAGAGCAGGGAAAAAAAACAACAGCAAACAGTGGTTTAATTAAAGTTACTGAAGAGAACCAATAATCATCTCCCAGATGTCAACATCCCACCCTGAAGTCCCAGAAGTGCACCCCTGTGTCGCTGGTGTCTGCTGCACTCTGGTTAGTTCCAGAAGCAGGACGGTGCAAGTGAGGATCTCATGTAGGCACCATATTTTAGATACGGCAGCGCAATATAGCGCCGCAGCTGAAAATGGAAGGGGCGGGTCTAAAGGGGCAGCTCTGTTTAATGGCCGGTGCTTCTTGATGCGCTGATTGGCCGGGCTCAGTGGCCACGGCACGCCGGAGAATCTGATTGGCTAACAGCACAGCCAAGGAATAACTATAGAGCTGCTTCAGCATCGATGCCAGTAACACTGGACCGCTGCGTAAGATCAGAGGTGGTGGGGCTGCCGAGCAAAGGCCGCCACATGGTCCACCTGACCCAAGTAATCACACAAACCCCAGCACAGAAAGAGTAGGGGGCGATCTCTGAAGGCCAGCAGCATGGATTGACATGACGCACAATAGCAAATTGCCTACAGCGCTAGGCAGCACAGTGGAACTCCAAGCTGTTGACAGGAAACAGTTATCACAAGCCTGAGCCTCTCCTCCAAACCACAAAGCCCCAGTCCTATCTGTCGTTATCCTCCCTAGCAACCCTAAGAGACAGAGAGCGGGGAAGGGGAAAAAGTGAGGAAGGGGTTGGGGAGAGGTGGTGATGGAGTGGAAGGGGACACACAGTTGCAACAGAGCCATACTCACCTGTCCACCCGAAATCCAATCTTCTGTTCCATGCAACTCACGTGCTATATGGGGCACGCAAAAGTTGGCTGGCTCACAGACCAGTGCCTCATACCTGACCACTGACTGTGTCAAGGTACTCTGGTCCGGCTATACTGACGCAAGAGGATACGTACTGCACAATTACAGCCTGTACTCTGTCACTGTATGGGTGAAACAATTACAACCTGTTACCCTGAACACGATCCAGCTGGAAAACAAAAAAAAGAGAGAGTTAACGCCTAATGACTAAGACAGGTCTGAGACAGACCTTGCCTACAACTAACACTATACAAAACTGAAGGAGCCTCACGCTAGCAGGCGAAGTACAGTCTGCTGGGGAGGAGCCAATTTTCATTTCAAATGTAAAATAGTGTCAGCCTCCAGGTGGCAGCAGAATAACCCATGGTTCTGTGTCCCCTAATGAAGCGGCAAAGAAAGGAGAATTTTAAAAAAAAGATCCTAAACACAAGTATAACGGAGTATATAAAGCAATGTCAGAAAATATTAATTCACTGAAACAACAGCAGATGCTTGGAATAAACTTCCAGAAGTTGTTGCTGGAAAAATCAACAGTAAGTGAAAACATATGTATTTGAAGTGATAGACATGATGAACCACATGGGCTTTCTATTCCCCCAGCCTAGGATATTTCTATTTTGGTGTCTGTCATTAGACAGATCAGGAGCGGTGACACGCCTTGCATTTACAGCAGAAACCATGATGCCGATATGAAGAGAGCCTAAGGCTAATGTATGAATTGCTGCACACACCGCAGCCTTCCATTTTACTGCACCTTTACTAAGGCTCATTGAGGAACATGATAGATTTAGGCTACTTAGCCAATACTCGAGGAACGGCAAAGATGGTAGGCATCAGCAAAACTACTTCTGCATGCAAGTAAGGGTCCTTTCCCACATCATGATTTCCTATGTCAATAGACTCGCTGGGGCTTACGACCGAACACCTCCATAAAGCGGGATTCTAGCGTATGTGCTGATGGGATCATTGACTATAATGGTGCAGATGGAGTCACCGTGTGCTGTGTCATCCATCCGTTACACCGATGTCTCTGCCTTGTGCCAGTCATTGCACTGGTTACCCATAAAGAACTCCACAGTTCAGCACCACCCTACATCTCCTCCCTCATCTCAGTCTATCACACTATCCATGCCCTCCGTTCTGCTAATGACTTGAGGTTAACAGCCTCAATAATCAGAACCTCCCATTCCCGTCTCCAAGACTTCTCACATGCTGCGCCAATTCTTTGGAATGCACTACCCAGGATAATTTGATTAATCCCCAATACCCACAGTTTTAAGAGTGCCCTAAAAACCAGTGATGAGCGAGCACTAAAATGCTTGGGTCAAGCAAATTCGAATACTCGGGTACTCGGACAGAACAACAAAGCCAATGTAAGTCTATGGGAGACCCGAGCATTTTTACCACGATCCCCCCCGGGGGTCCTTTCAAGGTCTAAAAATGTCAGAAAATGATGGAAACATTGCTCAAATGACATGGGAACAATATGGCAACTGCCCCTTGAAGCATTCCTGACTCCTAGGTCGCAGCTCTAAACAATGTTGTCGGCGTTTCATGCCCTTTTTACAGGCGCACCAAGAAACCTACAAAAACGAAACCAAAATGGATTTTGCTGGGAAATATGTTAAGGAACATCCTTTCCAGGTTAATGACTTTTATCTAAACCAAAATAATTAACCCAAAACAAAAACGTTCCTCCACCACTTAGGCTATGTTCACACACAGTGTTTTTGAGGCGTTTTGCAACTTTAGCGTTGCTTTCAACCAATACAAACACATTCACTGGGAAATGTCATTGTAACATTTAGCAACCCTAGCTAGCCATGTGGTGTGTGACACACAAGCAGACACATTTTGTTTCATTTATGAAGGATGGACTCTTAAAGTCACAGAGCCTATTTTTATAGGGGCATCAGGCAGCATTAATCTTCTTAAAGGGCCATTATTAAACAGTGGGTCTCCTATGTTATTGCTTATGCAGTGAATGGATGAGCTGCCAAGAATTACGACGCACCCCAATACCCCTTTCACGAGAGGTACAGGAGGGCTTCCTGAAAAAATGTTGCACTGAATGCAAGGCCTGGCCTTCCCCAAAGTTACATGCACCCCAATAAGCTTTTGAAGCCACCCCAATAAGCTTTTGAAGCCACGTACTGGAAGGGCACAGGAAAATCCACTTCACATTATTCATTTTGTACTCCCATACTCTTTTCTTATGCATTGACAGCAAGGCCTGCCCTGCTGCCAAGTCATATGCACCCCAATAAGGCTTTTGAACCCAGGAACTGGATGGGCACAGGAAAATCCACTTCACATTCTTCAGTTGGTCCTGCCATACTGTTTCCTTATGCATTGATTGCAAGGGCCATCTTGACCCAAATTTGCACGCATCCTAATCCCCCCTTGGAAGAAACATGGTGGAGGGCATCATAAAAAAAAGTCCCATTACAAAGGAGCGGGTCTCCTAGACTTGTAATGTCCATACACTAAGTGTATGGGCTGGCAAACATTTTCCCGTGTCGGGTACACCTCAACCCTTTTCATAACAAGTATTTTATGCCCAGCATAACCACCCACCCTTGTTAAGAAATCGACACTGGCTGTAGCAGCACAGAACACATTAACCCTGGTGATCTAATGGCGGTGGATGATAAGTCGTGGAGGAAGGCCTCATTAAAAAAAATAGGCCCAATTTAAAGGAGCGGGTCTCCTAGACTTGTAATGCCCATACTCTAAGTGTATGGGCTGACAAACTTCCCCCGGGGGGGGGCGGGCACATTTTTTTTTTAAATTTGGCGACGGCCATCATAACACCCTTGATAAAAACTAGAGAGGCTGGAGCATGACGGAATACGTTCACCCTGGTGTTCTAGTGGTGGCCAATGGTGAGGATGAGGAGAAGGAGGACACCAAATAGCCAAAATCAGGAAGTGTATACCCATGTGTGGGTGTGAAGAGGTGCATGGGAATACACCTCCCAAAAAGACACTGTATTGGAGGGTATGTTTCGCTGTCATCATTTTGTGGTGTCGAGAAGTCTGGCCCAATCCAGCCTTTGTTCATTTTTATAAGAGTCAGCCTGTCTGCATTTTCTGTTGATAGGTGAATGCATTTATCTGTGATAATTCCACCAGCAGCACTAAAAACCCGCTCTGACAAAACACTAGCAGCAGGGCAGGCCAGGATCTCCAAGGCGTAGAGAGCCAGTTCATTCCACGTGTCCAGCATGGATACCCAATAATTAAAAGGCACAGAGGAATCACGGAGGACGTTGGTACGGTCAGCAAGGTACTCCCTCAGCATCTTAGAAAACATTCCATTCCTTGTGAAATTACCCCACGCCTCAGGGCCAGGGCGATGGGAGGGTCTGAGAAAACTGTCCCAGAACTTTGCTAGTGATCCCCTGCCTCTGCTGGATTGGAGCTGTGTCTCTCTCACCTGTACTCCTTGCTTGTCCAACGAACTGTTATGTCTGCCGCCAGCGTTTTGAAATAGGAATTTTATTTAATAATTCTGCAACAATGGCCCTCTGGTACTGTACCATTTTAGTACATCTGTCTGCCTCTGGAACAAGAGATTGAAGTGTCACTACCCAGTAATGACTGTTACCCAATATTTTTACAATACGAGGGTCATGGGAAAGGCAGAGCAACATAAAGTCAGCCATGCGTGCCAGACTGGTAACAGGCAAGCCTTCCATGTCCTCACCAACAGGACGACTAACCAAGGTGTTCTTCTCCTCCTCTGTTATGATTGAGTCACCGAGGAGGAAAAACAAAAACAAGCTAAGCCACAGAAAACCAGAGAGGTTGGTAACTAAGCGGATGGCAGACCCCTGATCCTATCCACACAACTAGCAGTAGCCGTGGAGAGTACCTACGATGATCCTAGACGTCTCGTCACAGCCATAGAATAAATAAGCCTAAAGCAAGAAAAGGGGAAATCTAAACTGCCCCAGAGCAGACCCCAAAGCAATAGACAACCCCCAAACATGTATTGTCGGTGAGACAAGATGAAAACACAAACACAGATAGAAAAATAGGCTGAGCAAACGATGGGGCCCACACTAACTAGAAAGAACAGGAAAGGAAAGATACTGCCTGCAATCAAGCAAAAAACCCTGCCAAAAAATGTCCAACACTTTATGATAACAAAAACCCTGAAGTCGCTAGACTTCAATTCCCTATATCAGCACTCTGGTATATTCTGAAGACAGAGCAAAAAGAGACCAATCTGATAAGGGACAAAAAGCAAACTGGCATAAACAAAGACATAAGAATGGAAATTCAGCACAACCCCAGCAGGGGCTGGCTGACCACAAAAACTGAGTAAACCAGACCAAATCTCATGTGAAAAAATAGCAGAGCACACTTAGCTTGAGAAGGCAGGAACAGAACTGGAAACCAGAACCTCAGGGCAGGAAAAAAAATCACCAGCACAAAATTAGGGAGTCGGCTGTCTTAAATCCAGTCAGAGACTTCTGATGTCCACTCACAGTCCTCCTCCTCAGGTGGCAGGTCTCTGCCATTTAGATCAGCTTCATTACCTACTGTCACCACTAGAGGGAGCCCGGATGGAGAACTCACGACTCCTCTGTCAACACAGCCAGCTCCACCACCCTCACCAGAAGCCAGAGATAAACCAGAAAATGAGTTCACAACAATCCTCCCTGTCTTTAGGCCATCCACGCTGAACAGACGGTATGGCAGTTGTGCTTGTAGTACCGTCTATAGCACATGAAAGTTGCTCCTGTTCTTCCTCCTTCTCCTCATTGTCGACCAATCCACGTTGGGATGACATGAGGCTGGGCTGTGTGTAATCACCCTGTATGGTTCTTTGCTCCATTTCCTCGTGCTTCGCCTGCAATGCATCCTCTTTCATTGTGAGCAGAGAGCTTTTCAGAATGCAGAGAAGTGGGATGGTGATGCTAATTATGGCGTCATTGCCGCTCACCATCTTGGTGGACTCCTCAAAGTTTTGGAGGATGTTACATATGGCTGACATCCATGGCCACTCCTGAGGTCTTATGTGTGGAGTCAAACCTGAATAACAACGGCCTTGTTGATGCTGGTATTCAATAACTGCCCTCTTCTGCTCACAAATCCTTTCCAACATATGCAGTGTAGAGTTCCAATACGTGGGGACATCATACACCAGTCGGAGACCAGGAATCTGCAATCGCTGCTGAAGCACGGCAAGGGTGGCTGAAGCTGTAGCTGACTTTCTAAAATGGGCACACAGGCGGCATACTTTCACAAGCAGCTCCGGCAGCTCCGGGTAGCTTTTTAGAAAACTTTGAACAATGAGGTTAAGAACATGGGCAAGGCATGGTACGTGTGTCAGTTCGCCTCAGAGCAGCAACCAGGTTCCTGCCATTGTCACACACAACGATGCCTGGCTGGAGGTTCAGCGGTGTCAGCCACACAAAGGCCTGAGCTGCCAACAACTCTTCAGCATTGTGCGGTTTGTCACCTAAGCAAATTAGCTTCAGCACAGCCTGTTGCCACTTGGCTTTGGCAGTGCTTCCAGCTTGTGACTGATGTGCTCATTTCGGAGATGGAGGCTGAAGAGGAGGAGGTGCAAGAGCTGTACAATGTGGGGGCAACCCTGATTGATGTAGGGCCCACAATCCTTGGCGTCGGGAGGACATGTTCCATCCCAAGGTCTGACAGGGTCTCAGCTTCCACTATGTTAACCCAGTGTGCCGTCAGTGAGATCTACCGTCCCTGGCCGCAAGCACTTGTCCACGTGTCCGTGGTTAGGTGTACTTTCCCAGTAACTGCATTGTTGAGGGCACGGGTAATGTTGTGGGACACGTGCTTGTGTAATGCCGGGACGGTACAGCGGGAGAAATAGTGGCGGCTCGGGACCGAGTACCTCGGTATGGGCTCCGCCATCAGGTTGCGGAAACCTTCCGTCACCATGAGCCTAAAAGGCAACATTTCGAGCGCAAGCAGATGAGAAATGTGTGAATTTAGTACTGTGGCCTGTGCGGCATTGGCTGCGTATTTCCGCTTACGTTCCGATGACTGTGGTATGGACAACTAAAGGCTGCGCTGGGACAAGGAGGTGGACGTGCTTGATGATGGTGCTATTTGACTGTGGGCAATGGCAGGTGTCGGGCAGGAGGCATCTTTGCATGCACCGTGAACAGAGGACTGGCTTGCACGCACAACAGTGGACGAAGCAGTGGTGTCACCCGCAGACACTGTTCCTGGAACATGGGGTTGGGCCCACAAAGTCGGGTGCTTTGCTGCCATGTACCTGATCATGCTGGTGGTGGTAAGGCTGGTAGTTTTGCTACCCCTGCTGATGCTAGCATGACCGATGTTGCAAATGGCCTGTTTGGGGTTATTGGCAGAGTCTTTAAAAAATAACCAGACTCGGGAAGACCCAACAGTTGGACTGGCAACTTCCGTCAGGTTGGTGTTACGGGGAACGGTTGCCCGCCTTCTGTCTGCAGCCACCAAACTGCTTCTTCCTGCCCGAAAAGGTGCTACGCCTCCCTCCCTCTGTGTGCTGCTGTCCTCGCTCTGCATGTCCTCCTGCCAGGTTGGGTAAGTTACTATATCATCCACCACCTCATCTTCCACTTGCGCACCCTGGTCCTCCTGACTTTCTGGCAATTGTGTCTCATCATCGTCCACCTCTTGTGACTGTGGCTGCTCAAATATTTGTGCATCGCTACATGGAATCTCATCTTGCCCTTCAAGTGGACCAGGCGAGAGGCACAAATCTGTAAATGGAAAACTGAACAGCTCTTCGGAGTGTGAGATCAGTTGTCTCAGTTCACTCACAATGCTGGAAGAAAGAAGGATCAGGGTGAGGAATATGCGGTCCAGATTCACCGCTACTGTGACTTGACCGTGTGGAAGACAGAGTGCTGGTGGTGGTGGATAAGTAACTGGAAGTATTATCCGCTATCCAACCAACAACCTTTTCACACTGCTCTGACATCAATAGTGCTGTCCTAGGATTTCAGACACTAAGGTCCAGAGAGAAGATGTGGGTGTTTTTTGTGGCCCAATTTCAGGTTGCCACGGCCTTAGCATGCACCATCACGTCCACTTCCCCATCCCTTGCCACGTGCCTTGCCCATTGTAAATGGACTAGAATATTATACACGTTCACTACAAATGGCTGAATTGGGAGCGAACTTGTATGTGATACGTGTGCGTGAAAACCACACTTTAAACTATCTGGACTGTAGTGAAAAATGTTTTTTTTTGGTTATCAAATTGGTGTCAATAAGTACGGTAACAGACTGCAAAAACACTAGAATATGTAGGCCTAAAATGGCCAATTTTTTTGCACAGACAGATGAGGCCTGTCACAGAGATACCACACTGCCAAATATGTGGCCTGCTTTTTTTTTTTTAAATGCAAAATAGTGCTGTATATAACTAGAGTGACAGACAGGAAAACACTGGAATACCGGCCTAAAATGGACAAACAGATATATGAGGCCTGGCACGGAGATACAACACTGCCAAATATGTGGTCTGTTTTTTTAAAAAAAAAAAGCAAAATAGTGCTGTATATACAGTGGGGAAAAAAAGTATTTAGTCAGTCAGCAATAGTGCAAGTTCCACCACTTAAAAAGATGAGAGGCGTCTGTAATTTACATCATAGGTAGACCTCAACTATGGGAGACAAACTGAGAAAAAAAAAATCCAGAAAATCACATTGTCTGTTTTTTTTTCATTTTATTTGCATATTATGGTGGAAAATAACTATTTGGTCAGAAACCAGCAATCAAGATTTCTGGCTCTCACAGACCTGTAACTTCTTCTTTAAGAGTCTCCTCTTTCCTCCACTCATTACCTGTAGTAATGGCACCTGTTTAAACTTGTTATCAGTATAAAAAGACACCTGTGCACACCCTCAAACAGTCTGACTCCAAACTCCACTATGGTGAAGACCAAAGAGCTGTCAAAGGACACCAGAAACAAAATTGTAGCCCTGCACCAGGCTGGGAAGACTGAATCTGCAATAGCCAACCAGCTTGGAGTGAAGAAATCAACTGTGGGAGCAATAATTAGAAAATGGAAGACATACAAGACCACTGATAATCTCCCTCGATCTGGTGCTCCACGCAAAATCCCACCCCGTGGGGTCAGAATGATCACAAGAACGGTGAGCAAAAATCCCAGAACCACGCGGGGGGACCTAGTGAATGAACTGCAGAGAGCTGGGACCAATGTAACAAGGCCTACCATAAGTAACACACTACGCCACCATGGACTCAGATCCTGCAGTGCCAGACGTGTCCCACTGCTTAAGCCTGTACATGTCCGGGCCCGTCTGAAGTTTGCTAGAGAGCATTTGGATGATCCAGAGGAGTTTTGGGAGAATGTCCTATGGTCTGATGAAACCAAACTGGAACTGTTTGGTAGAAACACAACTTGTCGTGTTTGGAGGAAAAAGAATACTGAGTTGCATCCATCAAACACCATACCTACTGTAAAGCATGGTGGTGGAAACATCATGCTTTGGGGCTGTTTCTCTGCAAAGGGGCCAGGACGACTGATCCGGGTACATGAAAGAATGAATGGGGCCATGTATCGTGAGATTTTGAGTGCAAACCTCCTTCCATCAGCAAGGGCATTGAAGATGAAACGTGGCTGGGTCTTTCAACATGACAATGATCCAAAGCACACCGCCAGGGCAACGAAGGAGTGGCTTCGTAAGAAGCATTTCAAGGTCCTGGAGTGGCCTAGCCAGTCTCCAGATCTCAACCCTATAGAAAACCTTTGGAGGGAGTTGAAAGTCCGTGTTGCCAAGCGAAAAGCCAAAAACATCACTGCTCTAGAGGAGATCTGCATGGAGGAATGGGCCAACATACCAACAACAGTGTGTGGCAACCTTGTGAAGACTTACAGAAAACGTTTGACCTCTGTCATTGCCAACAAAGGATATATCACAAAGTATTGAGATGAAATTTTGTTTCTGACCAAATACTTATTTTCCACCATAATATGCAGATAAAATGAAAAAAAAACAGGCCTAAAATGCTCACATTTTTAGCAAGGATGTATGAGGCGTGTCACAGATATACCACACTTAAATATGTGACCTGTATGTATTTTTTTTTGGGGGGGGGGGGTTCAGCAAAATGGTGTCAAGAAATTGTGTAAGGCCGGTTTCACATTAGCGCTTTTTAAGCGCACGCACGGCCGGGGGTAGCTCCGCCCCCGAGCCGGCTCTCTGCCCGGCGTGCCCGCCCCTTGCTTGTAGCGCCGCCTCCTAGCGGACAGCGGCGCCTGCGATCGGCGCACCCTATCTTTAGCATAGGGTGCGCAGGCCGTGCGCTAGTTGCGCTTTGACCTGCGCTGCGCACTTTTGACGGTGCGCCATGCGCGCCAAAATCCGAAAAGTTTGATTTTGGCGCGCATGGCGCACCGTCAAAAGTGCGCAGCGCAGGTCAAAGCGCAACTAGCGCACGATCTGCGCACCCTATGCTAAAGATAGGGTGCGCCGATCGCAGGCGCCGCTGTCCGCTAGGAGGCGGCGCTACAAGCAAGGGGCGGGCACGCCGGGCAGAGAGCCGGCTCGGGGGCGGAGCTACCCCCGGCCGTGCGTGCGCTTAAAAAGCGCTAATGTGAAACCGGCCTAAGACACTCAAAAAAAATGTATGCTCTACCGTACCACATAAAAATGAAAGATTTCTCTGCACACTCAAAAGTGATTTTTGGGACCCCTTTAAAATTGCTGGATTTTCATGCTGTGCTAGGAAAAGGATCTGGCTGTATTGTGCAGTTTCAAAAAGCAAATGGAGACTAAAAAAGAGCTCTGGATTGCTTTGCAATAAAATAATCTCTTAACCTGGCAAAAAAGTTTTTCCTAGCCAATTATACCTTGGGTTAGGTACATACGGTCAATATATGCTATAGATAGCAGCAGCAGACTTAGAATGGACCCTCTTGATGTATGCAATGATCTATATACACACATACAGTGCCTGCAGGCCTTGCACTGATATGTATAGAATGACGTACACTACCTTGCCTACATAACACTGCAACCTATATACTCCAGAATTAGTCCTTAGAAGGACTGTTGGTTTAGCTGGATTTGAGTAGTTTAGGATGGTAGACCCCACACTGACTAAGAAATCGACAAATCTGACCCTATCTCGGCAGCAGCTCTCCCTACACTATCTCAATCCGGTGCTGAATGCGCCGAGCAGGGCGGCATCCGGTCTCTTATACCCCTGATGACGCTGTGCGGCCAGCCAATCACTGCACGACCACAACAAAGATGGCTGCGGAGTTACAGTGCCTGGCAGACAATCCCTGCATGGTGATTGGGCCTCTAAAGACCGCCAAAAACGCAGGGTGGAGACCCGAGTTCCCGCTGAATAATCCCAGAAATGCTCAGTGCTCGCCGAGTACACCGTGTACAGTGATACTAGGGCGAGTAACAAGTAGTGGCGAGCACGTTCGCTCATCACTACTAAAAACGCATTTCTTCAGACTGGCCTACCACCTCAACACATTTATTTACCGTGACTATACCTGTGTTGCCCATTCAAAACCTTTACCATAACCAGGACCCTAGTATCATGTTCTCACACGTTTTATGCATCTATAATAATAAATGCCCTAAGCAGCTTCCGGTTGTAACAACTTCCGTCCAGTTGTAACCGGTGACGTCACCGCACACCTCTTTCCATGTTAACCCTCAACACACACACGCCTCTCACCTTTCACCATCTCCACTCACTCTTTCACTCCACATACAACCCTTTCTCTCACTCCGTCTCTCATACTCACGCCGTCATCGCCGCTGATCCACGATCCCCGACATCATCTTCCGCCGGCGCCATCCTGGATCCAGACGTCCTCCACGCCGGCGACATGTTCTTGCGGCGACGCCATTTTGGATCGGCGAAATCCCGCGATACTGAAGATGGCGTCGCCGCAAGAACATGTCGCCGGCGTGGAGGACGCTGGGATCCAAAATGGCGTTGGCGAAATCTCGCGAGATTTCGCCGACGCCATTTTGGATCCTGACGGCATCCACGCCGGCGACATGTTCCTGCGGTGACGCTATTTTGGATGGCGCCAGTGGAAGATGATGTCGGGGATCGTGGAGCAGCGGCGATGACGGCGTGAGTATGAGAGACGGAGGGAGAGAAGGGGTCGTATGTGGAGTGAAAGAGTGAGTGGAGATGGTGAAAGGTGAGAGGAGTGTGTGTGTTGAGGGTTAACATGGCAAGAGGTGTGATGCTATCGCATCCTCCCGATGCGATAGCATCGGGCCATAATCTAGTTTAATAGAACTGTGTCTGTACTTTTACATATTCTGGCTGATAACTGATTCATGCCGCATCACATGAACACCTGATTTCTTATATTATGGCTGGTGAGAACAATGAAAGCAATTGTTACCATCCATCTTTTGTGTCTCCCTATTTCCTCATAGATTGTAAGTTTGCGAGCAGGGCCCTCATTCCTCTTGGTATCTGTTGATTTATGTGATTATTGTTATGCTGAAATGTCTATTGTCTGTACAAGTATCCCTCTAAAATGTAAAGTGCTGCAGAATATGTCGGAGCTATAGAAATACAATTATAAATAATTAATATACGCCTACTGGATGCGGACAGCTTATTTGAAGGCTTTCGCATCACTCATCCTCCTCTATAGTAACACACCACACAGGAAACTACAGGTGACAAAGCTGCATAATGTGTCCAGTTACATGCCCCTCTGTCAGTAGCCGTCCGATTTGGGTTGTAGGAAAAAGTCTTCAAAAGTTATGCGTAGACCCATGACCTCAGAGTCCATGACACAGTCGTGTAAAAACATGCAGGTCCATCCAGGGTTAATAATAAATACTGCATTAATTAACCAAGTACTGTAACACACAACATTGCTAAAAGTCATGACTTTGGGTTTTTCACAGACGTAGTTAAAGTGATGGGTAAAAAAAAAAAAAAAAAAAAAAAAAAGAGGTTAAAACACAAAAACGCTGGACAAGTGAAAACTAAAGAAAATATAAAGTGGATCAGAAGCGATCTCCAGGATTTAGGGTGTAGCAGGGTTTTTCATGTCGACTTTTAAGTTTATATAGAGTTTACTGCTATAAAGCCAATACAGACAAAGAATAATCACCGTGCTGTCAGTGACTTTGCTTTGAACAAACCAAGTAGGCCCCCTGAGCGGGCATCTTGACACTTTGTCCCAATTACAAGATAGCAATGCTAGAGAAATGACCTTCAGTGAGCACAGAACAATCAGTCCAGCACAATGTGACGGGCATGTTCTTCATCTTACTGCAGTGATCTCTGACTTACAGCTCATTCTTCACACTATCTATTTAGGACAAGCTTTTGATAAGTTTGCAAAACAGAAAAGAAAAACAGTAATGAAAAAAATAAAAAAAAACAACAACATGAAAAGAAATTGGGAGGAAAAAAAAAAAGAAAAGATACAAACAAAACTCAAAATACTCACACCACATGTGGCTTAGTGATAACCTAAAATATAAAAGCCAGAAATGAAATAAAACATTGAACAGAAAATGAAGAAAATATTTACTGTATCTATTAGTCTTCATGAATGGCAAAGCTTACAAATAAATATATACTGCAGAGTTCAGATATTGCAGATTTTTCCAGCTGCAGAAATAGTCACTCGTCAAACTATTCATGTTGAACTGGACCCAGGATGTTATAGTGGGTGGGTGTTAAACAGTTTTCACTAAGAGGTGTGTGCTTATATCCCTTGTATGAATCTGACCAATCATAAGCAGGCAGCAAATCTCAAATCGAAGAAGAACACGACCCCATAATAGCTTACAGCAGGTTTCTCAGTGACCTATGGGTATGGTGGGGGCGTGTTCTATTTCATCCAGTGTGTTGCTGTTTGCTTATGATTGGTCAGCATGATACAGTGGGAAAACATACATACCCCCAGTGAAAAATCTGATAACTCATTAGATGCCAGATATTTTGATTGCTAAGATCTTTGCAAAAGAGGCAAAATTTAAAATTCCACTCTGCTGCTACTATCATATTCTGTGTCCAGTTCAATATGAAACATTTAGTGAACAGGTCTACTTAAATGTGAATCTGTGGCAAATTCAAAAGTAATCTGCCAAATAATTGAAATTGTACAAAATCCTCGGATTCACATTGACTTCTCACGTAGTGTGTGGAGTTTTGTAAAACTGTGCTCTTCATATATAGGCTAGCTGGAAATGCGATCACTGTCTACTTTCACTCCTCTGGTTCTTTGATTTTAGGTGTTATATTGTTTATATCTTGTATTCTTAAAGATTTCTATTTTTATTTTTTAAGTATATGGTCAAGCAAATTTGCAATTTACTTACTAGTTATTGAAATTCCTTTCTGTTATCAAGAGCCGAGTCATTTTTTATTTTATTGTTTAAGGCTCATTGTTTAGGAAATTGGCCACCGCCAGTGCAGTGTAACAGCAATGGTCAAATGTGTGCATTGCTTACAAGCTGGTCTTGTAAGCACTGCACTGTAGCTGACTGGGAAGCGCTGTTAGCTCCTGATTCCGGACAGCACTGCCACTCTGCTCCTTGAATGCTGCAGAAGCAACGTTGAAACTCATGGCAGCATCAACAGCATACAGCTTGGACCAAACTCAATTGAGCAGGAGAGCACTACCCCTCTACAAACAGACGTTCGAAAGGCAGGAAAGCAGTGTGCTCCTCAGAAGAGGTTGTGGGACAAAGCCTTTAAAAACATCTGAAGCCAATAAAAAGTAGCTCAATGTGAACAAGGCACAAAGACCCTGGGCCCGGATGTGCTCCATCCAAGAGTAATTTAGGAACTCAGCAATTACTACTGCCCCTTGGATATACAGTGGGTATGGAAAGTATTCAGACCCCTTTAAATTTTTCACTCTTTGTTTCATTGCAGCCATTTGGTAAATTCAAAAAAGTTCAATTTTTTTTTTCTCATTAATGTACACGCTGCACCCCATCATGACTGAAAAAAAACCCCAGAAATGTAGAAATTTTTGCAAATTTATTAAAAAAGAAAAGCTGAAATATCACATGGTCATAAGTATTCAGACCCTTTGCTCAGTACGGAATAGAAACACCCTTTTGAGCTAGTATAGCCATGAGTCTTCTTGGGAATGATGCAACAAGTAATTCACACCTGGATTTGGGGATCCTCTGCCATTCTTCCTTGCAGATCCTCCCAGTTCCATCAGGTTGGATCGTGAACGTTGGTGGACAACCATTTTCAGGTCTCTCTAGAGATGCTCAATCGGGTTTAGGTCAGGACTCTGGCAGGGCCAGTCAAGAATAGCCACAGAGTTGTTCTGAAGCCACTCCTTTGTTATTTTAGATGTGCGTTGGGTCATTGTCTTATTGAAAAATGAACCTTTGGCCAAGTCTGAGATCCAGAGCACTCTGGAAGAGGTTTTCATCCAGGATATCTCTGTACTTGGTGGCATTCATGTTTCCTTCAATTGTAGACAGTCGTCCTGTTCCTGCAGCTGAAAAACACCTCCATAGCATGATGCTGCCAACACCATGTTTCACTGTTGGGATTGTATTGGGCAGGTGATGAGCAGTGCCTGGCTTTCTCCACACATACCGCTTAGAATTATCACCAAAAAGTTCTATCTTAGTCTTACCAAACCAGAGAATCTCATTTCTCATAGTCTGGGAGTCCTTCATGTGTTTTTTAGCACTTTACGTCGGCTTTCATATGTCTTGCACTGAGGAGAGGCTTCCGTTGGGCCACTCTGCCATAAAGGCCCAACTGGTGGAGGGCTGCAATGATAGTTGACTTTGTGGAACTTTCTCCCATCTCCCTACTGCATCACCTCTATCACCAAGGCTCTTCTCCCATGATTGCTCAGTTTGGCTGGATGGCCAGGTCTAGGAAAACTTCTGATGGCCCCAAACTTCTTCTATTTAAGGATTATGGAGGCCATTGTGCTCTTAGGAACCTTGAGTATTGCAGAAATTCTTTTGTAACCTTGACCAGGTCTGTACCTTGCCACAATTCTGTCTCTGAGCACCTTGGCCAGTTTCTTTGACCTCATGATTCTCATTTGGTCTGAGATGCACTGTGAGCTATGAGGTCATATATACAGGTGTGTGTCTTCACAAATCAAGTCCTATCAGTTTAACCCCTTCACCCCCAAGGGTGGTTTGCACGTTCATGACTGAGCCAATTTTTACAATTCTGACCACTGTCCCTTTATGAGGTTAGAACTCTGGAACGCTTCAACGGATCTAGGCGATTCTGACATTGTTATCTCGTGACATATTGTACTTCACTATAGTGGTAAAAATTTTTCACTATAATTTGCGTTTATTTATGAAAAAAACAGAAATATGGCAAAAGTTTTGAAAATTTTGCAATTTTCAAACTTTGAATTTGTATGCCCTTAAAACAGAGAAATATGTGACACAAAATAGTTACTAAATAACATTTCCCACATGTCTACTTTACATCAGCACAATTTGGGAAACATTTTTTTTGTTAGGAAGTTATAAGGGTTAAAATTTGACCAGCGATTTCTAATTTTTACAACAAAACCATTTTTTTTTTAGGGACCACCTCACATTTGAAGTCACTTTGAGGGGTCTATATGGCAGAAAATACCCAAAAGTGACACCATTCTAAAAACTGCACCCCTGAAGCTACTCAAAACTACATTTAAGAAGATTATTAACCCTTCAGGTGCTTCACAGGAGCAGAAGCAACGTGGAAGGAAAAAATGAACATTTAACTTTTTAGTCACAAAAATAATAATTTAGCAACAATTTTTTTATTTTCCCAAGGGTAACAGGAGAAATTGGACCCCAAAAGTTGTTGTCAAATTTGTCCTGAGTACGCTGATACCCAATATATGGGGGGGAACCACTGTTTGGGCACATGGCAGGGCTCAGAAGGGAAGGAGCCCCATTTGACTTTTTCAACCTAAAATTGGCTGGAATTGAGATCGGACGCCATGTCGCGTTTGACGAGTGTCTGATGTGCCTAAACAGTGGAAACCCCCCACAAGTGACCCCATTTTGGAAACTAGACCCCCTAAGGAACTTATGTAGATGTGTGGTGACCACTTTGAACCCCCAAGGGCTTCACAGAAGTTTATAACACCCGGGCGTGAAAATAAAAAATCATTTTTTCCACAAACATGATAATTTAGTCCCCAATATTTTGTTTTCCCAAGGGTAACAGGAGAAATTGGACCCCAAAGGTTGTTGTCAAATTTGTCCTGAGTACGCTGATACACAATATGTGGGGGGGAACCACTGTTTGGCCACATGGCAGGGCTCAGAAGGGAAGGAGCCCTGTTTGACTTTTTCAACCTAAAATTGGCTGGAATTGAGATCGGACGCCATGTCGCGTTTGACGAGCGTCTGATGTGCCTAAACAGTGGAAACCCCCCACAAGTGACCCCATTTTGGAAACTAGACCCCCTAAGGAACTTATCTAGATGTGTGGTGAGCACTTTGAACCCCCAAGTGTTTCACTAAAGATTATAATGCCCAGGCGTGAAAATATAAAATCCTGGTTTGTTCCCACTTAAATGATCATTTAGTCCCAAATTTTTAATTTTCCCAAGAGTAACAGGAGAAATTGGACCCCAAAAGTCGTTGTCCAATTTGTCCTGGGTACTCTGGTACCCCACATGTGGGAAAAAACTGTTTAGGCACACGTCGGGGCTCGAAAGGGAAGTAGTGTTGTTTTGGAATGCAGACTTTGATGGTCTGCTGGCATCATGTTCCATTTGCAGAGTCCCTGATGAACAGGAAAAAAACCAACATATGACATCATTTTGGATACTAGACCCCCAAAGAACAAATCTAGATGTGCCCCCAACTAATCTAATGTAAATTAGTAGTGCATGGAGGTGTGGTACAATTTGAAGCAATCCTTCATGCACAGGCCAGGTTTTTCGGGGCAGGTGTCGCATTGATAAGTGGTGTCCCTGCGTATTCCTTTTTTGTAACACACTCGACACATTTTTTGCGGCTTACCTTTTCTTGGGGTTGGCGGGACCACCCCCGGAAATTGCTGACCTGGGACAATACGAGCACCTTCAGTTCCTGAAGTACTGGGGCCCGCTCCTTCCTGAGCGCCAAACATCATTGCCTTAACCACTACCTCCTGGAACTGAAGGTACGTCGTATCGCTGGGGCATGCACATTGTGACAGCAGGAATGCTTTGAGCATTGCCATTTGGACGATGTGCACGGCCAGCTTTTTGTACCACACCTTGGCCTTCCTCAATGCATTGTACGGTTGGAGGAGTTGATCGGAGAGATCAACTCCCCCCATGTTTTTGTTGTACCCCACTACACATGTCGGTTTGCGGACCTGTGTAGAGGTACCCCGTACAGTGCAGAGGGTACTGCCTTCACCGTGTATGGTGGTCAAGAGATGGACATCTCTCCTGTCCTTGTACTTGACCACCAGCAGGTGGTCGCTACACTGGGCTCTGCTCTCACCTTTTCGGAGCATCTGCCCAAGTAGCGTCTTCGGGAGGCCTCTCTGATTTTTGCAGACAGTACCGCAGGCTGCGGTACGTCGCTCAGAGAGGGATTTGTAGAGTGGGATGCTGGTATAAAAGTTATCAGTGTAGAGGTGATAACCTTTATCCAGCAGTGGGTGCACCAAATCCCACACAATTTTCCCACTCACTCCCAGGAAAGGAGGACACTCAGGGGGTTCAATCCGGGTGTCCTTCCCTTCGTAAACTCTAAACTTGTGGGTGTACCCTGAGGTACTCTCACACAACTTATAGAGTTTGATTCCGTACCTGGCCCTCTTACTGGGCAGGTATTGACGGAATCGCAGCCTTCCTTTGAAGTGAACCAAGGACTCATCCACGCAGATGTCCCTTTGGGGCATGTACACTTCAGCAAACTTTTTGTTGAAGTGTTCGATGACCGGCCGAACTTTGAACAGACGGTCAAAGTTGGGGTCATCTCGTGCGGGACACTCTGCATTATCAGTATAATGCAGAAACTTGTGGATGGCCTCAAAACGCGTCCGGGCCATGACCATTCGGAACACTGGAGTTGTTGTGAGTTCATTTTCCCCTTCATTACTGAGGCCCGAGGAACTCCCTCTTCTGGTAAAGAAAGGTAGTGAGCCTGATTGTCAAACACCTGAGGCTGATGATTGTGACTGGCTGAGTGGAGTTACGGACTGGATATAATGCTGCCTACGCCCTTCTGCCCTGCGGGTGATTTCTCTGTGGGATCCTTGGAGACCAGTCTGAATTCCTGCTCCTCCAAAGCTAAGTTTGCTGCTCGGCCTTTTGCTTTTGTGCTTTGACTTTGTTTTTCTGGATTTCTGCCATTCCCTGCTGGGGTGTGCTGAATTCATTTAGCTCTGTCTTCTGAAAATACCTGAGTGCCGATTCAGTTTTTGAAGCCTAGCTGCTTCAGGGCCTTTTTCATATCAGCTGGTTGGCTTATGTCTTTGATAGGGTTTTGGCAGATTGCAGACAGCAGCCTTCCTGTCCTTTCCTATCTAGGTAGTTTTGTGACCCCATCTTTGATCAGTCTATCTTTCTGTCTGTGTTAGTATTTTCATCTTGCTTCACCGTCATTATATGTTGGGGGCTGCCTATTGCTTTGGGGTCTGCTCTGGGGCAGTTTAGATTTCCCTTCTTTCTTTAGGCCTATGAATTTCTCCGGCTGTGATCGAGGGGTCTAGGGCATCGTAGGAACCCCCCACGGCTACTGCTAGTTGTGTTGATAGGTTCAGGGGTCTGCAATCTGATAGTTGCCAACTTCTCTGGTTTTCTGGACTTAGCTTGTATTTCTGCTTTTGCCTCCTACAGTGACTCATTGATAACATGGAGTGTTGTATAAAATATCAACACTCCAATATTGCCGAATTTCCGGCTTCTTCAGTATCCCCATATGGAGGACCAGGCCCCAAAACTGCGTCATTTCAACTGCGTCTACAGGAGACCAGTTTGAAAATGTTGAACGCGGGTTTTGCTCCAAAAATTGACGAGCGTACAGATTAGTTTGCTCCACCATGAGGTTAACAAAATCCTCAGAGAAAAAGACTTTGAAAAAGTCAATTTCTGTGAGGCCGGTGGTGTCAAACTTGATTCCTGATTCTGCCACAAAATCAGGAATCAGTGGCTTGTAATTTTCAGGGGGCGAGGTCCATACGGGGAGCACTGGGTCAGCTGCGGGCATGGTGGGCTCTGCCTCATCTTCTGTCCTGGAGCGTCTGCGTGGCGGTTCCACAGGACCCGAGGAGGAAGAGGAAGAAGAAGAGGATGAAGAATCCGAAAAATAAAGAAAAGTCGGATCGTCATCCAAATCGCTATCAGTGTCGGAGGCAAGTATAGCATATGCCTCCTCCATTGAACAGCGCTGTTGGGATGAATTTGATGACATTTTTGTGTAAATATGGTGCTTGGGTGTACAATTTATTGAAAACTGTATGTGTACGTGGGGGGGGAGTGATTGGTGTAAACTTTCTGTAAAGAAAAAGCTGTGGAAAAAAGTCTAAAACAGCAGGCCCTAGCTGATAAGTGTCACTTATCAAAACTAGGCTGCTGGATGTGCGCATGGGGTGGCGCATGGGGGGGGGGGGGGGGGGGGGGGGTGAAAAAAAAAAAAAAAAAAAGGAAAAAACGGCAGGCACAAACTCTGGTAAGTGAACTGTGTCATAGAATCATAGAATCGTAGAGTTGGAGGGGACCTCCTGGGCCATCTGGTCCAACCCCCTGCTCAAAGCAGGATTCGCTAAATCATCCCAGTCAGATGTCTGTCCAGCCTCTGTGTCACTTATCCAAGTTTCGCAGCTGCGGGATGTGTGTACGGAGGGGCTATGGAAAAAAAAGCGAGCAATCAACGCTCGGCGGCTGCGCACGGAGGTGGCGCAAAAATAGGGAGAAGGGGGATGGGGGGGATTGGGGTCGATGAAGAGAGATTGGGCAGGGATCAACAGTTAGGGTTGTAGTTAGGTGGCACAAAGGGGGGTGAAAAAAATGAAAAACGGCAGGCACAAGCTTGGATAAGTGACGTGTGTCACTTATCCAACTTTTGCGGCTGCGGGATGTGTGTACGGAAGTGGCGCAAAAGCGAGCTCGAGTGTTGTAGTTTTCTTTCTTCTTTCTTCTGCAGGGATTGTGATGCTACAAGCTGTGGCACCACAATACCCAGCACAGGAGCTCTTGCTGCGTCCGACCTCTCTGCAGGAATCCTCAGCTAGAGTGAGGACCCCTGCAGACAGGTCAGAGGCAGGTCAGGGGGCAGGTCACAGAGCGGTCACATCGCTGCTGTGACCTGTCATTGGTGGGATCGAATGATTACATCGATCCCACCAATCCCTGATCTGCCTGGTGACCATGGCAACTGCCTAGAATCGGAGCTCACAGCTCCGATTACTAGGCAGGTCATGCCCAAGTCACCAGCAGGGCACAGAGCGGTCGCATGGTGACCGCAGCTGTGCCCTCTGGTTGGCGCGATCGCCGATCTAATCGATCGCGCCAGCCAACTCCTGCAGGCCCTGCTGGGCGCCGCTGTGCACTGCGATTGGCGTGATCGATCAGATCGGCGATCGCGCCAATACGGGTGCTTTTTGCCGGTGCCTGGCCTTGCCAGGCACCGGCTCTAGGATCGAGTACATCGGTACTCGATCCCAGCCTAGGACATCATTGTTTCAGCCAAGCTGATTGGCTGAAACAATGAGAAACGCTGCGATTGGCTGTTCAGAATTGAACAGCCAATCACAGCGCTCTGGATGCCGGGGGGGCGGGATCGCAGCCCGGGATGCCAACGCCATCTTTTGTAAGGTGAGATGGCGTCGGAATTTTAATGCGATCACCGCGACGTTAGTCGCGGTATCGCATTAAAGGGCCCGACGTACTATCCCGTCCACGGTCATACGGGCCCGGGTACCGTGGACGGGATAGTACGTCGGATGTCAGGAAGGGGTTAATTAAACACAGTTGGACTCCAATGAAGGAGTAGAACCATCTCAAGGAAGATCACAAGGAAATGGACAGCATGTGACTTAAATGTGACTTAAATGAGTGTCTGAGCAAAGGGTCTGAATACTTATGACCATGTGATATTTCAGTTTTTCTTTTTTAATAAATTTGCAAAAATTTCTACATTTCTGGGTTTTTCCAGTCAAGATGGGGTGCAGAGTGTACATTAATGAAAAAAAAAAATGAACTTTTTTGAATTTATCAAATGCCTGCAATGAAACAAAGAGTGAAAAATTTAAAAGGGGTCTGAATACTTTCCGCACCTACTGTAACTTTTAGAAAATCTCTACTGACTAACTTAAAACTAATGTGGAGACAATTTTCAAAAAGAGCTGTAGATCTTTCCTGAATATTTATAGATCAGTAAGCTTAACATCCACAAAAAAAAGAGGTCTGTAAGGGACAGGAGTATGTGATAACACGATAAGTGATATCAAGCATGGTTTTACTATGGACAGAAGTTGTCACTAACCTACGTTAAGTTTAGAGGTTTAGGTTATAGTAACCTGGACAGACAGGGGTACCTGTGAATACAGTGCTTTAAAAAATTGCAAAGTCATTTGACATTGGCCCACATAAATGCTAAATGTGTGAAATACTTAGAAAGCAAGGTTTGTGATTGGACTGCTACTCTGAATGGACTTTGGTTACCTCAAAGTCCAGTGCTGATCCGCTATGATTCAACTTATTTGTTAATTATATAGAAGAAGGGATTAATAGTGTTTCTATTTTTTCAGATGACACCTCACTATGTTATGCAGGGTAGTATATGAAAGATATTCCTAAATACAAGCTGACTTGCACAAACTCAGTGTGTGGGCATCCACTTGGCACATAAGGTTAAATGTGGCCAAATGTAAAATTTTACATATGGGCACTTATAATCTATAGGCATCATATATTCTAGGGGGAGTAAAACTAGGAGAGTCAGTTGTAGAGAAGGACCTGGATGTACTTGTAAATCACAGACTAAACATGAAACAAGGTCAATCAGCAGCTTCTAAAGCCAGCAGGATACTGTCATTAATTAATAGAGGTGAGGACTTGTGGGACAGGGAAATAATACTACCATTATATAAAGGGTTAGTGTGATCTTACCTGGAATATACAGTTCTGGTCTTGGCACCATTACACAGAAAAGATGCCCTGAAGGTAGAAAAACTACAGTCGCAAAACTGATAAGGGGCATGGAGGATCTTAGTTATGAGGAAAGATTAGAGGAATTAAATGTATTTAGTCTTGAGAAGAGACATCTAAGGGTGAACACAATTAACATGTACAAGTACATAAATGGCCCATACAAAAAGTGCGGTCAAAAGCCATTTCATGTAAAACCCCTCCTCAAAAGACAAGGTGAGACACCCTACAACTTGAGTCTAGAGAAAGAAAAGTTCAATCTCCAGAGGAGACATGAAAACTTTTAATGTGTAGAACAGTTTAAAGGGGTTGTCCGGGCTTTTCACATAACCTCAGTACATATCTGGGCTGCAGAATTATGACAATAAGTAATTTACAGGACGATTTTCCCTCCTCACTAGTTTCACTTTCCATAGATCACTGTTCAGCGTGTGTCTGGGGGAGGAGCAGCTCTCTGCAGTGAGGCTGCTAGAGGGGGAGGATTTGTTACTGTGTGATGAGGGCTGCTTCATGTGGACAGGGAGGGCCTGTAGCTATGGAGGGTGGGGTTGTTGCTATAGAGGGCATGTTTGGAGTAGAGTAGGAGGTTACGACCAGTTCTCATTTCAATGCCATAACCCCCCCCCCCCCTTGGACATTCTGTTCAGAATATCTAGAAAACCGTGCAAACTAGTGACAGAAAGTAAATTGTCATAATTCTGCAGCCCAGATATGTACTGAGATTATGTGAAAAGCCCGGACAACCCCTTTATCTCAGGACCTGATCACAGCAGGATCTGTCAATGGTTTTAAAAAGGGCCAAGAAGCGTTTTGGAATAAAAGAACTTAAATACTTGTTCTAAATGTTGATCCAGTCAATCGACACTCGGGATCAGGAGGGAAAAACATGTTCTTTAGGTCAGACTGGATCATGCATTAAGGTTTTAACAATACCCCATTCCTTTTATCCTTTCCCGTTCCTCAGTTGAGCTTGATGGACATTCGTCTTTTTTCATCTTTAGTAACCATGTGTTAGATACCGCAGGACACTTCAGAGGTTTTGTGGAGCACATACTTTAGCAGGTCAGAGCTGTTTTGGCAAGATGGAGAGGATCTATATAATATTGGGCAAGTGGTTTTATGTGTATAGAGGATATACGCCACATATTACTAAGTGCTTTTAAATGAATTTATTACAAGGTCAAGAGTTGCAATGGGCATCAAACATACCAAGAACAAGGCCAAATACTAGAATATAAGCAAAACTAATAAAGCCAATAAGAACCTGGAAAAGTATGGGTAAAGCTCACCTATAATACAGCTGCTCAGACCGGAAGCTATAAAGTAGGTAAACAGTGTTTCCCATTAAAAACATCACGATCCAAAATACGGTTATCACCGATCGCTTCTCCTGAAGGACAACAGAAAGGAGAACCATTACAGCTTTTTGTTGTAGTATACAGTGATGATGTACGTTCAGAGTATAAAAAAGTGCATGTGAGCACCATCAGACAGCTGGTTATGTACAGAAAACTATTATTATACCTATGCACCTTGTTAGTACCTATATACTGTTAGGGTAGGACAGCAATTGCCTAAGAGATCCCAAAGGACTACTGTGCACACTTTGTTCAGGCCTTTGATGATGTTAAGGTACATGTAAAAGGGTTTTCACAACTTCTGCAGGAGCGCAGCACTCCGTTGCCTTCCTGTTTGTCATGGGGCAGCGTGCTCCTGCTTGATTAACGGTTCAGACAAGAGTCATTCTCACGTCGCTGTCCCAAACTGTGCGCTTGCCGATGCTCCAAGTATAAGCCGCTTTCCTGTGCAACATCTAGGCAAGCTTCAAAGCAGTGCTGTATTGGAAAGGGCTTGCAAGCACCACGAATACACAGCAGATGTGTCTGGTAATATAGGCAACCAGCAGATAAAGGTGTATTTCCATCTCCAAAATCCTATCCCAATATGTAGTAGGTATAATGATGATAATATTAACAAATTCCTCCAATTACAAATGTTGTATAGTTCTTATGATTTGTTGTGTCGCTTACCGCATGTGCAGGGCATTGCAATAGCTTAGGTTTTCATGGTTACGACCATCAACAGCTAGCTAACTAACTGTCACTATATGCGTGGCCATAACCATAAATACTTAAGCTATTGCAATGCTCTGCATTTGGAAGAGACACAGTGAATCAGAAGAACTATACTACATTCCTAATTGGAGATATTTGCTATTATTATTACACCTACTACATATTGGGATAGGATCTTGGAGATGGGAGTATCCCTTTAATAATAAAAGTAAACATCACACCATTTGCGAGAAAGAGGAGAATTTTTAATAATAAGAAAATTATAAATTTGTACATTTGTTGGGAATCTGAAAGCAGATTTTTGATATGTAATCTGAGCTCAGCATGATATAGGAGCCGAGATACTGATTTCAGCGATGTGTCACTTGTTAGGCTGTTGGTTCAATACAATGAGTGTTTTATCAGCAGGATATTAATACAAGGACTACAGCACACATGCATCCTAGTCCAGCTCCGCCCCATCACTGATTAGCGGCTTACTGTCAATATACACAGAAAGCTTTGGCGTGGGCAGCTTTCAGAGCTCTGCTACATCTATAAACTCTAGTTTTATCACAACTGCTGCACCCAGGAAAGCAAGTGACACATCGCTGGAGTCAGGGTCTCTTTTCTTACATTATGCTGCTCTCAGATGATGTAAGAAAACCTGTTGACAGTTTTCTTTATGCTGAAAGACTAATAGGATTGGACGACCCATTAATGTTTGATTGGTGGTGGGTTCCTTGACTCAAACCGGGGGGGGGGTCACTCTATAAGGTTTATAATTTGAAGCCTTTCCTGACATCAATTCTGTTAATTTGAGAGGAACATTGATGGAATCAAACTCCATAGGACAAAGATAACGTCTGCCTCTACTTTTCCAGTTTAATAACCCCTTCTCCCAGCAGATATCCGTACCTTTAGAGACACTTGGTGTTTGACAGATGAATTAGCGTCGGCAAAAGTGGTGGCCATCCCGATGCACACAGCAATGCCTGGAAGTGAACAGGATCACGGTTAGTACATAAGTATCTATGTTACACAAAAGAAAATACTCTAACAACTACTTAAAACTGATTAGGGCGATAAAATCACAAATTATGAAGAATGGACAAGTACTGTATATAGGAAAGTCTTGGAGAGGTTATCCAGCAAGTCTGACGTGGAAGTTAGTGCTGATGGTGTTACGACCCAACACATCAGCTGATACAGAGTACAGTGCTGTGTCACACAGCGGGTGTACTGGCGCCCACTGAAAGCCTCTGTAGCTATCATCTTAGTCCACCCATGTGGCTGGGCTACATAGGCATACCTTATTTTCTTTAGATACTGCAGTATAAAGAACAAGCTGACTGATCGAAGGTTCAAGTCCCCTAAGAAGACTAAAAGAATAAAGTAAAAAAAGCCTTTCAAAGTATTAGAAAAAAAATACCTAAAATCTTGCCCCCCTTCTTCCTTTTAAAATAAATAAAATAGAAACATAATTGCTGGGACTGAGTCCATAAAAGTCCGATCAATATATAAAAATAAAACTTGTACAGTAAATAGAAAAAAATTGAAACACCAGATTTGCCATTTTACCATGATCACACCTTCCTAAAAAATGCAATATAAAGCGATCAAAACATTGTATGTACCTCAAATTGGTATCAATGGAAACATTAGTTTGACACACAAAAAATAGGTATTAGACCTACCAGTAATGATGTTTCCAGGAGTCCATCCTGACAGCACCATGGAGGTTGTCCTCCTCCTCCTTACAGGGACAGGAAAGCACACGAGAGGTTAAAAGGTCCCATCCCACCCCCTTTCCCTCAGTGATTTAACAAGTACCACAGCGTGGAAAATGCAATAACACTTTAATGATACAATCATATTACAGCATATGACATAACATGAACAGGGAGGGAACTGCCCGTGCTGTCAGGATGGACTCCTGGAAACATCATTACCGGTAGGTCTAATACCTATTTTCCAGGACGTCCACCTGACAGCACCATGGAGAGTACCAAAGCACCTCCTCAGGGTGGGATTACTGCCTGGAGAACCTTTCTCCCAAATGCGGTCTGTTGACCAGATAGCACATCAAGCTTGTAGTGCTGGCAGAATGTATTAAGACTGGCCTAGGTTGCTGCTCTACAGATTTGATCAACCGAGGCGCCCGCTCGTTCGGTCCAAGAGGCCGATACTGCCCTTGTAGAGTGGGCCTTTAAAGTATCTGGCGGGTTGGCGCCTTCCGATTGGTAGGCGTCTGAGATTACTGAAGTAATCCACCCTGCGATGGATGCCTTAGAGGCTTTTCTCCCCTTGTTCTTACCCCTAAAAAGGATGAACAGATTTGGGTCAATACGCCAACTGTTGGTGGCCTCTTGATAGTCTATAACTGCACGTCTCACATCCAGTGAGTGGAGACGCTGTTCCTTTTCATTACGGGGATTGTCACAGAAGGATGGTAACACTATCTCTTGGTTTATATTTTGGTAAGAGGCTACCTTTGGGATAAATGCCACATCTAATCTCAGGATTATATGGTCTTCTCTGATCTGGAGATATGAATCCTTGGTGGACAGGGCCTGGACTTCCCCTATTCTCTTGGCCGTGGTAATGGCTACAAGAAAGGCCGTTTTACGAGTGAGAGTTGAGATGGTCATCCTTTCACTGGGGACGTAGGGGTCCCTACATAGGGATCTGAGGACCAGGCTAAGGTCCCAAGGAGGGTTGAGCTGCCTAATCCTGGGGCGAAGACGTTGCGTGGCACTTATGAATCTTACTACCCAAGGATGAGAAGCTAGAGGGTAATCAAAGAAGGACCTCAAGGCCGAAATTTGGACCTTTAAAGTGCTGGGCTTAAGGCCTTTATATACCACGACTGTATGAAGTCTAGGACATTAGGGAGGTCAGGGGTACCTGCCACAAGGTCGGACCTGCCACCGTCCAGACAGAATCTCGTCCATATTTTCCGGTAAATTACGGATGTAAACGGTTTCCTGCTGGCTTGTAGGGTAGGTACGACCTGATCTGATAAGCCTTTTGCCTTCAGGATGTCCCTTTCAGGATCCAAGCCAAGAGGCGGAGCCTTGCTGGATTCGGGTGGCGGATCGGGCCCTGGTGGATGAGGTCTTTCTTCAGGGGTAGTTCGACTGGGCTTTCCACTGCCATGGCCTCTAGTAGGGGAAACCAGCTTCTCCTCGTCAGAATGGAACGATCATTATCACCTTCGCGCGGTCCTCCTGGATTTCCCTGAATACTGCCGGTATGAGCGCCAGTGGTGGGAACGCATACAAGAGGGGTTCTTCCCAAGCCTGGCTCAGGGCGTCTACGCCTTCCGGGTGGTCCGCCGGGTTCAGGGAGTACAATCTGGAGACCTTTGAGTTTTTTCGATTTGCGAAAAGGTCTATTCTGGGGATCCCCCAACACTGACACAGTTGACGGAAAATCTTTGTTCAGTTCCCACTCTGTCGGGCAGACCTGCTGTCTGCTTAGGTAGTCCGCAACCACATTCTGGGAACCCTCCATGTGGATTGCCATTACTGAGAGGACAGTTCCCTCTGCCCAGGTGAATATTCGTCCTGCTAGGGCTTGGAGTGGTCGATGCCTGGGGCCTCCCTGGTGCTTCAGGAATGAAACTGCTGTTATGTTGTCGGACAATATTCGGACATGTCGGTTCTTCAAGACCGCCCGGTTCCTCCGCAGGGTTTCCCAGATCGCATAGAGTTTCCTGAAGTTGGAGGATCTGTTTCTGATGTCTACTGGCCATCTTCCCTGGAAAATCTTCCCTTCTATGTGGGCTCCCCATCCCCACGTACTGGTGTCTGTGGTGACTACCACGTATGGAGCTGTTGTCCATAGTACGCCCACCTGTAGGTTCGTGGGCTGTGTCCACCACCGTAGTGTCTTTTTCACCGGTCCTGGCAGACTTATGGGCTTGTCGAGTGAGGCCAGACGCCTGTCCCATCTTGTGAGGATTTCCTTTTATAAGGGTCTCGAATGGAACTTGGCCCATCTGACACACGGAATGCAAGCCGTCATTAGGCCCAAAACCTCCATTGCCCCTCTTATGGAGGAGCGGTGCTTCAAGATGTCTTCGACTCTGTTTTGAATAGTCCTTTGCTTCTCTCTTGGTAGCAGGGATATCCTGCCTCCTGAGTCTAAAAAAAACTCCCAGGAAGACCTTTCTGCTTTCTGGTATCAGGTCTGACTTCTGCCAGTTGATCACCCAGCCGAAGAACTCCATTATTGTAACCGCTCGGTTCCTGTCTCGAATGAGCTCTTCTTCAGATCCTGCCACCAGGAGGAAGTCGTCTAGGTATGGTATGATCACGATACCCTGATTTCTCAGGTAAGCCACTACCTCCGTTACCAGCTTTGTGAATATTCGGGGGGCTGAAGCCAGCTCGAATGGAAGGCATTGGAACTGGAAGTGGCAGGTCCGGGTCGGTAGTCCGACAGCGAATCTTAGCAGTCTCTGGGATGAGGGATGGATAGGGACCTGATAGTACGCACTCTTTAAGTCGAGGGTATACATGACAGCATCCCTGTCTATTAGATGTATTGCCGACCGAACTGATTCCATCCGGAACCTCTTGTACCTGACCCAGGCATTCAGAGGTTTTAAGTTTATAATAGTTCGGGCCTCGCCAGATGGTTTTGCAATGGAGAACAGGGAGGAGCAGTGCCCCTTTCCCCTCTCTGACAGAGGAACTGGTACTAAAGGATTATCTTATCACCTCTGACTTGAGCATGTCTTGTAGGTCCGTCCACATGGCGGAGTCTGCTGGGACTACGGTGGGGGCAATATATCTGTCGGGGGGAGGGGAGCAAAATTCTATGCTGTAGCTTTCCGCAATGGTTCTGAGGACCCACTGGTTGTGGGTAACCTGGGCCCATTTTACTGCGAAGTCTCCCCCGATACCTATGGCGTCATTGCCTCCTAGATCTGGAGGTTGACGCAAAACAGGAGCCCTTGCTTCTCTGCTTCTCCCAGCCTGACTGTGGGAGCTTCTATAGGAGCTTCTGTTGGACCTACCCTGGCTCGTAAAGTCAGTCTGTCTCCTAGAGAAGGGGTCTCTCCGAAAGGACTGGGGACACTTAGGTTTTCACCTCCGGGAAACCTTTATTTTTGTCGGACACTAGCTCTAAAATGCTATCTAGGGCTTGACCGAACACCCTTAGGCCCGAAAAGAGGATGGAGCATAGCTTCGCCTTCAAAGCGTTATCCCCTGACCAGGATTTAAGCCAGACCGCTCTCCGAGCTGCATTAGAAAGGGAGCTGTTCCTGGCTGCAAACCTTACTGATTCGGCTGACGTATCTGACAGGAACGCCATGGGCGATTTCATGAGGGGAAGGGATGCTAGGATCTCGGATCTAGGGGTCTTGTTGGTTAGGTGCTCCTCCAACTGCCCCATCCATAAGAACATGGACCTAGCCACCGAGGTGGCTGCTATGTTAGCCCTAATGAAGGCTGCCGCCGACTTCCATGTCCTCTTTAATAGAACGTCCGCCTTCCTGTCCATCGGGTTCCGGAGACTTGATGAGTCCTCGAATGGGATGGCGGTCTTTTTGTGACCTTAGCTACGGGAACATCGATTTTAGGAATTTCCTCCCACAATCGTGTTTCCTCGGGATCAAAGGGTAGTCGGCTCTTAAAGTCACGGGATAGTACGAGTCGACGTTCTGCCTCCTTCCACTCCTCTAGGACCATCGTTTTGATGTGTTCGCTTACAGGGAACACAGTCTGTCTCCGAGCCACAAGTCCTCGAAACATCAGGTCCTGTCTGGATTGCGGCTTAGGAACTTCCTCGATCTGCATAGTGTTCCTCACCGCTTGGACCAACTCGTCCATGTCCCCTAGTCTGAACAGGTATTTCCTGCCTTGGTCCTGCCCGTCTGCCGGGATCTCGCCTTCCTCCTCTGGATCCGAGTCCCGGAAGTCTGACCCCTCGATAGAGCTTGCGTCAGAAACTGTCTCTGCCTCCCACCTCGGACGCTTGCGGCTTGGCCCTGGACTGGGGGACTGCTGCCATGCGAGGCTGTATCTGGAGGCTTGGACTTCCTCCCGTATCAGGGATCGCATCTCCGAAAGGAGGGATGGCTGCTTATCTCTTATGACCCTTGATGTGCAGGGTCCACAGATGGTTTTGCTATGGGTGTCTGGCAGCTTTACCCTGCATACAGGGCATCAGACAGACTTAGATGTGACCTTGGTGGCAGGGTCTTTAGTCACTGTCGGGGGGGGCTGCTGGGGTTCCCTTATTCTATTGATATAAGATAGGGATAGTCAGGTCAGTCGTCATGGGCTGCGGGGAGGGTGGTCTGCGCTAGGCGCACTTACCCCTCCATTTGCCAGAGCCTCTGCGTCCATTACTGCCGAGATCTGTGATTCCGGGGAAATACAAGGTGCAATTGTGGGCGCACTCAGCTGTGCATGATCGCAACATCAATAATATGACCAGGTGCCGCAGCAGTGGAATAATGACAATAAGAAAAAAAAAAAAGAGAGAGAAAGCACCACTGCAGAAAAAGCGCACACTGCACCAATTATAATTAAGACTGAAATAAGTAATTTTTATTGATACAAGAGTTATACATAATAAAAACATGATAAAATCACAAAACTATGGCATCCATAATACATGTCAGCACATAAATATCATACATATAAGCACATATAATGTGAGCATATAATCCAGCGATACTGTGGCACTATAGCAGTATCCCTCCCTATTCCTAGGCTCATGAGGACTATATAACCCTAGATAAAGCCCAGCCCATAAATGCAATGGAGCAACCACACACAAAAATCCACGTTATATAATATTCATGCCAGGACCCAAATAAGCCAAGATAGGGGGGAAAAAAAGTTAAATCCTCCACATATACATGGCATCCGTATTTTCATAGCGGCTATTGATGGTCCTTATGGCAGTTTTTGATATTGTTTTGCCCTACTATGTGCTCTGGCACCACTGATATGTGGAGGATTTAACCTTTTACCCCCCTTTCTTGCTATCTGGGCTTATTAGGGTCCTGGCATGAATATTATATAACATGGATTTTTGTGTGTGGTTGCTCCATTGCATTTATGGGCTGGGCTTTATCTAGGGTTATATAGTCCTCACGAGCCTAGGAATAGGGAGGGATACTGCTATAGTGCCACAGTGTCGCTGGATTATATGCTCACATTATATGTATGATATTTATGTGCTGACATGTATTATGGGTACTATGGATGCCATAGTTTTGTGATTTTAGCATGTTTTTATTATGTATAACTCTTTTGTATCAATTTCAGTCTTAATTACAATTGGTGCAGTGTGTGCTTTTTCTGCAGTGGTGCTTTCTCTCCTTTTTTTTTTTTTTTCTTACTGTGATTCTGGGGAGACGCTGAGCTTCTGGATCGCGCGCTCTGTTTCAAACCCGGCTTCCGCTTCCTGCCCGGACGTTGGCCCCGCCTGCACCTCTGAGGGCGCTGTTTGTAACGCCGGCGCCTACACCGCCAGCTGCCTGCGGGGGGGGGAACGGCTTCCGACTGCACGGCGGCCGCTGACTGGAGCCGAGAGCCTCCCACCGGGAGGAGCAGCTCCCTCCAGAAGCGTCGCTTGCTCCTGGTCTTTGGGGCAGAGGGACTCCCCACCGGGAGGTTTCGGCCCCGGGCGTCTTGACAGGGGGAAGGTAAGGTCTTGAGCAATCCTCTCGCGTGTCCCTTCATGCAGGGACAGGAAAGACACTGAGGGAAAGGGGGTGGGACGGGACCTTTTAACCTCTCGTGAGCTTTCCTGTCCCTGTAAGGAGGAGGAGGACGTCCTCCTTGGTGCTGTCAGGTGGACGACCTGGAAAATAGCCCTTTTTCTTTTACCAATCAATATTACAAAATTATATATATATTTTTTTCGTGTTGCATGGGAGATATATATATCAATTACAGGTTTGGTATTGCCATAATTATACTGACCCCAAAAATCATGTTACCGTATCATTTGTATTCTTTTTCTTCCATTTCCTAGTACAGTGTATGGCAAAATGATTGGCCTTAATCTCTTCCCTTCATTTTTTCCTCTTTGATTTTAACCTTCATTTTGTCCAAAAGCCAAAACTTTTTTATTTTTCCATCATCTTAGGTATAGGAGAGCTTGTTATTCGCAAGACAAGTTGTAGTTTTGAATGACACTATTCAATTCTACCATACATTGTACTGGGAAATGGAATAAAAGTTCATGGTGTGATAAAATGGTAAACAAAGAAATGCAATTTTGCCACTTTTTGGGATTTTATTGTGCAGTAAAAATGACTTGGGACCGTGATTTTCCAGGTCAGATTGAGCACATTAGATGCAGCTGTCCGAGCTTGACAGCAGCATTTAAGGGGTTAGCAATGGTGGCTGAGGCTAGCTCTGGACGCTGCCATCAGAGGCGGATGCTACCAGTACAACACTACCAGCATCAGCCATGTGTGGAGTTGGTACAGCTCTTGAACGCACTCCGTACACTGGAACTCGAATGTCACACGCCTGGAAGGTGTTGATGGTGGTATGTTGTAATAAAACATGAATATGACACAAGAACACAGATGGAGGACATGTTAATAGAATATTATTACTCACCAAGCTTATGCTGGAAGCAGACTTTAGCAAGTAATATAAGAATGAATGGAAGTCCCTTCTGTAACCAAGAAACGATGGCCCGCAGCTCAGACAGGGCTGGCGCTGGAGTGCCAGCTTCCTCGCTATTCTCCTCCCTGTGACGTTCAGTGGTGGCAGCGTGCAGCAGTGAGGGTCTAGAGTGGGAGTGCTGGAAATGATGCTGCTGATGGTGGGCTGGTGGTTGTGGCGGCTGCCTGTGGTGAGGGTGATGGTGAGAAAAGGTGCTAGATTCGGAGCGTCCACTGGCTTCCTCTCTTAGTGGAGGTGGCATCTGGATGAAAACATCAGCTCCTCCTGGCGTGGAGCCCAGAACCAAACCAGACTGCACAGTGATGGGTCCAGGCTGGAGACCGGCTAAGCTGGAGAACAGATGCTGAGAGGAAGGAGCGTCTTGCTTTAATCCATTAAATACTCCATCATCCATACTGGTATCAGCGCTAAGGTTCTGACCTCGACTCCTAAAGTAGTAGTAGGAAAAATAAAAAGTGAATAGATCAGCTGTCAATCTTCCGGTACGCCTGCCCGAGATCTCCTGCAGTGAAGCTATGACTGGGCACAGTGAGGAAGAGGGGAAAAGATTACAGCACCTGATGCAGGACTAGACATGGGAGAGCAGACACCGCTGGACAAGTCCTGGCTAATTATTACATCATAAGCGGTGATGCAAGAGTGCTTCTGTCACTAATACAGTGGCATGTAAAAGTATAGGCACCCCTGGTCAAAATTAGTTATGGTGAACAGTTAAGCAAGTTGAAGATGAAATGATCTCTAAAAGGGCTAAAGTTAAAGATGACATCTTCAACTTGCTTAAACGGGATATCCGGGACTTTAAAAAAAAAAAAAAAGTTCCTAAGCACTAACAGGCATGTAGTCCCTAACAGAGGCTGCACCTCACACCGGTCACTGACCGCTTCTGCTAGAGATTCAGCTGCTTCCTGTCAACAAAGCAGCGATTTCTCTTCCGGTTGACAGGACAGGACTACTGGCGTCATGCTGATTGACACCAACTTCCTCCAATAAGGAGGCAGGGAGCCGGCTGTCAATCAGCAAGACACCAGTAAGTCTCGACATGTCAACAGGAAAAGAAACTGCCGCTCTTTTGACATGACATCATCGGATGTCTGTGACTGGCTCTGTGTCGCGGGGAACGGCGCCAGACACAACAGGCAGGTAGTTAATAGGAGGAGAAACATAAGAGCACGCAATAAATTCCATATAGAAAAATACAAATTTTTATTAAATATATTACAGCAGTACAAAATGGATAGCAAAAGATGTGCTCATGAACAATTTGGACAATATGTCCCATGAACCGACCTCACACCCCCCAGATGGAAAACCCGGTGAGTGTATACCATGGACCTTGGATCATGTCCCAGATCAAGATACCACCCCAGCAAATATAGGGTAAATCGCCTGGATAGCGGTAACCAAATATATTAATACCAATGCCCGCTAACAGTGAGGGTCAAAGATAAGCCCAATGCTGGTTGGAGTCAGAAGACCATGTAAAAAGACCAAGGAACAACTCACCAGGGAGGGGAGGAGGAGGGAGTCCAGCAGTGGGGCCTCCAACTCGCTTTTCGCGACGTCCCCCGCCGCTTTATCAAGGAGGAGAGTAAGTGCAGAAGTCCCAGTAGGGCCTTCAAATAGCCCATGACCCCAGTCACATGACCGGCGTCCACCAGTAGAAATGGCACAAGCGGCGCATGCGCCGTGGTGTCTGCAGGTCCTGTGCTGCAGCACGGCGTCATGAAGTTCCTGAGCTGGTCGACTTCACCATCCCACAAAAATATAATGTCATCTATGAAGCGGTACCAGCACAGCACATGGGAAACGTCCCGCGGGCCCCCGTCGCCAAATAGGAGCGGGGCACAGCCATGGGGGCGGCCTGTGCGGCTTCGTATGCCAACCTCTTCTTGGGGGCCTGGGAGAGGAATTTATTTGGCAACGGAGGCCCGCGGGACGTTTCCCATGTGCTGTGCTGGTACCGCTTCATAGATGACATTATATTTTTGTGGGATGGTGAAGTCGACCAGCTCAGGAACTTCATGAGGTCGCTTAATGTTAACAACTATAACATTCGCTTGACATACAAGTATGATGACAGAGTTGTGGATTTCCTGGATGTCTGCCTGGAGTGCGACACTGATCGGCGTATCCAGACGGACATCTTCAGGAAACCCACCTCTGTCAACTCCCTACTACATGCATCTTCGGCTCATGATCCGGCCACTGTAAGGGCCATCCCGGTCGGACAGTTCCTTCGCATGCGACGCATCTGCTCCACCAATGATCGATTTTAGAAACAAGCTCAAGATATGAGTGATCGCTTTCTAAAGAGGGGTTATAGCCGTAGGTGTATTAAGAGGGGCTATAATCGAGCAAGACGTACCCCGCATAGCGGTCTTCTACAACCCACTACGAGGATCGGCAGACAAGATAGAGATGGACCTATACGTTTTATATCTACATATAACCATGAATGGCGCAATATGCGCACCATTTTACAAAAACACTGGCCCACCTTGGGGACAGAACCAGCCCTGAGGACCGTCCTGGGGCACTCCCCTTCCATGACGCCACGCCGTTCTAGGAATATGAGCGACCCCTTGGTTCGGAGCCACTATGTGCCCACTCCCAAAAATTTCTTTGGGTCAAGTGGTCCAGTGTGTGGATCTTTTCAGTGTGGACATTGCATGGCTTGCGCCAATGTCTTGCGTTGTTCCACCTTCAGCTCCTCGGACGGTACGAGGGAGTTTACAATTAGACAACGGATATCATGTGGCACGTCAAATGTCATCTATTACGCAACCTGTCCGTGGCCCAAAATTTATGTGGGCCTCACCACGAGAGAGCTGACGGTGCGGACACGTGAACATGTGCGGGACATTGGCGCAGCCAGGACTGCATCTGATCCCACTGAACTTAAAACCATTCCCCGACATTTTCGGGCTTATCACAACTGTGATGCAGGACTGTTGAAAATTAGGGGGATCGATGCATTACATATGGGCATAAGGGGTGGGGACCATAAGAAAATCCTCGGGCAAATGGAGGTTAAATGGATTGTCCGATTGGACACCATGAGACCTAGAGGATTGAATAAGTCCTTAAGTTTTACCCCATTTTTATAATGTTCAATTTAACCCAATTAAACTTAATGGTTGCCCCTCCTCTTTGCCCCTCCTTCTTTTCTCGTATAACGCGACATTCCCTCCTCCTCCTTTTGGGTTTAGATCTTACCCTGAAATAATAATTGTGATACGGTTCCCTTTGTTTGTAGTTTCCGCATGACTCTATATTTCCCATGTCGTTCTGCAGTGGTTGTTTTTAATACTATTTTTCTTTTTATTCATATTGTTTTTAACTTATTGACATAAACTGGAAATGACAAACAAAGAGTATCACTTTATGTGTCCCGGTTCGGCTTCAATTAGCCCTATATAGTGGATCCGATATTTTATTGTCTACAATCAAGGATACCTATGGATGTCCCCATAGATCGGTCATCTTGCAACATGCTGTATATTTGAATATGGTCTTTTTCTCCCCTTTCCGATTGTATATTTTATTGTACTCTATTTGTAGTGACCTTATATCTGATTATTATAACTATTACCCGGAACTTATACTTTATTGTACCGTTATATATACTAATGTGAGGGGTCCTTTGTATACTATTTACAGTGTGTAATATATATTCACTATGTATGTACAGCGTGGTTGCCTCTAATTATATGGGGTATATCTCTATACAACTTTGGTCCCCTGATGTAGATCTTTGGATTTGGGACCACACACACTGTGTCCTATAATCCCTGTATGGCTGTGCGCATCGCCATGTGGTGTGTGGCTCCATGTTGCGGTCGGCGTCCTCTAACACAGTGCGCTCTGCCCCGGGTCTCCGACGCATGCGCAGTGTGTGGACGCCGTGCTGCAGCACAGGACCTGCAGACACCACGGTGCATGCGCCGCTTGTGCCATTTCTACTGGTGGACGCCGGTCATGTGACCGGGGTCATGGGCTATTTGAAGGCCCTACTGGGACTTCTGCACTTACTCTCCTCCTTGATAAAGCGGCAGGGGACGTCGCGAAACGCGCGTCGGAGGCCCCACTGCTGGACTCCCTCCTCCTCCCCTCCCTGGTGAGTTGTTCCTTGGTCTTTTTACATGGTCTTCTGACTCCAACCAGCATTGGGCTTACGTTTGACCCTCACTGTTAGCGGGCATTGGTATTAATATATTTGGTTACCGCTATCCAGGCGATTTACCCTACATTTGCTGGGGTGGTATCTTGATCTGGGACATGATCCAAGGTCCATGGTATACACTCACCGGGTTTTCCATCTGGGGGGTGTGAGGTCGGTTCATGGGACATATTGTCCAAATTGTTCATGAGCACATCTTTTGCTATCCATTTTGTACTGCTGTTATATATTTAATAAAAGTTTGTATTTTTCTATATGGAATTTATTGCGTGCTCTTATGTTTCTCCTCCTATTAATTATATGTTTTGAGCTGGCGCTTAGGGTGTTGGAGCTGGGTTGTCCCTTGTCTCCTTATCACCCTTTATCTATGGGACTTCTGTTGCCAACAACAGGCAGGTAGGTAGCATCTGCCTGCCAGTTAGTGCTTAAACACTTTTTTTTAGTCCTAAATATATCCTTTAACTGTTCACAATAACAGAAATTTTGACCAGGGGTGCCCAAACTTTTACATGCCATTATACATCAGTGTTTAACATTTTTGATTAAATGGGATGTCAGGTCTAGAATGACAAATCTGCAGTCACGGTGTGACTGCAGACTTGTGAATCCTCCCTGCTCATGGGCTATACACTGCGAGGATTCGCCGGTGTCTGTGCCGGGAATGGATGTCCCAGCCAGAGCCTGTCTAGTGGACGCCTACTATAGGGGTTCTGACTGGGAGTATGTATGTCGCATCCCTGACCGCAGTTCCTGGCACAGACACTGGCGAATCCTTGCAGCGCACAATGCCTGCTCAGGAAGGATTCACAAGTCTGCAGTCACACAGAGTGACTGTAGACTTGTCATTCTGGACCGGACAACCCATTTAAGGATAAACGTATAAAAAATTGTCTGCATTTCATCCAGAGAAATAGAACAATTTATTTTAGAATTATCATCAGAATTTCACCCATGTGTCCATTTTTTTATGTCCGTGTTGGATCAGTTTTCACGAAATTAGATTAAAACATGTACGTGATCAAATACAGCTTCCTGGGTTTTTACCAAAAATTTATGGAAAAAAAAAAAAAGAAAAGAATATCGGATGCCACCTGCATGTTCTGTGTGGGAACCGCTTTTTTTTCTCGCACGCATAGACTTGAATGTACGAGTACTATAAGAGACTTGGATGAAACCAGTACATACTGTGATTTTTTTTTTTTTTTTTTCCCACACTTCAGAAACTCGGACCGAGGATAAAAAATCATTGATCTGAACAGCACTATAGAATAACACGGGTTTGTGTGCTGGCAGATTGAAAATCGGATCACACATGTGGGATATATACGCTCGTCTGCACGGCACTCTCTTTACATGCTTTGTTATAACCGTGTGAGCCACTCCATAGGGCTGATAGAAACAATACGTACGGCCATGCTGATCTCTGTGTTGGTGGAGAAGGTGGGGAAACCTGACCCGACCCCTTTAAAATACAGTACTACAAATATGTCAGAAGGTGGGGCTGGTTAAAAAAGCTCTCCGGCTCTCTGTTTTCATAGCTTGGAGTCTCATAGGCTTGCATTGAGAAAGTGACCTCTGGTCTACACAGAAAACGCCTTGTGGGCCAACAGATCACAAATGCGGTCGCGTGACCATGGAGCGGTCAGTAAGTACGCTTATACATTGACGAATGTTAACAGGCGGAGCAATAAAAAAATGCTGGAGTGCTTCTCAAGGCCATGTGCACACTGCGTATTTGGTGAGCTTTTACCTCAGTATCTGAAAGCCAAAACCAGGAGTGGAACAATTAGAGGAAAAGTATAATAGAGACACGTCCCCACTTCTGTATTTATCACCCACTCCTGGTTTTTGGCTTACAGATACTGAGGTAAAATTTCACCAAATACTCAGTGTGCACGTGGCCTAAATGTCTGAGAGAGGCCAATGATGTCCCATCAATAACTACAACCAAGGCAATGAAAAGATTTCCCTCAGCACCCTGCCCCTTTGGCTACCATAGTCTGTCCTTGACAAGCAGTACAGAATCTTCAGGACTGAGGAGAACTAGCTGAGGCCAAAGCGTTCTTCGCAATTAGTAAGGGTCTCACTACCCATTTTTCTCATTGATGTGCGAGAAATCCACAGAAATATTTTGCAAGAAATGTCAACCATCTCCTTGCTCTAGTAAAAGATTCCATCCCCTTCCTCTGCCTCTTACCTTTCTGGAGGAGGGTTTTCCGTCAGGCTGCTGTGTCTTCTCTGCATTGTCCTCAGGACCCTCAAACAATACATTTAAAGTGTATCGCCTATGGGGACAGTGGTCTGGCAGGTCTGGAGCACATCGGTGATCTTCATGTAGTTCACTTTGTAGGTTGATCTTGGAGACCCCAAATGTGGGCCTCCTTCGTTACTGTCCACTGACTGGACTAAAATAAGAAAGTAAGAAAACAATAAGTGCGAGATACTTAAATCACAGCAAGGAGAAGTCAGTTTAAGGGTATGTGCACACTACACACGGTTTAGCGGGCATTTCTCCCCCTGCAAAACGCAGGAAGAACTGACATTCTGCATATCTGAAACTGCTTCAAATCTGCAAAGAGAAAATCAGCAGCGTGTGTATGAGACTTCAGAAATCACTGTCACTTTCCAGGTACAGTAAAATGCTGCGGTTTTTTGGAGACAAAAACGTAATGTGTGAACAGACCCTTAAGAGGTGAAAAGAAACACGTCTACAAGCAAATAGTCAGGTCTGATCGGAGCAACAGATGGGACTTTGGGCAGTATTCTTGTTTTACACTTTTTATATCGGTAAAATAACCCAAAATTAGACAGAATCTGACAGCTTTCAGGTTCTGTTCAGTTACAGGGCACGCACACTTTAGTTACTAATGCCATATCCACAGGATAGAACGCAAATAGCTCAAACGCATCTCCAGAACTGGGGTCCCCTATCCCACCTGGTGAGGCGGCATCAAAGGGGTATGAATGAAGACGTGGATAGATCTTTCTGTATTCATATCTAGTCATACAAAGGAAACAATTAAGACAAGGATGGTACCTCACCAGGGGCTTGAAGAAAAACTGGGACAGCATTTGGATGCCATCCTGGTTGCGTTCTGGTGCTCTCCAATTTTCACGTTTTTTGACAGAAGCTGGAGAAAATTTCTCATATGGGAAAAAAAAAAACAGCTGAAACTCCGATGGTAAAAGTGAACAAGGACCAAACACTAATGAAAATCTGATCCAAAACACTGATAAAAAAAAAAAAAAGTCATTTTTTTTGCTATTGAGAAAAATCACTGACATGTGAACGACGCCTTACAGTCTGTTTTTAATTTATTTTCCAGGTGCCAAAACTAAACATAAAAGGGAAATGTAAACTAAAAGTGAACAAATGCACTCATTTGCACTAGGCACGTAAAAAATAATTACTTCTATTGTCATAGTTTACAGTCAGGCAATCCGTTGGGGGGATTGGAATGAAAAGATCCCCTCTATGGGTTTTACAGTATGCTCAAAAATTAGCCACAAAGCGTGATTGGTGTAAAATAGGGATGTACCTCACCCATTATATCTCCCTGCAGCTGATTACTGGCCTTAGCGGCCATTTGCCATACTTACCGGCATCACATCTAAGCTTGATAATAGGCTGCAGCGGACTAAATCCAGTAAGTACAGCGCACCTCTTTATTTTATAGCATTTACTCTTTGTAGATGACTTTTTTAGGAAACTGGTAAAAAAGTGAGGTGTCTATTACATATTGGTAACCTATCTGTAGGGAAGGTAATCAGTATCAGATCTGTGGTGGTCCTACAGCCGACCCCCCACTAATCAGTTGTTAGCTGCTCCAGCAGCGACTGTCCTGCAGAACACTGTAGCTCTGACACTATCTAGTGGCCATTTTCAGGTACTGCAGTTCAATTCTTATTTAAAGGGAATCTGTGGTTGGATCATCCCTCCTAAGCCATCTATATGTGCACACAGATCATGGAGAAATAAATACATCTTGATATCTGCGATCTGATGTGCTATTCCAGAGAGATCCGCATTTCTAACTGCAGAGCAGTGTGTCAGCATGGGAGCGCACTGTCAGTCTACTCTTCACACATCACACTGATACCTCACACTTTTATTTATCATCTCTGGAGGCAGATTCTCATACAGATCCGTGTCCGATCCATAGTCCTGAACAGCTCATTTACTTATAAGACATATGTGGATTTCTCCAGAATCCAATATCAGATCGCAGTGATCAAGTTATTTTATTTTTCTTCCAATGACCTACATGCCCATATAGATGGATTAGGAGGGACAATCCCACTGACAGATGCCCTTTAAAATTGCACAACATAATACTGTATTTTTACCACTCCTGTGTCCAGTAATGAGGTTTTGTTTTCCTTTTGGGTTATTTAATAGCGAGCACTGCAGTCTGCAGCTCTGTTCTCATCATCAAAGCTTATGAAGCCACAATGGAAACTTGACACTACCCATCAGGATTCATTAGGACCAGTTCCCTCATCGATAGGGCTGTTCTGCAGTATCCCGCAGCGGCTGCTACACACCGAATGGAGCCACACACAGCAGCTTTCTCCAGGGCTTACACCTGGCTGCCTGATCTGATCAGTGACAGACTGCCACAGATCAGGTACTGATGATTAGGCTTGGACTGGCCCACAGGGGAACAGGTAAATCCTCTGGTGGGCCCCTACACCTCTAAATGAGCAGTGCTTGACACAATGCACGTGACTCACTATGTACAAACAATGGCAGGATCTTATCACTCACTTATCACCCACCCAGTGCATTAATAGATAGAAGCATGGGTCAATATGTAAATGGGGCAAAGTAACATTTGCATCTAGCTGAACAGTGGACCCCAAGGGTCAGAGTTACTGATGGGCCCTTTCCACAGTGCTGCACTGTTGATGACCGTCCTGACACTGGGTCATCACTATCACAGGCCATGTACAAGTGAATAATATAATGAAAGACGTTATTCTCGCCCCCCGATCCAGAGGTGACATTCTGATACAGACATGTGACTGCTGCAGCCAATCACTAAAGGTGACATGTCAACCCCACTAAGATGATTGACTGTAGTGGTCACATGTCTGTCAGGACCCAGAGACTGAGGAGCAGGGGCTCAGGAAAGTATTACTATTTTATGTCTTCATTTACATGGATGGACAAGCCCTTTAACTTCATGCAGTGCACCAGTAAAGATGGCGGCGATTAGCCACCTGTGCGCCTCCTATATTCTCACATCTATAGAAAGGTTTCTAGACCTCAGAATCTGAAACTTTTACAGACTCTGAGGTAGAAGCCGATCCTCCTCCCAGCAGCCATCCCAATATCCCACCGATACAGACAGGCAGCCTCCACGGCTGATAACAGAGGACAATAGAGCGGAGATGTGCTGCTGTACAGGGAGGATGGCGCTTTCCTCACAGCCTCCACGGCTGATAACAGAGGACAATAGAGCGGGGATGTGCTGCTGTACAGGGAGGATGGCGCTTTCCTCACAGCCTCCACGGCTGATAACAGAGGACAATAGAGCGGAGATGTGCTGCTGTACAGGGAGGATGGGGCTTTCCTCACAGCCTCTATGGCTGATAACAGAGGACAATAGAGCGGAGATGCGCTGCTGTACAGGGAGGATGGCGCTTTCCTCACAGCCTCTATGGCTGATAACAGAGGACAATAGAGCGGAGATGTGCTGCTGTACAGGGAGGATGGGGCTTTCCTCACAGCCTCTATGGCTGATAACAGAGGACAATAGAGCGGAGATGTGCTGCTGTACAGGGAGGATGGCGCTTTCCTCACAGCCTCTATGGCTGATAACAGAGGACAATAGAGCGGAGATGTGCTGCTGTACAGGGAGGATGGCGCTTTCCTCACAGCCTCTATGGCTGATAACAGAGGACAATAGAGCGGAGATGCGCTGCTGTACAGGGAGGATGGCGCTTTCCTCACAGCCTCCCCTGACTGATAACAGAGGACAATAGAGCGGAGATGCGCTGCTGTACAGGGAGGATGGCGCTTTCCTCACAGCCTCTATGGCTGATAACAGAGGACAATAGAGCGGAGATGTGCTGCTGTACAGGGAGGATGGCGCTTTCCTCACAGCCTCTATGACTGATAACAGAGGACAATAGAGCGGAGATGCGCTGCTGTACAGGGAGGATGGCGCTTTCCTCACAGCCTCTATGGCTGATAACAGAGGACAATAGAGCGGAGATGTGCTGCTGTACAGGGAGGATGGGGCTTTCCTCACAGCCTCTATGGCTGATAACAGAGGACAATAGAGCGGAGATGTGCTGCTGTACAGGGAGGATGGCGCTTTCCTCACAGCCTCTATGGCTGATAACAGAGGACAATAGAGCGGAGATGTGCTGCTGTACAGGGAGGATGGCGCTTTCCTCACAGCCTCTATGGCTGATAACAGAGGACAATAGAGCGGAGATGTGCTGCTGTACAGGGAGGATGGGGCTTTCCTCACAGCCTCTATGGCTGATAACAGAGGACAATAGAGCGGAGATGTGCTGCTGTACAGGGAGGATGGCGCTTTCCTCACAGCCTCTATGGCTGATAACAGAGGACAATAGAGCGGAGATGTGCTGCTGTACAGGGAGGATGGCGCTTTCCTCACAGCCTCTATGGCTGATAACAGAGGACAATAGAGCAGAGATGTGCTGCTGTACAGGGAGGATGGGGCTTTCCTCACAGCCTCTATGGCTGATAACAGAGGACAATAGAGCGGAGATGCGCTGCTGTACAGGGAGGATGGCGCTTTCCTCACAGCCTCTATGGCTGATAACAGAGGACAATAGAGCGGAGATGCGCTGCTGTACAGGGAGGATGGCGCTTTCCTCACAGCCTCTATGGCTGATAACAGAGGACAATAGAGCGGGGATGTGCTGCTGTACAGGGAGGATGGCGCTTTCCTCACAGCCTCTATGGCTGATAACAGGGGACAATAGAGCGGAGATGTGCTGCTGTACAGGGAGGATGGCGCTTTCCTCACAGCCTCTATGGCTGATAACAGAGGACAATAGAGCGGAGATGTGCTGCTGTACAGGGAGGATGGCGCTTTCCTCACAGCCTCTATGGCTGATAACAGAGGACAATAGAGCGGAGATGCGCTGCTGTACAGGGAGGATGGCGCTTTCCTCACAGCCTCTATGGCTGATAACAGAGGACAATAGAGCGGAGATGTGCTGCTGTACAGGGAGGATGGCGCTTTCCTCACAGCCTCTATGGCTGATAACAGGGGACAATAGAGCGGAGATGTGCTGCTGTACAGGGAGGATGGGGCTTTCCTCACAGCCTCTATGGCTGATAACAGAGGACAATAGAGCGGAGATGCGCTGCTGTACAGGGAGGATGGCGCTTTCCTCACAGCCTCTATGGCTGATAACAGAGGACAATAGAGCAGAGATGCGCTGCTGTACAGGGAGGATGGGGCTTTCCTCACAGCCTCTATGGCTGATAACAGAGGACAATAGAGCGGAGATGCGCTGCTGTACAGGGAGGATGGCGCTTTCCTCACAGCCTCTATGGCTGATAACAGAGGACAATAGAGCGGGGATCCGCTGCTGTACAGGGAGGATGGCGCTTTCCTCACAGCCTCTATGGCTGATAACAGAGGACAATAGAGCAGAGATGCGCTGCTGTACAGGGAGGATGGGGCTTTCCTCACAGCCTCTATGGCTGATAACAGAGGACAATAGAGCAGAGATGCGCTGCTGTACAGGGAGGATGGCGCTTTCCTCACAGCCTCTATGGCTGATAACAGAGGACAATAGAGCAGAGATGCGCTGCTGTACAGGGAGGATGGCGCTTTCCTCACAGCCTCTATGGCTGATAACAGAGGACAATAGAGCAGAGATGCGCTGCTGTACAGGGAGGATGGCGCTTTCCTCACAGCCTCTATGGCTGATAACAGAGGACAATAGAGCAGAGATGCGCTGCTGTACAGGGAGGATGGCGCTTTCCTCACAGCCTCTATGGCTGATAACAGAGGACAATAGAGCGGGGATCCGCTGCTGTACAGGGAGGATGGCGCTTTCCTCACAGCCTCTATGGCTGATAACAGAGGACAATAGAGCAGAGATGCGCTGCTGTACAGGGAGGATGGGGCTTTCCTCACAGCCTCTATGGCTGATAACAGAGGACAATAGAGCAGAGATGCGCTGCTGTACAGGGAGGATGGCGCTTTCCTCACAGCCTCTATGGCTGATAACAGAGGACAATAGAGCAGAGATGTGCTGCTGTACAGGGAGGATGGCGCTTTCCTCACAGCCTCTATGGCTGATAACAGAGGACAATAGAGCAGAGATGTGCTGCTGTACAGGGAGGATGGCGCTTTCCTCACAGCCTCTATGGCTGATAACAGAGGACAATAGAGCGGAGATGTGCTGCTGTACAGGGAGGATGGCGCTTTCCTCACAGCCTCTATGGCTGATAACAGAGGACAATAGAGCAGAGATGTGCTGCTGTACAGGGAGGATGGCGCTTTCCTCACAGCCTCTATGGCTGATAACAGAGGACAATAGAGCGGAGATGTGCTGCTGTACAGGGAGGATGGCGCTTTCCTCACAGCCTCTATGGCTGATAACAGAGGACAATAGAGCGGAGATGTGCTGCTGTACAGGGAGGATGGCGCTTTCCTCACAGCCTCTATGGCTGATAACAGAGGACAATAGAGCAGAGATGTGCTGCTGTACAGGGAGGATGGCGCTTTCCTCACAGCCTCTATGGCTGATAACAGAGGACAATAGAGCGGAGATGTGCTGCTGTACAGGGAGGATGGCGCTTTCCTCACAGCCTCCACTGACTGATAACAGAGGACAATAGAGCGGAGATGTGCTGCTGTACAGGGAGGATGGCGCTTTCCTCACAGCCTCTATGGCTGATAACAGAGGACAATAGAGCGGAGATGTGCTGCTGTACAGGGAGGATGGCGCTTTCCTCACAGCCTCTATGGCTGATAACAGAGGACAATAGAGCAGAGATCCGCTGCTGTACAGGGAGGATGGCGCTTTCCTCACAGCCTCTATGGCTGATAACAGAGGACAATAGAGCAGAGATGTGCTGCTGTACAGGGAGGATGGCGCTTTCCTCACAGCCTCCCCTGACTGATAACAGAGGACAATAGAGCGGAGATGTGCTGCTGTACAGGGAGGATGGCGCTTTCCTCACAGCCTCTATGGCTGATAACAGAGGACAATAGAGCGGAGATGTGCTGCTGTACAGGGAGGATGGCGCTTTCCTCACAGCCTCTATGGCTGATAACAGAGGACAATAGAGCGGAGATGTGCTGCTGTACAGGGAGGATGGCGCTTTCCTCACAGCCTCTATGGCTGATAACAGAGGACAATAGAGCGGAGATGTGCTGCTGTACAGGGAGGATGGCGCTTTCCTCACAGCCTCTATGGCTGATAACAGAGGACAATAGAGCAGAGATCCGCTGCTGTACAGGGAGGATGGCGCTTTCCTCACAGCCTCTATGGCTGATAACAGAGGACAATAGAGCAGAGATGTGCTGCTGTACAGGGAGGATGGCGCTTTCCTCACAGCCTCTATGGCTGATAACAGAGGACAATAGAGCAGAGATGTGCTGCTGTACAGGGAGGATGGCGCTTTCCTCACAGCCTCTATGGCTGATAACAGAGGACAATAGAGCGGAGATGTGCTGCTGTACAGGGAGGATGGCGCTTTCCTCACAGCCTCTATGGCTGATAACAGAGGACAATAGAGCAGAGATGTGCTGCTGTACAGGGAGGATGGCGCTTTCCTCACAGCCTCTATGGCTGATAACAGAGGACAATAGAGCGGAGATGCGCTGCTGTACAGGGAGGATGGCGCTTTCCTCACAGCCTCTATGGCTGATAACAGAGGACAATAGAGCGGAGATGTGCTGCTGTACAGGGAGGATGGCGCTTTCCTCACAGCCTCTATGGCTGATAACAGAGGACAATAGAGCGGAGATGTGCTGCTGTACAGGGAGGATGGCGCTTTCCTCACAGCCTCTATGGCTGATAACAGAGGACAATAGAGCAGAGATCCGCTGCTGTACAGGGAGGATGGCGCTTTCCTCACAGCCTCTATGGCTGATAACAGAGGACAATAGAGCAGAGATGTGCTGCTGTACAGGGAGGATGGCGCTTTCCTCACAGCCTCTATGGCTGATAACAGAGGACAATAGAGCGGAGATGTGCTGCTGTACAGGGAGGATGGCGCTTTCCTCACAGCCTCTATGGCTGATAACAGAGGACAATAGAGCAGAGATGTGCTGCTGTACAGGGAGGATGGCGCTTTCCTCACAGCCTCTATGGCTGATAACAGAGGACAATAGAGCAGAGATGTGCTGCTGTACAGGGAGGATGGCGCTTTCCTCACAGCCTCTATGGCTGATAACAGAGGACAATAGAGCAGAGATGTGCTGCTGTACAGGGAGGATGGCGCTTTCCTCACAGCCTCTATGGCTGATAACAGAGGACAATAGAGCGGAGATGCGCTGCTGTACAGGGAGGATGGCGCTTTCCTCACAGCCTCTATGGCTGATAACAGAGGACAATAGAGCAGAGATGTGCTGCTGTACAGGGAGGATGGCGCTTTCCTCACAGCCTCTATGGCTGATAACAGAGGACAATAGAGCGGAGATGCGCTGCTGTACAGGGAGGATGGCGCTTTCCTCACAGCCTCTATGGCTGATAACAGAGGACAATAGAGCGGAGATGCGCTGCTGTACAGGGAGGATGGCGCTTTCCTCACAGCCTCTATGGCTGATAACAGAGGACAATAGAGCGGAGATGCGCTGCTGTACAGGGAGGATGGCGCTTTCCTCACAGCCTCTATGGCTGATAACAGAGGACAATAGAGCAGAGATGCGCTGCTGTACAGGGAGGATGGCGCTTTCCTCTCGGTCCCTGACATCTATGAAGCCTTCCGCATCCTCTCACCTGGTCCTGGGCGGTGCAGACCGGATGACGTCACGGCTGCAGGCAGAAGCCGGCTGCGCTCTCATTCGTTTCCGGGTTACTGCGACATGTCACGTGACTGAGAAGAACTTTGGTGGACCGTCACCATGGCAACAAAGCGCTTTCTCAGGAAGTGGAACCAGCTGGGATTATCACTTCCGGGGGAATAACATAAGTAGTAATCCTACGGGTGCTGTAGAGCAGATAGGATTTCCAGCTTGGTGTACAGTGCGCGCTAATCCGTGTGTATAGTGTTACAGTGCAGGCACAGCGCCGCCATGGCCGTCTGGCCGGTGTGAGGAGCACAGCCCCATACATTGTGTTGTTATGACTGGGCCGGCGTGTGACAGGCGGCCGGGGCGCTGACAGCTGTACACAGGCAGAGCTCTCCTCTGGGGCAGGCATGGTGCAGGTGCTGTCTATGCTGTGGAGGAAGATCCTGCGCAAGAGATGGGTGCTGGGCATTGTGTTCGGACTCTCTCTCATCTACTTTCTCACTAGCACCCTCAAGCAGGTGAGTACCGCCGGGTGTCAGGGTGTGCACCCATTGTGGGGAGCCTGAGCTTGTGAGCGACGTGGCCCAGCAGTCTGTCTTCTGGATGTGGCTGACCCTTGTATCCCAGGGCCTCCTCCTGACCATAGAGCGGGGGTTGTCACCAGACTGTCCAGCAGCCAAGTCCTGTCACAGGAGAAAGCTGCTTTACTATTGGACTCCTCACATGCTCCTCCATCAGCAGCCATTCTGGCCAGCAGTGCTGTGTAACAACCGCAGCAGATCTGGTCAGACGTATGTGTCTGCTGCACCTCCAGGCCGTAATGAATGATTGGCCCCAGTCACAGCTCAAGCACGGTGCTTTTGATTGATGAATTAAAAACAGTGACCATAAAGCGGAAGAATAAATAGTTGTGGTTTACAGTGCAGAAAGGCTCAGTGTAGCCAACACACACTATTTGCCCCAACAGGGTAGTCATAGAATGGTAGAGTTGGAAGGGACCTCCTGGGTCATCTGGTCCAACCCCCTGCTCAAAGCAGGATTCGCTAAATCATCCCAGTCAGATGTCTGTCCAGCCTCTGTTTGAAGACTTCCATTGAAGGAGAACTCACCACCTCTCGTGGCAGCCTGTTCCACTCATTGATCACCCTAACTGTTCAAGAGTTTTTTCTAATATCTAATCTGTGTCTCCTCCTATTCAGGTTCATCCCATTGCTTCTAGTCTTTCCTTGTGCAAATGAGAATAAAGTTGATCCTTCTACAATGTGACAGCCCTTGAGATATTTGTAGACAGCTATTAAGTCTTCTCTTCTGTAAACTAAACATTCCCAAATCCTGCAACCTTTCCTCATAAGACAGGGTTTGCAGACCGGTCACCATTCTTGTCGCTCTTCTCTGAACTTGCTCCAGTTTTTTTGTTTTTTTTTAAATGTGACGCCCAAAACTGGACACAGTATTCCAGATGAGGTCTGACCAAAGAGAAGTAGAGGGGGATAATGACTTCACGTGATCTAGACTGTATTGCATTTGCCTTTTTGCTGCTGCATCACACTGCTGACTCATGTTCAGACTATGATCTATTAGTATACCCAAGTCTTTTTTCACATGTGCTGTTGCTTAGTCCTATTCTGTATATGCTTTTTTTCATTTTTATTGCCCAGATGTAGTACTTGGCATTTTTCCCTGTTAAAAACCATTCTGTTAGTTGCTTCCCACTGCTCCAGTTTTATATCTTTTTGAATCCTCTCTCTTCTCTAGTATTAGCTATCCCTCCTAGCTTTGTGTCCTCAAATTTAATCAGTTTACCCTCAATTCCTTCATCTAAATCATTGATAAAGATGTTGAACAAAACAGGGCCCAGGACAGAGCCCTGTGGTACCCCACTTGAGACATTCTTCCAACAGAATGTGCAGCCATTTACAACCACTCTAGGTCTTCCTCCTCTAGTTATCCAAAATTCTAAAATAGCATGGTCCAATTCAACATGAAAAACTTGAAATAAAATAGTCTTTTTAAATGGAATAGCTTAATGCCCTGTGAGGTAGCGCTGTCATTCAAGGTTGGGGGACACTCGCTTGGCAGCCACACAATCAGATCCAGCACGGGTTTTCATAAGCCATAACATAGTCCATGAGGTTTATTCGTCGTCATAAACCACAGAAGCAACATAAACAGCATTACAGCATAGCGTTCATTATAGCTTCACTCTGGTTAAGCCTGTGGTCACACACAGGTTACTCAATGTCCATACTCAGGCTCTTCAGCCTCATCATTATCTCACCCACGTCAGGGTTCTCTCATGGCTGTTGCTCCACGCTGCAGACATCCACTCTCTCCTCTGGGACTCTCAGACGCTGGCAGCCATTACACCCAGCCACACACAGGCTGTTAGTGAGGAGATCCTTCTCCTCACGGGACCTTCCAAACTGGACCAATCAGGTCCCAGCATTCACCACATGTGACCTACCCTAGCCACATTATATGGTCTATAGCCATGCCCACCGGGTCACGTGACTATGACCTCATCACAGGTCTTTCACCCACTCACATAGCCTTTTAAGGCCGGTTTCACATTAGCGCTTTTTAAGCGCACGCACGGCCTGGGGTAGCTCCGCCCCCGAGCCGGCTCTCTGCCCGGCGTGCCCGCCCCTTGCTTGTAGCGCCGCCTACTAGCGGACAGCGGCGCCTGCGATCGGCGCACCCTATCTTTAGCATAGGGTGCGCAGATCGTGTGCAGGCCGTGCGCTAGTTGCGCTTTGACCTGTGCTGCGCACCTTTGACGGTGCGCCGTGCGCGCCAAAATCAAACTTTTCGGATTTTGGCGCGCACGGCGCACCGTCAAAAGTGCGCAGCGCAGGTCAAAGCGCAATTAGCGCACGGCCTGCGCACGATCTGTGCACCCTATGCTAAAGATAGGGTGCGCCGATCGCAGGCGCCGCTGTCCGCTAGTAGGCGGCGCTACAAGCGAGGGGCGGGCACGCCGGGCAGAGAGCCGGCTCGGGGGCGGAGCTACCCCCGGCCGTGCGTGCGCTTAAAAAGCGCTAATGTGAAACCGGCCTAATACAGGCGTTTTCAGACACACCCCTCGGTGGGTTTGTAGGCAGCTAGAACCCGCCCATCTCTTCAGCTGCCTGAAGGCTTCTCCCTAACACATAGGCACGAAAGATCAGCACATAACCAAGCCTTCATCTCAAAGCCACCCACTTTGAGATACACAACGGCAACTCAGTATACTGCCACTCATCCTCTCTCTTGGGACATCCACACAGCGCCCCCTAGTGGACACAGTAGTCATTACACCACATACCCCGCCCCTCTGTTCAAACTTGTGGGGTTGAACACACAATCGTACACCAGGATCTCGAGACCGGGCACTCATCACACCTTGCCCCACAGGTCGAGAGAACCTATTCCAACTGTCATACGGCCTCCTCTCTACGTTAGGCCTCCCCCGCCCCCAGCAGTCAAAATATCAGTCATTGTCTTTGACCCTCCAGTTGCAGTCTGTCTGCGTCATCAGACACTGTTTAGTCACCACCCTCCTAGAGTGCACTTCGTCACCTGACCGTTCTCCCACTGACCGGCTCTCCCGGTTGGTACGGTCATCAGTCCTAATCGGCTCTACTGTCTGGCCTGAGTCTGACTCCTTCAGCGTCTCACAGGAACTACGGTCTCTCACAGTCATCCTGCCAGTCGAACTACCACTTGCTGACCCTCTTCGGCCATCTGCCCTGTCACTTCTTGGCGGAACTCTTCGGGTCCTTACATCTTGTTGGGTTGCAGGCGGCAGCCACCTGGTATTCCGTACTTCTTTATTAATTCGCTGACTGTCCAGTCTCAACTGCTCAATTTCTCGCAGGTACCCCACGAGCTTCCGAAAGTCTCTCAGGCTCTCCGTGGAGCCAACCAACATGATGGGAATTCTACCCACTTCACTGGATACCTGGTCTTCATCAGGAGGGATCCTCACCCGCACCACACCGGAGATATTCACAAGGTCTTGCATTACCTTCCCGGATCTTCCAATGATTCTCCTAATCAGAGCTTTGGGTACCAGAACCACATCTTTCCGCAAACCCCGCCGATCCATAGCCTCTCTTGCTATCTCTAGGCGTCGAGCAGCCTTCACATTACTCTGCCTAACCAATTGTTTGACACGTAGACACTGCAAATGCATCTCTTTCAGGACAGCTACTCTGTTTGATGTATCTTCTCTGGCTGATACTATCACTAACTGCCGAGTCTCAGGTGCCCAGTGCACCTCACACGCCTTGACCGCCTTTTTGAAAGCCTCATGTACACCTTCCTCCGCACAGGCGTCTTGCATGTCTTCTGGAACGTCAATCACAGTCTTGAAGGACGTGGTCTTGCTCTCTTCCAGGCCAGGAGACTCGGGCCTTACCACGGACACTTTCCTCACTACAGTTGACCTGACTGGGTGACTGTCTTCTTCAGTTCTTAACTCATCAACTTCACACAATTGGATCACTTCATGACCCTTGGCCACTGGCAGTTCTGTCTTATCACTCACGCTCACCCGCGGTAAGTCTTCGTCCAACTTCTCTCGCAGAAGACTTTTTACTACTCCTCTGAGTTCCTCCATCTCTTCCTTGAGGTTCTTGTTCACACTTTGCCACGTGGACAGGTGACCTCTGAGCTCCAAGACTTCTTTCTCGAGCTCCTCTAGTCTGTGCTCCCTGTCTCTCTCAGAGCCACAGTCACCCCCAGAGCCTGAGTCACCCCGACCTGCCGAGTAATCCTTCCAGCTACCCATTAACGGTGCGATTACTTCAGCCGTCTTATCCACCATGTCAGCGTCAGTTTTGTCAAGAGTTTCAGTCAGCACAGCACTAGAGTCTGTCCTAGTGGTGACTACTGGCAACAACACGTCAGTCACACCACATCGTACGGTGAACCCCCAAGACACGCTCTGTGTGTCAGCTCCGCTCTTTTTGTTTACCACACCATTCTCATTCACACTGTGGTACCCTTCAGGTGACATCAGGTCAGTAAACTCATCTAACGCAATTCTTTCTCTGGTCGCCCCTACGTCTGGCCTGTCCACGTTAGGAGGCGTCAGCGTATTGGTTAATCCAACAGTAGGAACGTTTCCACCCTCGTGGCATATATCATCAAACCTGACAAAGTCCCGGCCCCACTCCAAGGCATACACTAAGTCTGATGGTATACTGCCCCCTTGACACTCACTGCCTTCGAGCCCCTCAAACATTATTCTGTCTACCGCATAGTTCACTGTGACCCCATGTGCACAGCGAACCTGGACCATTTTCTCGGTCAGACAGAAAGGGAGAGGAGTTCTTACCAGCGTCACCTGACTCTTTGAGTCCAACCGTCCCGAGATTCCTTCCCGATGCAGCATCACAGTACACACCTGCGGCCAGTCATCACTCGGAAAGAATATCCCACACTCTGGAAATGACATACACGAACACTGCAGTTTCCCCAGACATACCCACTGAGCCAACCCGTGCTGCCATTTCCTCAAACTCGGCCCCTTTCTGGACCACCACCCCAATTTGGGACTCCACCTCAATTTGGGACTCCACTTCTTTTTTGGTTACCACCCCAGTTTGGGACTCCACCCCCTTTTGGGCTACCACCCCGATTTGGGTCACCGCCACCTTTTGGGACTCCACCCCCTTTCGGGATGTCCCCATGTCTGTTATACCGGTCTTCTCAGACCACAGTTCACACCACACAGTTTGTCTCTTACGATACCACACAAGTCTTTGTTGGCACCACCACAGCTCCTGCTGTCACCGATCACCGGCTGCTGTTCACACACAGCGGCTGGTGTCACTGCAGCTCCTGCTGCGCCGTCTTCGTGGACCTGCCGACCCATCGGAAGCCGCTTGTCACCTTCTTGACTCCCACTGAGCCACATCAAGCTGCTTGTCACCTTCTTGACTCCCACTGAGCCATCGCAGGCTGAGTCGAGAAAAAAGAAAAAAAAAAACAAAAAAAACCCACACACACCCCACAAAAAACTCACGTGTCCTGACTGTGTGCTATTCCGGACGCTCCTGTCTCCACCTGAGACCGTCCAACACACAGGGCGCAATTCAGGGAGCGACCCTCCTCCCAGGGTCTCCCCACACACCGGCCTCACCAGGTCCAGGGGCTCGGCGGGTGCTCTTCAGGACATCTGTCTCCGCCTGAGACTGCCCAACACTCACGCCTCACCAGATCCAAGGTCACACCACGTGCTCCTGGGATCCGACTCTGCTCCCAGGGCTGACCCTCCAGGACCTTTCCTCACTGAACCCTCCAGGTACACAGTCTTCCTCACTGACCCAGGTCAGTACCACACAACACCTGTCCGATACCTGTGTCGGCCACACGGGTCACCGTTTTACTCATTGACCCAGGTCAGTACCACACGAACACCAGTCTGTTTCTCCTGTGTTGCCCACACAGGTCCTCAGGTACCTCTTCTCCGCAGAGGAACCCTAGCAATCACCAGTCTTTCTCCTGGGAAAGCGGCCGCACTGGGCTCACTGATCCGGACAGTGCCTTACTCACTAGGCCGCCCCACGGTTTCCAGAACCACAGCCGGACAGTTTCTTCCCCACTTGCAGGCCGTCACAGGCTCTGCTCACACGTGGCCGGTCAGCAGCACATCACACGGCTTCCACAACCGTCAGCCCTCCTGGCTCAGCGTTGCTCTTTGCCACCGAATTTTGCAGTCCTTATCCGTTGTTCCCAGCAACAAGGCTACACCACTGCCCATAGCTTCTCCACCAATTGTGAGGTAGCGCTGTCATTCAAGGTAGGGGGACACTCGCTTGGCAGCCACACAATCAGATCCAGCACGGGTTTTCATAAGCCATAACATAGTCCATGAGGTTTATTCGTCATCGTAAACCACAGAAGCAACATAAACAGCATTACAGCATAGCGTCCATTATAGCTTCACTCTGGTTAAGCCTGTGGTCACACACAGGTTACTCAATGTCCATACTCAGGCTCTTCAGCCTCATCATTATCTCACCCACGTCAGGGTTCTCTCATGGCTGTTGCTCCACGCTGCAGACATCCACTCTCTCCTCTGGGACTCTCAGATGCTGGCAGCCATTACACCCAGCCACACACAGGCTGTTAGTGAGGAGATCCTTCTCCTCACGGGACCTTCCAAACTGGACCAATCAGGTCCCAGCATTCACCACATGTGACCTACCCTAGCCACATTATATGGTCTATAGCCACGCCCACCAGGTCACGTGACTATGACCTCATCACAGGTCCTTCACCCACTCACATAGCCTTTTACTATAGGTGTTATCAGACACACCCCTGGGTGGGTTTGTAGGCAACTAGAACCCGCCCATCTCTTCAGCTGCCTGAAGGCTTCTCCCTAACACATAGGCACGAAAGATCAGCTCTGCTAATCAGCACATAACCAAGCCTTCATCTCAAAGCCACCCACTTTGAGATACACAACGGCCACTCAGTATACTGCCACTCATCCTCTCTCTTGGGACATCCACACAGCGCCCCCTAGCGGACACAGTAGTCATTACACCACAGCCCACTATCTTACATGCTTCACATACTATGGTGTGGTTAGAAAAAATACATTTAAATTGAGCAAAATGGCGCCAGCACCTGCACACTAGCATGTAAATCATTATGCCTATGGTATTGCTGGGTAAAAAAAAAAATTGCCTTAATCAGAATGGTGCTGGCGAGGGGCTCATGCGCATTATTATCTATCGCTTTGTGATAGATGCTACTGCACTAATGCCTCTGGTACCATTTTGCCAGGTGGCGGGCAGAAAAATGGACTGTAGTAAAATGGCGCTGGCGGCGCTTCTGTAGTAGCATCTATTGGAACTCGATAGATGCTACCTCACATGCACCTCCCGCTGCCGCCATTTCCTTTTTTTTTTTTTCTATTTTTACCCAGCAATACTATACTTAATACAAGCTAGAGCGCTGACATCATCTAGCTCAATGTAAAGGTTTTTTTTTTTGTTTTTTGTTTTTTCCAAACGCCTTATGCAAAATAGGGGGCAGGTGAGTAAAGGATCAGTAACCTGTCATAGGCCATACGGATGAACGTGTAAGCAGAGCACCTCCTAAAGCCCCCTGCCCCGGAGCATGAGAATCTCATTAACTGAAAACTGCAAATAGATTAAACAACAACCACATGACGGATTTCATCAACCCAGGTATCCTTTTAATCAGTATAACAGCGCCGACCTGACTCTGTAGTTTACTGAGCACAATCCTGCTGACAGGTTCCCCTTAATGTAGCGGTCTGTGCCTTTAAACTGGCAGCCAGTGCACACTCAGTAAATAGAATTATTCAGCGTCATTTGCTGGTTGCACTCTGGCCTTCTAATAGGGGACTGTGCTGGATTGATGGTTGTGGATATGAAGTAGATATATGTGCGTACACATGTTTATGCTGGGCACACTTTTCACTTGACCTGATTGAAATCTATCCTTTTCTAATGCCTCCATCAGGAAGAAAAGACGATCAGAGACAGAACGCTTCTTCAGACTCTAGAACGAGATCAAAACATTCATTGGAAAATACAGTTTAACCTTGGGAACAGCAGCCGGCCAAGTAACCAGTGTCGCAACTCTGTGCAGGGCAAATTCCTCCTAACAGATGATCTAGGTAAAAATGTGCCTGAGATTGTGTGTGGATGCCCCTTGTGCTCCTGCCAAGTATCAAGGCATGCACTCATTCAGGGACCTGTGTGCTGGGGCATCTGGCGTTAAGACATCAGCAGCGGATCCTTTTAAAGGGGCTGTCTGGCAGAGTGACATAAACACACAAGGCAAAGCTAGTCTTAATCACCAAGGCCCTTGCCTCTCTTCTGTAAAACTCACCCTCTAGGTTCCCCCTATTAATGGCTGATTAACAAATCATTGGGTAAGGTGGGGCCATCAATGTGAGCCTTTCAGAGGATAACAAGGCGCTCTGAACGGCGGTGACCAATCTGTGGAGGTTTGGTATTGCTGCTCATGGATATCCCCCCCTCCCCATGATGCAGTTATTTTTTGTTGGTGACTGCAGAGTGATGCTGACATGTGGACAGTGTTGGTGTACGGCTGGCAGTGCATCACACATGATGGGACTAGGTGAATGGGCTGTCACACACAATGGCACTGTATACACAGCCCTGCTCTGCCTCTTTCAGATAACCGTAATACAGCGAAGTCTGAATGAGGCTTTACTGTGACGTCTGTAAAGCACATCATAATCGCTGAATTGGTTACTGAGCTCTTTACATTAATGGTGAGTGTGAAGAGCGACGTAGCTAGTGACGGTCATCTATTCTGATGCACGCTGCGGAAGCAACGGTAAACCCTCATTCAGACTTCCCTCCATCAAACATCTGAATGAGGCTTTAATTTGAACACGTGACTGTGCTCAGTGAGGGCACAGCAGTGTGATGGCGTCACTACTGTGCTGTGACTATGGCCAGGTTGTTCAGTCTGACATTGTTCTACTACTACCAGGCTACCATTCTTCTCTCATCTCTGGAAGGAGGCACTGCCGCAGCCCTCCTCTGAGCAGGACTGTCCAGGTGACTTCCAGCTGTGACCTCTCTATAGCCTAGCATTAGTAGTACAATGTCAGGCTGCCGACCTGTGCTTTTCCGCCACTAAATGAATAAGCAGTGACCATTGTACCTCTGGGCTTTAATAAAATGGTACCTGGCTACGCCCACATCTGTGCCCTGGAAATCCCCAGTATACATGTGGTCAGACGCGGAGCTCAGTCTCCTATGGCCTCGGCCTGCTGTGTTTGTGATGTGTAAGGGCCCCGTCACACATAGTGAGATCGCTACTGAGTCACAAGTTTTTTTGACACAACAGCGATCTCACCAGCGAGATCGCTGTGTGTGACAGCGATCAGAGACCGGCCCCCCTGCCGGTATCGCTGATCGCTGTAGGAAAGCCCAGGACTTTTCTTTGGTCGCTGGTCTCCCGCTGGCCAGCACGCATCGCTGCGTGTGACAGGCGGGAGACCAGCTGTCAGCTGGTAACTAACGTACACATCGGGTATCCAAGGGACGTGCGTCCCTTAGAAACCCGATGTGTACCTTAGTTACCAGCCCCCTGCATCAGCGCGCTGGTAACTAACGAACACAGCGATGCCGCGCGCTCGGCATCGCTGTGCTGATCTCTGGTGAAGCTGTCTGTTTGACAGCTCACCAGCGATCACATAAGGACTTACCAGCGATCCTGACACGTTGATATCGTTCTCGGGATCGCTGGTGAGTCGCTATGTGTGACGGGGCCCTAAGTGTCATTCTCAGATAGCTACAAACTGGTAAATTTATATCTTTCAAAAAATAAAAGGAAATGTGTTGAGATTTTTAACCCCTTCGCGACATGCGTTGTACGTGTATGGAGTGGGCTCACAGTGTAGGTTGTTGGAAATTGCATATGGCTTAATGTTTGCGGTCTGGATTTCTTGGGTAAGGTCTCAAACTCTAAATAGTTCATGCTCAAGACATTAACATAAAAGTACATTACTTTTTAATTTTCTTCATTTTACCAATTTATCCATTTTAACAGGTTATGTATGTGAACGCAAAGAACTGCTGGCAAATGGCTGCTGCAATCTCATGGCCAGTACTAGACAATATAACTGTGAGAGCTGCCTACCCAACGGATGCTGCAGTGTGTACGAGTACTGCGTGTCTTGCTGCCTGCAGCCCAACAAGGTCTGTCCTATATAATCTATAATGTAGTCATATTTATATAGAGCATTATATAAAATCATAATGCGAATATTTAATACATGTGACCCTTCATCATTCAGCAACATATATTGGAACGTTTCTTAAAAAGGGCTGCAGTAGGGTTCCAAAACTTATTCATGGCTGTAGAAGACCACTTTGAGCTGTGCCTGGCAAAATGTCGGACATCTTCACAGGTAAGACTTGATGCCTTGTGTTCCAATAATGTTATATTGCTGGCTTTCAGCACTGACCATTATTTCTCTTCATTTTTATGGGTAGCTGGCACAGTGCCCTGTAATATCTGCGGAAAATGTTACCGCCTTGTAAATAACATTAGGGCATATCTACATGTCAAACACTTCCTGATGTAATAGTTCATCCAATATTGGCTCTCCATGCATGGAGCGGGCTCAGGAGCTGAGCCTGGACCATACTTGGCAAATCTACATTAAACTCCAGCTGCCAGAGCTAGCTCCAGTATCTGACCGCCACATTTAGATAACGAGTATATTGTAGGTGTCACTTAAATGGCTCCGTCAACCAAACCCTGTGATTACGGGGTGTGGAAGAATTGCCATGGCATCTGTGGGGCCACAGGCACTTAAGGCTGCCTTGTTGATCGATCCTCCTGTGAAGCCAAACCAATGGCTGTACTTTATAGGAGAAAGTCAATTTGACTACTGCAATATAGTAATCTTGCAGTGTAGAATAGTAGGGCTCAGACTTTCTTTTATTTTTACATATCCTCTTAGGGATTTGCACCTACAAAGATTTAAAAAAAAAAAAAAAAAATTCAAATTTCCTTCCTCTTTAAAAATTGAAAGATGAGCATATTTTTATTCCTGTAAAAGGCCAAATTACTAATGATAGAAAATTAACTTGTATGGTCAATGTTGTATTTTTTTTTTTTTTTCTCTTTCCCTATGCAAATGCATTTTTAATATATTCACTGTCAATAGTTAGAATAACCTATGAATGTCCATCGGCCATTAGACTGGTGTGACTGTCCAGTGCTGGGTACAGCTGGTGTTTGAATAGACGCGTTCTGTGCCCTGACATAATGGATGTTGCTCATTCATAGCTTGCCAAAAGTCTGCAATTAGCGAAAACGATGCCCTGTTTAAATGTTGGAAAATGGGTCACTTGATTGCATGATTTACGACGCGCTCGTTTTGTAAAATCCCAATCCTTGCCATGTGACTTGTGTCTGTAAAGCCTGCCCTACAGTCTTCCTGGAAGCGGTAATGTGAATATTTCATATCCGCGTTACTACATATATTAGATCTAATTTTTTTTTTTTTTATCCTTTTTTTGTCTCTTTAGAGTGTACAACATGAAAACTCCTACAGAAACCCAATTGCCAAGTTCTGCTACGGTGAAAATCCACCAGAACTTCTCCCCATGTGAGCAGACCTGGGCTTACTGTCCGGGAGGTAGACTTGATGCTGGACATGTCCTACAACAATGCAATGACAAGAATCTAGTATTCAGGATTTTTGTTACAGAAGACTACGGGTACCACAAAAGCAGACGGAAGTGTAAACTTTCAGTTTTTACAGTTGTAATGGAAGAACGTTAGTTACAGATAGTGTCTTCATGTTCTGGTATGCACCGGGTGCAGCATAGAAACCTCAGAACCCTCTCTGTGGGTGGGTGTGGGGCACACTTACAAAAAATATATATCATTTTTGTTTCCTACTCTGCAATGGTGACGAGATGACTGTCAGGGGTGGGTGAATTGTAATATTTTTCTATAATTGACTGGCCTAAAAACAAAGTGATGGATCAACACTCTTGAGTAGAAAACGACACTCCAAAGTAAACCAAACTAAATTTTGGCATATTTTCAATTTCCTCCCAATTCTGATATTGGCTACTGTGTAACAAAGTGTCTCCTAAAGCCTTTCCTCTGTGCTCTGGTTTGCTGGGTCACAAGCTCATTTGCCAGCATAGTGACATTCTGGAGATATTTCGTGGGCACACAATTTCTTGCTCCAAAAAGCTGCCGTTACATATTTCCCAAACTGTGCCCAAAGGTTCCTTCTGTATTGAAAAATGCATGAACTACACTCGGTGGTGGCTTGTGAACCCACTTTCTTGCCCTGTGCATTGTTTTGCCCATTAGTTCTATAGTCAATGACTTGGCCATGTGTTCACAGGAAAATGGCGTATAAAATTATCAAGCACCCAATTTCTTTTTTTCTTGACACTCGCACAACACAATAATGACTCTTTGGACTTTTGGTTACACTATGTGAAACTTTTATGTAGCTTTTGGGGCAAAAAATGGGAGAAGTGCTGCAATGAATTAACTTCAGTTTGAAATTTGTGAGCGTGTTTTACATCTATAATAAATGGTCAGTACTCGGTGTAGTCGTTGTGGAGGTGAGTTAAGAGAATTAAAGGGGTTGTCCACTATTTGGGACAAACCCTTAATCTTTTACAATAATGACCTTTTATATGCATAGAACAAAAAACCTGCTCAGCACCTCCATATAGTATGAACAGGTGCCTCCTGCAATGAATACATAACTTGCAAAAAGGAGGAATGTATATATGCAAACACGTGTTCACATATATATTGGTCTCTACAGAGTGCTGCTGTTCTCCTTTTTTTGCAAATAATGACATTTATACCTCCGTCGCCGTTCCACTGGTGTCTCGCCAGGAGAGTGTCGACACACCGCAGGAATGGTACTAGAGGCGAGTAGGGGGAAACTTCTGGATTGAGACAGAATTGTCCTAAGTAGTAGACAACCGTTTTGCCTCTGAGAATTCTGTAGGAAAATAACTAATATTTTGGAGATTGCTCCTTTGCGATAATCTCTATTACAGTTGTGGCCAAAAGTATTGACACCCCTGCAATTCTGTCAGATAATACGCCGTTTCTTCCTGAAAATGATTGCAAACACAAATTCTTTGGTATTATTATCTTCATTTAAATTGTCTTAAATGAAAAAAACACAAAAGAGAATGAAGCAAAAAAGCAAAACAGTCATCATTTCACACAAAACTCCAAAAATGGGCCAGACAAAAGTATTGGCACCCTCAGCCTAATACTTTGGTTGCACAACCTTTAGCCAAAATAACTGCGACCAACCGCTTCCGGTAACCATCAATGAATTTCTTACAATGCTCTGCTGGAATTTTAGACCATTCTTCTTTGGCAAACTGCTCCAGGTCCCTGATATTTGAAGGGTGCCTTCCCCAAACTGCCATTTTTAGATCTCTCCACAGGTGTTCTATGGGATTCAGGTCTGGACTCATTGCTGGCCACCTTAGAAGTCTCCAGTGCTTTCTCTCAAACCATTTTCTATTGCTTTTTGAAGTGTGTTTTGGGTCATTGTCCTGCTGGAAGACCCATGACCTCTGAGGGAGACCCAGCTTTCTCACACTGGGCCCTACATTATGCTGCAAAATTTGTTGGTAGTCTTCAGACTTCATAATGCCATGCACACGGTCAAGCAGTCCAGTGCCAGAGGCAGAAAAGCAACCCCAAAACATCAGGGAACCTCTGCCATGTTTGACTGTAGGGACCGTGTTCTTTTCTTTGAATGCCTCTTTTTTTCTCCTGTAAACTCTATGTTGATGCCTTTGCCCAAAAAGCTCTACTTTTGTCACATCTGACCAGAGAACATTCTTCCAAAACGTTTTAGGCTTTTTCAGGTAAGTTTTGGCAAACTCCAGCCTGGCTTTTTTATGTCTCCGGGTAAGAAGTGGGGTCTTCCTGGGTCTCCTACCATACAGTCCCTTTTCATTCAGACGGCGACGGATAGTACGGGCTGACACTGTTGTACCCTCGGACTGCAGGGCAGCTTGAACTTGTTTGGATGTTAGTCGAGGTTCTTTATCCAACATCCACACAATCTTGCATTGAAATCTCTTGTCAATTTTTTTTTTTTTTTTTCCGTCCACATCTAGGGAGGTTAGCCACAGTGCCATGGGCTTTAAACTTCTTGATGACACTGCGCACGGTAGACACAGGAACATTCAGGTCTTTGGAGATGAACTTGTAGCCTTGTTATTGCTCATGCTTCCTCACAATTTGGTTTCTCAAGTCCTCAGACAGTTCTTTGGTCTTCTTTCTTTTCTCCATGCTCACTGTGGTACACACAAGGACACAGGACAGAGGTTGAGTCAACTTTAATCCATGTCAACTGGCTGCAAGTGTGATTTAGTTATTGCCAACACCTGTTAGGTGCCACAGGTAAGTTACAGGTGCTGTTAATTACACAAATTAGAGAAGCATCACATGATTTTTCGAACAGCGCCAATACTTTTGTCCACCCTCTTTGTTATGTTTGGTGTGGAATTATATCCAATTTGGCTTTAGGACAATTCTTTTTGTGTTTTTTTTCATTTAAGACAAATTAAATGAAGATAATAATACCAAAGAATTTGTGTTTGCAATCATTTTCAGGAAGAAACTGAGTATTAGGCCTGTTTCACACTTCAGTTTTTTGTGTCAGTTATAATCCGCCAAAATGGCGGAAAGCGGATCCGTTGCTAACTGATGCGAACGGATGCCACCGGACCGTTTTTTTGACGGATCTGATGAATGAAGAATTTTAAAGGAACCAGCCGAGAGAGAGAGAATTTTTTCCGTCCGCCAGAAAGTATTTCAGGGTTAAATTTCCGGCTGAGTTCCTTCCTCCAGGCATGCGCACTGTAAAATGCGGATCCTGCAGCAAAAAAAAAACGTTACATGGTCCGTCCAGGCATGTCGGCGGACGCAAAAAATTTGGCGGATCCGCAAAAAAACGGATCCAACGGATGGCCATCCGTCAAGATCCGCCAGTAATGCAACTCAATGGGGGGGGAAACGGATACGCCAAAAAAAAGGTGGATCCGTTTTTTTTTTTTTTTTAAATGGCGGATTTTGACTGATGGTCAAAAACGGAAGTGTGAAACAGGCCTTATCTGACAGAATTGCAGGGGTGTCAATACTTTTGGCCACAACTGTACATCTGATTTATATTGAGAACTATATCCCATTATTTTCTTTCTTTTTTTTGTATTTTTGTGATAACTTATTAAATGTAAATATTTTGCTGTACTATATTAATATCAATAAATGAGACTGGATTCATGTGTTTGAGAAATATCTAAACTTCTGCTACATCAGTAGAAAATATAAAAAAACAAACAAAAACCCTGTCGTGGTGCGTCTGACATGTTCCATATTTTCTATAGGAACTTTGCATGCATTACGCTTTTGAGACATCACACCCGTCGGAGCAATGTTACTTTGCCAGCTCATGCAGGATGATGATCTTGGAGTGTTCTGCAAAATGAAAATGGCTGATAAGGATCTGCTATAATGGACGTCATGGAGTTCAGGGCACAAATGCTAAGCTGTTTGATGTTTGCTTAGTAGAGAAGGCAGATCCCGAACGGTACAGTTCAGGGCCCGTACCAGATGCCTAGTGTTCTTGCATGGACCCGAACACTGACGTCTCCCGGAAGTCTGTGTTCTTGTTTGGCAGCCCAACTAAAGCTTGTTGAAAGGTTGCAGTACAGCTAGTCACAACCTTTTCTGGTGTGAGTCCCCTCTTGTGTTTGTTTGCTTTACCTGTAGTAATAATAATTTGCCAGAAATCTATCCCACGTTGATCCCTGACTGTGCTACACCCGGATACAGTCCTGAGCAGTCACATCAGTAATATGACCGCTCAGAACAGCCGCCGGAACACTGACGTAGCATGTGACACTGGCTGCTGCGACAGGCACCGACATCAGTAAGGTTATTTCAGTTCATCAGCTATGAACGGCGATAATCGGCCATGTACAGTTAGCTTCACATGCACAGCACTGACTTTTTTTTTTTTTTTACTATGCACAGGTGCCAGCTGGTGAACACTCTCATCAGCATCGCCTGCTCTTGCTGCGATCAGAGAGCAGCCAGCGTCTGAACGTCTGTAACATTTTTTTTCTTTTTCGCTGTTGGCTCACAGGCTGTCCTGTGTGACAAGGAGGGAACTCGCAGCAGTCCACAATACCCAGCGGCTGTGACCGGTGGCCACTCAAAGCTACCGTAAAAATTCCTCTGTAAAGCTAACATGGACTATTACTTCACTGTCTAATGACGTTTGTGGAGGGAATTGCAGAGATTCTGTTGATTTTAGTGTTTTATCTTAAGGCCCCGTCTCACATAGCGAGAGATCGTTAGCGAGATCGCTGAAACGTCACAGATTTTGTGACGTAACAGCGATCTCGCTACGTGTGACACATAGCGGCGACCGGGCCCCCGCTGCGATGTCGCTGATCATGCTTGAATGTCCTGGGCCATTTTTTGATTGCTGGTGTCCCGCTAGCCAGCGCGCATCTCTGTTTGACGCCTACGAGCGACCTTGTTGGCAACTCAGAACTCAGGGATGCAGGCGGGAGTCGTCAGAATAGCTGCTGTGTGACAAGCTCCCAACGACCGCTGAGGTCGTTATACGGATCGCTGGATCGTTGCGTCGTTGAGTAGATCTGCCTGTTTGGCAGCTTACTAGCGACCATTAGTAAAATTAAACACCAGACTCATAATCAAAGGCGTACAAAGGCGTACAAAGGTGTACAAAACACCCTTGTGGTTGCAACCAACTACTCAACTGCCTATAACATAATAGTACACCAGAGAAATGCAGGAGTTTTTCAATAAAAAATATCAAATCTTTATTACCATATACAAATGGTTAAAAAAAATTAGCATATTAGACAATGTGTTACAATAGACACCAAAAAACCAGGACATGTGCCACCAAGCATTTGGTAATAAATCCAACAAGTGAAAGGAAAGTTGTTACAATAATAAGTATCCCCTATATATTGACCCTCCACTGAGTTACATAAACCCACAAGTATTCAAATGATAGCCCATGACCATTAAATAGGACCTGCATGAGAATTCATGCTCCATAATGTCCCCCGTCACATCCAATGCAATGTAATAGGGCAAATCCTAAAAGTAAAGGGAGGGGAAGGGGAATGCTCACACCCAAGCACCTTGGCATCCACGACCCGGGACCCCGACGCGCGTTTCGCTATTGTCTGTTTCGCTTTATCGAGGGGAATTGTGTGGTAGGTGACGGCATAGGACCTTATGTAACCATAGTGATTGGTCATATGACCATCAGCTGACTCACCTGGGCCACGCTGTGTGTAGGCGGCGTCCCCCCCCCCCCCCCCCCCCGCAACCCGACCTCCTGGCGGTGCCCCACCAGCGACCGAGCGGGGATCACACTGACATAAGCCGTGCCGGATGATCAGTGCCGCGGGATGTCATGCCAACCATGCAGGCGCACCACAACAGCACTAGGTCCTAATAACACAATAATACAGAATGAAAAACAGTCCTATACATATAAACGCAAATTGGATCCATCCAGGATAGAATCATCAAGGGATGTTTTGATGAATTTCCATATTTCTCCCATCCTCATATATATTTCCATATGGATTCATATTTCATTATTAGAACGTCTTCATTCTTAGATATACTGTAATTATGAGAGAGCTAAATAGAAAAAACATAATTAAAAACAGATAAAAAAAACCACACATAAAAATACAAAGGGGAGGATATCCCTAGGGGTGATGTTTATAGAAACGGGCCAAAATTAAGAGAATCATTCAAGCCCACAGGCTTCATAGTACCCAATGTCACAATCCACTTTAATTCTCGCTGGGCAAGCAATTTTTTAACATTACCCCCCCTTATCCCTGTATGTACAATTTCAATCCCTCGCACCATAAACCCAGAAGGGTCACAATTATGCATTGCCCTAAAATGTCGTGGGACTGTTTTTAGATCCAAGTCATTGTCCACCTTCCTGGCCGCAACATTATCCCGAACGTGCTCTCTCACACGTACTCTCAGCTCCCTTGAAGTTAATCCTATATAAATTAGGGAACAGCTACAAGTGGCGTAATAGATTACATTTACGCTACTACAGGATATATATTCGTTAATGTTGTAATTTCTAGTGTTATCAACTGAAGAGAGAGAGCAGGTTCGAAGGATGTTGTTGCAGGCCAGACAGTGACCACATTTGAAGCATCCCTTTATCTGTCTAGTATGTCCAAATAGGTTTTCTTTTGGGGTCACATAATGACTTTTTACCAATAAATCCTTGAGATTTTTAGATCTATGTGGAGTCATCTGTGGTCGATCAGTTAGAAAAGATCTTAAATGTTAGATGTTAAAAAATTGCTCGCCCAGCGAGAATTAAAGTGGATTGTGACATTGGGTACTATGAAGTCTGCTGGCTTGAATGATTCTCTTAATTTTGGCCCGTTTCTATAAACATCACCCCTAGGGATATCCTTCCCTTTGTATTTTTATGTGTGGTGTTTTTTATCTGTTTTTAATTATGCTTTTTCTATTTAGCTCTTTCTCATAATTATATCTAAGAATGAAGACGTTCTAATAATGAAATATGAATCCATATGGAAATATATATGAGGATTGGAGAAATATGGAAATTCCTCAAAACATCCCTTGATGATTCTATCCTGGATGGATTCAATTTGCGTTTATATGTATAGGACTGTTTTTCATTCTGTATTATTGGGTTATTAGGACCTAGTGCTGTTGTGGTGCGCCTGTGTGGTTGGCCTGACATCCCACGGCCCTGATCATCCAGCACGGCTTATGTCAGTGTGGAACCGGGGTCCTTGTGATGCTCGCTCGCTGGTGGGGCACCGCCGGGCAGTCGGAGTTTGTGGGGGTGGGGGAACGGCGCATGCGCCGCCTACACACAGCGTGGCTCAGGTGAGTCAGCTGATGGTCATATGACCAATCACTATGGTTACATAAGGTCCTATGCCGCCACCTACCACACAATTTCCCTCGATACAGCGAAACGCGCGTCGGGGTCCCGGGTCGTGGATGCCAAGGTGCTTGGGTGTGAGTATTCCCCTTCCCCTCCCTTTACTTTTAAAATTTGCCCTATTACATTGCATTGGATGCGACGGGGGACATTATGGAGCATGAATTCTCATGCAAGTCCTATTTAATTGTCATGGGCTATCATTTGAATACTTGTGGGTTTATGTAACTCAGTGGAGGGTCAATATATAGGGGATACTTATTATTGTAACAACTTTCCTTTCACTTGTTGGATTTATTACCAAATGCTTGGTGGCACATGTCCTGGTTTATTGGTGTCTATTGTAACACATTGTCTAATATGCTAATGTTTTTTAACCATTTGTATACGGTAATAAAGATTTGATATTTTTTATTGAAAAACTCCTGCATTTCTCTGGTGTATTACTAGCAACCATGTAGCCATGCACCAGCGATCCTTACCAGATCGTATTGTTGTCGGGATCGCTGGAGCGTCGCTATGTGTAATGGTACCTTTACAGTGCTGGAATCCCTATTATACTAATTAGTACTGCTGTATAATGGGCTACAGAGCAAAAGAAAAACGCATCCCTCATCGGGTGAAGGGGAGACCTCATAGCACCTAGTCTCCACCCACTATCGCAAGGAAAACTGCCCAAAATATACATATTCTGTAGTCCTATAATGTCCACAAACTGTTATTCTTTACATACACACAATTTATTTTAAAGAGTGACCTGAGATGTAATGTTCTGGTTTTATACACTAGCCCTTCTCCATCGAATCAATGTTTTTCCTCTACTTTTGCTGTTGGCCATTGGCCCAGAGTAATGGCATAAAGTTGTATATGAAAGAAATTAAAGGGAATCTGTCACTAGGTTTTGCCACTTAATCTGAGAGCAGCATCTAGTGGCGACAAACTTTGATTCCAGCGATGTGTCACTTACTGGGCTAGTTGTAGTTTTGATAATCTCCAGCTGCTAAAACAGTGATTTTTTTTTTTTTTTTTAATCATCACTAAAGGACTAATAAACCTGCTTTCAGATAGTCAAGCATATTCATAAGCTCTGTATATCCCCACCCCTAAAACTGAACTGGCAGTTTTCTATGTATACTGTGCATAGGCTGAAAGCTGCCAATTGGTGGTATGGGCAGGGTTATATCGAGCACAACAGTCAGAACTAGTAGCTCTGCCGCAGATAAGTGATTTTATGAAAATGGCAGTAAGCAGCACAATAAGTGATACATTTTTGCAATCAGGGTCTCCTCACCTACATTGCTGCTTTCCTATGGGTAGCAATAAAATGGAGACACACTCCACGTAAACTTCTTCCCATCTCTTGTGGGGGCAAGAACCTAATAGCTGAGAATTTTGGAAGTCCGATCTTTAGCCAGCATGTTCCTGCACATTATCACTAGATCAAAAACCTTTGTATCTTGATGTCTGAAGCAAACATCACCTTCTGTCTAAGCTTCCTTTGCTCTATAGTATAAGACTGCATCTTTAAGGTAGACCAGTTTGACCTTTTATTGGGAACCCTACTACTCTTAAAGGGGTATGCCACCACTTTAATATTGCTAATTCTGGGTTTGGTCATCAATATCAAATTAGGTTATCAGCTTTTTGAAGCTATTCAGTGGTTATTCTCATGTACTGCAGATCATCCTCTTATTGAATACACATCTAGCGGAGCTCTCCCTTGTCTTATTTGTATTCTGCCGGCTTATGGTTTTATTTTTTTTCTATGACTCATGACAGCACCCCAGAGAGAGGATCTGCCACCGAAGGACAGGAAACCTACAGAATGAAAGGGAGGAGTCTCTCCGATCACATCGGTAGTTTCCTGTTCTTGGAGAAGGAAACTACACCCCGGAGACTATACCTTTGTGAGAGTAACTTCTGGTCACCTTGGAAGCGGTCATTGTAGTACTGCTGTCAGTCAAGTGGAGCACTGGAAGTGCCACTTGCTTTCCCAAGGGAAGGCATCTGGTGAGGCAGCGGTGGCGGCATAAGTGTTTCCATGAAGCCTGCCGCCAGCCGGTCAGATCGAGACTGCGCAAATGTGGAGCGCGCCTGAAGACTACAGGCATGGAGCACTCTGGAGGGGAGATGAGTTCCCGACTGAACTGATCCATCAGCGGTGCTGGTGCCAGCTGCAGCAGTGATCAGCCTTAAAAGAATTTAGTTGACTCTAGAATGGATGACCACACAGCCTCCAAAGGAGATCATTTAGAAGTAGTGAAGCGGAGAAGCTGTCCAGAGGGATTTCGTGTAAAAATCAGATATCGATGATAACAGATGCAAGTTTCCAAGGATGGGTTGCACATCTTGGGGACCTCCTTGTCCAGGGTCTGTGGTTAGAAGTGGAGAGGTCCAGTTCTTCCAACTGAAGGAGCTTTTGGCAGTGAAGTGGGCACAACGAGAATTGCTTCCGTCTATAGATGGCCACCATTTAAGAAATCAAACAGGTTTACTGTGTCCTATATAAATCGTCTAGGGGAAAAAAGCCAGTCTTCATGACAGACCAATTGAATCTGCCAGATAGCAGAGTTAGTTATTCACATAAGGGGGGACTAAAAGGTGGATATTCTAAATCGTGTCCAGATAAAGCAGGGAAAGTGGACACTGAATCAGAAGGTAAACAAAGGAGAGGATCCCCAGAAATAGATCTGTGTGGGCATATATAACAGTAAAGGAAGGGAAGTCTGCTCTCTGGATCCCGGGTGAAGTCTGCAAGCATTGGATGTGTTCCTGCTTAAGTGGAATTTCTATCTAGCCTATTCCTTTCCCCATATTGCATTGATTCCAGCAGTCCTGAAGAAAATCAGAGTGGATAAGGCAAGAGTGATCGTATTAGCCTGGTTATGGCCCAAGAGACCATGGTTCTCGTGGATAAGAATGATGTCTATCTCAGAGCTGTGGGTTTTACCAGACATCTGGGATCTACAGTCACAAGGCCCAATTCTACATTCTCAGGTTTCCAGACTACATTTGACAGCCTGGAATTTGAAAGGGAGCTGCAGTAATGTTGCTGAAAAGCATTACTCCTGTGAACCTGACTTTGGCCCGTAGAGCTTGAAGGTCACCAAACCTATCAGTTCGTCCTCCATTTACTCAAATCCTTGAAGACAGAGTAGCAGATCTGACCTACCCCTAGGTGGCCTACAAGCTCCACAGTTATCAGGAAATCGTGTTTTCTTCTTTCTGTGCTAATCCTTGGACCGTGAAGGAAAAGGAATAGCATAGCCTGGATGTAAGTAGAAGTCTTGAAAATTATACCTCTGCCACAAAAACCCTGGTGGAGTTGTTCAGCATGTTTCTTGTCCTTTCAGGGTCTCAGGAAAGGGCCTGGGGCCTCCAAGAGCAGGTTAGTTTGATGCATTAGGGAGCTAATTAGTTGGCCTACTCTGCAAGTAATCTGGCTGTTCCAGGAAGCCTGATAGCCCAGTCTACTAGGTCTATTTCGACCTCTTGTGGGGGGGAGCGGGAGATAATGTCTTCATTGAGCAGATATATAAGGCTACGACATGGTCCTCACCTTGCATCTTCTACAAGCACTATGGGTTGGACTTGCGGTGTTCTGCTGATCTTTTTTGCAGTAGAGAAGTTTTACATTCAGCGGTCCTTCACTAAGGTTTAAGGGTTCTCCCCCACTATCTCTGGGGTGCTAGGAAAAGATCTTACCATAATTACTTACCAGTAATGGTATTTTTCAGAATCCATGATAACACCCTCATGTTCCATCCCTTCACTTGTAATTGGTGGGTCACATTCGGTTCCTTGTGTCGTTGGACTTGGTGTCGCAGTAAGAAATAAGTTTAATTTGATATATTTATAAACTACTAAGAGTGGTGTGCTCTGTAAATCACTGATGTGATGGGAGACCCTCCTCCCTTTCATTCTGTAGGTTTCCTGTCCTTGTGGGGTTGCTCCTCTCTATGGGGTGCTGTCATGGGTTCTGGAATATCCCATTACCGGTAAGTAATTAACATCTTTCTCTCCTCTCCATTATTCTAGACTCATGTTTAAAGTGTAGGACATTACCTGCCTTAAAGAACTCACCTGATATATTCCCCAGGTCTTAATGTGCCTGCCTACCCACATAACCACTGCAAATAATCAGTTATTCCAACAGTCTATCATTCTACACAAAGAAGGCAAATGATTGATTAGATATCATGGTTGGCTATTTTATTTCTGTTTCTCAGAATTTTCAACTTAAACATTTAAAATAAAAGTTGTGCAATTTTTCTCTACACTTTCTGTATCACTTCCTCTGCTTTCTGTGTATTTTAAGGGAACCTTAATTATTGAAATTCTTCTGGCAAGAATCGGTCTGGCTCATTTTCGGCTCTTTGCTTGACTTAGAACTAACTGCTACTAATATATTCATGTTCCATCTGTGGCTTTCACCCATTATATGTCCGCATTTTTCAGTGTCATTGATGAAAGTCATCCATACAAGTTTCATGGACCCATAGACTAACGGACAGCACACTTATGCCAATTGGCTGCTGTCATTAACATTGCCATAGGTGAAGCTTTGCAATTTATTTATTTTTTTTTCAGACATGAAAATCACTGATGGTGAATACTGGAACCTTGACCAAAGTCTGATGACAAAACAAATCCAAAACAGAAACTCGGATTTTTTATTTATTTTTATTTCTGCATATGTGATAAATCACAGCAGTATGAATGAGGATTTACTGTGTATCCACAATGTTCTGTTGTTTGTCAGCAAAAAGAGGTATTAAAAAAAAAAAATGAATAAATACAGTAAGTTGCAAAACTTTTTATTATACAAATTTTTCCAATTCTTTCCTTGAGTATAAAATTCCTCTTTAAAATGTGTCACAATCAAAAGTATGACATGGTAAATACCCATATGCTAGTGTTTACTTTGGAGGGAAGTGAATCCGGAAAGTATCAGATCTCAGCTACATTCACTTCTTATTTTCCGACACTTCAGAGGATAAATATACAGAATCACGGCAGCACTAAGAATTATGTATCACATGGTGCGGGGCCTGAAATTCGCCTCTCGTAGAAGACTGATTAATTTGCTTCTAAGCACAATGGCTGCACTTTTCCTGTCCTCCTATTCCTGCCAAGTTCCACATAGTTGATTAATGACAGGGACAGACTTTCAGGTTCATCCTTCCTGCATTCTCCCACGTCTGCTTGTCACTGTTTATAATGTAATCTTTCCTGGAAAATGGAAATGTTCTGTTATACTAACTTGGCAATGCCTTTGGCATTTTTGGGCCATCAGACAGATGGAAGTAGATGTACATGTCATCTTAAAGAATGTCCACCTGCAATCCATCACGCAATCTCTGCTGTAGGAAAGCTTAACATGCTGGCCTCCATTAAAATTAGATTACCATAATGTTCAGAATAAAATGTGTTTACCATTTTTGCATATTTTTAATTACTGCAAATGGCCACACTTGATGATTTCATATGCTAATGATCATTTTGTTGAAGACCTCTCATTTCTATTATGCTTAAAAGCACTTTTGAAGTTTTGGCCAATACTTTTGCTTGTTTTGTTTGTCCAGATATAGCTGCAAATCCAAAATTTAACCTAAGAAATTGCCCGTTAGCAATTGATACACCCTCATCAAAAATTGTTGGAATAAATGAACATTGGAATATATTTCTGGAATCATCACTTTCGGCACAGTTTCATCACTCCAGGAAATCTCTTTACCCTAACTGAGGTGTACTAGTATTCTTTTGGATACCTTTGGAAAGCAAAGACTTACAAAACGTTAATTCTATAATAATAATATTTATATAGGGCCAGCATATTCCGCAGCGCTTTACAGTTTAACAGTTTCAAAACACAAGCCATATATAACAACGTTAACAATACAATAATTAAAGCAAAATAAGACGAAATAAGATGACCCTGCTCGTGAGAGCTTACAATCTACAATGAGGTGGGGGAGATACAAAGTACAGGTGTGTATTTACAATTGTATATTTACAATGAAGGTCCAGCCATCTTGATGGAGTGAAGGATGAATGGATATAGTGAATGGGCTACACACGCACACTTAAGGTACTATCACACTTAGCGATATCGCTAGCAATATCGCTATAACTTGTGACTTTATAGCGATATTGCTAGCGATATCGCTATGTCTGATACATACCTACGACCCGCTTCCCCGCTGATTATCGCTGATCGTGCGAGAACGTCCAGGACTGTTTCTCGTCATCAGCTTCCTGCAGCGCTTCCTGTGGAGAGACGAGCGTGGAGCCGGGCGGGAGGACGTCAGGATCGCCTAGTATGACAGGTAAGTAGTGACCCCCGACCGCTACGATGTCGCTGGTGAGATCTGCCTGTATGGCAGCTCACTAGCGACCACTTAGCGATGCACCAGCGATCCTGACCGGGTCATATCGCTGGTCGGGATCGCTGGTGCATCGCTAAGTGTGACCGTACCCTTACACACAGAATGACTGATTAGTGAACGTGATAAGCCACTCTGAACAAATGTGTTTTGAGGGAGCGCCTAAAACTATGCAAATTGTGGTTAGTCCTAATTTCTTGGGGTAGAGCATTCCAGAGGATAGGAGCAGCATGGGAGAAGTCTTGGAGTCGGGAGTGGGAGGTACGGATTAGTGCAGAGGTTAGTCGAAAGTAGTTTGCAGAGCGCAGCGATCGGCTAGGCCGATAGACAGAAATGAGGGAGGAGATGTAGGGGGGTGCCGCACCGTGGAGAGCTTTGTGGGTGAGAACAATTACTTTGAATTGGATCCTTTAATGAATGGGCAGCCAATGTAATGACTGACGAAGAGAGGACACGTCCGAGTACCGATTAGCCAGATGGACAACCCTGGCTGCTGCATTAAGTATGGACTGGAGAGGGGATAGTCGAGTGACGGGGAGGCCAATTAATAGAGCGTTGCAGTAATCCAAGCGGGAGTGGATCAATGCTACAGTGAGGGTTTTTGTTGTTTCCATGGTGAGAAAAGGGTGGATTCTAGAGATGTTCTTTAGGTGTAAGCGGCAAGAGTGGGCAAGAGATTGTATATGGGATGTGAAGGAGAGATTGGTGTCAAACATAACGCCTAGACAGCGCGCCTGCTGCCGGGGTGTTATTGTGGTACCACCCACGGAGAGGGAAATGTCCGATTTAGGGAGGTTAGTAGATGGCGGGAGCAGAAGAAGTTCAGTTTTGGAGAGGTTGAGTTTCAGATAGAGAGTGGACATGATATTGGAGACTGCGGACAGACAGTCACTGGCGTTCTGTAGTACAGAGGGGGTAAGGTCGGGGAATGACGTGTATAGTTGTGTGTCATCAGCATAAAGATGGTACTGAAAGCCAAATCTGCTGATGGTCTGTCCAATTGGGGCTGTGTAGAGAGAGAAGAGAAGGGGGCCAAGGACTGAGCCCTGAGGTACCCCGACAGCAAGAGGAAGAGAAGATGAAGTGGAGCCAGAGAACAAAACACTGAAGGAGCGGTCAGAGAGATAGGAAGAGAACCAGGAGAGAGCAGTGTCCTTAATGCCTAGTGACTGGAGCCTAGAGAGTAGGAGATGGTGGTCAACAGTATCGAAAGGTGCAGATAGGTCAAGAAGAATGAGCAGGGAGTGGTCACCATTACGTTTTGCTGTCAGAAGGTCATTGGTCACTTTGCTGAGTGCAGTTTCAGTCGAATGTAGGGGGCAGAAGCCGGACTGTGAAGGGTCTAGAAGGGAGTGAGTGGAGAGGTAACGGGTAAGACTTGAGTAAACTAGGCGCTCCAAAAGTTTAGAGATGAAGGGGAGATTGGAGACTAGTCTGTAGTTGTTTGTGCAGGATGGGTCGAGAGCGGGTTTCTTTAGTAATGGAGTAATGATGGTGTGTTTGAAGGAGGATGGGAAAATGCCCGAGAAGAGTGAGAGATTAAAGATTGCAGTTAGGTGGGTTGTGACGACTGGAGAGACTGGAGGAGATATGAGGGAATGGGGTCGGTAGTGCATGTAGTCGGACGAGGAGAGGAGTCTGGAGACTTCTTCTGTGATGGGATCAAATGTAGAAAGTGAGCAAGGGGAGATGCAGGAAATTCTATGATGACATTGCTCACAATTGTGGTATTGAGACAGACCAAGGCATGCCAATATCATGTGGACCCTAAGGGCTCATACTCACTTGTGAGAGACTTACACGATTCTCATGCAAGTCTCTCGCATGAAAACCCGGCACTGCCGCCGGCACTAGAGCGTGCAGCTACATGTATTTCTATGCAGCCGCCCCCTCCAGTCCGAGTGCCGGCGCCAGTGCCGGGTTTTCATGCGAGAGACTCGCACCAGAATCATGCAAGTCTCTCGCAAGTGAGTATGAGCCCTAATACAAACAATCCTTTTCTGTAAAGAGGTAGTGTCAATCATACAACCGATTTTTATCCTGTAGCATGCTCGGGAATCAGCTGATTGTTACAATTCCTGCTGCTGTGACTTCAAACCCTTAGTTGTAATTACCTCGGAACTTGCCAGCTTATGCTCAATTTCCAAGCATCACCCAAAAAAGGCAATGGTACCTGTTATTTGGAGACTGGTGGGTATTTGGAAATTGAATTGTATATTAGGAAATCTTTTATGAGGAATGCCGACTGAAAGGAAAACCAAGAATTACCTCTGCTCGAGAGAATAAGTTCATCAGAGTTACCAGCCTCAATAACCAAATAGCAGCTCAGATAACTGTTGAACAGACACCAAATAGCAGACACATCTCAACATCAACTGTCCGAAGAAGACTTAGAGGAGTGGGTCTTTATGGTTTTATTAATGCAAAGAAGTCACTACTGAGGACTGCAAACAATAAGAGACTTGTTTGGCCTTAGCAACACAAGGCCTGGACATTGTATAAGTGGAAATCTGTACTGTGGTATGATGAGTCAAACTATGAGATTTTTTGGTTCCAACTGCAATGTTTTGTGAGATGCAGAAAAGGTAAGTGAAGGGTTTCTACATGTGTGGTGCAAACCATGAAGCGTGATGAATGATGCATTCAAGGCACACTTACCCAGTATGGCTACCTCAGCATCCCATCTCGTTCATTAGTGAGACCATAATTTGTGTTACAACAGGATATTGACCCCAAATACACTTCCAGACTATGTAAGGACTATGTGATCAAGTAAGAGCGGTATGGACTGCTTCGTCAGATGACATGGCTTCCACTCCATTTGGCCAGTCCAAAACTTTGGCCCAGACCCATCAAGACCGGAGTTTTAATGCTGGTCCTGATGAGGGGGTGGTATGTAACATAGTAACATAGTAACATAGTAACATAGTTATTAAGGTTGAAGGGAGACTTTAAGTCCATCTAGTTCAACCCATATCCTATCCTAACTTGCCCTAACATGTTGATCCAGAGGAAGGCAAAAAAAACCCATGTGGCAACAGTAAGCTTCACATTGGGGAAAAAAATTCCTTCCCGACTCCACATACGGCAATCAGACTAGCTCCCTGGATCAACGCAATATTAAGGAGACTAGTGTATATACCCTGTAATATTATACTTTTCAAGAAAGGCATCCAGTCCCTTCTTAAATTTTAGTAGTGAATCACTCATTACAACATCATATGGCAGAGAGTTCCATAGTCTCACTGCTCTTACAGTAAAGAATCCGCGTCTGTGAGTATGCTTAAACCTTCTTTCCTCCAGACGTAGAGGATGCCCCCTTGTCCCCGTCACAGGTCTAAGAGTAAAAAGATCATTAGAAAGGTCTTTGTATTGTCCCCACATATATTTATACATTGTAATAAGATCACCCATAAGCCTTCGATTCTCCAAACTAAATAACCCCAAGTGTAATAACCTGTCTTGGTATTGCAGACCCCCTAGTTCCCTAATAACCTTGGTCGCTCTTCTCTGCACCCGCTCCAGTTCAGCTATGTCTTTCTTATACACCGGAGACCAGAACTGTACACAGTATTCTAAGTGTGGTCGCACTAGTGACTTATATAGAGGTAAAATTATGTTCTCCTCATGAGCATCTATGCCTCTTTTAATGCATCCCATTATTTTATTTGCCTTTGCAGCAGCTGCTTGACTCTGGCCACTAAATGTGAGTTTGTCGTCCACCCATACACCCAGGTCTTTTTCAGTGACTGTTTTGCCCAGTGTTTTACAATTAAGCACATAATTATACAACTTGTTCGTTCTACCCAAGTGCATGACCTTACATTTATCCCCATTAAAGCTCATTTGCCATTTATCAGCCCAAGCTTCTAGTTTACATAAATCCTCCTGTAATATAAAATTGTCCTCCTCTGTATTAATTACCCTGCAGAGTTTAGTGTCATCTGCAAATATTGAAATTCTACTCTCTATGCCCCCTACAAGGTCATTAATAAATATGTTAAAAAGAAGCGGGCCCAAAACTGACCATTGTGGTACCCCACTGCTAACCGTGACCCAGTCCGAGTGTGCTCCATTAATAACCACCCTTTGTTTCCTATCCCTGAGCCAGCTCTTAACCCACCTACACATATTTTCCCCTATCCCCATTGTTCTCATTTTATGTATCAACCTTTTGTGTGGCACCTTATCAAAAGCTTTTGAAAAGTCCATGTACACCACGTCCACTGCATTCCCTTGGTCCAGTCCGGAACTTACCTCTTCATAAAAGCTTATCAGATTAGTCTGACAGGAACGGTCTCTTGTAAACCCATGTTGATATTGGGTCATAAGGTTATTCTTCTCCAGATACTCCAGTATAGTATCTGTTAGAAAACCCTCCAGGATTTTACCCACAGTTGAGGTTAAACTTACTGGCCTATAATTTCCAAGTTCAGTTTTTGTCCCCTTTTTGAATATTGGCACCACATTTGCTATACGCCAGTCCTGTGGTACAGACCCTGTTATTATGGAATCTTTAAAGATTAAAAATAGTGGTCTATCTATGACTGTGCTTAATTCCTGCAGTACTCGGGGGTGTATCCCATCCGGGCCCGGGGATTTGTCAATTTTAGTGATTTGTAGACGCCGCCGTACTTCCTGCTGGGTTAAGCAGGTGACATTTAATGGAGAATTTTTATCCCTGATCATGTTATCCGTCATGGGATTTTCTTGTGTAAATACTGTTGAAAAAAAGTTATTTAGCATATTGGCTTTTTCCTCATCCTCATCCACCATTTCACCCAGACTATTTTTAAGGGGACCAACACTATCATTTTTTAGCTTCTTACTATTTATGTAGTTAAAGAATATTTTGGGATTATTTTTACTTTCTCTGGCAATGAGTCTCTCTGTCTCAATCTTTGCTGTCTTGATTTGCTTTTTACAGAATTTATTTAATTTTCTGTATTTATTTAATGCCTCATCACTACCTACTTGCTTTAATTCTCTAAATGCTTTATTTTTATCTCTTATTGCGCCCCTTACAGCTCTATTTAGCCATAGTGGTTTCCTCCTATTTCTCGCATATTTATTCCCATACAGTATATATTGTGCACAGGTCCTATTCAGGATGCTAATAAATGTCTCCCATTTTCTTTGTGTATTTTTATGTCTCAGGATATCGTCCCAGTTAATTGCACCAAGATCATCTCTCATCCGTTGGAAATTTGCCTTCCTGAAGTTTAGTGTCCTTGTAACCCCTCTACTACACATCTTATTAAAGGATACATGAAAACTTATTAATTTGTGATCACTATTACCCAAGTGACCCTCAACCCTTACATTTGATATGCGGTCTGGCCTGTTGGTTAATATTAAGTCTAGCAGTGCCCCCCCTCTTGTTGGGTCCTGAACCAGTTGTGAAAGGTAATTGTCTCTCATCGTTGTCAGAAACCTATTACCCTTGCTGGAACTGCAGGTTTCGGTTCCCCAATGTATTTCAGGGTAGTTGAAGTCCCCCATAATAATGACTTCTCCTTGAGTCGCTGCTTCATCTATTTGCTTTATGAGGATATTCTCTGTAGCTTCCATTATTTTTGGAGATTTATAACAAACCCCTGTCGGGATCCCTCAGATTACTCTTTCATCTGAAGGACCGATGTTCTTAGGTGTGAAGCACCATATGTCTCTAATCAAAGGCTCCGTCGAGAAGAATAACACAGACACGGGCTGTATAATACCACTCGGGATGCCTCTCAAGACGCCTCTGGCTTATCAGTTAGGCTTCCGTCTTTTATAGTAAAGAATTTAAACATTTTACAGACATGCGCAGTACAAATGATTTTACAACTTGTTTTCGACAAAGAAAGTCATTTAGGCGAAAAAGCAGAGGTATTTGACCTTGGTTCACAAGGGAGATGTCTGAGACATCTCCTCGAAGAAAAGATAAGGTTTTAAAACAAGAGAATGCAACATAGACAGAACTCAATTTAACTCCTTCAGTTCCTATTATTCCCCCCTTTGACATCTTCATTTTCCACAATCTGGAACACTGGATCCTGCAAAAACAGCGGATAGTGGCTCGTTCACCAGGTACTATCCCAGGCCGACGGGTTGCCCAAGGGAGACAGGTATCTTCTTTTACCCTCTCCATCCCCTGGTTACTAAGGCCACGTCTGTCATCACAAGAGTACGCTCCTTCATGCCAGAAATGAGATGTCAACCTGAAACCTAAAGAAAACAGTTATCAATTTTGGCATATGTTCTGTCATTAATTTATCTATTTCATCTATACCTGTACTTTTTCTTACATACAGAAAAACACCAAAAAACAAGTTTAAAAAATACATATATTACGAAGATACAAACAACAATACGTAATAGACTTAGTATAATCCCAGCTATCCAGCCTCCAATACCCTTAAACCAATTAGCTGGATTAAGAAAGGAGAATGTATCTGACCACCAACTATCCTTAGTACGATCATTGTCTTTATCGTACTGATCTCTAAGTCTTTGAACATCCTCTATTTTTGATCTTAACTTTAAACTACTGTTGGGATCTATATAATGACAGCAAGCGGGTCCGATGACTTGACACATACCTCCTTGCGCTGCAGTTAAATAATCTAATACTATGGTATGCTGATTAGTGACTATGATGAGCTGATTTTGGACGGCAACGGTGGTGTTCAGTATATCCAATATATCCCATATTTGGTCATCTAAGTAATCTGTAGCCCTGACTAATTTATCCCACATTTGAGTGATCATAGGATAAATAAAAATAGAGCTGACAATTTTATTAGCCACACTCATCTGCACTATATGTGGTCTCCCAGAGGGACGAGGTGTATTATCAGCAGCTCTTTTGTATAATGTATGTTTGGGTATTGCCTTCATATCTAATTGTTGGTTTGGAACGATAAAGGTAGCCGGAGTCAAACGTCCCAGAGTACAAGTACCTCTTACCCCTACTGGCAACCATTTATATGCATTGTCTCCACATATCCAGTACATGTCACTAGGTAGGTCCCATAGGGCTGAATGTTGTAATACCAGTCTATGGACTAAATCTATGAACGCAGATACATTCTGAAGCATACACCAATTTGGAAGTTGTCCTAAAGGGCTACAATACCCTACATCGGGATTTCCACAGGTGGGAGTTCCTTTCTCATATCCAGATAACTCGTTACAAGGTATATTACCTGAAATATTAAAACAAGTTTCATTATTGCCCTGGGGAAATAAATTGGAATACTCCCAGGACGTATTATGCAACCTTCTTTCTAGCAGTATTGGCTTAAAGGCGTCAGTAGAGTGAGAAGTTACACTAAAACTAACTTGTAGGCCATACATTGGAATTTGCCCCAGGTAGGTTAATCGAGTTCTATTCCTGGGTACCCAAGCCCCCCCTTTATATGCCAGATATTGAAGGTATGTATTACCTCCTGAAAGATTACCCTGCCACCAAGGGTGTCCTACCCATCCCACAATAGGTATTCCAACAGTTGTGTTCCATAACTTCACATTATTTGTGGCATTATTAGCAAGTGTATCAGAACAACTGGTCCAGGCAAATAATTCCTCGGGTGGCACAGGAATAACAAGGAACGGAATACTAGTGGCTGATACTGGTGAATGTGTGCAGATCCAGCAAATGATTTGACCAATCATTCAGTAATTTTTCATGATGTTGTATAAACTTATTATTCAAGGACATTGGAGAATTTAAACTATCCCACGCAGCTACCATTATTACAGATAATGCAACAAAACCAAACCAAAACATTATGCACCCTTATGCTTTGTTAATTCCTGTGGCTAGTTTGCAATGCGATGCGTGGATCCAGGTTGGTCGTCCTTCCAACTTAACAGAAGTAGGCGTTGTTAGGAGTACTTGGTAAGGTCCTTGATATCGGGGTTCAAGGGTCTTTCTGGAGTGTTTCTTGACATATACGTAATCACCAGGTTGTAGACAATGAGTTCCTTCCACACTATCTGGATCTGGAATGGAAGAGAAAACTAGAGAATGCATTTGAGTTAAATGCTTTTGCAACTGGATTACATAACTTGTCAAATTATCCACATTAAGTGTTAAGACCTGTGGGTAGTACAACCCTGTGTTCGGTGGTCTTCCAAACAGTATCTCGAAGGGTGACAGTTTAGTTTTCCCCGTGGGTGTGTACCTTACTGAGAATAATGCTAATGGGAGACACTCTGGCCATGGTCTATGGGTCTGCTCCATGGTTTTCTGTATTTTCAATTTCAGTGTCCCGTTCATTCTCTCTACCTTCCCTGAACTCTGTGGGTGGTAGGGTGTATGAAATGCTTGTTCTACACCTATCATTTGCATTACATTTTGCATTACCTCAGCAGTAAAGTGTGTACCTCTGTCTGATTCAATTGTTTCAGGGACACCGAATCGTGGTACTAGTTCCATCACCAGTTTCTTTGCAGTGGCTCGAGCTGTAGCCGTTTTCACCGGGTAGGCCTCTGGCCATCCAGAGAAGAGATCTACACATACTAGGATATTTGCATACACTCCTACCTTGGTAGCTGTATGTCGTCAATCTGCCGTCTCTGAAACGGGTAGAGAGGCCTAGGTGTCGCTTTCTTAGGGACTTTTACTGTTTTACCTGGGTTGTGCTGTGCACAGATGAGGCATGATTGTACAAGTTTCGCGGCTGCGCAACTAAAGCCAGGAGCGATCCAGAAGGCATCTACCATGGCACACATGTGACTTTTTGAGGTGTGATTGGGGCCATGTGCTGCTTGCGCCATGATTGGGAACAGGGACTTTGGTGGGCACATTTTATCCTTATTCTCCCATACTCCATTTGAGTTCAGCTCAGCTCCCAGTCTCCCCCGGTGTACCTTCTCTGTTTGGGCAGCCTTTTGCTGGAGGGATTTCAGGACATCTAGACCCAATGTGGCTGGAATACGCTGACTCACCGCCACCGTCCACTGCTCTCTCTAGGCCGCCTTGTGCTATTTTAGCAGCCTCGTTCGCCCTTCTATTGCCCTCTACCTCCACGGAGTCACCTTTGTGTGTGCTTTTACCTTGACAATGCCAACCTGGACTGGTAACATCAATGCCTCCATCAATTGTTTCACCAGCTCTGCATTTTTAATGGGCTTCGAATCTGTGAAAATATTAGCGACTTTACCTGCAGCGGCTCTACACGCCTCAGTGAGTGCCTTCACCTCTGCCTCCTGCGCCGACATGTGAGGAGAGAGTGGTTCCGCTCGGATTACCTCATGTGAGGATACTACTGCATATCCAGTGTAGAATCGTCCATCCTGGTGGTATCTGGGGCCATCTACAAAAAAGAAACTCAAAGTCTGCATTAGGAACAGGTTTTTCATGAACGTGTGCAAACCCAACTGTCTCCTGACTCATCAGTTCTATGCAGACATGTTCATGCGTCATGTCAAAGTATCCTTCCTCACTTGCCAATACGGTCACCAATTCCCCCTTTTCTGAATCCACAGGCAGGAGGGTGGCTGGATTCAGAACGTTACATCTTTTGAGGAGTGACATACTCAGGAATTAGTAGAGCACACTCAAGTCGGAGCTGTCTGGCCATAGACAGATGTTTTGGTTGAACTTGTAGGAGTATGGCATGGATGTCATGTGGGGAATAGATTGTCAAAAGAAACGTCAGTGTCATCTCACATGCCTTCCCTATTACGTCTCCACTTTTTTCCTTGTGCTCCAGCATACATGACAGGTCGTTTTATTGTCCTTGTTTGCTCAATTTCTTTAGCTACCTTAAGGAGGTCTTTCGGATCTACATGTCTCCATTCAGGTCTGGCTGTCTGTACTGCGTCTCGTAAGTCTTTGTTCATACCGTCAATGAATGCATTCACCAGTATTCTAACATCAAGTGGATTTATGCAAATGTACCCCATGTCTGCCCATTTCAGCTGTAACCGTCCAAGGTATATCTCTACTCTCTCTCCTCTTTGCTGTGTCACATTAGTCAGGAGTACAGACTGCTCTGATTGTTCCACTGCAGCCCATTGTCTTAGTGACTCACAGTACGTCTCCCCAGATCGTGCAGATTTATCATCCATGCCCCAAGCCTGATTCTTTGTCACATCTGTGTGTCTTAATTATATGATCTAGTGCGTCACCTGCCTTTAAACTCACCAACCTCTCTAGGTCTGCCCAGGTACACTTATATGTCTGCTGTACTTCCTTTATGTGTCTGTAAAACGGGAATGGTTGGTCTTCAGGGTCAGGCAGCTGCTTCAGCAAAGCTAGCTGGTCAGAGGGGCTCCAGGGATAATACACCTGTATCTTTCTTATTCTTGTCACACTTCTAGGTCCTGATGGGGTTGGCCGTCTGATGTCTACTGTCAGCTTACTCCTCAAGGGCCAATGTCCCCACTACCCACTATCCACACTATCATGTCAGCTTCTTATGATCTTGTCTGGATAGGATTTAGTGCAATTCTCTTAGGTCAGTAGCACAGGTCACACAAGTAGCTATTCAGTCTGGGTTTGTCTGAGTCTGACCACAGTGTTTACAAGTCCATCTGTTTTGTCTGGGTCTCTGGTTACACTTTGTCAATCAAACATTCATAATACACCTCCCATACTGCTGCACATTCTCAAGCATCATTTATTCACTTGCTATTTTCTTCCCTTGTCTGTGCCTTTTTGTACATCCAAACATTCACACTCTGGTATTTTTGCCTTTTTCAATATTTGTCCCACTTGTTTTACTGCTTCCTTCCTTCTCTGTCTTTTGTAATTTGACACAATTTGCTATACAAATCAATCACACAACTAGAAGCAGGTTCAAACACATTAATGACCAAGCAATCACTTACAATTCCCTTCTAAATTAGGCACCATATCTTACTTTTAACTTCCAATCTTCAATTAAGTACTGTTGCTTTAAAATGCACAAATCTTTCAGCGCGTACCTTACGGATAGAATTACAGAGAATTTTGAGCACAGCTCACACTCAGCAGAGATAAGAGCGAAGGGAGAAGAAAAACTACGCAGCTCCATCCTTCCCCCCTCCCATCAGAATGCAGCGTCGTCCTTCACAGAATTCTGTAGTTCTTTAGACTTATCAAAATCAATTTCTACAAAGAAACTCAAAATCATGGGATTTCACTGTAAGGGCAGATAACTGTATAATGAGATTAACCATGCCTTGCCCTTTTTCTGGCCAAATGCATTCAGGAAACTTTACAATGTAATGCCACATATAACACAAACTATATCATTACTCAATTCATTCAGTCTCAGATGTAGATTTGAAATATCTATAACGCATCTGTCCGGGATTCCACCACAACTAGAAAGGTCACAAATCTCTTGACACAAAAACGATGTGTGATGATTCATTCATACGTGCTCATTCACTGATTTTTTTTTTTTTTTTTTATACTCAATTACTCATCTCTCATCTTATTCAGAGGTTCTCATAGACATATATACAAGGATTCACACAGCCTGCCTATCTTGCACTTTGGATTTGATTACTTTTTCCAGGTTCTTTGCTGCACTACTTCCATATCTATCCTCAATTATATCACATAACCGATTTCCTTCTTCAGGTGTCTTTCCCTGACTGTTCCCCATTTTATCTTTTATTCTTATCCTGTTTCTCTTGTTGTCTTCCTGTTAGTCCCCTGCCTTAGGTGGTGTATTGGGTAAGCTCAAGACTAGGCTCTACTATACCTTGTTACCTTCTTCCTAAGGTGCTAACAGGCTAAATGGAGTGTCTGTTCCTCGGTGTACTACGTGTTTCGTGTACTTATATGCTATGTAGCATCCGAACAGAAATACTCCCACAACACACAGGATTGTAAACAAAGTATCCATCTATCGGGGTTTTCAGTCATATCTTGTCACATTCTCATTTCACAGTCCTGTGCTTATTCAATCACACTCTTATCTGTCACAAGGTTTATCCGTAAAGGGTGTTGATTTAAGCTTAGGCGGTGACCTCCCCGGAAGGACGCAGTCACATGACCCAGTTAGGCAATATCACCACTCTTTGAACGAATACCTACTGTGCAGCTTATTTGTCTACTTTTCACAACCTTTCAAATCAAAGTAGCCATTCAACAACCTCCTCTATTTCTAGTGCGGAATCGTCTATTGTGAAAAACTTGTCCGTCCGGGCTGCGCAGTATGAACTGTTCACCCAGCCTTATATTCCGTAATGTCAGACCTCTCCCATTTTGATTTGCATCAGCTCTTTTTCTAAAAATAGCTGTGCACAGACAGAACCTACAGTAACCTCTCATTCGAGCAGAAATTACATATGCGTGTCACACCCGATTTCCTCAGAGTTCTTATATGGACCTGATTTTACGGCCCCCTCCTCTACTAGATTCCCCTTTATACGGACCTTAGTTATAATGATAGATTATGAAGAGCAGAGAAGAGAAAAATTGATCTCTTACCTGGCCAGGTGTTTAGGTCTGCTGTTCACAATTTCATCAGTAACTGGAGTGGTCTGTAGATCGGGTAGTCTTGGAGAGGTGCCTATATCAGGTCCCTGTTTCGGGCGCCGGGAAACTGTCGGGATCCCTCAGATTACTCTTTCATCTGAAGGACCGATGTTCTTAGGTGTGAAGCACCATATGTCTCTAATCAAAGGCTCCGTCGAGAAGAATAACACAGACACGGGCTGTATAATACCACTCGGGATGCCTCTCAAGACGCCTCTGGCTTATCAGTTAGGCTTCCGTCTTTTAGAGTAAAGAATTTAAACATTTTACAGACATGCGCAGTACAAATGATTTTACAACTTGTTTTCGACAAAGAAAGTCATTTAGGCGAAAAAGCAGAGGTATTTGACCTTGGTTCACAAGGGAGATGTCTGAGACATCTCCTCGAAGAAAAGATAAGGTTTTAAAACAAGAGAATGCAACATAGACAGAACTCAATTTAACTCCTTCAGTTCCTATCACCCCTATCAGTAATTTATTATTTTTCCCCCCTCCCCTTATCTCTACCCACAGGGACTCTACATTTTCATTAGATTCATATATATTATCACGAAGGATGGGTTTTAAGGATGATTTTACATATAAACACACACCTCCCCCTCGCTTATTTGTTCGGTCATTTCTGAACAGACTATAGCCCTGTAAATTAACAGCCCAGTCATGGCTCTCATCCAGCCATGTCTCAGATATCCCCACCATGTCATAATTATGTTCCAACAACATTAACTCCAATTCCTCCATTTTGTTGGCGAGACTTCTGGCATTAGTATACATGCACTTTATGTATCTCTCTGTACCTCTATTCTTTCTTAAATTATTAACTGTTCTAACCCCACCCCCATGCCACCCCCACCCCCAATGTCATTATTTGTGCCCAGGTCTCTATCTGCACTGTCTTCCCCTCCTATAAAAGGAATACCCCCCCCCCGTCCCTAGTTTAAACACTCCTCCAACCTTCTAGCCATTTTCTCCCCCAGCACAGCGGCACCCTCCCCATTGAGGTGCAGCCCGTCCCTAGCGTAGAACCTGTAGCCAACTGAGAAGTCGGCCCAGTTCTGCAGGAACCCAAACCCCTCCTTCCTACACCAATTCCTGAGCCACTTATTAACCTCCCTAATCTCCCGTTGCCTCTCTGGTGTGGCACGTGGTACAGGAACTATTTCCGAAAATACCACCTTGGAGGTCCTTGCTTTAAGCTTGCAGCCTAATTCCCTGAAATCATCTTTAAGGACCTTCCACCTACCTCTAACTTTGTCATTTGTGCCAATGTGCACCATGACCGCTGGATCCTCACCAGCCCCTCCCAGTAATCTGTCAACCCGATCAGCGATGTGTCGGACTCGAGCGCCAGGTAGGCAGCACACCGTTCGATGATCCCTGTCTTTGTGACAGATTGCCCTATCTGTTCCCCTAATAATTGAGTCTCCCACTACCAGAACCTGTCTGGCCTGCCCTGCTCTCCTATTTCCCCCCTTACTGGAGCAGACACTCCTCCGGCTTTCAGAGGACATGCCTTGCTGCAGCAGTGCTACTCCTGCACTAACACTCCCCTCATCTGCCAACTTAGCAAACTTATTGGGGTGTGCCAGATCAGGACTAGCCTCCCTGGTGCTCTTCCCTCTACCCCGCCTTCTAACTGTCACCCAGCTAGCTGCTTCATTGTCCTGCAGCTCCAACCTAGCATCCCCCCCCTCATCTATCCCATTGAGCGTCTGCTCAGTGAGCAGAAGACTCCTTTCCATATTGTCTATGGATCTCAGTGTTGCCAGCTGCACATTTAGATCCAGTATCTGGGCTTCCAAATGCACAACGTGCTCACATCTCGCACAGCAGTATGCACCCTCGACCGGCTGTTGAAGGATTTCATACATGCGGCAAGACGTGCACTGGATGGCATTGGCAATAGTGGAGCACATCCTAATGGAGATTGCACCAGACAATAAGATAAGCAAAAATAAATTAAAAAAAAAAAAAAAAAAAGTATTAATATAACAGCAATTCAGTAAGACCTCCCTTGGAAACTCCCTGAATCTAAAGTCACTGAATTTCAAGTCACACACTTACCACAGTTCGCACTTACACTCAGGTCACACTCAGCTCGTTCACACTCGCTCAGGAAGAAGATTTAAAAGAGTTTTTTTTTTTTTTCCCCCTTTTACCAGCACACCACTTTGCTGCTCAATGCACTTCCAAAGGGCACTTGATTCATTACGACGCATGCGATTCAATCTTATTCTAGTCTTGAACTGGAGTAAGATTTGTGGCAGAAGGTACGCCATGGCCAATCCTGAATTTCATGAGATTTGCCAAGCCCTTTAACACCCCTGCTGTGCCCACTTTTTTTTGGGAGCTGGGCAAAAAATGGTGTGACTTTTCAAAGCTTTTTACACCAGTTTTCTAGTTTAAAAGCTTTGATATATTTGGCCGTTAACTTTTATTTATTTTTTTTACCTATTCTTTACTAGAACAACTTGTGTGCTTTGGGTTGTTTTGCGACTTGACCCCCAAGTTCTCTTGACATTCAGCTCTTGGATGAATGTCCTGGAAATTTCCTTTAGATTTTGCTGATAAAATTCAGAATTCGCTATTCCATCAGTGATCTAAAGCCATCCTAGCCTACACAATACATCATACAGATTCTATGAGGGTTTATGCTGTAATGCTGTTTTTTTCTTTGTCCAAGCATACATATCTCATTTAAACCAAAAAGCACAATTTTTGTGTCATCCATACACAAAACATTACTCCAGTAGCCTTCTGGCTTGTCCAGGAAATCTTTAGCACACTGTAGTCGGGCAGCAATGTTCTTTTTGGAGAGCAGTGGCTTTCTCCTACCTTGCACACCATTGTTGTTCAGTGGACTCGTGAACTTTAGCATTATTTAATGTGAGAGAAGTTGCTTGGAAATTACCTTGGTTTCCTTTGTGACCTCAATGACTAGTACAATGAATTGCAAAATTATTCCCCCCTCCCCCCTTGGCGTTTTTTGTGTTTCCAACCTGTAATTTCACTGTATTTTTTTAAGGTTTGCATGAGTTCATGTAAAGAACATACATACAACTGTGAACATTTTTCTTTTTATTGTGAAGTAAACAACAAATAGAACAAAATAACTGAGAAATTCTGTGTGCATAACTGTTCTTCCCCTTAAAGTCAGTACTTTCTAGAGCATCCTTTTGCGGCAATTACTGCTGCAAGTTGCTATGGATAAGTCTATATGAACTTTCCACATCTCGCCACTGGGAGTTTTGCCCATTCCTTAAGGCAAAACTGCTCCATCTCCTTCAAGTTAGCTGGGTTCCTCTGGCGAACAGCAATCTTCAAGTTTGACCACAGATTCTCAATTGATTTAAGGTCTGGACTTTGACTAGGCCCCTGCAAAACATTTACATGATTCTCTTTAAACCATTCAAGTGTTGCTTTAGCAGTATGCTTTGGATCATTGCCTTGTTGGAAGGTGAACCTCCGTCTCAGTCTCAAATCACTGACAGACTGAAACAGGTTTTGCTCAAGAACATCCCTGTATGTCGCACCATCCATCTTCCACTGGACTTGAACCAATATCCCTGTTCCTGCTGTCGAAAAAACATGGTGTCCTAGGGGCGATGAGCTGTGGTGGTTTGGTGCCAGACATAGCGTTTACCTTAGTGGCCAAAAAGTTCAATTTTGGTCTTATATGACCACAGCTCCTTCCTCCATACCTTTGGGGAATGTCCTACATGTCTTTTGGCAAACTGAAAATGAGCAATGCAATTTTGTGTGTAACTAAAGGCTTTCTTTTTTTTTTAGTCCACTCTTCCATAAACGCCACCTCTGGAATGTATTGCTTATTGTGGTCACATGTATAGATACTCCTGTTTCTGCTTGGCAACTCTGCAGCTCCTTTAGGGTTATCTTTGATGTGTGTGCTGCCTCTTTGATTAATGCCCTCCTTGCCCGGGTTGAGCGGCTCTCTCTTGGCAGGTTTGTTGTGGTAGCATGTTCTTTCAATTTGATAATGGATTTCATGATGCTCCGGGGAATCATCAGAGATTGGGATGTTGTTCTCAACAACTTTGTCCCTGACTTGTTTGGAGATCTCCTAGGTCTTCATGGTGGTGTTTGGTTAGTGGAGCCTCTTGCTTAATGGTGTTGCAGGCACTGTGGCCTTTCAGAAAAGGTATGTATATACTGATAATCCATGAGACACTTAGATTGCACACAGGTAGACTTCCTTTCACTAAGCATGTGACATGAAGTTAATTGCTTGCACCAGAAATGTTTAGGGGCTTCACAGCAAAAGGTGTGAATACAAATTCACATACCAATTTTTAGTTATTTGATCCCATAAATTTAATTTTTGCCTATATTTTTCACACTTCATTTCACCTACTTAGACTATTCAGTGCTCACACACAAATCGGATTACAAAAATATTTTAAAAAAAAAGTTGTTGTAATGTAACAAAATAGGTAAAAAGCCAAGTGGCTGTGGGGTGGGGCAAAAAGGTTTACCCATACAGGCCTCCAGACAAATGCACCGGTTTTTATGCAGAAATTTTCTGCATACGTGTGCACATAGTCTTAGGGTTCAGGCTCCACCAATCCACAGACCGTATACAAATGGAAAGAAATTCAAGACCATTATTACTCTTCAGCAGTGGCTGACCAACGAAGATCACTCTTCCGCGCATTCCCAGACACATAGAAAATAGCTTGAAATGCAGAATTTTCTGCAAAATTAATGAGTTTGCAGTTTTTTTACCGCGAAGCGTTTTTTTTGCGGAAAAGAACGCATCAATATGCACAAAAAGTGCAAAATGTATTAAAATGAATGGGAAGCTTCTTTTAAGCGTTTTTTGAGCGGATTTTTTGGTAAATCCGCAGGAAAAGCGCAAAAAAAAACACGCTGTGTGTGAACACAGCCTTAAGGCTATGTGCCCACGTATGCAGAAAATTTCTGCATGAAAACCGGACTCCTTCCCAGAAAACGCACGTTTTTTTCCGCACCTTTTTTGCGCGTTTTCCATGCGTTTTTGCTGAAAAAAAACCGCGCATTTTTGATGGTTTTTTTTCTGCGCGTTCTCAGACACCTAGAAAATAGCTAAAAACGCGGACTTTTCCGCAAAATTAATGAGCATGTCTAATTGAATTAAATGGCATTAACTTGAATTCACTGAATTTTATCATTCACATACAGTAAGAGAATACATACTTTTGATTGTTGATGAAAATACCAGCCTACAAATGTATGCAAATAATCTAATGCATGCAAATAACCCTATGGCTTCCTTTATTCCAATGACAGCTCAGCATGAGCTGACTGCCTGGAATAGTATTCCCGCATTGGAATCATTGAACAATCATATTTTTGCTACATCTGCTCATAGTTTAGTGCTGGTATTATCATTTATATTAACATGTATTTATTCTTACAGGGTAGGAAGTAGCAATTTTGTATGTGGCAGTAGATCAAGATTGCCTTTTATCAGAGAATTCAGAACAATTAGGGATATTCATCAAAACTAGCATACCTTATACAGTCATTGACGAAAGTGTTGAACGTGAAATTGTTCCAGAAAAGGAAGTAATTCTCCCAAAAGATTATTGCAATCATATGTTTTCTTATACTCGTTTATTTCCTTTGTGTTTATTGGAACAACACAAAAACACAGAGGGAAAAAAAGGCAAATGGGACATAATTTAACACAAAATCCCAAAAATCGTCCTGACAAAATTGTTGGCACCCTCAACTATACCCATTCTCGACCTTGGACGCACTCAGTACGTCCTGGTTGGGAAGTGCTTCCCAACCTCAGACATACTGAATACATCCAGGAGATTTTGTGCGGACAGCAGAGGGAGGGAGCCCTGTTGTGAATTCACTTTCTGGTCTACCTCTGGTTGCTGGCGAGGGTGGTGGAGCTGGTTGTATTGACAGAGGAGTCGTGAGTTCTCTTTCCGGGCTTCCTCTGGTGGTTGCAGGAGGTAATGAAGCTGATCTAATTAGCAGAGACCTGCCACCTGATAATGAGGACGACGATTGGACATCTGGAGTCTCTGACTGGATTTAAGACAGCCGACTCCCTCTGTCCCTGCTGGTGATTTTTCCTGCCTCCTGAGGTCCTAGTTTACAGTTTAGTCCCTGCATTCTCAAAATAAGTGTTCTTTGCTATTGTTCACATTTTAATTGGTTTTGTCTATTCAGTTTTGTGTGGTCAGCCAGCCCCGACTGGGGCTGTGCTGAATTTCCATCTTTGTTACTGTTTGTGCCAGTTTGCTTTTTGTCCCTTATTAGATTGGCCTCTTTTTGCTCTGTTTTCAGAATATGCTAATATAGTGGGTGAAGTTTAGTGACGTCAGGGTTTTTTTTGCTATCAGAAGTGTTGGACATTTTTGCAGGGTTTTTTGGCGTGATGGCAGACAGAGTCTTTCCTTTCCTGTCCTTTCTGGTTAGTGTGGGCCCCATCGTTTGCTCAGCCTATTTTCCTACCTGTGTTTGTGTTTTCATCTTGTCTCACCGACAATATATGTTTGGGGGCTATCTATTCCTTTGGGGTCTGCTCTGGGGCAGTTAGTTTTCCCCTTTTCTTGCTTTGGGCTTATTTGGTCCTCCGGCTGTGTCGAAGCATCTAGAATCATCATAGGTACGCTCCACGGCTACTGTTGGTTGTGTGGATAGGATCAGGGGTCTGCAATCCACTTAGTTACCAACCTCTCTGGTTTTCTGTGGCTTAGCTTGGTCTTGTTTTCCTCCTCGGTGACCCAATCATAACAGAGCCCCTTGTACCCTCAGATCGGCACCACCGTTAAATCATTGCAAGGGCCCAGTCATTGCCATGGTGACCCAATGTTGTCATGACAACATCCGGGCCACCAGGCTCTAGAAAGTTAAGTAGATCATGCGCAGTGCATGATCAAACAAACTTGTGTCAGTATAGAACTGACAGTTACAAAGCATAGCAATGCTACTGCATTGCTATGCTTTAAAACTGCGATTAGACTGCCACTATGGAGCTTCTTTTTTTACACATCTGCGTGGATTGGTCACGTGTATATATAAGGCTCTTAGTCATCATTGATGCCATACACCTGGAAGAAGGCACCACACCGAAACGCGCGTTGGGGTGGGTGGAGCCATAGTTCTTCAGGTTAATTCCACAGGCATACATGTATTAACTTTTACCGATGTTCTGTTCTGTTACTTTCCTTTTTTTATTGTGGTGGTTTAGCCTCTGGGGATTCTACTTGTGCTCCTAGTATAGATTCACCCTTTGGAACATACTTTTCCTTATCTACATTATCTACCTAGGTATATTTGTTAGCACAATGCACTTGCACTTTTTTAGCAGACTCCTGTTTAAAACTTACATATTTGGTCTGTGGTTTTACTTTGCCTGTCTGGTAACTATGGCTCTACTTATTTGGTTTACCACTGTCATTTCCCTGTCTTTTCAAATGTTGGTATATCATGTTTTATTTTTATCTTAATAAAGTTTCTTACTTTTAGTATGTTGGTTTTTGAGTTGTGCTTTCTATTTATATGATTTTCATTACCTTTGCACTTAACCTCTTCAATACATCTTTGCACCTCTGTATGCTACTTACCATGATTATTTGTGGGTGCTGGTCTGGTATATTGGTTTTTATTGAATTTTTTTGTTCATTCTGCCTTCCAAAAATTGAAATAGAAACCGATCAAAAATGTCATATGTCTGAAAATGGTACCAATGAAAGTGTCAACTCATCTCGCAAAAAACAGGCTCTCATATGACACGGTCAGCCAAAATATGGAAAAATTATAGCTATGAAAATATTTTTCATAGCTATAATTCATAGTTTTTGCAAAGACAGCATTTTTTAGTGTGTGACAGAAGCCAAATATAAAAACCCGATATAAATCTGGTATTGCTGTAATCACACTGACCGGAAGAATAAAGTAATCTAATCACTTATACTGCACGAGGAACAGTGTAAAAAAAATGCAAACAGTTCTTCACCTGCTTTGTTCATTCTGATTTCCAAAGATCGCACTAAGGCTTGGCTCACATTTATCCTGAGTTTTGCGCTGAGCGCTTACATTGGGGTTTTCGTGTAAATCTCTGAAATACGTGATTCATATGGAACCCCCAGTGGAAGATTCCCTATAATGAGTCAGATGGGGGCACTATGGATGCCGTCTGGCCTGCATAAATGTGTCATCGGCAACAATTTTGTGCACCTCTGAAAGAAAGTGCACCGCTAAACAGAGACAAGACGGGTTTCAGAGTAACCCTGCAGCCTCATGGTGAATGGATCCTATGGAAATTTCATCTGAATCACATCACTCAAAGATTTAGATGGAAACCCCAGTATAAGTGCTCAGTGTAGAGGGCAGGATAAATGTGATCGAAAATGCTATTTAAAATTTTCCCAGTAAAAGCTTCAACTCAATTTTGAAGAAAAGCAAGTCCCCATTCAGGTCCGTCATTTGTTAGTGGAAATAAAGGGGGATCCCACATTATTGGCAGTACAAATTCTCTGGAAAAGTGAAATGGCTCCTTGTCCCCAAAAGAAAACCAACTAATTCTGCATTCCCAAATTCAAATGCCCCTCTCCCTTCTGAACTCTACACTGAGCCTAAACCACATTTAGCATCCACATGTTTGGCATTTTTGCAGCGATGAGAGCCCATCTAATTTACAGGTGCATGTCCCCAGAAGCTTGAGCTGGGCACTGCAACATACTAGTCACTACAACGCACTGGGCACTACAACCAACGTACTGATCACTACAAAGCCAGTTGGCAATTTTCACTCAGTAACATCTGCTGCTTGTTTCTGGAAAACACCCTTGGAGTCAAAATCGTCACTACACCTGTAGATAAATTCCAAAAGGGATAACATTTCCAAAATGAGGTCACTTGAAGGGGATTTTGCTTTTTTAGCACTCTTATGGTCTTTGTATATGGAGTCCGCAATCTATTCTAGGAAAATATGTGCTCCAGGAGGCAAATAGCGCTTAGTCCCTCCTTAGTCTTGCCGTATTTCTAAGCAGTATTGTACAGCCACATATGCGGTATTGCCACTGTCCGCAGAAATTGTGGGACAAATTTTGGTGACATTTTTACAGATTTCTCATTGTGGAAATGTAAAATCTGGGGCTAAAACCAAATTTTCGTGGTAAAAAAGTAAATTATTTTTTCTTCACTGCCCAATGGTATAAAATTCTGTAACGCACACACCTGTGGTGTCAACATAATCACTGCACCCATAGACTAATTCATTGAGAGGTGTAGCACCTGGTGATTCCTGGTGTTAACCACACATCTAGATAAGTTCCTTGGAGGGTCTACTTTCCAAAATGGTGTCACATGTGTGTGTTTTCCATTGTTTGGCACAACAGGGCTCTCCAAGCGTGACATGGCATCCACTAATTATTGTAGTAAATATTACATTTAAAAAAGGCAAATGGCAATCCTTCTGGGCCCTGCCGTGCACAAAAACATTAGTTTTTCCCCACATATGGGGTATCAGCATACTCAGGAGAAATTGCACAACAAATTTTATGGTACAATTTCTCCTGTTCCTGTGGGAAAATGCAACATTTTTGTGTGAAAAATGTGATTTTTATTTTTAAAGCTCAACGTTATACACTTATGTCAAGCACCTGGGGGTTCAACAAATTTTGTGGTGCCATTTTTTTCTGATACCCATGTGAAAATTAAAAAATTTGGGTCTAAAGTAAAATTTTTGTGAAAAAAAGTAAAATGTTCACTTTTTCCTTCCAGATTCCATTAATTCCATTAATTCCTGTGAAGCATCTGAAGGGTTAATAAACTTCTGAATGTGGTTGTTCGGGTCTAGGGGGTTCGGCTGAACAGTTAAAAAAAAGAAAGTTTGTGATCAAATGCCAAAACAGTTCCCGGACCCCATTCACTTTAATTGGGGTCCCGAACATCCACTGTTTGCCATGCTGACACGTGCATGACAGCTGAGGAAACGCTGCTTCTGATCAGGGGTAAAATCATTACCACCGGTCAGACAGGCGCGGTTCCAACACTGTCAAATGACAGCGTGAGCCCGCAGATGTAATCGGAGATTTAAAGTTTACCTCCGGTCACTGGCATGGGCTAAATGGACTACTGCTTCCATCAGCCTATGCCTGGTGCCGCTAATAACAGCGAGAGCACGAACAACTGATGGGAATATTCATCAACCGGTGCTTCTGCTCTAAATAAATAATTTTGGCTGTGTTTTTTTATTAAGTCCTTTAATTGAAAGAATGACACAGATGCGACCATCCAGTCTGAGAACCACTGGGAGAATGAGTTGCGTGCTCAGCATAAGTGACTAGCGGTGATGTCATTGACAATACCTCCGGTCACTGAGGCTGCTTTCCCAGCTGGGACAATGAACTGCGGTGACCTCGGTGAGATACCGGCACGGTTCAGAGAGTTCACCGCAGTTCACTGTGAGAAATTTCTCCCGGTGAACTGTGGTGAACTCACCGCTGCACCGTGAGGCTTTTTCTCATTGTGCTAGCAGATTCTCACTGAGGTCACCGGAGTTCAGGGGCTCAGCTGGGAACGCAGCCTCAGTGACCGGATAGAACCTCAATGACCTCACCGCTGCTCACTGAAGCTGCACTCGTAACAGCTCAATCATCGGTGGTTCTCAGCCTGGATGGTCGGGTCTTGGCACCATCCAGGTTGAAAACTGTTTATCCCCAGACATGGATGATGGGACAGAAGTATGGACAGGTGAGGGATACAGTTGTTTTTTATTTTATTACAGGAGACTATAGCTTCAATGGAAGGGCGAATGATGTGAGTATGGTTTCATCTAAAATCATTAAAAAGTCTATATTTGGAATTGAGAGTCCTCAGTGGTTGATACCTTTTAATGGCTAACTGAAAAGATGGTAACAAATTGCAAGCTTTCGAGACTACTCAGGTCTCTTCATCAGGCATATAGACTAATACAACATCTGAAGAATCACATATCTATACACAACACAGCACAGAAAGAAATAATGTAATAGATAAGAGAAGTGATGTGAAGCAGAACTGTCATTATGGGAGAGTGATAAACAGTTGTGTCCAACAATATTGGAACAGTTCGTTGATAAGGAGCGATCGTTTTATTGTCCTCTGATTGGGTTCTGATTCTGTGTTGTGATGCCCCCACAAGGTCTAAAGAGCAAATCCCATAATTGATGTAAAAAGACCTAAATCCATGTGACACATTCATTCCTGCACTGTGTCAAAGGTTGTCATAAGTTTATTCTCCCAGACTCTTCTGTCTCTCTGAGACTTGAAGTTAGCTTTCAATACAAGTGATTTCAGGTCCATAGTGCTGTGATCAGGCATACAAAAACGTTTGGCCACAGGTAGATCCATTCTTTTTTCTTATTGTGTGGCGGTGAGAATTCATCCTTGTTCTAAAGCTTTTGCCCTGTCTCCCCTACATACAGACTCCCAGTTGGATATTTAGTACAAATAATTAAGTACACCACATTAGATGTGATGCAGCTGAAAGTACCTGGGATCTTGTAGTCCTGATGTGAATTGGGGATCTTTATCTTGTCCGTGGTCAATATAAATGGACAGGTTTTACATCTTTTCTGGTTGCAAGGAAAGGTTCCTGCAGCTGTTGGAGAGGACAGGGAGCTTCTAACAGATGTGCCTTTACTGGGTGGCTGCAGGTTGCTGTTTTTTAGGCTGGGGGGGGCAATATCAATGGCCCCTTATCAGCCTGATAATACCAACATCCAGCTGTCTGCTTTTGCAAGGCTGGTTGTCAAAAATGTTAAATAATTTTTAAAAAACAGCATGGGGGCCCATTTATTCTTGATAACCAACCTTGCTAACACTGACAGCTGAGGGTTGCATCCCCCAGCTGTCAGTTTTGCCTGTCTGGTTATCAAAAATACCGGGAAACTCATGCTGTTTTTTAAACTATATACTTAGAGCACAGGCGCTGGCTGATGAACTTTCATTCTCTTTTATTGGTGGCATCAGACATAGACTGATGGGAGCAGTAGTCCCATCAGCCCATGCAAGTGATCTGAGGTAAACTTTATACCTCTGATCACAGCTGCGGGTTCATGCTGTCATGTGACAGCGTGGGAACCACGGCTCTCTGACAGGTGGTAATGATTTTTACTGCCGATCAGAAGCTGTGTTTGCCGCGCTGTCATGAACATGACAGCGCGACAAACACCAGGTGTTTGGGGTGGCCGAACCCAAACAGTAACACGGACTTCCTGGTGAAGTCCATGTTCGGGGTCTGTGTCAGAACAGTAGGTGTTCTGTTCGGACGCCGAACATTGCTGTTCTGGTTCGACCATCTCTAGTTTTGAACACCTTGAGGGGTGCAGTTTTGAGAATGGTGTCACTTTTGAGTATTTTCTGTCATTTAAGCCCCTCAAAGTCACATCAAATGTGAGGTGGTCCCTAAAAAAAAAAATGGTTTCGTAACTTTTGTTGGAAAAATGAGAAATTGATTGTCAACTTTTAACCCTTATAACTTCCTAACCCCAAAAAAGTTTCAAAAATTGTGCTGATGTAAAGTTGACATGTGGTAAATGTTACATATTAACAATTTTATGTGACCTACTGTAACGCTCTGATTTGAGGACATAAAAATTAACAGTTTTAAAATTGCAAAATTTTCCACATTTTCAGTAAATTTCCGATATTTTCACAAATAAATGCAAGCCATATAAAACAAATTTTACTGCCACCGTGAAGTACCATATGTCACAAGTAAAAAGTCCCAGAATCGGTGGGATCTGATCAAGTGTTCCAGAGTTAAAACCACATAAAGTGACCCTGGTCAGAATTGTAAAATTTGTCCCAGTCATGAAGGTGAAAACAGGATTCGTGGTGAAGGGGTTAACCTATGCAATTATGCAATTGGTTCATACAAAAAGCAGTTCCAAATAAACCACTTCTAAAGACATAAATACCCAGAAATGTATGAATGATTTGCAATCATCATTCGCCCCAATCTTCTACCTCTCCTGATTTAGTTTTGAAACATAATATTACGTCGGAAAGTGCCCTTGATGTAGCCACACACTATACATGAAGTATACACTTGCACAAACGGCAGCAACCCTGGCACACATTGCAAACACATTTCCTCCAGTGGTGCTCATATCTGACCATCCAAAATGATTGTTTGACACTTTTTACTATATTCTCAAATCTAAAGTGCAGTTTTCTATGACCAACCTCAGCACCGACAATATGTCTACTTATTTCAAAGAAAAAAATGACCATAGAGTGACTGCAGACTTTTTGCAGAAAACTGGACAACCCCCTTTAAAAAGATGGGAGATTCCCCCATCTCGAGAAAAAAAAGTTTGATCTCCAGAATGAACATGGCTTCTTTACTATGAGAATTATTATTCTGTGTAATAGTCTATTTCAGGAGCTGTTGACAGAGGGAACAGGATTACAGAAAACATCAATGCTTACTATATGTAAATGTAAAAAATCATGCTCTGAATGTTGATCTAGATTATGGTTAGTAAAAGGTTCAGTTGGTACTATTGGTTGCCATGTATGTTTTTTTTTACTTTCCTCTAGATCTTCCCAAACTTTTTCTAATGACCTCTATAGATGGAGTAACATAATGCCTGGGTCTCACCATACATAACACAATGGTGTCCTGACTTCCCCATCTGTAGAGGAAGTCCAGACACGAATTAATGAAATCTTTCAATTTTCCTTTTGTTGTCTTCTGAACCTAATAAAATACATATACAATTATTCAATTATGTTGCTAATCCAGAGACTGTTGCAGCTGTACAAAGGACAGAACTCCCCAACATTACTGGCTAGAGCTGTCACACTGTGACGGTCTTCAGTAAGGAACTGTCTCTGGACCTGGGTCCTTAACTATCCCTGTCCCAGGGGTACTCTTAAAGGTAGAGAGGCCCGAGTCTCCGACCTTACTATGCACCTGTAAAAACCCTAATCTGTCCCCTCGCCCATCCCATGAGGCATTGGACAGAAATGAAAGGTAAACCAGACACAAAGCCAAAACAGGGATAACATAAAACCTCTATCATACAAAAGCACTAACCAACAAATGCTCGCCAGAATTTAGATACAAGCTGGGTGCTCCGATCTTACACCATATCGGAGGGAACCCTGTGAAGTTTCCCAATCTTGTTGACAAACACCTGAGCCAGTGTCTTAGCATTAGGGAAAGCAAGTAATGCAATGAAGTGCGCCATTTTACTGAACCTATCCACCAGAACTAAGATAACAGTCTTAGTAGAGGAGGAATGAAGATCTGTAATAAAATCCATGGATAAGTGTGTCCATGGCCGGTCGGGTTTGGTTAATGGTAGGAGAGCCCCAGACATGTGGGCTCTTAAAGCACGCACAGAAATTACAGGAAAATACGAAGTCGACAATATCCTGATGCAACTTTGGCCACCAAAAAACAAGAAAGGAGGTCCAAGCTTCCTGTACCACCTGGGTGACTAGCGAGAACCGAGCTATGATGTGCACCCAAAACCTAGATTACCTGGGGAAGGTAAGGGACTGCTCTGCTTATTATTTTACCAGTATAAAATCTTTTTTGCACCACTTTTTTTAAAGTGGAAAACCCCTTATGAGCAGTGAATTTTTAGATGACATTTAGCAGATTTATAGCGTAAATTAGGTGGAAAAAGATAAACTTTACGCTGCGTAATAATATATATCTTATAGCCATAGAAAATGATTGGTCCAAACATTTAAACACATAGAAAAAATAGTAGAGTGATGTATTTCCATTTTTATAACCATGCAGATTTATTAGCTTATACGTAAATACTCGGGATCTCAGTAAAAGGGATGCTGTTATTTGCTCAAAAGATCAAAAGACAGCAGTTTTCACCAAGCAGAATAGAAATGTTTCATCATTTAGATTTTAGTTCTCATTTGTAATATCTATAACTTCCAGAAGATGTCGCTATTTCACACAGTAAAAACATTTTAGTATCTAGCTGTAACATTTTTGATGTAAAATCCTCACTGCTGGAAGAATACGGAGAAATGCCAGGTTCGCTGGTGAATATTTCCCTAACCTTAAAAAATGAAAGATAACGTGAATGATTGCAATTGACTATAATGCAATAATGGAGCTGAGTAATTGATGTACACACGTGGTCAAAATTGTTGGTACCAATCGTTTAATGACAGAAAAACCCACAATAGTCACAGAAATAACTTGAATCTGACAAAAGTAATAATAAATCAAAAATCTATGAAAATAAACAAATGAAAGTCAGACATTGCATTTCAACCATGCTTCCACAGAATTTAAAAAAAATTAAAACTCATGAAATAGGCCTGGACAGAAATGATGGTAGCCTTAACTTAATATTTTGTTGCACAACATTTTGAGGCAATCACTGCAATCAAACGATTCCTGTAACTGTCAATGAGACTTCTGCACCTCGTGACAGGTACTTTGGCCCACTTCTCAAGAGCAAACTGCTCCAGATGTCTCGTGTTTGAAGGTTGCCTTTTCCAGACTGCATGTTTCCGCTCTTTCCAAAGATGCTCAAAAGGATTTAGGTCAGGGCTCATAGAAGGCCACTTCAGAATAGTCCAATGTTTTCCTCTTAGCCATTCTTGGGTGTTTTTAGCTGTGTGTTTTGGGTTATTATCCTGTTGCAAGATCCATGACCTGCGACTGAAACCAAGCTTTCTGACACTGGGCAGCACATTTCTCTCTAGAATCCCTTGATAGTCTTGAGATTTCATTGTACCCTGCACAGATTCTAGACACCATTTGCCAGATGCAGCAAAGCAGCCCCAGAACATAACAGAGCCTCCTCCATGCTTCACAGTAGGGACAGTGTTCTTTTCTTGATGTGCTTCATTTTTCCATCTGTGAATATAGAGCTGTTGTGCCTTACCAAAAAGTTCAATTTTTGTCTCAACTGTCCATAGGACATTCTCCCAGAAACTTTGTGGCTTGTCAACATGTAGTTTGGCAAATTCCAGTCTGGCTTTTTTATGATTTTTTTTTTCAACAATGGTGTAGTGTCCTCCTTGGTCATCTCCCATGAAATCCACTTTGGCTCATACAGCAACAGATGGTGCGATCTGACATGGATGATTCTTGAGCTTGAAGTTCACCTTTAATCTGTTTAGAAGTTTTTCTGGGCTCTTTTGTTACATTTGTATTATCCGTCTCTTTGATTTGTCATTAATTTTCCTCCTGCGGCCACATCCAGGGAGGTTGGATACTGTTCCATGGAGCTTAAATTTCTGAATATTATGTGCAACTGTAGTCACAGGAACATCAAGCTACTTGGAGATGGTCTTATAACTTTTACCTTTAATATGTTTGTCTATAATTTCCTTTCTAATCTCCTGAGACAACTCTTTCCTTCGCTTCCTCTGGTCCATGCTGAGTGTGATATACACCATGTCACCAAACAGCACAGTGAGTATCTGTAGCCCTCTATACAGGCCCACTCACTGATTCCAAGATTGTAGGTCTTTTTTATTATTATAAAATCCTTCACGACGTTACACAACAGAACAAACATAGAACAAAAACTCCAATCAGAAACAATATGACAAAATCAGACACAAACACAAAGAAATAAACCAGAAATGGAAACAATAAGGGAAATTCTCGACCTACAAAACGGGAAAAGAAAATTAAATTAAAGAAACAAGAAATTAAAAACTAAAAAAAAAAAAAAAAAAAAAACGAAAAAGGGAACAAAATTGCAATAATTACACCAGCACCCACTTAAAATAATAAATAAATAAAACCATGTAAAACCCCCGACCCAGCTCCATTCACACTATTATATACAACCCTGAACTACATTTACACCGTCCTATATACAATACTATATACACTATATACAATATAAACATATGACACCAGTCCGAATATTGTACAAGACACCAGAACACACCTAATACCCTCTGGTCCCACTGCCTTACCTCACAGCCTCCCCCTTACACCGCCACATTCACACTTACAACAAACCTAATTACAAACATAGTATACAAAATTAACAAAATTTATATATTTTTTTTTTCCTTTTTTTCCTTTTATTTATTTTTTTCTTTTTTCTTGGGATTTTTTTTTTTTTTTACACTATATATAAAACACACATCTACTCTAACTATCCCACCACCCCTGATCCAGCTCTGGCCACAAAGTTCAAGATTTCTCCGAGCTAGGATCAGGCCCCAAAGTTTTTCCCCAGGCGGGGCCTGGACCAGGCCAGTTCAGTCTCTTATCACCGCTGTTGAAAACCCCCCCATCCCCCCAATCCCCCCACCCAACCTAACTAAGACCCTCTATTATACACAATATATACAATACATACATTACACTATATACAATATATACATAAACCAACGTTACAGAACATAACCTACGTACTCACCACTTAAGGCTCAAGTTCGATGCTTGCAAACCTTCTATTCAGGAGACTGAAATTCAAAACAAAACTCTAGAGTGAAAAGGCATCAGCCCACCACCAGGATATAGGAGTACTAACGGACTAAGGCACCCCGAAGGAGAAACCCCTCCAGAGATGGGCCGCCCTCCGGGCACCCAGTCTTTCATACTCCAGAGAACGGACCTTCACTAGGGCACCTAGGATGCTGCTATAAACTTCGTCTACACGGAGGATTTTACTCTGCGTCAAAACTAAAACTCGTGCGTTCCACGTGAAGTACCTGACCACTGCGCTGACTATAAATAAAGTGACTCTGTCCCTTCTCCCGAGGTCTCCGAACGCTCCATAGGCCCACTCGGCATAGGACAGAGTAGCCAGCCGCGGCCAACCAATGGAAGCTCCCACCCTGTTGTACACCTCTGTATTAAAGGGACAATGAAGCAGGAAGTGCTCCATGCTTTCCAGCATGTTAGCACAAGCCTCACGGGGGCAATTCCTGTCCTCGGAGCTCCTGTACTTCAGATTGTCCCTCACATACAACTTACCTTGGAAGCAGCGCCAAGTCAAGTCCCAGTACTTCTTGGGGATCCTATTAGAATTTAACAAACTCAACCCAACCTCTAGATCCCGACTTGGGCAGTCCTTGAGGACCAATGGACTCTGAAAATGCGAAAGCAAGACCCGCATGTCGAGGAGTTTCCTCGGGAGGGACCTCACCTCCCACATTCCCAGACCCCACCGGCGCATCATCTTCAGAACCGGGGTAACATAAGCCGGGAGATGCCCATGCGGTGTGCGAAGATCCTTCAATCTTCCCCCTGTCTCCCATTCCTGGAAGAAAGGCTGAAACCATCCCTTGCAGGAGAATATCCACGGAGGAGCCCTCTCTTTCCAGAGGTTTGCCACGTTGACCTTCAAAAAGGTGTTCACTAGGAACACCACGGGGTTCACCATATTCAACCCCCCTAGTCTCCTCGTGCGGTAAGTGACCTCCCGCTTGACTAGGTTCAGTCTATTCCCCCATAACATCTGAAAGAACAGACTGTAGACCCGAGTCCAGAGAGGCTCTGGCATGACACAGACGCTGCCCAGGTAGATTAGTAAGGGGTGCAGGAAAGCTTTGCACAGGCCAACCCTTTCCCTCAGGGTCAAAGACCAACCCTTCCATTGGTCCACTTTTTGAGCGACACCTTTGATTCTGCCTTCCCAGTTTTTCGTGGGGTAATCACCCTGACCAAATTCGATGCCTAGGACTTTGGCGTGTTCTTGGGGTTCGGGGAGGGTGTCCGGAAGATCAAACCCGGGATCCCCGCCTCCCAGCCAGAGACTCTCACACTTGTCCTGGTTGACCTTGGACCCGGAAGCCTCCTAGTAGCTCTCCACTTCTGACATCACCACCATCGCCTCCTCTCGCAAAGAAACAAAAACGGTGACATCGTCCGCGTAGGCCACTACCCTCAGGATAGCCTCTGGCTCCACCCCGCCCATCCTCACCCCCGCCAACGGTCCACACTCGATCCTTCTGAGGAAGGGATCGATCGCAAACGCGTACAGCAATGGGCTATGAGGGCAGCCCTGATGGACACCAGATCCTACCCTGAAAGGTTGTCCAATCCACCCATTTACCAGAGGGAAAGTCTCAGCCCCAGCGTATAAGGTCTTAAGCCAGTCCACAAACCCCCCCAGGCAGACCGTACCTCAAAAGAGTGGACCAGAGGTACTCGTGGTCAACCCGGTCAAAAGCCTTTGCCTGATCCAGGGTCAGCAGGAACCCCTTCCAAAGGCCCGCCCTGCCTTGCTCCACGGCCTCTCGGACACCCAGAACAGCACTGAAAGTGCTACGGCCAGGAACGCAACAGTTCTGAGCCTCTGAAAGCAGCCGCGGCGCAAACTTCACCAGCCTGTTGAAAAGTATCTTAGCCAAAACCTTATTCGGCAACATAGAGAAGTGCTATGGGACGCCAATTCTCAATGCGTGACGGATCCTTACCCTTTGACAAAATGATCAAAGCTGACCTCCTTAATGATCTCGGCAGGGTGCCCGAGGAGAGACACTCATTAAACACCTGAGTCAAGAGGGGAAGCAAGGAGTCCCTAAAGGTCCTAAAGAACTCGGATGTTAAGCCATCCGGACCTGGTGATTTTTTGGGCCTGAGCCCATCGATCGCCAGTCTCACTTCCTCTTCTTTGATCGCTTCTGCCAAAACGTCCAGCGAGAGGTCAGCCCCTGGCTCCGGAACAGCTTCAGCTAGGAAAGCCGACATCCTGTCACGATCCAGTTCCCTCCTTCCCAAGAGGTGTGAGTAGTATGAACTGACGACCTCCAAGATCCCTGATCTGGACCTCTTCAAGGATCCCGTACTGTCCATCAGCCCCGTCACTATCTTACTATTCACTGACATCTTGCAGCTTCTGTAAGGGTCGGGCGAGTAGTACTTCCCGTAGTCCCTCTCAAAAACCAAAGATGCGTGCCTATTGTACTGACACCTCTTCAGCAAGGACTTCACACCAGAGATCTCCTCGCGGCTACCTCCAGTCGAGACAAGATACTCGAGTCTCCTCCTCAGGCTCTGATACAGGCGATCCCTGTTCAGGCTTCTGAGGTTCGAGAGTTGCCGGAAGAATTTCGCCACCCGATGTTTGAACATCTCCCACCACTCTGACTTAGTGTTACTTAGGCCCAGCAGCGGTACCTGGCTCTGAAGAAAATCCTCAAAAGACCGTCTTACAGCTTCTTCCTCAAGGAGTGATGAATTCAGCTTCCAATAACCTCTTCCCATCCTAGGAGTCTCTGTAACGTTCAGAGAAAACATAATCAAACAGTGGTCGGAGAACTCCACCTCCACAACCGACAACGGCGGTCTATCCTAGACCTGCACTGACTACCTCTAAAAAAGGTGAATCCCGTGCTGCCTGTGTTGTGCCGGATGTGGACATCCACTAGGCGTGCCTCACTTACTATCCTGTTTAGCGCGACGCAATCATAAGTCAGCCGGTCCCCAGAACCTCCTCTATCACAGGGTCTCGTGACGTTGTTGAAATCCCCTCCAAAGACCACCTGCCGACTTGAAAATAAGAAAGGTTTGATCTTCAAGAAGAGACATTTGCGGTCCCACTTGGATTGGGGACCGTAGATGTTAATGAGCCGAAGCTCCTGTCCCCCCATGGAGACATCTAGGATCAAGCATCTCCCCATTGCTAATTCAATTAATCGTCTGCATTCAACCGCTGCAGTCTTAAAAAGGACCGCCACCCCGCTATACGGCTCGGCCACAAGAGACCAGTAGGAGGGCCCATGCCTCCACTCCCTCCTTGCTTTATGCATGGTTGATAGGTCAGGCAACCTGGTCTCCTGCAAAAACAAAATGTCGGCATCAAGTTGGCCGAGAAAATGAAAGGCCGTGTACCTTGCCGCTTCTGACTTTATGCTGGCAACATTAATGGTTGCCAACGTCAACGGTGTGGGTGCCGCCATCATAATTGATTGGATTAGATAGCCTTTTTCTTCCCACCCCCAACAGCTTCACCCTCTTCCTCAGACAATGATGAGCTTTTAGTGCGCTTAAGACACACAGACTCATCCATTCTCTCCTTACATACACTCTGGCCCTTGTCTGGTGGTCCCGAGGTAGTCCCCCCCCAGAGGGCCCTTTAATTGCTCCCTGAGAAGAAGACTCAGCGACCCCCCGAGCCCCAACATCCTTGTCCGCAACCTCCGGCTCCGGGCTCCCTTTCCCCCCCTCTGCAGGGGAGTCCTGGAGGGCCCCGAACCGGTTGGAGAGATCCACCAGAGGGGGGGGGGCGGCTGGACCTTCCAATGGCACCTGGATCAGGGCTAGAGAATCAGAGGGGTCGCACTCCAGAGCGGAGGCTCGAGACCCGGACCCACTCCTACCCTTGGTTGTTTTCCGGTTACCCTTTTTCCTTTGTTGTGACCATTCCCCCTCTCCCTCATCCAGACTGTCACCGGATGAGGGTTCCTGGGAGGACATGGCGCCCGCCTGCTCCTCCCTTTCAAGTCTCCTGACTTCCTCACTCAATTCGCTGTCTTTAGGATCCTCAGCTGCAAGTGAAGTACTTGGGTCAGGGTTTAGGGTCATTACTCCCTGCCCCCTGTTCCCATGGCGTTGCTCCTGCCGCCTGATGTTGGATGGCGGCAGCTTGCTCCTCACCGGTTCCCTGCCTCCTCCGCCCCTACTGGTCCCTTCACTGGCAAGATTAGTCCCGGCTTTCGCCTGTCCCGCACTCGCCGCTTTCAGGACTGCATTGGCAAAGGAACGCGGACAGCGACTGAATGGATGACCGAGGTCATCACACAAGTTACACCTAATCCTGCCACAGGTAGCAGCGAGATGGCCAAGGTCCCCACACAGTGCGCATTTCTGGGTGGTACACTGCGCACTGAAGTGTGTGGGGCTGCCGCACCTGTGACAGACCTTAGGCTGCCCCTGGTAGAAAATCAGGATCCTGTCCCTCCCCAAAAATGTAGAGGAAGGTATATGGGTAACAGTGTTTCCTGAAACCTTCAATTTCACCATGAAGGTCCAGGCCCCTGACCAGATACCATGGTCGTCGCGGGTCTTCTCAGGAATGCCGACGATGTCGCCATATCGACCAATCCAGGTGGAGATGTCCATGCAGGAAAGTGACTCGTTACTGGTCAAAATGGTCACCTTCCTGACCGAGTTCTGGCGGGATATTGCGACAGGGACGAAACCTTGCCATTCGTGGCGACCCCGAGCCAGCTCATGGCGAGACCAAAAAAGCTCAAGGCCCTCCGGTCTCACGAAGCTGACATCGAAGTAGGAGGTCCCATAGGGATGGATCAAGGCAAAGATGTCGTATGCCGCGAAGCCCATCCCCAGCAGGAGCTCAGCAACCTTTGACCGATCCGGACAGGCATCCTTGCTTACCCACTGGAGACGGGCCACGTTCCTACGGTTACTCCTCTGCCCCGGTGTCGGCAGAGACCAGACAGTCTCTGCCCCTCTATCTCGGAAGGCGGAAAGACCGTATCTCTCTATCCAGAAAGACAGATCAACCTCCCTCCCCTCTACATTGATGGAACTCTCCCCTTTCTTCAGGGCTTCCGGAAGCGCTGCTGCAAGTCACCGTCCTCGGGGCCACCAGACAAGGGCGCACTACTACCCCCGGCAGTGACAGCCCCCGAATAGCTAGGGGCTGAAGCCCTCGCCACCACTGGGGGGGCAGTGGGACCACTACCTACTTCCCCTCCACCAACACCAGTGCTGCTCTCCTCATTCACTCCACCAATACTCCCATCATTTGCGGCACCACAACTCCCATCATTCACTCCACCACTATTCCCACCATTCACTCCAGCAGTACTCCCATCATTTGCGGCACCACAACTCCTATCATTCACTCCACCACCTGTCCCATCATTCACTCCACCAATACTCCCAACGTTTGCGGCACCACAACTCCCATTATTCACTCCACTGCTACTCCCATCATTCACCCCATTACCACTGTTCTCTGCACCTTCCACAGTCACCTCCATTCCCTCCTCCCTTGTGTCTGCAGTCTCTGCACTCACACCTGCTGGGTCGGGGGAGCGGTGCAGCACCACACCCGTTTTAATTAGCCCAGTGCTGACATTGTGCAGTTCTTTTGGAGCACTGTGCCCCTTATTGTTCTGGGCTGCCTGCCCTGTAGCCACAGACTTCGGGGTGCTGGTATCACGCCTAGGGGCATGCTGTCCCCCCGTCACAGCAGAGCGCACAGTGTTCCTTGCTGATGATGTTCCCTGCTTTTGCTGTGCATTTTTTTTTTCCCGTGGCTCTGACTCAGCTGCGCGCCTCCTCTCCTCTGTTGAGGCGCACTGCGCCCCTGTCACAACAGTGCGCCCCCCTTTCGCCGCACCATGCTCCTCGGCCCTGCCCCCCACAGCCCCAGCGTTGGCCGGCTCAGCTGCAGTGAGCAGGGATGGAGTCTGCCCACACCGTCCCCCTTTCGCAACGGCATGGACATCCCCCCGCTCTCCTCGGCCCCGGTGATAACCGGCTTAGCCGCAGCAGGCAGGGAGGGAAACTCCATGGGGTCCCCTATGTCCGGCGCCATGAGTACCTCCACAGCCTCACCCCCTGCACTGTTCCCCGCACAGACGGCAGCATTGCCGGACGTCCTCCTCCTCTCCCCACCTTGCCTATGCCCCAGACCCACTGCAGAGCCCGTGCTTTTAGGTTTGGTGGGGTTTACACAGGAGGTGGTAGGTGTAACATCAGACATTGGTACATATTTGTAACTCACCACCTCCTGTGTCATCTTTTTTTTCTTCCTCCTCTTTTTGGTCTCCTCCGCTGGCTTGTCCTCCCCGAAGGAGAATCTGGTCAGGTCCACAGGAGACTCCAGCTCTCTGATCTCCCTCAACAGACCGCACTCCTCCTCTTCCTCCGCTGACACTCCAGCATGGGTTGTCGGAGTCCTCTGCCGTGCCGGGAGGCCGCTTCCTTGCTGGCTCTGCGACTCTTTCTCCCGGCTTGTTCCAGCACGAGAGACTCCAGCCACGACTTCATCGTCCTCCTCCTCCTCGCTTAGGACGCCGGCTGGCAGTTCTCCCGAGTTATTTAACCCCTTCATTTCAGAGAACCGCCGCTGGTTCTTAAACCTCTCCAGGAAGGGACCTGCGCTTTTCTCAATCCCCTCCCGGAGGAGCACTAACCGGACCACCTCATCTCTGAGGGCTTTAAACCTCTGGGAGGTCGCGGGTCTTTCCTTGTTAGAGGCACGGGTGTTCAGGATCCGTGCCTCCCGCAGCTGCTCCTTCAGCCCGGTCAGTGCTTTGCCGGCGTCCTCGTACTCTCGCAACATGGCGACCACTCGGGAGGAGAAGGAGCTCGTGGACTCGCTGGAGGTCATCTCGCCCCATGATGTTGCTGGGCTCTTCTTCCTGGGGCCTGGGGTGCCCCTGTCTCCCTCTCTGGGCGGACGATGAGCCGTCTCGGGGTTGGAGTAGGTGGGTACGGTCTTTCTCATCCGACCAGATCTCCTCACGCCCTCCTGGGCCGGTTGCTGCTGCTCTCTGTCCCCCGCCGGCACAGACCGGGGAACAGAAGCCTGGGAAGCCATGCCTGGCTCCCGGGAAGCCTGCCTCTCCCTGGGGAGAAGAGAGGCAGACTCTGGGCCTCCTCCTGGAAGTCCTGGAGCTCACAAGACAGGTGCTGCTCTCAGCAGGGTGTGACTGATTGTGGGCACCTGTGATGCTAATTAGTGGACACACCTTGATTTAACATGTCCCTTTTGTCACATCATTTTCAGGGGTACCATCATTTCTGTCCAGGCCTATTTCATGAGTTTTATTTTTTTTTTTTTAAATTCTGTGGAAGCATGGTAGAATAGCAATGACTGACTCTCATTTGTTGATTTTCATAGATTTTTGATTTTTTATTACTTTTGTCAGATTCAAGTTATTTCTGTCACCATTGTGGGTTTTTCTGTCATTAAACGAGGAATATCAACAATTTTGGCCACGCGTGTAAATGAGCGAAACCCTCATTTGCTGACACTTTTGAATAAACATAAAATCCCTGAAATCCTGCAGTTTTTTCTGTGCCCACTGTGACTAATAATAGGCTGACATGTCCCCTGTTCTGTACAGATAACTTTTCAACAGTCATCACATGATGTCACGGGCCAGAAGAGGATTAACAGAGACTTTTGGGGTAAATGGGAAGAAATCAGAGGCGTAGCTAGGGTTTCAGCTTGGGGGGGGGGGCGAAAAATCTGAGATAATCCTGAATACAGCTACGTGGCGCACCCTAATTGTGAGTATAGGGGAACATCAGCAGATGAAGGCGCTGTGGTTGAAAATAAATCTACATACAAAAACAGACACTGATATTACTATATGGTGACAATATAGAGGTAGATACCAGTCCTGCAGAACATGGAAGAGATCACAGCACAGTTATAGATGGTGACTTACAGCTGACGTAACTTCTTATGGAGTCGCTCACATTTCCCGTCTTTTCCATCTGGCCCAGACCAACATAACGACTTCTCCAGTCAGGACTCATCTGCAAAGATTACAACAACAACACATCTGACTTCTCATATTTCCTGCACCATCCAAGTCTATCCCCAACCTACACAAACTCCTCATCCTGCTGATACCCCAATACTAAGCCGCTGCTGCCATATGTGTAATCGGTAGGAACCATGTGTACATGGTGATGACTACGCAGGGAGGAAGGGGGGAGAGCATCTTACTGGAACGGAAGCAACCTGCGCTGAAGATCACTAAATGCAGTGCCCATAGAAGGGAGTATGAGGGATGTATTCCTGAGGGAGTACAGGGCATAGGATTCTGGGGCCGTAACTGACGCTGATGGGAGGAGGTAGTATTACAATGAAGACAGGAGGCAGGAATTTCTTCCAGGCACAGCACGCCCCAGAGTCTGGAAGAGATCATTAACATAAAGAATATAACATTTCTCAGCAACAAGACCATTAATAAGAGGCAAACAGGTGGGACTAGTGTAACATTTCTATTACCTGTATACCAATATTAACCCCTTTCTGCCATTAGACGTACTATCCCGTCCATGTGCCCTGGGACTTAATTCCCAAGGACGGGATAGTACGTCTAATGCGATCAGCGGCGCCCACGTGGTGAGCGCCGCTGATCGCGACCGGGTGTCAGCTGATTATAACAGCTGACACCCGGCACAATGTGTCAGGGGTGGTCACGGACCGCCCCCGACACGTTAACCCCTTGTACACCGCGATCAAACACGATTGCGGTGTACCGGGGGTTAAAGGGAAGCATTGGCAGGGAGGGGGCTCCCTCCGTGCTTCCCTGAGCCCCCCACGGCAGCGCAATGTGCAGCGCTGCTGCGGGGGACTCCTTCCCTACAGGCCCCCGGATCCAAGATGGCGACGGGGGCCTTCGGGGGCCTGTAGGGAGCTGACTTCCTCACTGCCTGCAAAGCGCAGGCAAGAGGAAGTCTGCAGAACTGCCTGTGACAGATTGCTGATCTGTCACAGTGATCTGTGATGTGACAGATCAGCGATCTGTCACAGGATAGTGATGTCCCACCTGGGACTATGTAATAAAGTAAAGAAAGAAAAAAAAAGTGTAAAAATGATTTTAGAAAAATCGCTAAATTAGTAAAAAAAAAAAAAAAATTCCCCAATAAATTCATTTTTTGAAAATAAAAAAAAACAATAAAAGTACACATATTTGGTATCGCCGCGTCCGTAGTGACCCGCCCTATAAAACTGTCCCATTAGTTAACCCCTTTAGCGAACCCCTTAAAAAATAAAAATAAAAAACGAAGCAAAAAATAATGATTTATTATCATAACACCGAACAAAAAGTGCAATAACGCGCGATCAAAAAGACGCATATAAATATCCATGGTACCGCTAAAAATGTCATCTTGTCCCGCAAAAAAACAAGCCACCATACAGCATCATCCGCAAAAAAATAAAAAAGTTATAGCTCGCAGAATAAAGCGATGCAAAAATAATTATTTTTTATATAAAATTGTTTTCATTGGAAAAAACCGACAAAACATAAAAAAAGACCTATATGAGGTATCGCTGTAACCGTACTGACCCGAAGAATAAAACCGCTTTATCAATTTTAGAGCACACGGAACGGTGTAAACGCACCCCCCAAAAGAAATTCATGAAACGCTGGTTTTTGTTCATTCTGCGTCCCAAAAATCGGAATAAAAAGCGATCAAAAAATGTCACGTGCCCGAAAATGCTATCAATAAAAACGTCATCTCATTCCGCAAAGAATAAGACCTCACATGACTCGGTGGGTCAAAATATGGAAAAATTATAGCTCTCAATATGTGGTGATGCAAAAACTATTTTTACAATAAAAAGCATCTTTTAGCGTGCGACAGCTGCCAAACATAAAAACCGCCATAAATAGTAAATCAAACCCCCCGTTATCACCCCCTTAGTTAGGGAAAAATAATAAAATAAAAAAAATGTATTTATTTCCATTTTCCCGTTAGGGTTAGGGCTAGGGTTAGGGTTAGGGCTAGGGCTAGGGTTAGCACTCAGATTAGGGCTAGGGATGTGTTGGGGTTAGGGTTGGAGTTATAGTTGGGGGTTTCCACATCAGGTGCTCTCCAAATGCAACATGGCGTCTGATCTCAATTCCAGCCAATTCTGCGTTGAAAAAGTCAAATGGTGCTCCTTCCCTTCCAAGCTCTGCCATGCGCCCAAACAGTGTTTTACCCCCACAAATAGGGTATCAGCATACTCAGGACAAATTGCAAAACAACTTTTGGGGTCCAATTTCTCCTGTTACCCTTAGGAAAATAACAAATTGGGGCAAAAATATCATTTTTGTGGAAAAAATTATTTTTTTATTTTCATGCCCAGGCGTTATAAACTTCTGTGAAGTACTTGGGGGTTCAAAGTGCTCACCACACATCTAGATAAGTTCCGTGGGGGGTCTAGTTTCCAAAATGGGGTCACTTGTGGGGAGTTTTAATAGTTTAGGTACATCAGGGGCTCTCCAAACGCACATGACACCCGCAGACCAATCTATCAAAGTCTGCATTCCAAAACGTCAATACTTCTCTTCCGATCCCCGACGTGTGCCCATACAGTAGTTTTCTCCCACATATGAGGTATCAGCGTACTCAGGACAAATTGGACAACAATTTTTGGGGTCCAATTTCTCCTGTTACCCTTGGGAAAAAAAAAAAATGGGGACTAAAAGATGATGATTGTTGAAAAAATACGATATTTTTATTTTCACGCCCGGTCGTTATAAAATTCTGTGAAGCACTGGGGGGTTCAAAGTGCTCACCATACATCTAGATAAGTTCCTTAGGGGGTCTAGTTTCCAAAAGGGGGTCACTTGTGGAGGGTTTCCACTGTTTAGGTACATCAGGGGCTCTCCAAAAGCAACATGACACCCGCAGACCAATCCATCAAAGTCTGCATTCTAAAACGTCACTACTTCCCTTCCGAGCCCCGACGTGTGCCCATACAGTAGTTTTCTCCCACATATGAGGTATCAGCGTACTCAGGACAAATTAGACAACAACTTTTCAGGTCCAATTTCTCCTTGTACCCTTGGAAAAATGAAAAAATTGGTGACTAAAAGATCATGTTTGTGGAAAAAATATGATTTTTTTATTTTCACGCCCGGGCATTATAAACTTCTGTGAAGCCCTTGGGGGTTCAAAGTTCTCACCACACATCTAGATAAGTTCCTTGGGGGCTCTAGTTTCCAAAATGGTGTCATTTGTGGGGGGTTTCCACTGTTTTGGTACATCAGGGGTTTTCCAATCGTGACATGGTGTCCGATCTCAATTCCAGCCAAAAATGTCAAATGGCGCTGCTTCCCTTCCGAGCTCTGCCATGCGCCCAAATAGTCTTTTACACCCATATATGGGGTATCAGCGTACTCAGGACAAATTGCACAATAACTTTTAGGGTCCTGTTACCCTTGGAAAAATAAAAATTGGTGGTGAAAAGATCATATTTGTGGAAAAAATATGATTTTTTAATTGTACCGCTGTACGTTATAAACTTCTGTGAAGCCCTTGTGGGTTCAAAGTTCTCACCACATATCTAGATAAGTTCCTTGGGGGGTCTAGTTTCCAAAATGGGGTCACTTGGGGAGGTTTCCACTGTTTAGATACATCAGGGGCTCTCCAAACGCGACATGGCGTCCGATCTGAGTTCCAGCCAATTTTGCATTGAAAAAGTCAAACGGCGCTCCTTCCCTTCTGAGCTCTGCCATGCGCCGAAACAGTGGTTCCCCCCCCCACATATCAGGTATTAGCATACTCAGGACAAATTGCACAATAACTTTTGCAGTCCAATTTCTCCTGTTACCCTTGGTAAAATAAAAAAAATTGAACCTGAAGTATTTTTTTAGTGAAAAAAAGTTAAATGTTCATTTTTTTAAATATTCATAAAATTCCTGTGACGCACCTAAAGGGTTAATAAACTTCTTGAATGTGGTTTTGAGCACCTTAAGGGGTGCAGTTTTTAGAATGGTGTCACTTTTGGGTATTTTCTATCATATAGACCCCTCAAAGTGGCTTCAAATGTGATGTGGTCCGTAAAAATAAAATGGTGTTGCAAAAATGAGAAATCGCTGGTCAAATTTTAACCCTTATAACTTCCTAACAAAAAAAAATTTTGATTCCAAAATTGTGCTGATGTAAAGTAAACATGTGGGAAATGTTACTTATCAAGTTTTTTTGTGTGCCGTATCTCTGTAATTTAAGGGCATAAAAATTCAAATTTGGAAAATTGCGAAATTTTCAAAATTTTTGCCAAATTTCCATTTTTTTCACAAATAAACGCAAGTTATTTGAATGAAATTTTACCACTAACATGAAGTACAATATGTCACGAGAAAGCAATGTCAGAATCACCGGGATCCATGGAAGCGTTTCAGAGTTATTACCTCATAAAGGGACAGTGGTCAGAATTGTAAAAATTGGCCTGGTCATTAACGTGCAAACCACCCTTGGGGCTTAAGGGGTTAATAGGTCATATACATGCGGGGGGGGGACAGATTCCCTTTAAATGTGATGCAGCTCATGGTTACTATATGGGGGCTTGCTGTACTAGTATTCGCAAAAGACCCAACTGGTAAGAATCAAAAGCTCCCGACCTTCTCATCTCCAGCCTCCCTAATAGCAACTGTTGCATGTAATAGAGTGCATATAATCTACCTAACAAAACAGTATAATAATCAGCCCCCAGTGTCTTGTAGTCCCCTCACCCACCTTAGCCTTCACAATACCCCCATAATAATAATAATAAATTTTATTTCTATAGCGCCGACATATTCCACAGCACTTTACTTTGTAGAGGGGATTTGTACAGACAATAGACATTACAGCATAACAATAATCACATAGATTATAACAATTACCAAGAGGAATGAGGGCCCTTCTCGCAAGCTTACAATCTATGAGGAAAAAGGGGAGACACGAAAGGTGGGTGGTAACAATTGCCCTGATTGTTTGGACCAGCCATAATGTTAAGTGTGTAACAGTACAGACACAGAGGGCTAATGGATGCATAAAGCATGTGGGAACATGATGCGGGGAACCTGGTTATGGTAACACTTTTGACTGTGCCACCCAGGGATAGATTAGGTTAATGTGTTGAGGTGGTAGGCCAGTCTGAATAAATGCGTTTTCAGGGCACGCTTAAACTTGTGGGGATCGGGGACTAATCGTATTGACCTGGGAAGTGCATTCCAAAGAATTGGTGCAGCACATGTAAATTCTTGGAGACGGGAGTGGGAGGTTCTGATTATTGAGGATGCTAACCTCAGGTCATCAGCAGAACGGAGGGCGCGGGTAGGGTGGTATACTGAAACAAGGGAGGAGATGTAGGGTGGTGCTGAGCCATGGAGAGCTTTGTGGGTGAGAGTAATAAGTTTGTACTGGATTCTGGAGTGGATGGGTAGCCAGTGTAATGACTGGCACAAGGTGTAATGATTGGCGAGGAATATGATCCTGGCTGCAGCATTCAAGACAGATTGGAGAGGGGAGAGTTTGGTAAGAGGGAGACCGATTAGAAGAGAGTTACAATAGTCGAGACGAGAATGAATAAGAGAAACAGTAAGAGTTTTTGGGAGTCAAAAGTAAGAAAAGGTCTAATTCTAGAAATGTTTTTGAGGTGCTGATGACAAGAGCGAGCTAGTGATCGAATGTGGGGGGCAAAGGAACGCTCGGAGTCAAGTATGACCCCTAGACAGCGGGCATGTTGCTGGGGAGTAATAGTGGAACCACATACGGAAATGGCAATGTTGGGTATAGGTACATTAGTAGAGGGAGGAAACACAAGGAGTTCAGTCTTTGACAGGTTCAGTTTCAGATATAGTGAGGACATGATGTTAGACACAGCGTTTAGACAATCGCCGGTGTTTTCTAGAAAGGCTGGCGTGATGTCAGGAGAAGAAGCGTATAATTGGGTGTCATCAGCATAGAGATGGTACTGGAAACCAAATCTACTGATTGTTTGACCAATAGGGGCAGTGTACAAGGAGAAGAGGAGGGGGCCTAGAACCGATCCTTTAGGAACCCCAACAGTAAGGGGAAGGTGAGAGGAGGCGGAACCGGCAAAAGATACAGTACAGGAGCGGTCAGAGAGATAGGAGGAGAACCAGGGGAGAACGGTGTCCTTGAGGCCAATGGAACGGAGCATAGTGAGGAGGAGCTGATGATTCACAGTGTTGAATGCTGCAGAGAGATCCAAGAGAATTAGCATGGAGTAATGACCATTTGATTTAGCTGTTAGTAGATCATTAGAGACTTTAGTGAGGGCAGTTTCATTAGAGTGTAAAGAGCGGAAACCGGATTGGAGAGGGTCGAGAAGAGAGTTATCAAAGAGATAGCGGATAAGACAGGAGTGGACCAGGCATTCCAGGAGTTTAGAGAGGAAGGAAAGATTAGAGACAGGTCTATAGTTAGCGATACAGTTTTGGTCGAGGGATGGTTTTTTAAGTAGTGGATGTATGATGGCATGCTTAAATGAGGAGGGAAAGATACCAGAGAGAGAGGTTAAATATTTTAGTTAGGTGAGGGGTGACAGCAGGGGAAAGGGACTGGAGGAGATGTGATGGAAATGGGTCACTGGTGCAAGTGGTTGGGCGAGAAGATGCAAGGAGCCTGCTTACTTCTTCTTCTGTGACTGGTTCAAAATCAGAGAGTGAGCTAGATGCAGTGGGGGAGGGAGAACAGTGCATGGTATGAGGTGATTGGGAGATAATTTCCTGTCGGATCTGGTCAATTTTTTCTTTGAAGTAATTGGCCAGATCGTCAGCTCGGAGCTCCATGGTTGGGGCCTGTACTCTTGGGTTGAGTAGAGAATGAAAAGTGTCAAAGAGATGTTTAGGGTTATTGGACAGTGAGGTGATGAGGGTGTTTGAAATAGGTTTGTTTTGAGAGGTGAAGGGCATTGTTGTATGTTCTAAGCATAAACTTATAATGGATGAAATCTTCGTGTAGATTTGATTTTCTCCACAGACGTTCGGCGCACCTGGAGCACCGCTGCAGGAAACGTGTTTGCAGGGTGTGCCAGGGTTGTCGCCGTCTGTGTTGTGGTGTTCTATTTATAGGGGTGTAAATTCATCCAGGGCACTTTGAAGTGTTTCATTGTAATGCTTCAATGCAGAAGCCGGACATGAGAGGGAGGAGATAGGAGCCAATGAAGACTGCAAGTTCTTCATAAGTTTCTGGGTATTAATGGCCTGTATGTTTCTATAAGTATGGACAGTGGGGGTGACCTGAGCAGCCTGGCAGTTCTTGATAGAGAATGAAAGAAGATTGTGGTCAGAGAGCGGGAGAGGGGAGTTTGCAAAATCATCCACTGCACAAAGCCGAGAGAAGACCAAGTCGAGCGAGTTTCCGTCTTCATGCGTTGGAGAATTAGTAAGCTGCGACAGGTCAAACGAAGAGGTTAGAGATAAAAGGTGAGTAGCAGATGGGGAGAGGGGAAGAGCAATGGGGATGTTGAAATCTCCCATGATGAGGGTAGGGATGTCACAGGAGAGAAAATGTGGAAGCCAAGTGGCAAAATTATCCAGGAACTGATGGGAGGGGCCAGGAGCACGATACACCACCGCCACTCGCATGGAGAAGGGGGTGTAGAGTCTGACGGCATGGACCTCAAAAGAAGGGAAGACTAGTGAGGGTAGTTGAGGGATAACCTGAAAGGTACATTTTGGTGATAGGAGCAGACCAACGCCTCCACCTGCTCTATTGTCAGATCTTGGGGTATGAGAGAAGTGTAGTCCCCCCATATGAAAGAGCAGCAGCAGCGGTCGTGTCTGACTGCTGGATCCAGGTTTCAGTAAGAGCCAGGAGGTTAAGAGAATTAGAATGGAAAAAGTCATGAATGAAGGAGAGTTTGTTACACACTGTGTGAGAAATCCAACGTGCACAATTAAGAGAGACAGATGGCATGCAGGGAATATTAATAAGATTAGAGGGGTTTCTGAGTGTAGCAGTTGGGGGGTTTGACTTTCTATAACATGGGGGACCAGGGTTGGGAGCAATGTCTCCTGCGACTAGGAGAAGGAGGATAGAAAAAGTGAGCAGATGGTTAAGTGATTTGTGAGAGCGTCTCTTATGTTGAATGGTGGGACTGACTGGATCTGTGCAATTTAACAATGTGAAAAGAGCGTGAGTGCTATACATAGGAGAGGAAAGGAGTGAGGGGCCGATATGGATGGAGTGTAGAGAGTTAATGCCAGGGCGGTGGATGTGTGTGAATGCAGCAGCCAGGATATAAATTACACAAATGCATATGGTATATATTTGTTAAACTCCAAATGTACAGGGAGTAGATGTATCTAAATGTCTTACCTGTCTCCTGCCCTGTCTAACTGCCATGTTATAACTGCCTCGAACTTTGATACTTGTACTTCTATTACATGTATTACATGTACATTAAATGCTCCCCCATGCTATGGCTGAATATGGCTAAGACTTAGATCTTTTTTTTTTTTTTTCTCTCTCTTCTCGTTAATCAATCAAACTAAATTGAGACAGCAGGACCCAATAAAATGTTGTGGTCAGATAAACAGATGTCCAGCACTACATGGATCATAAAGCACTTTGAATAGTTTCTTGACCTCACAACATAAGGGGACAAGCAGAGTAAGTCTAAATAATTATATACCAGATATAAGCTTACATAGTTGAAAACACATATATAGCATTCAGGGTTAACTGCTTGCTGACATTGAATGGAGTGGAGAAACACAGGAGTTGATTCAGAGCAGAGATTGAAAGAACTGGTTACCAGATATAAGCTTGCATAGTTGAAAACACATATATAGCATTCAGGATTAACTGCTTGCTGACATTAACCCCATCCTCTCACATTCACCCCCCAAGTGCCCTGTCCCTCTCCTCTTCAGCCCCCACAATAGCCCCTGCGGAGCTTCTTCTGGGTTGCAGGTTGGTTCACAGCTTGGATTTGCTCAGGCACACTGGGTCCTAGTGCCCACTCTGCATTTCTCCCAGACACTTCCTGGTCCTGCTTCACTGCCTGCAAAGTAACCTGGTGAGTGGGGATGGAATGTAAATGTAGTTTGTAGGGCAGCACGGTGGCTCAGTGGTTAGCTGCAGCGCTGGGGTCCTGGGTTCGAATCCCACCAAGGACAACATCTGCAAGGAGTTTGTATGTTCTCCCCGTGTTTGCGTGGGTTTCCTCCGGGCACTCCGGTTTCCTCCCACACTCCAAAGACATACTGATAGGGAATTTAGATTGTGAGCCCCATTGCGGACAGTGATAAAATGTGTGCAAACTGTAAAGCGCTGCGGAATATGTTAGCGCTATATAAAAATAAAGATTTGGGGGGTGAATGTGAGAGGACAGGGGTATTGTGGGGGAGGGGGGACAGAGCACTGGGTGGAATGTGAGAGGATGGGGGTATTGTGGGGCAGAGGTTGAGGAGGGGATAGGGCACTAGGGGCTGAATGTGAGAGGATGGGGTATTGTGGGGGGGCAGGGCACTGGGGGGGCTGAATGTGAGAAGATGGGGTATTGTGGGGGGGCAGGGCACTGGGGGACTGAATGTGAGAGGCTAGGGGTATTATGGGGGAAATGGCACTGGTGGGTGAATGTGAAAGAATGTTGGTATTGTGGGGGCTGAAGTGGAGGAGTGCAGAATGTCTGTCAGGCAGGGGAGCAGGCATTTTCCTCCTCTCCTCCTGTGCGGTGTTCTGCCTCATCAAAAAGTGAAATCAAAATAACTCACGGAACAGTGCAATAATATCACCTTATAATAATAAAAATATCGCACTCATGGAAAATAAAGGGGACAAATCGGATGATAAAATCAAACAATGAAAGAAACCGAAGATATGTCCAATAATTAAAGTTTATTAAATTAATATCAAATATAATGCAGAAAAATAAGGGGAGGCCAATGCCATGGATAAGGCACAAACGGGGACAGTAATAAGCACTTATGCTGTATGTAAAGATAATATCGCACAATACAAGGTAAAACACATTAAATAATGTGCTAGTGCCAGTATAACATTAATGTGTTTTACCTTGTATTGTGCGATATTATCTTTACATACAGCATAAGTGCTTATTACTGTCCCTGCTTGTGCCTTATCCAGGCTTGGTGTGATACATGGACATTTCAATAAACAAACACTGAGCTTAAAGAGAGAATCCTTAATTAGGTAAGATTAGATAAGTGGTGTGAAAGTTTTATGGACCCCATATGCATATGAGATCAAAGGGCTGGTTGTGCCTTCATTGTTTTTGGAGGAAATAGCTCAGATTTGGTAGTGGGCCATAAAACCTCCTGACAAATTGAGTCCTGTGTGAACAGAATCAAAGATTGTAATTAATTTGTATTCCCAAACCATCCTTAAGACGCTCGCTCGTAAGGAAGACAGCCAGCTATATACAAGACACTACAGATCTGCTAAATAAGCTATCCACAATAGGTCCCCTTCCCGACAGCACCATCTTAGCCACCATGGATGTCGAATCCATATATTCTATAAATCTGTGCTTGCTTTGTAGCATCATTCACTGTATTTTGTTAGCCATTAAAAGGTATCACACCCACAAGATTCTTATTTTGTTTCTCTCACTGAGAGCACTTTATATAACTCCAAATCATTTACACGTTTCCCCATAAATCACTCAAGTGTTGCTTTAGCCAAATGCTTTGGGTCATTGTCTTGTTGGAAAGTGTACTTCCATCCCAGTCTCTCACAGCCTGAAGCAGGTTTTTCTCAAGAATATCCCTGTATTTCACATCAACTATCTTCCCCTTGGCTCGGACTATTTTCCCTGTCTCTGCTGCCAAAAAACATCCCGCAGCATGATGCTGCCATCACCATGTTTCACTGTGAGGATGGAGCACTTGGAGTGATGAGTTTGGTTGGTTTGGCGCCAGATAGAGCATTTACCTTGATGGCCAAAAAGTTCAATTTTGGTCTCATCTGACCACAGCACCTTCCTCCATGGGGAGAGTCTTTGGCAAACTCAAAACGAGCCTTACAAGTCTTCTGTGTATGTAAAGGCTTTTTTTCTGGCCGCTCTTCCATAAAAGCCACCTCTATGGCGTGTACAGCTTATTGTGGTCATATGGACAGATACTCTAATCTCTGCAGCTCCTTCGGAGTTATATTTGATGACTGTGCTGCCTCTCTGATTAATGCCCTCCCTCCCCACGCTAAGAGTTTAGGTGGGCGGCCCTCTCTTGGCAGGTTTGTTGTGACACCATGTGCTTTCCATTTGATGATAATGGATTTGATGATGCTCCAGGGGATCATCAGAGATTGGGATATTTTTTTATAACCCAAACCTGACTTGTACTTCTCAACAACTTTGTCCCTGACTTGTTTGAAGATCTCTTTGGTCTTCATGGTGTTGTTTGGTTAGTGGTGCCTCTTCCTTGTGTTGCAGCCTTTGTGGCCTTTCAGGAAAGGTGTGTATATAATGACACACCATGTGGCACTTAGGACGTCCACCTGGGTGTAATCTATCACTAAGCATGTGACTTATGAAGGTAATTGCTTGCACAAGAAATTTTTAAGGGCTTCGAAGCAAAAGAGGTGCATACATATGCACATGCCAATTTTAATTATTTCACGCCCCAGGAAGAAGCTGGCGGTGAAACGCGTGACGGGGTAAGGGGACACTGAGCTACACGTGTCTGATACTAGGTAACATATTTTCTTTTTACTTTACATGCAGATTACAATAGTGTTTCTTCACTTGGTGATGTTTATATGATAGCAGTCACATTTGTACCCGCTTTGTTATTTTCTATGGCACATTAGAATACTTATCTTTTACATGGGGATTTTTTTGCCCGTATCACATGAATGCTGGAAGCGCTTGTGATAAAATCTAGTTATTTGATGATGCCTATATTGAAGCAGTCATAATTGTGCCTATCTTGCATGTCAGATTTCACATACCGTATTTTTCGGACTATAAGACGCACCGGACCATAAGACGCACCCCATTTTTCAGTAGGAAAATAGGGGAAAAAGAAAATAATGTGTCAAATGGGGGTCCGTCTTACAGTCCGAATTCAGCTTACCTGGAAAGGGATCCGGCACAGGTGGAGAAGTAGTCACAGGGGTCATTCAGTGGTCCAGGCTCGTGCGGTGGCGGCTTTGTGCTGGGGCAGGTTGGTTGTGCTGGGGTAGAAGCAGCTGTGCTGGGGCAGGGGCAGCTGTGCTGGGGCAGGGGCAGCAGTGCTGGGGCAGGGGCAGCAGTGCTGGGGCAGGGGCAGCTGTGCTGGGGCAGGGGCAGCAGTGCTGGGGCTGGGGCAGCTGTGCTGGGGCTGAGGCAGGTGGGCTCTGTGGTGGTGGCAGCGGGCGGCGCTCTACAGTGCGGTGGTGGCAGCGGGCTGTGCTCCGGTGCAGGGGCGGCGGCTCCGCTGGCATTTCTTCGCAGCCCGGAGGCCCCCCGCACTTCGCTTGCTTGCCGCCGCCATGTTGCGGTGGCCTCCGGGAGCATGGACGCCAGAAAGATGGCTGCCGGTCCGGGGACGGCGCATGCCGAGATCTCGGGGGACGAGATTCAAATCTCAGCAACGAGATCTCGTCCCCCGAGATCTCGGGATGAGATCTGAAGCTGCACATGCGCCGTCCCCGGACCGGCGGCCATCTTCCCGGCGTCCATGCTCCTGGAGGCCACCGCAACATGGCGGCGGCCAGCAAGGGAAGTGCGGGGGGCCTCCGGGCTGCGAAGAAATGCCGGCGGAGCCGCCGCCCCTGCACCGGAGCACAGCCCGCTGCCACCACCGCACCGCAGAGTGCCGTCCGCTGCCACCACCGCACCGCAGAGCCCCGCCCGCTGCCACTAGCCAGAAGGTTAGTACCGGGTATTGCGACCATAAGACGCACCCCCCACTTTCCCCCAAAATTTTTGGGGAAAAAAGTGCGTCTTATGGTCGGAAAAATACATAGTGTATCTTGCCTGTATTATGTATATGTGAAAAGCGCTTGTGAATTGTTTTTTCTCAAATTTCTGCATGCTGTATTGCAGCCAAAGGGAGACTTGTAATAGTGTACTGGTAAAACACATTATAAAATTTTCATGCACTTTTTTTGCTCAGTGTCCCCGGACAGCATTATGACTTTTAACCCTTTCAGTATTGTATTTTAAATAATTTTGAATAAAATTATTTTCATGTTTTTGGGATCTCTTCATTTCTCCCTTATTTTTATGATAAATGGGAGGTTTGAGTTACATGAGTCTTTGTTGAAGTGCCCGTTGAGATTTGACACTTTTTGTGGTAACTTATTTGGAGATCTCTTTGGTCTTCATGGTGTTGTTTGGTTAGAGGTGCCTCTTCCTTAATTGTGTTGCAGCCTCTGTGGCCTTTCAGGAAAGGTGTGCATATAATGACAGACATTGTGGCACTTAAGCCCCCGTTACACATGGCGAGATCGCTAGCGATATCGCTGAAGCGACAACGATTTTGTGACGTAACAGCGACATCGCTAGCGATCTCGCTAAGTGTGACACGCGGAAACGACCGGCTCCCTGCTGCGATGTCGCTGATCGTGCGCGAACGTTCAGGATCATTTTTTGATCGCTGGCGTCACGCTTACCAGCATGTATCGCTGTGTTTGACGCCCCTTATCAACGACTAGCGACCTCGTTGGCGACTCTGAACTCATATAGGTAGCACTGAAGGACGCCTATTCAAAGTCTGAATCGCTATTATAGACAGTGTGTGACACGGTACCAACGATCGCCGTGGTCGTTAGTGACATCGCTGATCGCTGATGCGTCGTTATGAAGATCGGCCTGTATGACTGCTTACTAGCGATGCACAAACGATCTTAGCCAGATCGTATCGTTGTCGGAATCGTTGGTGCGTCGCTACTTGTAACGGTACCCTTAGATTGCACCCAGGTGGTTGTCCTATCACTAAGCATGTGACTTATGAAGGTAATTGCTTGCACAAGAAATTTTTAAGGGCTTCGAAGCAAAAGAGGTGCATACATATGCACATGCCAATTTTAATTATTTGGTCTGATTAACTCCTTTTCATAAATTACATTTATGATACACTAACACTAGATATGATGAAAAACTACCCAGCTGCCAGGTTTGGTAAATAACTACCACCCATTGCTTCAAAAGTGTATAAAAAGTTAAAGAAGTCCAAATGAAAATTCGGGCAGATTAAGGTGTGCATATAGTATAAGGTGAGACCAGTGTTCAGACGAGGTCCCTAGTAGAGTAGTAATTGCTCAGTAGATTGGTATAACAGGTCTTCTAATCTTGGGAACGGAAGGTTTTTTACCTGCTGTTAAGTCACTACATAGAAGATGAATGAAGTTTGCTGTTATTGGTCCTTGGGAGCAGTTAGAAAAAGTGCTGTGATGCATTAGTCCTGCTGCTGTGTCACTCTGCGGGAGATCATAGAATCATGGTTGTGTGAAGTCCATTATTTCTGATCCTGGGAGCAATGGGAGAAGATGCCGTGGTGCACAGATCCTGTTGTTGGATACATTGGGATCGCAGGATATCAAGGTGGTCCAGGAGGTGAGTACTCGCGGCCCGGAGTAGGTAAAACAATCAAAGTGCAGCAGTGAGGCCCCGGTCGGTGATTACCATATTTTACTTTCAGGGAACAATTCTATCAAAAAAGGTATAGTTGTACATGGAAAAACCCATTTATTAATGATTGTTTGCTATTAATCTAATTTGTCCCACAATTACAACTCATCAGCTATCCACAGATAAAGTATTAGCTTGGTGTGGGATCCCCCCTTTTCACAAGAATGGGGGTCCTGTGTGTCCAGTATAAATGGAACAACAGGCCCGTATTTTCTCTGCACTACCATTCATTGGCAGCTTTTGGCTATCTTTGTCAGTCCTATAGACAATGGATGTAGCAGCATGAATTTGCCATAATAAATTCCCACAGGCTATATCCTATGTAGCATAGTAACCAGTCTATGGAATGCAGTGGTTAAACAATATAAGCATCACAATAAAAAATGTCACATGGAGGTAAGGAATGCTAGCCTGAAAGAGGGAAAACATGAGAAGTCCTACTTACCCCGACGTACGTTTCACTTTAAGCTTCTTCCAAAACACTGCATTCAATAGACTGGTTACTATGCTACTTAGGATTTAGCCTGTGGGAATTCATTATGGCAGATTAATTGCTGCTCTGTCCCTCAGACATGAAGCTGTACTTACCATATGGAAGTTGCTTATCTTTTCATGCATTTAGGAGGCTAGGCTTTCTCAATACATGTGAGTGGGACTCTTTACTTGATTGATTTATTTACATTTTATTCACTATATTATTTTATTCATTGCATGGTCACTTAGCCGTAAACAATCTTTCCACATCCCACTTGCATGTATCTTTTAAGATTACTATTACTATACCTATAAACATTCTATACATCCCTGAATAGGAGTGTATGGGGGTTCCCTCTATTGAATTTTTTATGTACATGCTTTTCTTATGTAATATATTTTTAATAATTGTAATTAAAGATTACTATTTTATGTCATTAGATGGGTCTCTTCCTTCAGCTATTTAGGATGGAAGTCTGAATTTTGGTACTAAATTAAAAACACCTGCAAAAGTTTCGAGATTTCAGAAATCTGATACACACACATTGGTTTTTTTCCTGACTGAATTGGAAATCTGCTGCTTTTTTGAAACCTGCAGCATGTAATTTTTTTTCAGCATTTTTTTCAGTGTTTTTTCCACCCATAGAAAGCAATGTGTAAGAGCAATAAACAATTTCCTGAGCAAATCAATGGCCGACCAGTGTGTAAAACTAAACAGTGTCCTACCAATGTGTGAAATTGGACAATGCCTGACCAACTCAATGGCCCTGTCCAATGCGGGCAAGTAAATAGTGTCTGCCCTAGAAAATGCTCTGCCAATCGCTTAGGTAAACTATTCTAGACCATTTCAACTCCCCCTGCCATTGTTACATTTATTTATTATGTATTTTTTCATTAACTTTTTTCTTCAGAATAGTCACTATTTTTTCAGACATAAAAATGTTTTTCCATTAAATAATTTGATCAATTTATCTTTTATTCCAAAAATGTTTTATGGTTTCACATACAGTATGTCTTGCATTAGTGTCCTAACACCTTGCATTGTTCATACTTGACTGAACTCCTGGTGTTTCCTCCCTCTACTAATGCACCTATACCTGACATTGCCATTTCTGTGTGTGGTTCCACTATTATTCCCCAGCAACATGCCCGCTGTCTTGGGGTCATACTTGATTCCGAGCTTTCCTTTGCCCCCCACATTCGATCACTGGCTCGCTCTTGTCATCTGCACCTCAAAAACATTTCTAGAATTCGACCTTTTCTTACCTTTGACTCTGCAAAAACTCTTACTGTTTCTCTTATTCATTCTCGTCTCGACTATTTATTGTAACTCTCTTCTAATCGGTCTCCCTCTTACCAAACTCTCCTCTCTCCAATCTGTCTTGAATGCTGCAGCCAGGATCATATTCCTCACCAATCGTTACACCGATGCCTCTACCTTGTCTCAGTCATTACACTGGCTACCCATCCACTCCAGAATTCAGTATAAACTTATTACCCTCACTCACAAAGCCCTCCATGGCTCAGCACCACCCTACATCTCCTCCCTTGTTTCAGTATACCACCCTACCCGCGCCCTCCGTTCTGCTGATGATCTGAGGTTAGCATCCTCAATAGTCAGAACCTCCCACTCCCGTCTCCAAGACTTTACACGTGCCGCGCCAATTCTTTGGAATGCACTTCCCAGGTCAATACGATTAGTCCCCAATCCCCACAATTTTAAGCGTGTCCTGAAAACGCATTTATTCAGACTGGCCTACCGCCTCAACACATTAACCTAATCTATCCCTGTGTGGCAGAGCCAAAAGTTTTACCATAACCAGGTTCCCCGCATCATTCTCCCACATGCTTTATGCCTCCATTAGCCCTCTGTGTCCGTACTGTCACACACCTAACATTATGGCTGGTCCATACAATCAGGGCAACTGTTACCACCCACCTTTTGTGTCTACCTCTTTCCTCATAGACTGTAAGCTTGCGAGCAGGGCCCTCTTTCCTCTTGGTATCTGTTATGATCTATGTGATTATTGTTGTGCTGTAATGTCTATTGTCTGTACAAATCCCCTCTGAAATGTAAAGTGCTGCGGAATATGTCGGCGCTATAAAAATAAAATTTATTATTATTATTATTATTATTATGCTTGTATGCTGAAAGCAAAAGTAAACTTTGGGATCCGAAAAAACACAGCAAAAAAAAGCAGGAAAAAAAGATAGCAAAACCTGCTTTTTGTCAGCAGCTTTTCTACTGCCAACAGATCAGATTTTGCTACAGAAAAAAGCAGCAAAAAAGCAACATGTGAATATCTGTGAATTAACCTTCCAGAGAAATCAGATACTGTATTTATCACCTGCTTTGTTCATGCTTGTATGGTGGTAGCAAAGCTAAACTTTGGGATCCTGAAAAATGCTGCAGAAAACAAGCTGCAGAAAACAAGCAGCAGAAAACAAGCAGCAGAAAACAAGCAGCAGAAAAGCAACGTGTGAACATGGTTTTAACATTCCAGAAAGATCAGATGTTTATCGCCTACAACTGCAAATTGTAGAATAACTAATTTGACTTCACAATAACTAATCATATATTCACTTTTACTCACCAAGTACATGTCTGATGTCTTAGGCTGTGTGCACACGTTGCGGATTCTGCTGCGTTTCCGCAGCAGTTTTGGCCCTGCGGAAACGCAGCAGTTCCGCAGACATGGTAGAGTACCATGTTATCCAATGGCATTACAAAACCGCTGTGCTCACGCTGCGTTTTTTTCCGCGCGGTTTTGCTGCGGTTTACAAACCGCAGCATGTCAATTGTTTGGGCGGATTCCGCAGCGGTTTCACACCTTTAACATAGTAGAGTTGTTAAACCGCAGGGCAAAACCGCAGGCTAATCCGCAGGTCACTTTACCTGCAGTTTTACCTGCGGATCCGCGAGGAAAAAGCCGCAGGTGAATCTGCAGCATGTGCACGTAGCCTTACTATGGAGTTGTACATGTTTGCCAATAAGGTAACTGTGGTTGGTCTATGAACAGCTTTCCATATTGTAAGTACCCGATTATAAGACGCACCCCAAATTTTGAGGAGAAAAATAGGAAAAAACTTCTTTTTAATAAAATGGTGGTGCTTCTTATAATCCAGGCATCTTATTGCTTACCGGGGGTGGTGGGAAGTGGGGTCCCAGGGTTGCTGCTGAAAGAGGCAGGAGTGGAACATTGCTGCTAGGATGAGGGGGTGTTTTGATGTGTGGGTGTCTGATGCTACCGCTGTGCTATTTCCCTAGTGTTGCCGTCACCGCGCTCTGTACTTGGTGCTGCCGGATGCTGCCGTCCGCTCTGTCCCCCATTGCTGCCGCCCGCTCCGTCCCCCAATGCTGCTGCCGTGCTCTGTCCCCCGGTGCTGCCACCCGCTCTGTCCCCCGGTGCTGCTGCCTGCTCTGTCCCCTGGTGCTGCCACCCGCTCTGTCCCCCGCTGCTGCCGCCTGCTCTGTACCTGGTGCTGTCGTGTGCTGCCGTCTGCTCTGTTTCCCGAGATTTCAGTGCCGAGATCTCCATCCGCGCTTGCGCAGCGGCCATTTTCCCAGAAGCAATCCACCGCACAGGGCATTGCAAGCATGAATGGAACAGCAGAGCCCCCACGCAGCAAGGGATAGAGCGTGGCGGAGGCAAGCACCGGGGGACACAGCGCGGCAGCGGCAAGCACCAGACACCCACAGCGACAGCACATAAAAAGGTATATCCACATTGTAAGATGCACCCCTATTTTCCCCCCAAATTTGGGGGAAAAAAATTGCGTCTTACAAAGCAAGAAATACGGTATATTTTCTTTGAATTTGCTATTTTACAATTGATTTAATTTGATGTGTTATCTTATTTTTGTTTTATTATTTTTCTATATTATAGTTAACTTTTGAACCACATTAAAAATGAAATGTAGGCTTCGTCCTTGGTTTATTAATGTATAAAAATCCTGACTACTTTCTAGAGATCGGATACACATTAAATATACTCTGCAAGCCAGAAAATATTTTTTTCTTTTTACTAGGAGATTGAATAAAAGTTAATAAATAATTCACAGTCGTCTCAGTATTTGCTGATACATTTGAATGTTCTGCAAACTTTTGTGATGAGTCTACTTTCTGACACTCTTGAACTTTTCTCTTTTCCTAAAAAAAAAATAAATCTATTTTGGAATCTCTTTAAAGCTTGTCTATCATTATAACTTTCTTTGCATAAAGAAGGCACAGGAAATATTGTAATATATATTATTGGGGGGGAGGGAGTCTCTTTCAGTAGACTGTATTTCAGCTTCCCATACCTGTAGTTTATCTGTAAATATTCACAAACATCCATAGACCCCCCCCCAAAATATATTGTTAATATTACTGTGAAGTAGACATGGAGAAGAGGTGAGGGAACATAGATGAAGGTACTCCTTTACAATGAACCAGAGTGTAAGGATTCCGAATGTTACTTGGAGCCTGTTTTGTCCTTGTCCAAGATGGAGTCTGATACTTCGTCCTGTCCTGGAACTTCCTATCTGTCCTGCTATTTAAGTCCGGGTGGGGAGATCCTCCTTGCCTGAGTATTTTGTTGCTGTTGGCTCCTGAGCTTCTGCCTGTTTCTTTTGGACTCTTTGCTGCTGCTGCTCGTTACTCAGTGCTCTACCTCTCCTTGTTCTGCTGCCTTCAGTCCTCTGTACTGCTCCTTGATCCTACCGGGATTACCTATTGTCTGGACTTCTGGTGTGGTGCTACTCACCTCTGGAACTGCTGTGGTCAGTAAGAAATTTTGACTCCATTATTTCTTCCTGGACTGTGTCTGTGGGGCTGCGGTGCTGGACTTGAGCGGGACTTTTCAGCCCAAAAGGTACATCTAGAGACCTTCTTCTAACGCTCCACCTGTGTATTGCTGGACCCCACACTTAAGTGCTGTGTGCATTCTCACTCATATTATTGCTGGATTTCTATGTTTAAGTACCGGGTGCATTCACACTCCTATTATTGCTGGACTTCCATGTTTAAGTGTTGTGTGCACTCCTTCGTCATATTACTGCTGGACTGGTTCATATTAGCAGTCGCGCCCTGCTATTCAGTTTGTTGAACATTTCTATATTGTTCTGTGCGCTTCATTACAATTGCAGGAAGATCTCTGTTAGTTTTGTATCCACTTCTTACTTTGTTAAATACACTCGTTTGCCTCAGCTTTGGTCTCAGATTTGTTTTATCTCACGCAACAGATTCCATAGTACCCACATAATTGTTGCACAGAGGTAGAAAGAAGGGGAGAAGCAATTGAGTAAAATTAGAGTGCTGCGGAAAGCAGTGATGTCACAACAGGAAGAGTCTGTCCACTTAGCATGCAAAAGTATGGGGATAACATTGACAGAATAAAAGATGAATGACCTTCATATTACTGGGATTCTGAGCTATTCCATTTAACATCTATGAGCACTATAATCGACTTTATTCTTCAGTCCCATAGCGCTGCATTGCGCGTACAGTAGGAATGAAAATTACTGCAGCACACAAACCCAATAATATTCATGAACTGGATGTCATTGCTCATAAGGAATGGGCTAAAATTCCTCAGGAACCTTACCATAAGTGGTGTCCGGCTCTGCATCATGTTTTCTTCATGTTTTTACAGCCAAAGGACCTCTACTGACCTCAGGTGGTCTGACCCGGAGACATGATGTGGTCACACATTCTATTTTTGTTTTTGAGTATGTCTGATTATAATGCATCTTTATTTTTTTACTATTGATTTAATTTTCTGTATTACACTGCACTATTTTTCTGCATTACATTATAGCAAATGTCTATAGATTTAACTTGCATTTCAATTAACTGTGCAGATACACTGACTTTTAAAAGTATTCACCCCCTTGGCTTTTTACCTATTTTGTTACATTGCAATCTATGTTTATATATTGTTGTAATACGATTTTAGCTGAGCCCGTACCATTCATGATCTGTTCCACAGCCAAGATATGCGTGTAACAGCAGTGATGGAGCTCGGCTACCATTCCTGATTTTAGGTTCTTAAATGCTGCTCTCACTCTCTAATAACCGCATTTGGGATGCAATCCTGGGGGCGCTCTGTTCTGTTTCAGCATATAGCATAAGATTTCAAGTTCCCTGCGAGTATAACAAAAAATAAAGTAAAATTTAAAACGTTAATTTTTCTTTTTAAAAGTAAAAATTCAAATCAACCCTCTTTTCCCTATTAAAGTAAATAATATAAATAAATAAAAATATACATCGCATTGCCAAATGCGGAAAATCTAATCATTATAGAAAATGATTTAACCCGTGCATTAAACCCGTATCATAAAAAAGCTAAAGGTCCCAGACAATGGCAAACTTTTTTTCACAAATTTCTAATTTTTTTTTTTTTACCACATTCTTAAAAAAACAACTCAAGTTTGGTACTGTATTATTGTACTGACCTGGAGAACCACATTGCCAAGTCATTTTTACTACACCATAAACACTGAAAAAACTAAAAAAAACTAAATAAACTGAGGTGGAATTGCGTTATTTTCGCAATTTCAACACCCTTGGCTTTTTTTTTCCCATTTTCTAATACATTGTACGCTAAAATGAATGGTGTCTTTCAAAATTATGATTCTTCCCACTAAAATAAGCTATACCTTTTGGAAGAAGAGGAGAAAAATGAAAATTTTATGCAGCGGGAATGAGTTAAAGGTGGTATTTTGAGTTGTATTTGGAGAAACCGTTTGTTGTATTTGTTGTGTTGAGCTACTTACATTGTTCTTGTGTGATTAGTTTATTGCAAAAAGCATTAAGTTTGTTAATCTTAATTTAGCTAAAAAAATTATTTGCAGTGCAGGTTGAATAACTTTGATTGAACTTGTATATGACCACTGCTTTATTCAAACTATTCCAGAGTGGTGTCTTTGAATCCTGTTGTATGGCTTGGTCATAGACTCAGTGATGAGGCCCTCTTAGATCATACATTTATCTGGTATTTGTTATGAAATCCCTGTGCTCGGCGGATTCTAATGCTTTCTTTCCGTTTTGCGCTACATCTCTCCATTGCAGAGATATTCACATTTTTTGGTTTTGGAGTGCATTATGTGAAGTTTTTGCTTCTTAGTCCAACTAGGAATTTCTCCTGAGTCTTTTTTTTTGGGTGTGGACTTTCACCTCTTCCTCCTAGATGCTATCAATAATTGCACTTGCAATCTAGCGGTCTTAGATGCTGCTGAGCTGATATTGTAAGGATTTGGGAGGGAGGGGTGAAGACACCCTAAAGAAATGTCCAGTTGGACTGTAAGCAGAAACTTCTCACAAAGCGCTCCAAATTCAACAAATGATAATGTCTCTGCAATGGAGTGACGCAGTGCAAAAAGGAAAAGAGCAGAATCAGGGGAGCTCATGGATTTTTACTAGATGTGTCACACAAGTGATAGGTACACCTTAGGGTTGTATGGTAAAAATAAGTTTATACCTATCTACAGCATAGATTGATAACTCATTGATTGGTAAGGGCCTGACCGTTGGGACCTGCACCAATTGGCTGAACGGGAAACCTTTATCCGTGTTCGAGTTGAGCTGCAGTGCTATTTTTTCAGCAGTCCCAAAGAAAATGAATAGAGCAGCTGTCGGAATAAAAGATCTTCACGGATCAGTTTTGGGACACACAGATCAGCAAGATATCACCTTTCTTGTGGATAGGTGATAATTTGTTTTCAGAAAATAACCCATTCAAGATTTAAACCCTTTTCATAATTTTTGGTGTTAAAATAATTAAAAAAAATATTTTATATTTTATTATCCAAAATGTCTTAGCTGCATGTGGGATTAACTCACATAAATCAGAGCAACCAGATAACATGTGACAGGCTCTTTTACTGAAGTCTTAAAGAGAACTTGTCACCAGGTTTCTACCATATAATCTACAGCCATCACCTTTCAGCCATATGTGACAGCATTCTATAATGCTGTACTTATGACTCTAGTTCACCCTGCGAGGCAATAAAAAGACCATTTATTACACTCACCTGCTGGTCCAATGGGCGTAGCTGATTTTCATCCGACGCCTTTTCTCTTCTTGCGATGCGGTACTCCTCCTTGCTTCATGTGGATGACAAATCCTACATCATCCACACAGTGTCAACCTTTGCGCTCCTGCGCAGTCACACTACTCTCTGCCTTGGCAAGGGCAGAGTAAAGTACTGTAATGAGCATGCAATGGACTGTGTGTCTTTTTATTTTCATTATCACAATTGGCTTATTACTTTCACTCATTTCTTATATTATTCTAGTACTCTTCTGTGGGTTCCACTTGTACTTACTATTTGATGTTTTTTTTTTTTCATCCATTCTGCGTTTCCCTTGCTGAGTGTCCCTCACTTCCTCCTCCCATTGGCACTAATCGTGGATCTTTTATGTGCACCGCATAATGGCGGCCTCCACTGTACTTCATGAAAATGGCAACTCATATGTGCATGTGTAAGAAGAGAAACTGGGCTGGGGGTGCCTTTCTTGTGTCGGGTCAGGAACTGTCGGGGCTGTCTCCTCTGTCCGGGGGAAAGTTTAGGAAACCGGACCGATCTCTACACTTGCTGACAGGGTGTGTGGCTAAGAGTCACCAGGGGCAGCACAGCGTGCGAGCACAGATGGAATTGGTGGGAAGGCGCAGAGTGCGGCTGAGGAAAGTGAGAACTCCTGCTTCAGAGACCATTAGTGACACAGATTCGTGCCCGGCCATGACAGGAACTTTCCGGAGAGGCTTCAGACCAGAAGCCGGCCATGTGCAGGTTGACTCCAACCTATCGAGGTGTCAGCCACGCCATTACAGTCAGGGGTGCTTCTGTGACTTCTGATAGAGACTGACTTTTACCGGGGATGGTTTCTTGAACCTTCAGTGAATAATCGTCGAGCCTTGCTTAACTCTGTCAGCACAGCGGCCCGTACCCTGCCAGGTCACATGATTCTCTGTGTTGAGGACTTTACAGGATGCTTCAAAGACTCATTGTTGCCGACCAGGCAAATACTGTCCACCTCAACAGGACCACACCGGATTCACGTCGTGCCGACGGCTGTTGGTGCCATCATCTACTCTGGGAACTTTTCTGTAAGGAAGACGTCCGATTGATAATTGACTTCTTTGAGAACTGCTTTATTTATTATTCCTGCGTTGATTTTTCCCTATCCAGATCAATGTATTCCCTATACTGCCTGCATTTTACCCCATGTTTTCCCTATCTCCTTGCGTGGAGTAATACCCTGTTAAGTAAAAATTTGTTAACCCTTGATCTGCCTCTTGACTGTCACTGCATCTGCCAACCTGCTCATACTTGGCATAGTTGGCAGGATCCAGTCTACGGGCGCAGAGATGGCAGATCAAGCGGTTGGGGGTGCCCCGAGATCCAGCATATCCTTAGGGGCAATGTTGAATAATCTCCCCAAATTTACTGGCAGCAACACTCTGTTGTGGGACTGGACTGAGTGGGTCAGGGGTATGTTGCGAATGCACCCCATGACCCCGGCATTAGAGGCAAAGGTTACTGTGATGGCTTTAGACGGGGAGGCGAGGAACACTGTTATGCTCCGGCCTCTCACTGAGCGGGATACCTTTGACAAGGATCTACGAATACTGGAGGAGATGCACGGAGATCCCACTGACATTGGAGAATTGTGCATGCGGCTATTTAGCTGTATTCAAAGGGAGGAGTAGACCATGACTCAGTACATGAATGCGCTACAAGAGATCCATACTATAATTGTGAAGCATGACGGTGTAGGCGTAGAGCCCTCTGATATAGTGCTATGAGATCAGTTAGTGGCATGCTTGAGGGATACACTGTTGAAACAGGCCTTGCGAGAGCACCTGGGGGTGAATCTGCCCATGACTTTCTGGAAGCTGGGGCTGAGGCACGCTCACGCGAGCAGGAGCAGGGGATGACAGTCCCGGCAGGAAGGTCCGGAGTGGGGAGGTATCTCTGGCGCTGGCGACCGAACCAAGTTTGATGAGAGAACTGCTGAAAGGACTCCAAGACATATGAGAAGAGCTGTTTGAATCCAAGAGGAAACCCTCAGCACCACCTCACCTTCCTGAAGAGAGAACTAGTTTGGAGCCTCAATGGGAAACAAGACCTACTCGCAGAGAGGAGCAACCCACTTGTTACAATTGTGGAGAACCTGGGCACCTGGCCCAGGGATGTGTCCAGTGGGGGCCACCCCTTTCAACGTCAACCATTAAACTAGGGGGTTCTGTGGCTGGGGGATGCTGCCCGGAGCCTGAACAGTCAGGAAGGAGAGTCAGAAGTCCCACAAGTTTAGTTTCCTTGTGTCCTCTCGTATGGGTCGAAATGGATGGTTTGGCCGTTCGCTGTTTAGTTGACACCGGTTCTCAAGTAACCACAATGCCGGAATCATACTTCAGAAGGCAATTCTCCAAGACGATGTGGTCTGACTGGGGATCAGTGATCAAGTTAACCGCTGCTAATCAGTTGCCCATCCCAGTCACAAGGGTAGTCTGGATGCACATCACCATGTGTGTTAAGAATGTGGGTCGGTAAGGAGTCGTGTTGACCATAGGAGACTCTGGCAATGGCCCAACTGTGACTCTAGGGATGAATGTGCTAAAAGAACTCAGAAATCTTCTAAGTAATGAATTGACAGATGTGTTTTTGAAGCAGTGGAGCCTGCGCACTCCCCAAAGGAGGATGTTTCAGCAGTTGATCAGGGTGGCGCAAGCCCAAGAGTCCTCGAGCGACGTAAAGTCTTTGGGAAAACTAATCATCCCAGCCGCTGCCAATATTGTCTTACCACCAGGTCAAACCATACTCACTTTGCCATCCGAGCTTGTACCCCCCTGGAAAGGGTAGAAGTTCAGATAGAGCCAGCTTTTATGGAGCAGCTACCTCCTGTGCTCCTCGTTGCACAGACACTAGCCATTGTCCATAAAGGAAATGTCCCAGTGCGATGTGTTAATCTCGGAGATGACAATGTCAAGCTTCCACCCAAAAGTGAAGTAGTGCGGATCCTGGGCATGCCCAAAGAACTGATACCAATAAAGGCTGTCCAGCTGACGGTAAAGCAAGGAGATCCCTGGACAGTGGCCATAAAGGTGTCTTCTGACTTTTACAGGGGACGGTTTCTTGAACCTTCAGTGAATAATCGCCGAGCCTCGCTTAACTCTCTCAGCACAGGTGCCCGTACACTGCCAGTTCACAGAAGTCTCCATGTTGAGGACTTTACAGGACACTTCAAAGACTCAACGTTGCTGACCGGTCAAGTACAGTCTCCGTCTACAGGACCACACCAGATCCACGTTGTCGGCTTTATTTACTATTCCTGTTTTAATTTTTTCCCTAACCAGACCCCTGTATTCCTTATACTGCCTGCATTTTACCTCACGTTTTCCTTATCTCCCTGCATGGAGTAATACCCTGTTAAGTAAAAATCTGTTAACCCTTGATCTGCCACTTGACTGTCACTGCATCTGCCAACCTGCGCACCGCACTCGATGTCCGTGCATCGCAAAATGGCTACCTCAACTGCACTTCATGAAGATGGCGACTCATATGCGCATCGCAAGACTGCCTCTTACAACTACTGGCTTGTGTCACTGACGTCATGGAGGTATTTCCTCCTTACACATGCTGGGGTTGAGAATGAGATCCTGAATGCAATGGAGCTGCAACCCAGATGCAATTCTGGCATGCACTGCCTGTGATTCGCTGACCTTAAAGCATAATTGGTATATATAGATGATATGAGGTAAGATCAGACACATTCTCCTTGAGAAAGCACATCCGTGAAACGCGCATCGGGGTGTCTGTGGTGTTCCAGATAGGCAGTTTACAGGATTTTGGGTAAGCTCTACACTGTACCTTTTTCCATGTGTTCGGTATAAAATGTGTTATTGTATGCACTTACTATTTCTTATACTTCCAACCATATGGACTTATCTGTATTACTATCACTACTACCTGCAGCTTGATTCTTTTCAGCTTCACCACCCTTGTCGACTTGATTACATCCTCCATTCTTTGATTCCCCCTACATGCATCATGTTTATGTTTTATTCACGTCCTTTTAATGTGTATTGTTTTGTGAATAAAAATTGCTTATTTTATCAATATCTTATTATCTCTCTTTTTGAGCGATGTTTTTGGATACTTGTTATCCTTTTTTGGTGATATATGCTTATAAAGCTCCCATTTACTTTTTCCTTGACTATTATGGGGATACTGATTTTTATATTCTAAAGTCCCTTTACATTTAGGATATGTTTTTGGATATTTTTCTGGTGATAATCATTCTCACAGTGTCAACCTTTGTGCTCCTGCACAGTTACACTGCTCTCTGCCTTGCCAAGGGCAGAGTAAAGTACTATAATGATCATGCAGTGGCGCTCTGGACTTACATGGTGCATGCGCATTACAGTACTTTGCTCTGCCCTCGGCAGGGCAGAGAAGTGTGACTGCGTAGAAATACGAAGGAGAGGATATCATCCACATAAAGCAAGAAGATGGACGGCTTTGAAACAATAGAGGAGGCACCAGATGAAGAACAGCAATCTTTTTTTTTTTTGCTTTGCAGGGCGAAATAGAGTCATATGCACAGCATTATACAGGGTGGGCCATTTATATGGATACACCTAAACCTATATACACTCTTAACTATGATTAAGAGCCAGTCAGTTTGAAACGCGTAAGGTCATGAGTTTCCCGGGCTACTTGCCTTTTTTCTAAACTAATGGTTTTATACTATTTTTTTTAACCATGTTATACATTAAAGATTTTTGTTTTTAAATGATTATTCACCAGTGGATCTGTTGCTGGATACCTTTCCTTCTTTGATACTGCTCGTTTGTTGCTAACACAAACTTCTTTCCGTACACGGCTATTGGATTCTACTGCGGTGAGCTGGATTTTTTCTACAAAGCTTTTATTTTTCTTTTCATTGTTGTAGACTAATATTGTCTACATCTTGGAGACAACGAAGCAAAGGGTGTTATGATTGGGTCACCGAGGAGGATAGCAAGACCAAGCTAAGCCACAGAAATCCAGAGAGGATGGTAACTAAGCGGATTGCAGACCCCTGATCCTATCCACACAGCTAGCAGTTGCAGTGGAGCATACCTACGATGAATCTAGACGCCTCGACACAGCCGGAGAACTAAATAAGCCTAAAGCAAGAAAGGGGAAATCTAAACTGCCCCAGAGCAGACCCCAAAGGAATAGATAGCCCCCAAACATATATTGTCGGTGAGACAAGATGAAAACACAAACGCAGATAGAAAAATAGGCTGAGCAAACGATGGGGCCAAAACTAACTAGACAGGATAGGAAAGGAAAGACACTGTCTGCAATCACACAAAAAACCCTGTAAAAAATACCCAACACATCTGATAGAAAAAACACTGAAGTCACTAGACTTCGCCCACTATATCAGCACTCTGCTTTATTCTGAAAGCAGAGCAAAGAGAGGCCAATCTAATAAGGGACAAAAACAAACTGGCACAAACAGTAACAAAAGGATGGAAATTCAGCACAGCCCCAGCCAGGGCTGGCTGACCACACAAAACTGAAATAGACAAAACCAAATCAAATGTGAACAATAGCAAAAGATCACTTAGCTTGAGCATGCAGGGGCTTAGCTGGAAACTAAGACCTCAGGAGGCAGGAAAAAATCACCAGCAGGGATAGAGGGAGTCGGCTGTCTTAAATCCAGTCAAAAACTCCAGATGTCCAATTGTCCTACTCATTATCAGGTGGCAGGCCTATGTTAATTAGATCATCTCCATAACATCCACTAGCAACCAGAGGCAGGCCAGAAAGTGAATTCACAACAAAAGGGGTTTTAAAAACATTAAAAATATCCTTTTAATATACTGTATACCTTGGTTTACAACATATATAAACATTACAGTATTTTCTCCCTTTGATTTGCTTTTGAGAAGCCCACAGGCATTTGATATCAGAGATTTTTTGTTGTTGTTTGAAGCAGTACAGCATCATGACTACAATTTTCCAAGAAATTATATTTGTTGTGCATCCAAGTGCTGAAATATGGCATATTTACCATAGCCTTGACATGTATAGTATATTGAAATACATAGTTTATTTTTCATAGAAATATCTATTTTCCTTTCAACACCTATTGTGAGATGTTATTTTTCCCACCACATTTTCAGAACATACCAAATTACTATGTCAAAATGCTCTTATGATACAATGACCTTGATATCAACGACGCCCACTGCTAAGTCATGTGTAGTTTGGAACTTTCAATGTCTTTGTAAGTGTGGCTCTGGAAGGGCTAACATTGATTCTATTCTATTCTACTGTGCTATAAGTTGTCTATATCTTTATATTTTAAACACATTTAAAGAGAATTATTTAGAGATGAGTGGTCAATTCGCAGAGGATCGAGTTCAAGTCGAATTTCCTGAAATTCTTGGTTTCAGGTGAAATCGAACATTTTGAGATTCGATTTACAGTTCACAAAAAAAACTTTCTCTGCACCATTTCCAAAACTGCTGCAGCATCAGAGATCAGGCAAGTGTCATTTTGCAGTGCTGCGCATGCTTCCCCATAATGCCTTGCAACTATTATGGATTATCATACCTTGTTGGTCAGTACCTGGGTCATCACAGGTCAGCGTTTCCCTTGGATCACTTTACACGGTAGAGCCATTTCCCATCTCCAGTGTCACAGTAAGTCTCTCTCTTCTGCAGAGTGCCATCACTCTCTATTTTTCACTTTTGTAAGCTTCTAAGAGGGGTTGTCTCTCTCATGTAAAGTGTATGATTTTATAGTCAGTAGGGTTCTGTCTCTCTCTCTCGCCTAAAAAGTATAAGCTCTTATGGTCAGTGAGATTCTCTCACCTATAAAGTATAAGCTTTCATGGTCAGTGAGGTTCTCTCTCTCGCATATAAAGTGTAAGCTCTCATGGTCAGTGAGGTTCTCTCTCTCTCCTATAAAATCTAACCTCTCATGGTCAGTGAGGTTCTTTCTCTCCCCTATAAAGTGTAAGCTCTCATGGTCAGTGGGGTTCTCTCTCTCTCCTATAAAATGTAACCTCTCATCGTCAGTGAGGTTCTTTCTCTCCCCTATAAAATGTAAGCTCTCATGGTCAGTGAGGTTCTCTCTCTCTCCTATAAAATATAACCTCTCATCGTCAGTGAGGTTCTTTCTCTCCCCTATAAAGTGTAAGCTCTCATGGTCAGTGGGGTTCTCTCTCTCTCCTATAAAATGTAACCTCTCATCGTCAGTGAGGTTCTTTCTCTCCCCTATAAAGTGTAAGCTCTCATGGTCAGTGAGGTTCTCTCTCTCTCCTATAAAATATAACCTCTCATCGTCAGTGAGGTTCTTTCTCTCCCCTATAAAGTGTAAGCTCTCAAGGTCAGTGAGGTTCTCTCTCTCTCCTATAAAATATAACCTCTCATCGTCAGTGAGGTTCTTTCTCTCCCTTATAAAGTGTAAGCTCTCATGGTCAGTGGGGTTCTCTCTCTCTCCTATAAAATGTAACCTCTCATCGTCAGTGAGGTTCTTTCTCTCCCCTATAAAGTGTAAGCTCTCATGGTCAGTGAGGTTCTCTCTCTCTCCTATAAAATATAACCTCTCATCGTCAGTGAGTTTCTTTCTCTCCCCTATAAAGTGTAAGCTCTCAAGGTCAGTGAGGTTCTCTCTCTCTCCTATAAAATATAACCTCTCATCGTCAGTGAGGTTCTTTCTCTCCCTTATAAAGTGTAAGCTCTCATGGTCAGTGGGGTTCTCTCTCTCTCCTATAAAATGTAACCTCTCATCGTCAGTGAGGTTCTTTCTCTCCCCTATAAAGTGTAAGCTCTCATGGTCAGTGGGGTTCTCTCTCTCTCCTATAAAATATAACCTCTCATCGTCAGTGAGGTTCTTTCTCTCCCCTATAAAGTGTAAGCTCTCATGGTCAGTGGGGTTCTCTCTCTCTCCTATAAAATGTAACCTCTCATCGTCAGTGAGGTTCTTTCTCTCCCCTATAAAGTGTAAGCTCTCATGGTCAGTGAGGTTCTCTCTCTCTCCTATAAAATATAACCTCTCATCGTCAGTGAGGTTCTTTCTCTCCCCTATAAAATGTAAGCTCTCATGGTCAGTGGGGTTCTCTCTCTCTCCTATAAAATGTAACCTCTCATCGTCAGTGAGGTTCTTTCTCTCCCCTATAAAATGTAAGCTCTCATGGTCAGTGAGGTTCTCTCTCTCTCTCCTATAAAATATAACCTCTCATCGTCAGTGAGGTTCTTTCTCTCCCCTATAAAGTGTAAGCTCTCATGGTCAGTGGGGTTCTCTCTCTCTCCTATAAAATGTAACCTCTCATCGTCAGTGAGGTTCTTTCTCTCCCCTATAAAGTGTAAGCTCTCATGGTCAGTGAGGTTCTCTCTCTCTCTCTCCTATAAAATATAACCTCTCATCGTCAGTGAGGTTCTTTCTCTCCCTTATAAAGTGTAAGCTCTCATGGTCAGTGGGGTTCTCTCTCTCTCCTATAAAATGTAACCTCTCATGGTCAGTGAGGTTCTTTCTCTCCCCTATAAAGTGTAAGCTCTCATGGTCAGTGGGGTTCTCTCTCTCTCCTATACAATGTAACCTCTCATCGTCAGTGAGGTTCTTTCTCTCCCCTATAAAATGTAAGCTCTCATGGTCAGTGAGGTTCTCTCTCTCTCTCCTATAAAATATAACCTCTCATCGTCAGTGAGGTTCTTTCTCTCCCCTATAAAGTGTAAGCTCTCATGGTCAGTGGGGTTCTCTCTCTCTCCTATAAAATGTAACCTCTCATCGTCAGTGAGGTTCTTTCTCTCCCCTATAAAGTGTAAGCTCTTATGGTCAGTGAGGTTCTCTCTCTCTCCTATAAAATATAACCTCTCATCGTCAGTGAGGTTCTTTCTCTCCCCTATAAAATGTAAGCTCTCATGGTCAGTGGGGTTCTCTCTCTCTCCTATAAAATGTAACCTCTCATCGTCAGTGAGGTTCTTTCTCTCCCCTATAAAATGTAAGCTCTCATGGTCAGTGAGGTTCTCTCTCTCTCTCCTATAAAATATAACCTCTCATCGTCAGTGAAGTTCTTTCTCTCCCCTATAAAGTGTAAGCTCTCAAGGTCAGTGAGGTTCTCTCTCTCTCCTATAAAATATAACCTCTCATCGTCAGTGAGGTTCTTTCTCTCCCTTATAAAGTGTAAGCTCTCATGGTCAGTGGGGTTCTCTCTCTCTCCTATAAAATGTAACCTCTCGTCAGTGAGGTTCTTTTTCTCCCCTATAAAGTGTAAGCTCTCATGGTCAGGGAGGTTCTCTTGCTCTCCTCTCCTCACTTGTATTTTACAAGCAAATACAAGCTTTCCAGTAATGGAATCTGCAAAAATGTATTCATTGCGAATCAAGTTTTTTTAGGAAAATTCAAAAGATCTGCTCATCTCTAGAATTGTTTCCCATTTAGACTTCCCTCTTAACTACTCAATAAATGCCTGATGTAAAATGCTTCTACAGTTGTCTTTACTTCTGTGCTTTATGATATACGTTACCTAATAAAATGATTTCCATTTGCTATGTAATAGTCTGCATGGTATTTGTAGTATTAGTTGTATGTAGTAGTGCAATTAATAAAAGAAGTAGTGTTTGGGGAGAGGTGTATTTATACAACCATCTCCAATTTTATGTTTCAGACTTTTATTGAAACAAGCAATTATACATCAGATGATTGATTGAGAAAAACTAAAGAGAATAAGCAATGGGGAACCGCTATGTCTGCTCTGCGGATTCCTGGCTGTACAGTAAATGTTTTAATGTTTCGGGATGTGTCGTGAATTATACCAGAAGCTCCATTGTGTGTTGGATTTTTCACCTTCGTTGTTCTTGGACTCTGCTTCCAGTCATCTGTGCACATAAGGACTTGCAGGCAAGAATAGTTGCCGAGCTGATTTTGTGGTTTGTTTACCAGAAGAATATATTGAGGGTTCACCCCCCATCTATAAAGAACGTGTGAATCACCTGTGCACACCACCTAAATACAGTAGCCTGCTAAAAGTACTGATTTGTGACGTGAACCTACATAGCTTTTCTTGTCACATCCTTTTTAGCAAAGGCCTCTGGGACCATTTTTCTCTTGTAAAGCTGTGAAAAATGGACACTTTGTGATTATTGCATACCTGTTTTATTACTCCAATTTTACAAGCGTACATGCCACAGCAATACTGGATTTTGCCAAATCTTCCTTTGCATGCATATACCTACCTAGCAAGCAACATACTGTGCAAAATTACTATTTTCACCATATCATCATCTTTATGCAGATTTTCAAACTTCAAGCTGTATAAACTTGGCTGCTTATTGGATGAAGCAGATCATGTGATATGTATTTATGTAACGAGGGAGAGTGAGGCCTTTATCAATATGTACAAAATTATTAGGCAGACTGTTTTCCTCATGCAAAATGGGAAAAAACAGATTGAATTGACTTTGAAAAGTCCAAAATTATCAAGTCTTACACAAGGATGCAGCCCTCTTAAAATTGCTAAGATATTGCAACGTGGTCACAGAGAAATAAAAAATGTACTTTTGCAAATAGTCAACAGGGTCGTAAAACACATGTTGAGAAACAAAGACGAACATTAACTGCCAGAGATTTTGAGGAGAATCAAATATGAAGCAGCCAAGAACCCTCCAGTGTTGTCATATTCCAGATCTGCAACCTCTCGGGAGTGCCCAGAAGTGCAATGTGTTCAGTGCTCAGAGACATGGCCAAGATAAGGAAGGTAGAAACCTGACCACCCCTGAACAAAACACAAGTTAAAATACCAAGACTGGGCCAAGAAATGCCTGAAGACAGATATTTCAAAGGTTCCATGGACTGATGAGATTGAAATGACTTTTGACTGACCAGATGGATGGGTGTATGACTGGGTCAGTAATGGGTAGAGACTTTCACTTCGATTTAGATGCCAGCAAGGTGGAAGTGGAGTACTGCTATGTGCTGGCATTATTAAAGAGGAACTAGTTGAACCTTTTCAGGATGAAAATGGAGTCAAAATCAACTTCCAAACCAACTGCCAGTTTTTAGAACACACTTTCTTCAGGCAGGACCCATGGAAGTTTGGCTCCTGGTACCGTACCACACTTTAGTCCAAAGTTCAGTTCAGGTACCAGAACTAGGAACAAAAACCGTTGGCACAACCCTGAAGGTTAAAGGTGGTGCCCAAGTAGGATCCCAATCCGTGAATCTGATATGTATGTACTGTTATCTATTAAAAATCACCTTTCTGCATCAGAGCTCTTGGTGTGTGCCAAGTTCTTACATATATCAGGTACCAGAACTGTCCCTGAACTTGAACCTGAGCCCAAACCCCATTGAAATCAATTGGACCAAAACTTTGGAGCTGGAAAATCTTTATCTCCACTCACGAACTGTAAAATGGACTTCCAGAAGAAATCCATGTTTGGAGTTTGTTGTTAAAAAGATGGATGGCTCTCTCTCTCTTTTCTCTTGCATTCCCGAACTGTACAACGGACTTCCAGGAGAAGTCTGTGTTTGAAGTCTGTTGTTGAAAAGATGGATGGCTATATAGGTCGCTGATACTTTTGTAAATGTCAGAAATGTAGTGTTGTATAGTTTGAGTATTCTTACTTTAACAGAAAAAATTAGCAATTGAGATTGGAAAATTAAGTTTTTCATTTAGTTGTGTAATGATTCACTACTCTAATAGTTGCCCAATAATTATGTACACAGATATTCTCCTAAGAAAGACAAAAACTCATTTTTACTTTATTAAATATTCAAGTTTTTTTAAACTTTTTTATCACCCTAGAGCACTGTAGATGTTCAAAAATAAAATTATTAAAAATACAAAAAATACAAATTACCTTATAATTGTGCACACAATGTAATCATATTCCTCACCAATCGTTACACCAATGCCTCTACCTTGTGCCAGTCATTACACTGGCTACCCATCCACTCCAGAATTCAGTTTAAACTTATTACCCTCACCCACAAAGCCCTCCATGGCTCAGCACCACCCTACATCTCCTCCCTTGTTTCAGTATACCATCCTACCCGCACCCTCCGTTCTGCTGATGACCTGAGGTTAGCATCCTCAATAATCAGAACCTCCCACTCCCGTCTCCAAGACTTTACACATGCTGCGCCAATTCTTTGGAATGCACTTCCCAGATCAATACGATTAGTCCCCAATCCCCACAATTTTAAGTGTGCCTTGAAAACGCATTTATTCAGACTGGCCTATCGCCTCAACACATTAACCTAATCTATCCCTGTGTGGCACAGCCAAAAGTGTTACCATAAACAGGTTCCCTGCATCATGTTCCCACATGCTTTATGCATCCATTAGCCCTCTGTGTCTGTACTGTTACACACTTAACATTATGGCTGGTCATACAATCAGGGCAACTGTTACCATCCACCTTTCGTGTCTACCTCTTTCCTCATAGACTGTAAGCTTGCGAGCAGGGCCCTCATTCCTCTTGGTATTAGTTATGATGTATGTGATTATTGCTATGCTGTAATGTCTATTGTCTGTAGAAATCCCCTTTGAAATGTAAAGTGCTGCGGAATATGTCGGCGCTATAGAAATAAAATTTACTATTATTATAATTTGTGTCAAGGTGGGAAGAGTTGGGGGAGGGAAATTTAAACAAAAACATACAAAAAAAGTTAAATTTTTGCATTAATATTTTACTAGTCCAATTTAAGAACCATACGTGCCACAATATTGCTGCTGGCTTATGTCGCATACTCCTTTCTGTGTGTGTACCTCCCTAGCAATGTAGCTTTTTAGGGTTACATAATTTTTGTCAAGGGAGAATTTCAACAAAAAAAAAAAAAAAGTAAAATAAATTTATGGTTTGCATGTCTGTTTTAATAGTCAAATTTGGAATCGGTATGTCCCACAACTATACTGTGGGCTGTGTTCTTTTTGGGCAGGGGGAGTTAATCTGCTTAATCAAAAATCTGAAAAGAAATTATTACACTAAAATGAGACATTTAGTCTTTTAGGGAACATCTTTTTTAAATCGTGAAATTGCAGCCAAATATACACCACACTGACGTTACAGTCAGGCTGATGTTCCATTAGCCTTTTTGGCCATTACATGTACCCTACCTAGCATTTCTGATTGATTCCATATTTTTCCAGCATTGGATGACTGTGGTAAGGTAAAAAACTTTGGAAAAGTTTTACTTTGATGGTAAATGAAAAAGCGGCACTAGCAACAGGCAAGTTAGTGTGAGAGAAAAAAAAACATACCACAGCAAAAAATGTGCGAGCCAGTAGCAGCAGCAACACCACCGGCACTGTTGGCACCAGTGGTCCAGGCAGATGTAGTATCAAATGGAGGGCACACCTGACCTTCTTTGCCTCTTGCAAGCAAAATTAGCTAGGAGGAAGCAGTGGGCATATTGGAATATACACTCACTGGCCACTTTATTAGGTACACCTGTCCAACTGTGTGTTAAGACTTAATTTCTAATCAGCCAATCACATGGCGGCAACTCAGTGCATTTAGGCATGTAGACATGGTCAAGACAATCTCCTGCAGTTCAAACCGAGCATCAGTATGGGGAAGAAAGGTGATTTGAGTGCCTTTGAACGTGGCATGATTGTTGGTGCCAGAAGGGCTGGTCTGAGAATTTCAGAAACTGCTGATCTACTGGGATTTTCACGCACAACCATCTCTAGGGTTTACAGAGAATGGTCCGAAAAAGAAAAAAAATCCAGTGAGCGGCAGTTCTGTGGCCGGAAATGCCATGTTGATGCCAGAGGTCAGAGGAGAATGGGCAGACTGGTTCGAGCTGATAGAAAGGCAACAGTGACTCAAATTGCCACCCGTTACAACCAAGGTAGGCAGAAGAGCATCTCTGAACGCACAGTGCGTCGAACTTTGAGGCGGATGGGCTACAGCAGCAGAAGACCACACTGGGTACCACTCCTCTCAGCTAAGAACAGGAAACTGAGGCTATAATTTGCACAAGCTCATCGAAATTGGACAGTAGAAGATTGGAAAAACGTTGCCTGGTCTGATGAGTCTCGATTTCTGCTGCGACATTCGGATGGTAGGGTCAGAATTTGGCGTAAACAACATGAAAGCATGGATCCATCCTGCCTTGTATCAACGGTTCAGGCTGGTGGTGGTGGTGTCATGGTGTGGGGAATTTTTTCTGGGCACTCTTTGGGCCCCTTGGTACCAATTGAGCATCGTTGCAACGCCACAGCCTACCTGAGTATTGTTGCTGACCATGTCCATCCCTTTATGACCACAATGTACCCAACATCTGATGGCTACTTTCAGCAGGATAATGCGCCATGTCATAAAGCTCGAATCATCTCAGATTGGTTTCTTGAACATGACAATGAGTTTACTGTACTCAAATGGCCTCCTCAGTCACCAGATCTCAATCCAATAGAGCATCTTTGGGATGTGGTGGAACGGGAGATTCGCATCAGGGATGTGCAGCCGACAAATCTGCGCCAACTGTGTGATGCCATCATGTCAATATGGTCCAAAATCTCTGAGGAATGCTTCCAGCACCTTGTTGAATCTCTGCCACGAAGAATTGAGGCAGTTCTGAAGGCAAAAGGGGGTCCAACCCCTTACTAGCATGGTGTACCTAATAAAGTGGCCAGTGAGTGTATGTCACCTCAATCTTTTAGGTCACAGCAGGAAGACATTACCCCTGACAGTGACACCATCAGTTTGAGTCAATGTTCTGCTGAGTCCACTTCCTTTGCCGCTATAATAAAATATAGCAAACAGTGAAATTTCAATTCTGACAATGACACATGTTTTTTTTTCCTCTAAATAGCCTAACTCTCAGCACCCATGCAACTATGGATGTTATGTTACCAGACTAACTTCTTTCAGTTGATTTATTGGAAGAGATGAACAGTAAGTCGGGGGGGGGACTGGGATAAGTCGGAAGGAGGGGTCAGGGAGCTTGGTCCATTTTCCACACAAAGGCAACCATCAGTTAAGTCAGGTATAGTGATGATGATGATTCTGTGGTGGACAAGAAGTGGGAACTGTATATGTGTGCTAAGAAGGTGATTTCATCACAAGAGGAGGTAGTTGGTTATAGCAAATGCAACGTGTGATTAAGGGATCCTCCACGGCAAAATTGCTTGTTTTGTGGTTGGCTCTGGATGCCACATGTGCTGGTGGCGAAGGAGGCTATAGGCCCCCTGAAAGCTTTGGTTGTGGTGTTGGTGAGTCACTTGCGGCCATTTTGTATGTTAGAGTTCTTTTTCACGTTACCTGATGACTCTTTGGTAGGCTGTGCAGGAGGAAAATAAGCCTTGAATGTATCAGCTTGCATAGACTATGGGCAAGGACAATACAAGAGTTTCAAGGCTCACTTAGTAAATGTTTTGAGCCTCAGTGCTACGTCACCACTAGTGGGACAGGCGTTGAAGGCTCTGCGACTGGAAGCTACATGTTTTCACCACCAGGCAGTGGTTATCGGTCTCCTGCTACACCTCTTCTGCATTTTACTTAACAGACATGAACCCATACCCAACAGCCGCAGGGCACAGCGTTAATCCAACCCAACACCTTATTCTTATTATTTATGCAAGGCAAAGTGGTACCAATCAATTTTACAGCTTAAAAACATTGTGGACAAATGTCATACAGCAGACGAGTTGCTGCTTTGAATCAAGCGACAAATCTCATGTTACACCCTTCCCCATGTAGTGCAGCTGGGGATTGTCATGAGCGATAATACCCAGTACATTCTGGCTGTCTTATGGTTGAGCAAAGCAACTCCTGCACCCTGCATGGCACAGTTTCTGAAAAGAATTCTGCAAACCCACTTTAAGAAGGCGGTGGCTATAGCCAGGAAATTGCTCATTTCAATTGCTCTTACGACATAAAGCACATCTTTCTGATTTTGCAAAAACAGAAAGGTCTGCCAGAGTGCTGCCTGATTTGTAACATTGCAACAGCTGGAATTTGACACTACATATATTCCATCGTTTGTATGATCAGCATAAAGTGTTGACGGACTATATCATGCAGCATTCAAACTGGAGCTTGGGTCACTTTGAGATCTGCCATCAGCAGCTCATCAGGGACACATGTCATCTACTGAAGCCTTTTAAAGTGGCTACAAAATTGGCCAGTAGGGACAACATTGTCATCAACAATTACATATATCTCATATTTGTTCTGGAAAAAACGCTTACCAGATAGATGAAGAACAGCAACTTGTACAAGTTAATCACTGCTCCGTGGCTATTGTGGACCCTCAACGTCCATCTTACATACAGCGTGATGTGGAGGAGCAGCTTACATGGTAAAAATGACGACTCTGGCCATGGCAACCAACTGTCACAGCAGGTTGCGGAAAGTGAACCAATGATGTCCTTGGTCATGCTGGCATGCATGGCAAGTTTGTATGTTGGAATACTTGTAGGATGATAGCTGTATTATTACCAAAAATCAAAGGGATGCAAGGGGATGATTATGTTATATCCATGTTTTCAAACTCTTGCTATAAAAGCAAAATGGAGGACATTTTTCCAGTTTTCCAAAAGAAGTCCAAATTGACATACATTACCAAATGTGAGACCTGCTTGTGAAGCTTTCTAGGAGTGTCCACAGGGCAATTGTCTTCTGCCTGTGCCAACATTAGGGCTACAACAAGTAGGAAGGCAGCAGCAGTTACAGTATATTTGACATAGGCTGGGGTCAGACATGCGAGAAACTCACACGAGTCTCGCATGTCAATACCCGGCACTGCCACCGGCACTCGTGTCCGGAGCGTACGGCTGCATGTATTCCTATGCAGCCGCATGCTCCGTTACCGAGTGCCAGAGGCAGTGCCGGCTATTGACATGCGAGACTTGTGTGAGATTCTCGCATGTCTGACCCTGGCCATACTGGTATATCTACCACTGCACCAATCTAACACACTTCAGCAAACAGAAATGCACCAGATACCCTAAGCTCTGATTCCATGGACATGGATCAGCAAATTGGATCAGTGGCAAGAACTTGCCCAGTTTGTTATGCGGTCATGTAACCCTCCAGTGTACTGTCAGATAAAGTATTCAGCATGGCTGGTGGCTTTGTCCACGCCCAAACCAATCAGCATGGAAAACCTTTTATTTGTCAAAAAGAATCAGGCACGGATCAACTACGGCTGATGCCAATCTTTAGATTGGCTGCACCATTTGCCTTTCCAATGTCTTCTACACAATTGAGCTGCTGCCAGTGCCATTGATTCATGCTCAGCAGGGCATCTACTCTCTGTCCATTATGTCATACAGTATATACTGTTCTGCTGCTGTTCACCACTGACAGAACCCCATGTTTAGTAAATGTTTTTTTATGCGCCACTAACCTGAAAGCCGAATGAGTCTTTCAACAAGTTCAATCTCAAACTCAGATTTCTGTGTACAGGGGGATTATCTGAGCCTAGATCCAAGTTCCTGAACTCTGCAGCATGATCATTAAGCTTTCATGATGACAGCACAGTTGGAGTCAGTTTTATGCAATCTCAGATGAGGTTTAGAAAGCATACTTAGCATCTGTTTGAGCATATCTATGGCTTCTTCTGCTGTGAGCACGGATTTGAGACCATTGTCCACTTAAAAGTCCTGTTCAATGAACTGTTAGGCATGCTTTCCAAACTGTGATTCACCATCTGAGGCAGTCCAAGATAGGCTGTATGTAGCACATTCAGGTGAAGGACTGTTTCTGAACATGTGCATCTTCATGCGATATCTAACCTTTTCCTTGTTGCTGTCGTTGTCTCTGTGCTATAGAAATCTGAGATAATTTCTGTGATCTTGTCGCAAGATGATACAATGGAACATTTGTTCGATGTCAGCAGTAATAGCGACTGACTTTTTTCTGAATTTCATGAGCACTCCCACCAGCTTATTAGTCATGTTGGGACCAGTAATGAGAACATTGTTCAGAGATACACCATGATGCTAGGTGCTTGAATTGAATACCACTCTGATTTGTTTAGGCTTTCTTAGATGATATACTCCAAAGGGAGGTAGATACCAGCATTCTTCATTCTCTTTCAAGGGTGGCGCTGGCTATGCATGGTCATTGTGAAATATCTTGTCCATGAAGGCTACATAATGGTCCTTCATTTCAGGCTTGTTTATTAATGTTCTTTGCAATGAGATGAACCTGGATAACGCCCGTTCTCGGTTGCTAGAATGTTTGGCTCTTGCAGCCTTGGAGGGTAAGAGAACAACCCAGCAGTCAGATTCAATTTTTTAAGAATCCATTGTCCACTATTTTAATAAACTTTGTCTTCTATGCATAAGGCCATTTTGCTGTCATCTTGTGTTGTGCGAAACACTGTTCTCCCTAAGTTGTTACCATAAGGAGTTGGAATGGTGTCAGGCTCTTGGATGAGGTTGGAGAACCTTTCTTTCACGTCGTAGTGATGAGAACATGGCTTAAATTGAGTAGTGTGACCATTTTGGAGTACATAAGTTTTAAAGGCGTCAACTTTGGATGTCTTGTGACTCTTATCCAAACATATATTATCCATGAGTACCCAGCCTAGATCAAGTTTTTGGTCATATGATGCATCTTCTTGGCCATTGCATTGTTGACACACCTTGTGGACCTTCAAAATGTCCCTCCCTAGTAGGATTAGAATATCAGCATTCCTGAGAGAAGGAATTTCTTTCGTTTGGTGCAAAGTGTGGATGATAAAGCGTGGCTTCCAGACTGGGAATTTCTTCCCTGTTATCAGGTATCTGGTCACATTTAATTAAGGTTGGCAAGGGTATGCGCATATTCCCCTTGCTTGAAGAGAAAATGTACCCAGATGCTTTCCTACCGCAATGCTCAATATGAACAGAGCAGGTGTTGAGGGTGTACGCTTGTCCCTTTTATATTTTAGATCTCAAAGGGTTTGGTCTTTGCTAGAAACCTGTTGCTTTGCTCATCTATTATGGCATACATTCTGGACGCCTTATCAGGTTGTTTTTCTGGATAGACCTTGACCAGACATACCTTGGCACAGAATTTAGGACCAGTCCCTTCTCTACATACTTTAATATATGCGGAGGAAACAGCAGTTGCAGTTGGATCAGCAGCTTGTGGCTCCCTGCCATGCTTTTGAGCTGGGTTGGATGCTGCAGAAGGTTGTGAATTGTGTGATGCTGGTGTGAGATGCATAGATGTAATGTGTTTATCACTACTACATTCAGTGCACTTAATGACAGCCTTAGTAATGTGGTCTGAGGAGGCGCAACACTTATAACATATCCCAATCTCCTTGAGAGAATCTCTACGCTTTTGCAAAGACTTTGCCCCAAGTCCATGACATTCCTTAAGTGGGTGAGGGCTTTATGGATAGGGCACATATGGTTGATGTCCATTATTTTATGAGTAACAGCATGTGGTTTAGTTAAGGAAGATGCAGTGTGTGGAATGTCAGTCTTTCTCACAGAAATTGTCCCCCTTAATTCTTTACGTTTAATGATAATGCTATCATACCTTGCAGATGATGATGAAGCTGGCGGAGTAGGTTCAGTGAAGTCGAAGCTGGGGTCATTCTTTTTCTGAGTTTGATCTCTGATGAACCTGTAAAAATGAAAAAAGGAGGAAAGGACACATGATGCTGTCTTTTGTAGCTTGAGCCGTGGTTTGCCTATTTTTTTTTTGCATGCTGTATGGCAACTTGGACACTACTAGATTCACGCCATGGGCAGTGTCTAGGTAATTCAGTCCTGAAAGACGTGGGTCTAATTTTGCCAATTCTATTTCATTTAGCAGGTTGCTTAGATCTTGGAGTTTATGGTTGTCTTTATTAGTTAACTTTGGGAAGATTTGCAGTCTCTTAAATAATGCACATTCTATGACTTCTGAGAAGCCGTAGGTTTGTTCCAGTCTCTCCAATGCTGTAATAAGACATGAATCTGAATGGTCCATAAGAACTGCTCGTATTGTCTTGATGCTTTCTGCCGATTCAGGGCCTAACCAGTTAACAATCAAATCCAGTTATTTATTGGCAGTGAGGTTAAGTTCTTGGATTACCACTTGAAAGTTCAACTTTCAGGCTCTTTTTCTTGGCACTATCATCATACTTTGAGAGACTGATATTTATTAAGTCACTGCAAATCAAGTACCTGGCAAAGTCAGACATGTAAGATCTCCCAGTCATAGTTTCAGGATTAACTTTTAGTAATCCTGGGGAATGTAAGTTCTTTTGCTTATATGACTGTGATGAATCAGGAAAAAATAATGCGGCATGGGGGTTAAGCTGTGGTTTAGTCTCTAGAGTGTCTGCCGGTTGTGGCCTAAATTGTGGGTTAGTGCTGGAAGTTACCTTGTCAGTAGTAGGCGGTGACATTCCTTGTCTTGCGGGATTATCAATGCCAAAGATTGGAGGTGGTGTTGGTACAAATGGTAAATGCTTGTAGTCAGTAGTGCGATTAACTGGGTCTTCCACTTCTCCAGGAATGAGGCAGTCCATATCAGCCTTTTGACCTAGTGCTTCTTCAAGTCCTTTCAGTTTAGTGAGGGTTGTTGTTTCTTCCCTTTCTGCCTGGAGAATTTTTAAGTGGGTTTCCATCTGTCACGGATGTGGTTTGTAGAACCACTGTGCCATGGACCATGGAGAGCCTGGAGGGGCGTGACTAAGCGAGTTCCGGACTGTTCACTAGAGCCTCTGATGGTGAGGTTAGATTTGGCTCCCGATGAACGCCAGGTGCTACTCCAGGACAGACCAATGATTGCGCAGTAGCTGCACCCAGAAGGACAGACTGGATGGAGCAGCAGGCAGAGTTTGTATCAGAGTGCAGCAGGCAGAGTCTGCACCAGAATGCAACAGGCAGAATCTGCACCAGAGTGCAACAGGCAGAATCTGCACTAGAATGCAGCAGGGACTGGTATGCAACCTTACACAACATAGACTGCAAACCAGGAAGGTTGCTCAGGCACTTCCCTGTTGGGGAGGAAGCAATATATACATAATGCCTCTCAGCCATTGGTTGGGAAGGAAATAGCAAGTGCATACGCTAGCCCTTTAAAAGGGCGGGAGCGCATGCATGTGCCCTAAGGACATGGTTGGAAGCCCGGCTGGAAGCTCTGCTGGGAGCATGCAAAGCATGGGGAAGGGAAGAACCGACCGCAGCATGGGTGAGTGAAGTGACACACCGAAGTCCCTGCCTGTCAGAGAAGGACTACAGCGTGGTGCTAACAGTAACCCCCCTTTAAGCCCCCTCCTCTTCAGGCCATCGAGGAATTTCAGGAGGAGAAACAGAGCGTGAATGTTCACCCTAGGCTCCCACCATCTCAGCTTCCTGCCTTTTTAACTCATTATTTGGGCTTCCATCTCTGCTTCCTTCCTAGCAAAGAAGCTTCTAACTCTACCTTCCTCTGCAGTTGCACAGATTTCCTGTAACTTGTCAGGCAATGCTGACTTACTAGAGTGAGATGATCTGGAAGATCAAGATGTGATTTTGGATGATGTTGTACAATGTGACCTAACCTCTTGGACTTCTGCCTTAGCCTGGCATCTAGCACTAATGTGGTCTTGTAGAGTCTTTCTTACAGCTAGCTCTGCTGTGGCATCATCCATGTCACATTTACTTAGGAATGTGAGGTGCTTTGCATGCAGTCTCTGGTAGTGATCATGGGCAGCAGTTAAACAGTTTAATTAAACACAGCTGGGACTCCAGTGAAGGAGTAGAACCATCTCAAGGAGGATCACAAGGAAATGGACAGCATGTGACTTAAAGGGAATCTGTCACCCCTTTTTTGAGATATCATATAATGATATCATTCAATTGTGTGTCACATAAGGATTCTCTTAGTACTTTTGCTTCCCCCTGACCCCGCACCTTTCATGCATAAATACCTTTTTTATATCGGTTCAGATGTATGTAAACTGCCGCAGTCCGATGGGCGGGGCTTATTCACCTGCTCCCCCCTCCCTGTCTTGCTCTATGCATTTCTTCTTGTGTAGAGCAAGAGAGTGAGGGGGGAGCAGTTGAATAAGCCCCGCCCATCGGACCGGACCGTGGCAGTTTACATACATCTGAACTGATATAAAAAAGGTATTTATGCATGAAAGGTGCGTGGTCAGGGGGAAGCAAAAGTACTAAGAGAATCCTTATGTGACACACAATTGAATGATATCATTATATGATATCTCAAAAAAGGGGTGCCAGATTCTCTTTAAATATGAGTGTCTGAGCAAAGGGTCTGAATACTTACGACCATGTGATATTTCAGTTTTTCTTTTTTAATAAATTTGCAAAAATTTCTACATTTCTGTTTTTTTCAGAGAAGATGGGGTGCAGAGTGCACATTAATGAGAAAAAAAATGAACTTTTTTGAATTTACCAAATGGCTGCAATGAAACAGAGTGAAAATTTAAAGGGGTCTGAATACTTTTTGTACCCACTGTATCTTGTCTGAAAAAACATGTTTATTTCTCCACTTATTAGCCTCTTCTTTTTCCTTGCCTCATGAACAGCTAAAATTCTTCTTGTCCAAAACTGACTGATACCTAACCGAAAGATTGAATTGAAATTGTATACTGAAGTCCACGGAAAGGGAAAGGGAGTGTGGAGGTAGGAGAAGAGTAAAAGTTAGGGGAAGAAAGACACACACAGGGTACTGCTGCATTTTAAGAGTTTTATTAATCTCAGTGCTGGATTTACAGCTACAGTGCGAAGTACCTTTGTATGATGTCCTCCATGGTGTTGCTGCTTTTGAACATGTGATACATAGAGACAAGAGAGTGAGAAACCCTCATGTCTGTGTAAGAGATACATCAAAGCATCTCTTTCAGCTAAAAGAAAACTGAAAATTAGAGGCAGACCATGCAGAGGTGAAATGTAAAAAATGCAATCAAATGTCCAACACACATACACCTGAACCTATAACTATATCTGCATTTTTGTCAAGAACATATATATTTTTCCCAATTGCTTCTGCTGTAGGAATAGGGTGAAGTAGAGGTTATCTATTTTTTTTAATAAATGTCAGGTACAGAATTCATTCTAGCTAACGCCAGAATTAAGTAGATTTATCTCTTTGTATCTTTGGTTTGCATCTGTACATTATGCCCTAAATGTGTTATATAACCGCAATATTCAAAGAGATAAAAGCAAAGTTTTCAAACTGGAACTGAGGAAAAGTAAAAATGTCTCAGTGGAAGATCCTTCCTCTTACAATACTTTAGAAGTGATGCATATAATAAAGAAGTGAACCCCTAGAGGAACAATTAAAGGATATTTTTCAGAGAGAAATACTGCCTCAATGCAGAATTATGCAAATTACAAGAGATGAAATAAGAGTTCAGGGAGATGTCAAACGTTGCACAATAAGCATCTTTTTTTTTTAATGCTAGAACTTTTTTTATTATTATTCTCATAGATCACTAATATACTTAGAAGAGTAAATAGAGAGAAAGACACTGTCCTGTAGTGGTAATCAGTCAGTTTTGGTATTACTTATGAAATGCAGTTGCATGGTCTCAGTTGTTCTTGTGTGCAAGGTCTGATTTAGCCATAAGGGTTCGCTCACATCTGCGTATATAAAATCCCTCAGATTCTCAGCCATAAAAGTTGGCCAGTATCAGGTGAGTGACAGTGACGAGTGCAATGTGAGTATGCATTTTTTTTTCTCCTAGCATCCGTATGATAAGCATTTTTAACATAATCTTTTACATACTATAATAATACTCAATGTAAATTAAACCTAGTTGTCATAAATAATAAAGCAATTTTATATAAACATATGGATAGATGATAGAAAGATATTAGAAATGCAATTAATATATAGTAAATAGATATTATATAGAGATTTAGAAATATAGATATCCAGCGGATATATAATTTCACAAGCCCATACATATAATAACCTTGCACCCTTTAGTGCCTTTCATGTGGTACTAAAGGGTGTTTAGCTTTTTTCAACCTAAAAATAAATAATCTAAAAAAAACCCGATTTTTGATAACCAGCATGGGTAAAGGAGACCGCTGAGAGCTGATAATATTAGGCTGGGAAGATCCATGGTTATTGAGCCCTTCCCAGCCTAAAAATATCAATCATCAGCCGCCAAAGTGGCATGTCACATTCGCCATGGCTCTTCCCAATTGCTTTGGTGCATTGGCAATCGGGGTAATAGTATTTTGGGTTGATGTCAGCTGTGAATTGTCCTAAAACACAGCTGCCATAAAGCCCTCTATCAGACACCCCCATTACAAACCCAGTAATAAAAAAAATACTTTATTTGAATAAACTTTTCTCCACACTTTCCCTGGTTCACCAATTTATAAAAAAAAACAATACGTGCAGGTCTGACTTAGTGCACCGAGTCCAACATAGTCCACAAATGGGAAAGCTGAAAAACATAAAAAGAGAGAAATAAAAACAAGAGACTGTCCCTCGTTCACCAATTTACTAGAAAATAAGAGTCTCACACAGGTCCAATGTTGTCCAGTGTTTCCATTAATGTTTACAGATTCTGTCAAAGCCTATGGAGACATGTTCTGAGTCTCCATAGGCTTTTAACAACAGCTACTCTCGGCTCACGCTGCGGCTCTGATCAGCGGTGACATCAGTAACCCCAACGCGCATTTCGCTTATTGGTAGATCGCTTTCTCAAGGATCTACCAATAATCGAAATGCACATTGGGGTCCTCTGATCCAGCCCGGTGCCATCCACCCTTGGATGGTGGTAAGCGCTGCCTGTTTTACCTGTATTTAAACATTTTGATTTACCTTACTTTTTTGGGACAAGCGCTTGTCTACCTACTTATTTATTTATGGTGGGTGTTTGGCACCGGAGGGTCTTTCCATTTCCATCCTTATGCGCCTTATCTCTTTTTTTCTATTTGATATTTTGTATATTATTATTTACTATTTGTTACCAATAAATATTTTTCTTTTAAACCGTTATACTCCTCTTTTGGTCTCCTTTATAGTATGTTTTTCTCAATATCTGACACGAAATCAGAATAAACCTTTCCTGTTTTAGGTCAATTAGGATTACCATAATTATTAATATTTGCCAAATGCCAGAATAATGAGAGAAAGAGAGAGAATGCTTTAAGGCATTTTTATTACTTACTGCAAAGTCAAAAGTTTACACACATTTCATTAGCATTTGGTACCATTGCCCTTAAACTGAATGACTTTGGTCAAACTTTGGGATATCCTTCCATAAACTTCTCACAATAGTTGGTTGGAATTTGGGCCCATTCCTCTTGAAAAAACTGGTGTAACTGATCCAGGTTTGCAGGTCGCCTTGCTCACACCGGCCTTTTCAAGTTTGCCCATACATTTTCAATAGAACTGAGATCAGGGCTTTGTGATGGCTACTCCAAAACATTGACTTTGTTATCCTTATGTCACTTTGTTACCATTTTGGCAGTATTCTTTGGGTCATTGTCCATTTGGAAGAACAAACAACACGACCCTATTCACTTGCCTTATACAGTGAATTAGTTGTGGCGGCCAAAATTGCCGTGTAGTCCTAGCCTTAAAATGCTGCTTTACATGATTGGTTCATCCAGCATTGTAGCTCAGAAGACGTGTTAAAATGATGCACATTTTAGTGCAAATCACACCTGCTAAAACAGTTGATGTTGTACTCGAGTTCCGCCACGTTTTTGAAAACTGCATGGTCTTTGTGAATGGTGGGTCTCCTAGCTTGGCCTAACAGATACACTATAATTTAGGCCATAATGATACCCATCCCTTGAGAAAGCAGGGAAAACATTCATGCGAAACGCACGTTGAGGTTGGAATCACCCGGTTTTGTGCACTGCACTTTCCTCTCCCATAGGGTAAGATGACCTGATCATTTCTCTTATTAAACATATTGCTCTTTGAAATGCGGCATAGTTCATAGTCAATAAATTTAATGGGTCAATATGAGCGGACTATTACTTAGCCCTTTAAGGACCTTATACTTATTTGTGCTGCACATACTTACCCTTTTTTACTCTTTTACATTGATCGGCCCACGTTTATTATGTTTATATACTTAACCCTATTGGAGCTATTTAGTTTACTGCACTTTATGTCTGTCTGTATGTCCTTTTGTATCCTACGTTTTATACTATGTGACTACTTGTGGCTTAAATGTTTCTGAATAAAAATACAAATTTCTAAACCATTATACTCCGTATTTTTCTCCTGGCTTGATTGGAGTGGTCGGTTTTCTAAATGCGACTAATTGTCAACTTGTTGTGCATGGTCCCATTTACCATTATGTTACTGGGTTTTTTGTTTCTAATACTTAAAACCATTGTATTCTGTCCAAGAATCTGCATGGAAAATCTGCAACATTTACATTATGTGTGAACACATTCATAATCTAGTTTACTCTGCTGTTGTAAGAATAAGCCAGGATTACATAAAGCAATCTGCAGGTCTTTACCCTTGATCATTTAGTCTGGAGGAACTCTACATAAGTTAAAGCTCCACTTCAGCAGGTTTTTTTTTCAGCGCTGGAGTGGTGCCACTAATCTAACCTTCCTGCGCCTACTCCAATATTTAACCTCTGCCTTCTTCACCTTTTATCAGCACCAATCTGGTCCCACTGCACCATCTTCTGACTGCATCTTCTGACTGACCGGACATCAGAATTAACAGTCAGAAGAGGCTCTCATAGGCTTACATTGAAAATTGAACTCCAGCTTTCTGCAGCAAACACTGGTGCAATCCAGCAGGCCACAACCAATGGGTAAGTGTTGTGAGTTCATTTTTCCCTTCTGCCTTGCTGGGGATCCTGCTGGATTCTTGGAGACCAGTCTGATTCCTGCATCTCAAAGCTAAGTTTTTCTGCTCTGCTTTGTACACTTCAGTTTTGTTTTTGTTTTGCCTTGTTTTTTGGGAGTTCTGCCATCCCCGGCCGGGGGTGAGCTGAATTCCATTTTTGTCTCTGATCTGTTGATCTTTTGCTCTGTCTTCAGAATATACCTGAGTGCTGATTTAGTCTTTTGAAGCCTAGCGACTTCAGGGCCTGTTTTTCCTATCAGTCGGTTGGCACATTTTGGATAGGGTTTTTGCGGATGGCAGACAGCAGCTTTCCTATCCTGTCCTATTTTAGTTAGCTTGGGCCCCATCATTTGCTCAACCTATCTTTCTATCTGTTTTAGTGTTTTCATCTTGCTTCACCGTCATTATATGTTGGGGGCTGCCTATTGCTTTGGGGTCTGCTCTGGGGCAGTTTAGTTTTTCCCCTTTCTGTCTTTAGGCTATGTAGTTCTCCGGCTGTGATCGAGGGGTCTAGGGCACCGTAGGAACCCCCCACGGCTACTGCTAGTTGTTGTGGATAGGTTCAGGGGTCTGCAATCCGATAGCTGCCAACCTCTCTGTTTTTTTTGGACTTAGCTAGTATTCTGTTTTTTCCTCCTTCGGTGACTCATCATAACAGAATCACCAGCCATACTGCACATCCTAGGGTACTCAATAGCAGGAGAGAATTGTAAAAAAAAAAAAAAGTGTCAGAATTTTTTTTTTGTGCAGATTTTTTCCTCTATATCTCTGAGGCCGTAGGGGGAATTTTTCTCTCAATGGAGATGAAGCAATTGTCTGATCGCGTGGAGCAGCTCGCTGCTGAAGTGTGGGGAATTTCCGCCTATCTTGCTCATTCACATGCTGCTGAACCAAAGATTCCTACTCCTGATGTGTTTTTTGGGGATCGGTCTAAATTCTTGAATTTCAAGAATAATTGTAAATTATTTTTTGCCTTGAAGCCTAAGGTGGATCGGCGTTTACGTGAACACAAAACTACACGAGAGATGTTGCCACCTGTTGAACAAATGTCTGAACCTATGCAATGTGATAGAGTTTTGTCTAGGGCGCAATGTCAGGAGTTCAGAAGGCGTAATAAGCTGTGTTTTTTTTGTGGAGATGCCTCGCATATTATTTCTGTCTGCCCTAAACGAGAGAAACGTTGTGCACACACGTTTTCTGTGGGTGGTGTTCAACCTAAGTTTCTTCTGGCAATTACTCTGATCTGCTCCCTGTCCACATTTTCCGCCAAGGCTTTTGTGGATTCGGGAGCAGCTCTGAACCTGATGGACTTTGATTTTGCTAAACGTTGTGGATTTCCTATGACACCTCTGCGGACGCCTATCCCTTTGAGGGGTATTGATGCTACTCCTTTGGCGAAGAATAAACCTCAGTTTTGGACCCAGGTGGTAATGCGGGTCGCCCCAGACCATCAAGAAAATTGCAGATTTTTGGTGTTGCATAATTTGCATGATACCATTGTTCTGGGGTTTCCCTGGTTGCAAATCCATAATCCAGTTCTGGATTGGAAATTTTTGTCTGTGGTGAGTTGGGGTTGTCTGTGTGCCCTTAGTGATGCTCCTGTTTCCTCCACCTCTTCCCAGTTGCATGATGTTCCTGACTATTTGGCTGACTTTTATGATGTATTTAGTGAGAATGAGTCTGCGTCTTTGCCTCCTCATAGGAGTTATGACTGTGCAATTGAGCTGAACCCGGGGTGTAAATTCCCCAAGGGTCGGCTTTTCAATTTATCTGTACCCGAGCACGAGGCTATGCGATCCTATATTAAGGAGTCGTTGGAGAAGGGTCATATTAGACCATCCTCTTCACCCTTAGGTGCTGGTTTTTTTTTCGTGGCTAAAAAGGATGGTTCATTAAGGCCTTGTATTGACTATCGTGCCCTCAACATAATTACTGTTAAATATCAGTATCCGTTACCCCTGATTTCTGATCTATTCTCCAGAGTTAAAGGTGCTTGCTGGTTTACCAAGCTTGACCTCAGGGCGGAGTATAATCTTATTCGCATTAAGCATGGGGATGAATGGAAGACGGCGTTTAATACTCCGGAGGGACATTTTGAGTACCTGGTGATGCCTTTTGGGCTCACTAATGCCCCTTCTGTCTTCCAGTGCTTCATGAACGATATATTCCGAGACTTTGTGGATAAATTTTTGATTATCTATCTGGATGATATTTTGATCTTCTCCAAGAATTGGGACTCTCATGTGGAACATGTTCGGACTGTGTTTTGGATTTTGAGGGAGAATTCCCTGTATGTCAAGGGATCGAAATGCCTTTTTGGTGTACAGAGGATTTCATTTTTGGGATTTATTTTGTCTCCGTCAACTATTGAAATGGACCCGGCCAAGGTACAGGCCATTTATGATTGAGTTCAGCCCACTTCTTTGAAGGCACTCCAGAAGTTTTTGGGTTTTGCTAATTTTTATTGTAAATTTATAGCTAATTTTTCTGGTATTGCCAAGCCATTGACTGATTTGACTAGGAAGGGTGCTGATGTGCTGAATTGGTCTCCGGAGGCTGTTTCTTCCTTTCAGGAGCTGAAGCGAAGATTCACTTCTGCTCCGGTTTTGCGGCAACCTGATGTCTCACTCCCGTTTCAGGTGGAGGTGGACGCTTCTGAGATTGGTGCAGGAGCAGTGTTGTCCCAAAAAGATCCTGTGACATCTAAAATGAATCCTTGTGCTTTCTTTTCCCGAAAGTTCTCCCCATCCGAACGTAACTATGATGTGGGGAATCGGGAACTATTGGCCATGAAATGGGCATTTGAGGAGTGGAGACATTGGTTGGAGGGAGCCAAACACCAAGTCGTGGTCCTTACTGACCACAAGAATTTGATTTACCTGGAGTCGGCCAAGTGCTTGAATCCTAGACAGGCTAGGTGGGCCTTGTTTTTCACACGTTTTGATTTTGTGGTCTCTTTTCTTCCAGGCACTAAGAATGTCAAGGCAGACGCCCTCTCTAGGAGTTTCCTTGCTGATTCTCCTGTTGTGACTAAGCCTGCTACCATCTTAGGCGAGGGGGTAGTTCTTCTGCCATCTCGCCCGATTTGAGACATGCTCTGGAAGAGTTTCAGGAGGACAAACTTGAGCGTTGTCCCAGTGGAAAGTTGTATGTTCCTGACCAGTGGAGGAAGAGAGTGATGTCTGAAGTTCATTGCTCTGCTTTGGCTGGTCATCCAGGTATTTTTGGTACTAGAGATCTGGTGAGTCGGTCTTTTTGGTGGCCCACCTTGTCTCATGATGTCAGGAATTTTGTGCAGTCCTGTGGGACTTGCTCCCTGTCTAAACCTTGTTCTCGCTCTAGTGGCTTGTTGATGCCTTTGCCGGTGCCCAGGAGGCCATGGACCCATATTTCAATGGATTTTATCTCTGATATGCCTGTCTCTCAGAGAATGACTGTTATTTGGGTGATTTGTGATAGATTCTCTAAGATGGTCCATCTTGTACCACTCCCTAAGTTGCCATCTTCCTCTGAGTTGGTGCCCTTGTTTTTGCAACAGGTGGTTCGCTTGCACGGGATTCCTCAGAACATTGTATCTGACAGAGGAGTTCAGTTTGTGTCTAGATTTTGGAGGACTTTCTGTTCCAAGCTGGGAATTCAGTTGTTCTTCTCCTCTGCGTTTCACCCTCAGACCAATGGGCAGACGGAGAGAACAAACCAGACTTTGGAGTCGTATTTGAGATGTTTTATTTCTGCTGATCAGGATGATTGGGTTTCATTTTTGCCCTTGGCCGAATTTGCTTTAAATAATAGAGCTAGTTCTGCCACTTTGATGTCACCTTTTTTTTGTAACTTTGGGTTTCACCCTCGATTTTCTTCAGGGCAGGTGGAGCCTTCTGCCTGCCCAGGTGTTGACACTGTGGTGGAGAGAATGCACCAGTTCTGGGACCAAGTAGTGGATAAGTTGTCTCTCTCCCAGGAAAAGGCCCAGCGGTTTTCCAACCGGCGTAGGACCGTTGGTCCCCAGTTTAAGGTGGATGATATGGTTTGGTTGTCATCAAAAAATATTGCTATGAAAGTGGCTTCTCCTAAGTTTAAGCCTAGATTTATTGGACCTTACAAGATTTTGGAGATTATTAATCCGGTCTATTTTCGGTTGGCTCTTCCTGTCACATTTAAAATTCATAATGTGTTTCATAAGTCCTTGTTGAAGAGGTTTGTTGAACCAGTAGTTCCTGTGGTGGCACCTCCTGACCCTGTGTTGGTTGAAGGTAACATGGAATATGAGGTAGAGAAGATACTGGATTCCCGTCTGGCTAGACGGAGACTCCAGTATTTGGTTAAGTGGAAGGGTTATGGTCAGGAGGATAATTCCTGGGTCTCTGCCTCTGATATTCATGCCGAAAGATTGGTGCGTGCCTTTCATCGGGCTCACCCGGATCGCCCTGGTGGCATGGATGAGGGTTCGGTGACCCCTCCTCAAGGGGGAGGTACTGCTGTGAGTTCATTTTTCCCTTCACCGTTGAGGTCTGATGAACTCCCTCCTCTGGTGAAGGAAGGTAGTGAGGCTGATTACCAAACACCTGGGCCGCTAGATGATGACTGGGTGGCTGGAATTGAGGACTGGATATAAGGCAGCTGACGCCCTTCTGCCTTGCTGGGGATCCTGCTGGATTCTTGGAGACCAGTCTGATTCCTGCATCTCAAAGCTAAGTTTTTCTGCTCTGCTTTGTACACTTCAGTTTTGTTTTTGTTTTGCCTTGTTTTTTGGGAGTTCTGCCATCCCCGGCCGGGGGTGAGCTGAATTCCATTTTTGTCTCTGATCTGTTGATCTTTTGCTCTGTCTTCAGAATATACCTGAGTGCTGATTTAGTCTTTTGAAGCCTAGCGACTTCAGGGCCTGTTTTTCCTATCAGTCGGTTGGCACATTTTGGATAGGGTTTTTGCGGATGGCAGACAGCAGCTTTCCTATCCTGTCCTATTTTAGTTAGCTTGGGCCCCATCATTTGCTCAACCTATCTTTCTATCTGTTTTAGTGTTTTCATCTTGCTTCACCGTCATTATATGTTGGGGGCTGCCTATTGCTTTGGGGTCTGCTCTGGGGCAGTTTAGTTTTTCCCCTTTCTGTCTTTAGGCTATGTAGTTCTCCGGCTGTGATCGAGGGGTCTAGGGCACCGTAGGAACCCCCCACGGCTACTGCTAGTTGTTGTGGATAGGTTCAGGGGTCTGCAATCCGATAGCTGCCAACCTCTCTGGTTTTTCTGGACTTAGCTGGTATTTTGTTTTTTCCTCCTTCAGTGACTCATAACAGGTAAGTATAATACTAGGGTCAGGGACCTTATGTTAGAAGCATCACTTCAATGCTGCTGTAAATCATGCACCGAGGGTGTTGTTCCAGATACAGTGGAGTCACAAATGGGAAAAGAACCAATTTCACACAGTCCACTTTCTGTAACTATTTTACTTAGAGATGAAATTATTCCTACTCGGTTTTGATAACCACATCAAGAGAACACATCAAACAAATGTTTCTACAGAAGGCCATATCCTCTGTACTGAACAGCTCGGCACCCAAAAGACCTGTTTCCGCTATATTTTCTACGTAAATTTGCCTGTTGGCGTGCCGGTTTGAACCGGCTGCCGTTACCTTACTACACCCTGAGAGAAGCTGGTTTAATTAAATGAGTGCAAAGCACAGGCTTGCCTGCGGTTCAGCACAGTGATTCACAATCCTAAGAACATATACTTCTATACCTATTTCCCAATCAAATATTCCTCACCTGTTCTGGTATAATCTCAAGAAAACTAGACGAAAAGTCCGTCCTCGACTGTATTAAGAATATTCCAAAATTAACCATATTTACATACATATCAGCAAAGGTGCTGTGGACAAAGTCTGTTGGAGCTGAACCACTGCTCTGGTTTATATTGTTCCACAGAGACTCCACTTCCAGTAGACAAAGAGGAAACAAGTATTTTCTGGGGTTTGCTGTGCGCTATGTCAGCACCAAAGAGTAGCATAGAATATTCAGTCACTGGACCGCAAAAGAACGTGGTCTGTAAAGTAAATATACATAACTAACTATAGGCCTTGTATCTTTTGGCGGCAAGAATATAGTGTGATGTGTGCACGTTTACTTATTGTGGCATCGCAGTGGCTTTAGAGTCCTTTCTCTGAGTCTACTCTGAACAAAATAACCAGCACACGCAGACGGAGCTCCTCCAGCCGGTGAACAATACAGAAGACGCTTGTGGTGTGACTCTCTCACGGGGCGTAGCACCTCTCTCTCCAGGTCCCAGCTCCTTCTGTTCCTTAAAAACTTGCATGACAGGAATTCCCTCGCATCAGGACAGGTTTGGATCCCTGACCAGCTCAGCTCCAATCTGCAGCTGCTTCTAACTCAGAGGGGTGCTGTCATGAGAGGATATAATCAGATCTTTCTCCAGCACAGCTTCACTCACCCCTCAGTCCTGCAGACCCTGCACAAGATGGCCGCGCTTCCTTTTCCTGTTTTTCATTTTACATAACCCTCCTAAAACAGCTTATGGGCATAAAACAGTCTCTTAACGATGTTCAACAACAGCGACATCTTGTGGCCAGTTAACAAAATTAGCTATAAAGAAACAAGTATATTTACAGCAAGTACAAGCGTGCGTACAAGTATCTTCAATTATACTGCCCTAGTGGGCCGAGAGACATCTCACACTGCAATGAAAAAACCCGCTGGAGTGGTGTTTAATGTGACTGTGGCCTAACTAGGTGTTAGGATGCTGTTTTATTGTCACTGATGCCACTTTTTGTCTTTGCCTTTATGTTATTCACAAACAAGCTGCACTGTACTGTACTGAAAGAGTAACCCTCAAGACCAAAAAAAAATAGAACATGCCGCTCCATAGATCAGGAACAGTAATACGGTCCTGCACATGTCATTCTGCCTGGCCTCCTCAGAAAGGTGTCCCATTTATCTTTCAAATATGTCAGTGTGTCATCTTCCATCAGCATGTGATTAATTCTATGCATTAAGTCATTCTTCCACGAACAGATGGGTAGGGCTTTGTGGTCTTCAACATATAACCTTGCATAAAGCTTTTAATGAAGCTTAACTGAACTAAAACAGAAATTCATGAAGACTGACTGATAGGTTTATTCATTGAGGTAGAAGAGGTGGATAAAGAGCTGCTTTATCTAAACTACGCTCTGTTCTGTGCAATTTACCAGGTCTATCAAAAGTCATTAAGGATTACATATATATAGTACTAGCTGAAGAGCCCGGCGCTGCCTGGACATAGTAACTAACTACGGTTAGTTATAACAAATTATAATTATTATATCTATATATATAAATGACTAAGTATGGAATGGACAAGGCAACTGTTAGGTGGATTCATAAAAGGCTTAGTGATCGGACCCAAAGAGTGGTCGTAAATGGCTGCACATCCAGTTGGAAGAATGTCTCAAGTGGGGTACCACAGGGCTCTGTCCTGGGCCCTGTATTGTTCAACATCTTTATCAACGATTTAGATGAAGGAATTGAGGGTAAACTGATTAAATTTGCTGATGACACAAAGCTAGGAGGGATAGCTAATACTAGAGAAGAGAGAGAGAGGATTCAAAAAGATTTAAATAAACTGGAGAAGTGGGCAGCAACTAACAGAATGGTTTTTAACAGGGAGAAATGCAAAGTACTACATCTGGGCAATAAAAATGAAAAAAGCATATATAGAATGGGAGGAATAGGGCTAAGTGACAGCACATGTGAAAAAGACTTGGGTATACTAATAGATCACAGACTGAATATGAGTCAACAGTGTGATGCAGCAGCAAAAAAGGCAAATGCAATTCTAGGATGTATTAACAGAAGCATACAGTCTAGATCACGTGAAGTCATTATTTCCCTCTACTCCTCTTTGGTCAGACCTCATCTGGAATATTGTGTCCAGTTTTGGGCACCACATTTTAAAAAAGACATCAACAAACTGGAGCAAGTTCAGAAAAGAGCGACCAGAATGGTGACCGGTCTGCAAACCCTGTCTTATGAGGAAAGGTTGCAGGATTTGGGAATGTTTAGTTTGCAAAAGAGAAGACTGAGAGGAGACTTAATAGCTGTCTACAAATATCTAAAGGGCTGTCACATTGTAGAAGGATCAACTTTATTCTCATTTGCACAAGGAAAGACTAGAAGCAATGGGATGAAACTGAATGGGAGGAGACACAGATTAGATATTAGAAAAAACTTTTTGACAGTTAGAGTGATCAATGAGTGGAACAAGCTGCCACGAGAAGTGGTGAGTTCTCCTTCAATGGAAGTCTTCAAACAGAGGCTGGACAGACATCTGACTGGGATGATTTAGCGAATCCTGCTTTGAGCAGGGGGTTGGACCAGATGGCCCAGGAGGTCCCTTCCAACTCTACGATTCTATGATTCTATGAAAGCTGAGTGTATAGCCCCGCCCACTCCGCATAGCCACATTCACTAAAATATCCCACATCATCCCGTCAGCCAGACCCCTAATATCCCGCATCGTCCCATCAGCCAGAGCCACCGGACTACTAATATCCCACATCATCCTGTTAAAGCCACCGGACTACTACCCCTAATATCCCACATCATCCCGTCACATCCGCCGGACTATTACCCCTAATATCCCACATCATCCTGTCAGCCAGAGCCACTGGACAACTACCACTAATATCCCACAGCATCCCGTCACAGCTGCCGGACTACTACCCCTAATATCCCACATCATCCCGTCAGCCAGAGCCACCGGACTACTACCCCTAATATCCCACATCATCCCATCAGCCAGAGCCACCGGACTACTACACCTAATATCCCGCATCATCCCGTCAGCCGCCGGACTACTACCCCTAATATCCCACATCATCCCATCAGAGCCACCGGACTACAACCCCTAATATCCCACATCATCCCGTCAGCCAGAGCCACCGGACTACTACCTCTAATATCCCACATCATCCCGTCAGCCTGAGGTCAGAACCAGAGCACTGAGTGGAACACTCCTAACTTCGACTCCGGGGATCCCTTTAATAGAAGCCTGGGGTGAGAATCAGAGCACTGAGGGATTTACTCTAACTTCCATACCAGAGATCCCTTTAAGAAAGCCTGGGATCAGAACCAGAGCGCTGAATGGATTTGCCCTGACTTGCATACCAATGATCCCTTTAATAGAACCCTGGGGTCAGAATCAGAGCACTCAGGGATTTGCCCTAACTTCCGTACCGGAGATCCCTTTAAGAGAGCTTGGGGTCAGTACCAGAGCATTTGAAGGCAATTGCCCTGACTTCGATGCCGAGGATCCCTTTAAGAGAGGCATGGGGTCAGAACCAAAGCACTGGATGGATTTGCCCTGCCTTCCATACCGGAGATCCCTTTAAGAAAGGCCTGGGGTCAGTACCAAAACGCTGAGTGGATTTGCCCTAACTTGCATACCATTGATCCACAGGAGGGGGGATTCATTTCTGTCATGTGCTCTGTGCTCCTTTCTGGGGGGCAGACAATGGCTGGGAGCTTATGTTAACAGGGATGCTATATTTCTCCCACCATGTCAGTGTCTGCTGAGGTGTTCTCAAGTGGGAAAACTTGCTGATAGCAACCAATCACAGCTAAGCTACTTTCAACCAGCTCTGGTGAAATGAGAGATGCTTAATGATTGGTTGCAAGGAAAACTGTTGATCATAGCAACGAATCACAGCTTAGCTTCTTTTGAACAGCTCTAGTGAAATGAAAGATGCTTCGTGATTGGTTGGTGATACACACATACATACATTCATTTTCATATATAGAGATGTGTGAACAGAATAGGCAATTATTTAAAGCAATAATGTAACCAGTCTTAGGCCATGATCACACATGCAAGAAACACGGCCAAGTCTCGCATGTTAATACCCGGCACTGCCACCGGAACTCAGATCAAAGCGTGCGGCAACATAGCAATACATGCAGCCCTACGCTCCGCTCCAGAGTGCCGGCGGCAGTGCCGGGTATTAACATGCGAGACACGGACGTGTTTCTCACATTTGTGATCCCAGCCTTACTTGAAGAAAAGATTTCCCAGTACACTATAATATTCTGCAGCAATGTAGAGATTGTCCTCATTTACTACAGTCCTTGCTGTACATGTAGCCCACAATCTTTCTTAATGCCCAATTACTCATTAGATAAAAGTTAGCTATACCCGCCAATTTCAGCGGTAATGGCTGATTATTTGATGGGCATGGGGGCCTTCCAACTTCAGGGAAAATAAGCTGCGGCCAAAAGTGTCTGTCAGTGGCTTTCTTTTCTTTTCAAATGCAAAGAGCATGAACACTCAGCTCACCTTAGTGCTACTGTGAATGGGGAAATCAGGAGAAGTAGTTGTCTGCTGAACAGAAAATCAGCTGACAGTTATTTCATGTTTATGGTCAGTTTTAGACACTAGGGCCAATAGCCATAGTAAACTAATTGACTTATTAGTATAGGTCTGGAAGGAGATGGAATACTTGTAAGAAATCCATGGAGATATGGAAGAACATACAAGTCATGCAAATGTTGTCATTATGTTAGCACCACGCCAGAGTCCTGCTCTGGCAGGGTCTCCGGCGTGTCTCTTCACTCACTGATGCTGTGGTCAGTTCTTGCCTTTACCATGCTCTGCATGCTTCTAGCCGGTCCTCTGGCCATGTGCATGTACACTCCCACCCTCTTATAGGGTCAGCGCATGCACTTGCTATTTCCTCCCCAGCCAATAGCTGTGGGACATTACGTATATATTGTTTCCTCCCCACTGGGGAGGTGCCTAAAAAACCTTCCTGTTTTGCAATCTAACTTGTGTAAGGTTGCATACCAGTCCCTGCTACACTCAGGTGCAAATTCTGCCTGCTGCACTCTGATACAAATTTTGCTGCTGTTAGGCATCAGATTCCTGCAACCTCACAACAGGAATCCAGAGCCATACATCCAGTGGTCTCCCATTCCTTTTCAACTGCTCAGGGACCTGCACAGCAATCTCAGCGATCCAGGCACCCTGCTCAGACCAGCACTCTGGGTCTGGATGTTGCTGCCACCTCTGGACCAGCAATGGTAGCGCAACCTGCTTTGCAGGAAACCACTCCAGAGGCTAAGTCCTCTCGCCGTGCTACTGGGCATGCCCACGAGACGATCTCCCAGTGGAGATCGGGGGTCACGTGCTCAGGTCCTTGTCCTGATCTGATTGGCCCTTCTCAGAGGTCTGGAAGGTCCCGGAAGCGCATGGCTATAAAAGACCCGCATGGCCGCTCAGCCATGCGCTAGTATAGACTATACTTGCTATGTGTGAATGGTGACGGATGTATGATTCTGGTGACTGACTCATTTGAAACCCGTTCCCTCTGATATTACGTATTTGGTTAGGGAATTAGAGTTATAGTCAGCGCCAGTCAGTGGCAGGCCATACGCCACAGTGCATACCGCACCGCTACACTAGCATCCGATAGTGTTATGCCTCACGGCACTGTCGTACAGTGGCAGTAGTTACCGCCACGCTGCAGTTAGCAGCACTTACCGGCGTCCGTGGTAGTGTTGCCGCACGCACGGTAGGTCAAGACGGACACCGACCTCTGTCTTGGGCCGTGTCCTGTGACCATATACCGTGTGTGCACGCCAGCTGAGACCTGTGAAGCTAATAGGCTCGGCGTTTATGCTTTATTTATACTAAAGCGCCTCTGTGAGTTTAACAGAGTCCGTTCTGCGCACCTCGGGTGACGTTTAACCCCAGCGCAGTATACCGCCATATAGCGAGTCTGCCATTACTCAGCAGCAGTTGTTACACCTACTGCACGGTGGACCCCGGGCGGCGAACGCACTTCCTATTATTTATATTTAGTGCGTTCTGCCGTCCCTAACAGCTGCACTCTGGTGCAAACTATGTCTGCTGCACTCTGATGCGAACTCTGCTGCACTTTGATTTGAACTCTGTCTGCTGCATTCTAATACAAACTCTGCCAGCCACTCCCTCCAGTCTGTCCTCTGGGTCCAGCTGCTGTGCGTCTGTTGGTCTGTCCTGGAGTGTCACCTGGCGTTCATCGGGAGCCAAGTCTAACCTCACCATCAGAGGCTCTAGTGAACAGTCAGGTGTTTGCTTAGTCACGCTCAAACCACGTCTGTGACAGTTTGCTCAGATCATAGATCCCACTGGACCCCGGATCCTGCCATTTCAGACCATGTACCAGAAGCTTTGCTGACAGAAAGACACACAGGAAGAACTGTCCATTCAGATGCAGTCCTTAACCACTAAGTTGGAGGCCTTAAACATCCCTCCAGAGATCCAGTATGTTCAAGCATCCATGTCTTCTCAGTCAGTCTGCTTAGTTCAAGATCCAGATCCCAGACTCGCAGTCCCACCACGTTTTGATGGCAATCCAAAGCTCTGCAGTGGTTCATCAATCAGTGCTGGCTACACTTTGGACTCCTTCCTCATCATTTCTCGCCACACCGAACAAAGGTGGCATTTCTTATGTCACATCTTGGAGGTGAGGCCCTGGAGTGGTTGAATACATTATGGGAGAGAAAGAACCCTATCATCTCCAATTTGTCCGTATTCTTGGAAGCTTTTCACAAAGTATTCCTCGATTCCGGGCGAACCACCTCTGCATCTTTCACTCTTCTTCGCTTACACCAGTCCAGCTCATCTATGGGACAATACACGCTATGCTTCTGTACTCTGGCGGCCGACCTCTGTTGGAATAATGAAGTGTTGGCGGCAATATTCTGGTAGGGCCTCTCTGGAAACCTAAAGGATGAACTAGCAGGTCGAGACTTACCAACTACCTTTGATGAATTGAACTCCCTCGCCATCAGTATAGATCTTTGTTTCCGTGAACGTGCCTGTGAGTTGGCATGTGAAAGAGGATTGTGGCACCTGGCTCTGTCTTTTCAAAGGCCACTTGTTCTTTCTCCCTCCCTTGTCGATGAAATCTGAACCCATGCAGATAGACCATCTGGCCCTTGCTCAACAGCAACTGAGGGATCGACGCGCTAAAGGCCAGTACCTGTATTGTGGAGACATGGGTCACTCCATTCGAGTCTGTCCAGTAAAGCTGGAGAAGCTCCGGCAAATAGGTTCGATAGGAGAGGCCTCCCTCGATGGAAAAGACATCTCCCTACCCCTGACCCTTACTGTGGCTGTGACAACCGGTGAATCCCAGTTTGAGATGGTGTATTTGGATTCCAGGGCAGCCAGAAATGTTATCCTCCAGGCTGTAGTAAATCGGTTCCAAATCCCAATTCATCTGCTCAAGAACCCCCTGGCAATAACATCTGTCGATGGGAGAACTCTTCTGGAGATGGTTCGTCTGGCTACTGAGCCGCTTGTGGTCTATATTGAGATGCTTCATACTGAGAGGATTGCCTTCTATGTTCTTTCCCACAAATGTGGCACCCCCAGGGGTACGGTCGCCACACTGGCTTTGCCTTCCTCCAGGGGAGGGTAAATGCCAGGCTTGGAAGCAGTGATGGGTCTCCCCAGCAGTTAACCTAATGCATGCAACACAGTTCCACTCCGGGCCAGCAGGGGGAACTCTGAACCAGGATTCTGGAGAGGAGTGTCCTCTGAGGGCCAGGAGGAAGAAGGGTCAGATGGTCTGCGGAGGGTGAAGTGTGCAGATGGGGAGAACGAAGCTGAGAGGTTGAGCTGCAGAAGGCGAGCTCCCTCAGCTTGAGAGCGCACGATACTGGAGCCTGGTCTCCACGGAGGTACGGATACTAACGATCCTGCCACAGATACCAGAGGAGTAGGAGGCTGTAAATGCCCTGCTCCCAGCAAAGACTTGGGACACAAAAGCAACTGAATAGAGAGCCAGGACTCAAGAGAGGAGTCCCCGAGAGAGGCTACAGCTGTCTGTCATACAAGTATAGTTCTAGGAACATCTGAAGAGAGGCATTCCAGAGTAACTAAGTACTGGGGTGCTTCACACCACAAGGCGCTAGGAAGGAGACTGCACAGCCCTTCTGCTGAGAGAGAATCCTGATCTGCTTCCAGGCTAACCTGCTCCAACACCATCTGTAATCAGGACCCTGGACTGCATATACTAAGTAAAGGTACAGAAACGGCAACCGCTGTGTCTTGTCTGTTCCCTACGCTTCCAGCACTGCTACATCCCTGTGCTGGTTACATCTACACTGCCCTGGGACTACAGCTCCACCTGTGTGGAGCTTTTACATCCTTGCTGCACCCTACCATCAGTCCCAGCGGATCTGTATGCAGTGTTGGCCTAACACCATACTTGCCAAACACCACGGGTGGCGTCACCATCTATTCTACCATTAACTACATCTCCCTTTGCTTGGGCGCCCAGGGCCACGGACCGGGTCACCGCTGCTGTGACACATTCCCCTGACACCGGCCCGGTACCGAGTACCCCACAGCCCTGGGAGGGTGACCCAATTTGGCGTCACGAACAGGATTACGGAGCCCGGTATCCCCGGGTCCTGTGTGCCATAGACTGTGATTGTGAACTGTGTGATATTGGCGCCAGTTACCGCCATTGCCACGCTGCTTCGTGCGCGCGGGAAGAAAGAGGGGCGGCCTTCGTGGGCAGAGCCTGCTGCAGAGCGTGAAGAGGAGAAGTGCCGCGCAGGAAGAAGGACAGCACGCGAGAGGAGGAGGAGCTGAGGCCTACAGCTCGGAGCGTCAGGCCTGTGAAGCGGCCGCCGGTGAGCTCACACAACCCGCGGCCCAGGCTAACGTTAACTAGGGGGGGGAGATGTCTGCGCCGCAAGCCAATGCAGCGGCGGACGCCGTCGCAAACCCCGCGGTACCGCCAGGAGGAGCGCACGCAGCAGCGGTCCCCATAATGCCGCTATCCATGCCCTACATACCGGGAGCGGCCTGGCTACCGCAGTACTCGGGTGAGTCACATACCCTGAGTGAATTTAAAGAGAGACTGTGCAGCTTGTTTAAAGTTTACCCCCTGTCTGAAAGCCAGAAAGTGAATATCCTGATTGGACATCTAACGGGTGCAGCACTGAGGGAGGTGAAAGCCTGGCAGGACACCGATAAAGAGACTGTTGCAAAGGTCCTGGCCAAGCTGAAGAGCACTTTTGACACCCGCACTGCAGCTGAAATCAAGATGAGGTTCTTTGGCTGTAAACAGAGGGCACAGGACAGTATCAGAGACTATGCTCTCAACCTGCAGGAGGCGCTGCGAGCAGTTAAACAAGTTGACCCTGACAGTGTAAAGGAAGAAGATCAACTGTTAAAGGAGCAGTTCATTGAAGGACTCCTGTCCAGTACCCACAGAGGGCAGTTACGTATTCTAACCCTGCAAGACCCTGATCTGGACTTTGCTAATTTCAAGGACAGGGCTATTCGGGTACTGCAGGAATCCACTGACAGCTGTCCAGCGCCCCAGAGGCGCCTAGCGATCACCTACCACCAGGAAACAACGCTTTTTCCTTCCATCCCTGTGGAGGCTGATGCCCAGACCTTGGATAAAGATCCAACAGAGGAGCTGCGTCTTCAGGTCCAGGAGCTGACCAAAGGAATGGCTGAACTCACCAGAACCGTGCAGACCCTGCAGGAGTCCTCCAAAGAAAAGGTCCAACTTGCTTCCAGTCCAGAGGATGTACCGTGGCTCCGGAGGAGGAGAACCCCGCCACTTCGAGGAAGGAACAACGATTGCTATGACCAGGACGGACGTCCCATCTGTCGCCGCTGTTACAAGGCAGGTCATCTTGCAAGGTACTGTCATTTAAACGAACAACCCCTGGGGCAGAGGGCCAACCCCCAGGAGTAAGATCACCAGGCCCAAGGAACTGGAGAGCCAAGTATGAGGGAGGGAGACCGATCCTTCCTGTGGTGATTGACGGCATCCCCATGAACGCTTTGCTGGACACTGGCTCCCAGGTGACCACTATGCCGTATATTTTGTACAAGAGGTACTGGGCTGATTCTGAACTCACCCGTGGCCCCACTGATGAACTAACTGTAGTTGCTAGTAATGGTCATACCTTGCCGCAGATTGGATGCAAGGAAATTTCTGTTAAAGTGGGGCGGGTGGAGCTAAAATCACAAGGTCTGATAGTTGTTGATATTGACTGACGTGAATGTAATCCCATGATGACTCTTGGTACAAATGTAATTGAAAACTGTCTGTCCGAGGTTATTATCTTGTTACAACAGGTGGCTGAGACTGCTGGTTTTGGTGAACAACAAGTCCTACAGAAGGAGATCCGAGCCCTGATGCAAAGGCAACAGGCAGAACTCTCTGGCAGAGAGATTGGCAGCATCAGAGTGAGTGATGCTTTCCCCATTGTAATACCTCCCAAGAGTGAAATGTTGATATGGTGTCGGGCAGTTATAGGCCTTAGAGGGAGGGATTACCAGGCATTGGTGGAACCAGTATACTCCGAAAGCAGGCCCACTGTCCTGATAGCCAGAGGTGTGGTTGATGTACAAAAAGGGAGAGAACCTGTACGCCTTCTGAATTGTGGGGAGGAGGAAGCCACAATACCTCGGTACGCCACAGTTGCTAAACTACCTACTGTTAATAACAACTCATTCCAGGCAGCAGAGCCTTTGGTCTCATTCGATCCGGTGGAGGACAATGGCCCTGTGAAGCAGCTAGAAGAGTGGTGCCAGCAACTGCAGGTGGGAACTGACTCTACACCTTCATACCAGAGAAATGGGGTCTACAGAGTGACACAGGAGTATGAGCGGGTATTCAGCAAACACCCACTAGATTTTGGGCAGGCAAAAGGGGTTCAACATCAAATCCCCACTGGAGACCATCCACCCATAAAGGAGAGGTACAGACCTATTCCCCTAACACAGTACCAGTGTGCTAAGAGTATGTTGAGGGAGATGAAGGAGGCTGGGGTTATCAGAGACAGTTGTAGCCCCTGGACAGCTCCAATAGTTTTTGTAAAGAAAAAGGATGGTACCATGAGAATGTGTGTTGATTACAGGAAAATTAACAGCATTACACATAAAGATGCCTACCCATTACCTAGGATTGAGGATTCCATAGCTGCACTTAAAACTGCTAATTACTTTTCCACCTTGGATCTCACCAGTGGGTATTGGCAGATTCCCGTGGCAGAGGCAGATAAGGAGAAAACAGCATTTACTACTCCAATGGTTCTCTGTGAGTTCAATTACATGCCATTCGGGCTCTGCACTGCTCCAGGAACATTTCAACGGCTGATGGAGTGTTGCCTGGGACACATGAACTTTGAGACAGTCCTGTTGTACCTGGATGATATCATCGTTTTCTCCAAGACCTATGAAGAACATCTGGAACACCTGGCTGAAGTATTTGAAGCTTTGTGCAAATTTGGCCTGAAGGTAAAGCTTTCCAAATGCCACCTCCTGAAGCCTAAGGTACAGTACCTTGGTCATGTGGTCAGTGGAGAAGGTGTGGCACCAGATCCTGACAAGGTCACGGTCATCTGGGACTGGAAGAAGCCCAGCAACCTCCACGAGGTACGCCAATTCCTTGGACTGGTAGGCTACTACCGGAGATTCATCAAAGGCTTTACTGAAATAGCTACCCCGATGCAAGACCTTCTGGTGGGGCAGTCCAAGAAAAGCAAGCAGAAGAATTCCACGTTTGAATGGACTGAAGAATTGGAGAAGTCCTTCACCAGATTGAAGATGGCCCTCACCGGTGACGAAGTTCTGGCTTACCCAGATTATGACAAACCCTTTGTGCTGTACACGGATACCAGCAACGTGGGATTAGGACCATTACTGTCGCAGGTACAGAACGGAAAAGAGCGAGTGATCTTCTACGCCAGCAGGAAGCTGCGTCCCACTGAGAGGAACCCGGATAATTACAGTTCTTTCAAGCTGGAGTTCCTTGCCATAGTCTGGGCGGTCACCGAAAGGTTCAAGCATTACCTAGCTTCTGCAATCCGTTGACCCACTTGGACACTGCAAAACTGGGTGCCCTGGAGCAGCGGTGGATGGCTCGGCTGTCTAACTACGAGTTTACTATCAAGTACCGAGCAGGGCACAAGAATGCCAATGCGGATGCGCTATCCAGGATGCCTAATCTGCCAAATGCAGGAGAAGACCCAGAGGCTCTGGAAGAGATAGAGTTGTCTCCCTTCCACCTTCCACTGGTGGCCCAATTTGCTCAAGGAGTGAGAGACAGACGGTCTGGCTTGAAGGAGGTCACCCTGAATCCTTTGCCCCATCAGGACTGGGCAGAAACTGAGCAGAAACGCAAGATAGTGACCCTGCAGTCCGTCTGGTGAAGGAGCTGTTGACACGAGCTGATTCACGTCCAGAGTCGGATGCTCCTGAAGAAACCCAGCAGCTGTGGAAGGAGAAGGGTCGGCTGCTCATTTGTGAAGGGAAGCTGTGTTGTAGGAGTATCAATGCCCGCACTCATGAGCTGGTTTGGCAGGTGATAGTCCCAAAGAGAGAGGCATCAATGGTCCTGGAAGCATACCACAATGGAGCTGGACACTTCGGGTGGAAGAAGTTGGAAACATTGCTCCGAGAGAGGTTCTACTGGGCTGGTATGAGGAAAGCCATTGAGAGGTGGTGCCGGGAGTGTGGACGGTGTAACCTGCGCAGAAAGGATCGAGACAGCCAGAGAGCTCCCCTGCAACCAATTATCACCAAACAGCCACTGGAGTTGGTAGCCCTGGACCATGTGAAGCTGGTTCCAAGCCGGTCAGGCTACCTCTATGCCCTTACCATTGTGGACCACTATTCAAGATTCCTGGTGGTTGTGCCCGTCAAAGATCTAACGGCCAGGACAGTGGCCAGAGCATTCCAACAGCACTTCTGTAGACCGCATGGTTATCTTGAGAGGGTGCTGACAGTCCAAGGTCCAGCTTTCGAGGCAGAAGTGTTCCATGGATTTTGCAACTTATATGGGTATAAGAAGATCCGGACAACACCTTATCACCCACAGACCAACGGCATGTGCGAGAAAATGAACCAGGTAGTGATTGATTTACTTAAGACATTGCCCTTGGAGGAGAGAAATCTGTGGCCAGAAAAGTTGCCTAATCTGGTGGACCTCTACAACCATATTCCAGTGAACTCTACCAACTGTACTCCAGCATACCTGATGAGAGCAAGACCGGGTAGGCTGCCTGTGGATTTGACATGGGAGTCCTGACGCCTGAAGTAACGTCGCCAGATGCTGACTGGGACAAGGAGAGGCAGCAGAAGTACAGAAGAGTACAGGAGTGTGTGGAGAAGAGTCTGGCCCAGGCAAGACAAAAGCAGGAGAAGCTTTACAATCAGAATGCACCTGCTGTTCCCTTTTCACCGGGAGAACAAATCCTCAAAAGGAACAGGAGGTTGCACAAGCTGGATGATCAATGGGAGGCTGAACCTTATACCATTCTGCTCTCAAACTTTGATAATACCAAAGTCTGCCTTGTTAGTAAAGATGGAGGAGAGACCTCAGCAGCGGTATCCAGGGATCACTTGAAGTTGTGCCCTGACCAGTTGAAAGCAAGAGCAGAAGAGTCAGATGACATCCAACCTCTAGAGAAAGTCAGCACAGTGCTTGGGGAGTTCCCTGCGAACTGGACTAGCATTAATGATGCAATAGTGGTGCCAGTGTTATTATTTCCCCAAGTAGAAGCACAGGAATATAGGACTCAAGAAGACCTTGAAGATCGAGAAAATCAGGCAACAGAGGCCACCCCAGCAGTGGAGTCAGAGAACCCCCGCCCTGCCAGTGGTGAACCTGTACTGCCCGTGGTGAGTCCAAGAGTTCCAAGACAGTCACATATCCCTGTGCCATGTAGAATTACTAGGAGCATATCTAGAGCATTACACACTACACCGGTAGTTAGAACCAGACGGTTGGTAAGGACCACTACAACACCAGTGTTACGCAGATCCACTTGTACCACACAGGGTGTACTGCCAGTTATGTTCCGAATCTAAAGTAACATGTGAATATTGAAATTGAATGTAAATATGTAACTGTTTTCTAAGTTTTGTGCCTACAGTTAACCTGTAGGAGTTTCCTTTGGAATTTGTTTATGGACACTGAACCACAGGACTTGTGTGTGGTCAAAAACTTTCACCATTTGCCCAGGACTGGACCATGGACATTGATGCTGGACTTATCATCACAGGACCATTTTTGAGCTCTTGGTTTTTGTACATTTTTACCTTTTTCAAATCTTGTACAATTATTGTTGTTTATATGTTATATATGTTGTTTTTCATGTTTCTTGTTCAGCCCAGGAGTGCTGGCTTTCACTAGCGGGGAATGTGGTGCCCCCAGGGGTACGGTCACCACACTGGCTTTGCCTTCCTCCAGGGGAGGGTAAATGCCAGGCTTGGAAGCAGTGATGGGTCTCTCCAGCAGTTAACCTAATGCATGCAACACAGTTCCACTCCGGGCCAGCAGGGGGAACTCTGAACCAGGATTCTGGAGAGGAGTGTCCTCTGAGGGCCAGGAGGAAGAAGGGTCAGATGGTCTGCGGAGGGTGAAGTGTGCAGATGGAGAGAACGAAGCTGAGAGGTTGAGCTGCAGAAGGCGAGCTCCCTCAGCTTGAGAGCGCACGATACTGGAGCCTGGTCTCCACGGTGGTACGGATACTAACGATCCTGCCACAGATACCAGAGGAGTAGGAGGCTGTAAATGCCTTGCTCCCAGCAAAGACTTGGGACACAACAGCAACTGAATAGAGAGCCAGGACTCAAGAGAGGAGTCCCCGAGAGAGGCTACAGCTGTCTGTCATACAAGTATAGTTCTAGGAACATCTGAAGAGAGGCATTCCAGAGTAACTAAGTACTGGGGTGCTTCACACCACAAGGCGCTAGGAAGGAGACTGCACAGCCCTTCTGCTGAGAGAGAATCCTGATCTGCTTCCAGGCTAACCTGCTCCAACACCATCTGTAATCAGGACCCTGGACTGCATATACTAAGTAAAGGTACAGAAACTGCAACCGCTGTGTCTTGTCTGTTCCCTACGCTTCCAGCACTGCTACATCCCTGTGCTGGTTACATCTACACTGCCCTGGAACTACAGCTCCACCTGTGGGGAGCTTTTACATCTTTGCTGCACCCTACCATCAGTCCCAGCAGATCTGTATGCAGTGTTGGCCTAACACCATACTTGCCAAACACCACGGGTGGCGTCACGAACTATTCTACCATTAACTACATCTCCCATTGCTTGGGTGCCCAGGGCCACGGACTGGGTCACCGCTGCTGTGACACATTCCCCTGACACTGGCCCGGTACCGAGTACCCCACAGCCCTGGGAGGGTGACCCACATGTCTCACGCCTTTCTCTTAGGCCTACCATGGCTATGGCAGCACAAACCTGTGTTGGACTGGAGAACTGGAGAGGTGCTCCGCTGGGGACATTCCTGTCAAGACAAGTGTGTGGCTCCAGTATGTCCAGCTAAGGCCCCGTCTTGTCCGGCATTGCCTTCCGGTTTGTCGTCTGCCTATTGGTCCTTTGCCTATGTTTTTGACAAGAAGGAAGCATAGACTTTGCAGCCCCACAGGCCGTATGACTACCCTATCAACTTGATTCCCGGATCTACACCCCCTTGAGGCCAAATTTACCCTCTGTTCCCAGCTGAGACTCAAGCTATGTTAGACTATATTCAGGAGAATTTGGCCAGGGGGTTCATTCAGAAATCCTCCTCTCCTGCTGAGGCCAGGTTTTTCTTTGTTAAGAAGAAGGATGGATCACTCCAAACCTGTATTGACTATCGAGGTCTCAACCAGATCACGGTGAAAAATAAATACCCTATCCCACTGATTCCGGAGTTATTCAACTGATTAAGAGGTGCCAGGGTCTTCACCAGATTAGACTTAAGAGGCGCCTACAATCTAATCCGCATTTGCCGAGGAGAGGAATGGAAGATGGCTTTCAACACCAGGGACAGATATTATGAATGCCGAGTCATGCCCTTCGGTTTCAGTAATGCACCTGCAGTTTTTCAAGGTATTTGTCAACGACATCCTCTGGGACCTGCTTTATTCCTGTGTTGTCTTGTATCTGGATGATATTTTGGTATTTTCCCCAGATCTGGCCTCCCTCAGACGAGCAGTTCGGAAAGTTCTCCAGCATTTTAGGGAGAATCGCCTACATACACTAAGTATGAGAAATGCTTTTTTGAACAGTCATGTCTTCCCTTCTTTGGTTACATTATCTTGGATACCGGACTCAGGATGGATCCTGAGAATGTTTCTTCCGTCCTTACATGGCCGCTACCCACTGGAGTCAAAGCAATACAGCGATTCCTCAGCTTTGCTAATTATTATCGGCAATTCATTTCCCACTTCTCAACGCTGACTGCTCCCATCTCTGTTATGACCTGAAAGGGAGCTGATCCAAAGAACTGGTCCTCCGAGGCTGAAGAGGCCTTCCGCTCTCTTAAATGGTTCTTCTCCACCGCTCCCGTCCTGCATTGCCTGGATTTGAACAAACAGTTCTTTCTCGAGGTGGACGCATCCTCATTAGGAGCTGGAGCTGTGCTCACCCAGAAGTTCTCCTCGGGCCATTGTGTGTCCTGCTGTTTCTTCTCTAAGGCTGCTTTCACACATCCGGCTTTGTGTCTCCGGCGCCATAGGGGCGGATCCGGGATTTGCCGGAGACACCGGATGCCTGCGTGGCCGGATATGGTGGCGCCCACATTTAAAAGAGCAGCGGGAGACTCACAGTCTCCGCGCATGCGCTGTGAGAAAAACAGGTCCGGCGCTGTCAAAAAACGTTGCAGCGAACGTTTTTTGCAGACGCCGGATGGCTACTTCTTGCCGTATCCGGCAAAAACCGGATGCGCCGCATACCCATCCGGCACGGTGCGGTGACCATACAACTCTATGGGACAAAACCGGATCTGGTGCCAGATCCGTTGTTCCAAATTTCGCCGCATCGTGCCGGATTAAAAAAGCCGGATGTGTGAAACCAGCCTAAGGCTTTCTCCGCTCCTGAGCATAACTACTCCATCGGGGACCGAGTGTTACTCACTATTAAAATGGCTCTGGAGGAGTGGCGATACCTGCTGGAGGGCACAGTCTATCCAGTGGTCATCTGCACGGACCATAAGAATCTGGCATATCTCCAGTCTGCCCAGAGACTTAATTCACGCCAAGCTAAGTGGTCTTTGGTTTTTGATAGCTTTAACTTTCTTTTACATTTCTGGTCCGATGACAAGAATGTCAGAGATGATGCCCTCTCTCGCTCTTTTCTGTCTGAGGATCAAGAGGAGGATCCACAATTTATCATTGAACCATCCAAGAAGGTCCAGAAGGTCCCTTTGCTCCAGTCAGTCTGTCACGAATTTGCTCCAGTCAGTCTGTCACGAATTCCCCCAGGAAAGACCCTTGTGGCTGAATCTGAGAAAGAGCGAGTTTTGCCTTGGGGCCACTCGTCCAAGGTGGCTGGTCACGCGGGACAAAGGAAAACTCTACAGTTGATTTATCTCCACTACTGGTGGCCATCCATGAGGAGAGAGATCTATGCTTATGTGGCTGTCTGTCCGATTTGTGCCCGCAATAAAGTCCCCAGGTGACTTTCTGCCGGTTCTCTCCTGCTGCTATCCATACCATCTGGTCCATAGCAGCATACAGCCATGGACTTCATTACAGATTTGCCAGCAGTGGCGTAACTACAAAGTTATGGGCCCCGGTGTGAACTTTCAAATGGGGCCCCCCATGCCAAAATACATGCACATCTCTGCTCCGTACACCTTGTACATGCATGGCTCCGCTCACCTCGTACACACGCAGCTCCGCTTCGTACACTCCATACACACACGGCTCCACTCCGCACACCTCATACACACATGGCTCCGCTCAGTACACCTCATACACATACGGCTGCGCTCTATACACCTCATACACACACGGCTCTGCTACATCCACCCTGTAAACCCCTCCTGACCCCACACATAAACTTAACCTCATCGGCAGAGTCCTGCATACACGAGGCTCCTGATCATGTGAGCCCTGACTCCTCCCCTCCTGTGACCTCATCACAGGTCCTGTGTGCACAGAGCAGCCATCGCCTCAGGCCAATTGCACAGCCAATGAGCAGCTGCAGCTTCGCGATCGGGCCCCTAAGCGCTCCAGGCCCCGTCGCAGCTGCGACCCCTGCGACCATGGTAGTCCTGTCCCTGTTAGCCAGTATCCGAGGGTTGCACCTTCATCTGGGTAGCTGTGGAGTGCTTCTCCAAAATGATGGCACACTTTACCCCGTTGTCTGCTCTTCCATCCACTCCTGAACTGGCTGACAGCTTCATTAAACATATTTTCTGCCTGCATGGATTTCCTCGTCACATTGCGTCCGATCGAGGTTCGCAGTTCACTTCCATGTTTAGGTGAGCTCTCTGTAAACATCTGGTTATCCCCTTGGATTTCTCATCGGCCTATCACTCCCAGTTCAATGGGCAAGTGGAGTGTGTCAACCAGGTCCTGGGCAATTACCTGCGACACTTCGTCAATGCCCACCATAATCATTGAGTGAAGTTGCTTCCCTGGGCTGAGTTCTCGTACAACAATCACATTGACGAAGCCTCGGGAGAATCAACGTTCTACGTTGTGTTCGGTCGGCAACCCGAGGTTCCCCTCCCGGTGATGGTTCCTTCTGATGTCCCTGCGGCAGATGTCCTCTCCAAGGATTTTGTAAAGTTGTGGGAGAACACCAAAGCCACATTAGAAGCTCCTCCCCCATATAAAGAGACATGCAGACAAAAGGTGTCTGGATCCTCCGTGCTTCTGTCCTGGTGACAAGGTATGGCTCTTGTCCAGGTACGTCTGGCTGAAGGTTCCTTCTTACAAGTTGGGTCCTCGTTTTATCGGGCCTTTCGAGGTGCTGAAGCGGATCAATGAGGTCTCCTATAAATTGAAGCTGCCTCCTTCTTTACGGATTTCAAATTCCTTCCATATATCTCTACGAAAGCCGGTCATTCTGAGTCCATTCTTCAAGGATCCCAGTACCACGCCCATGCCAACAGCCTTGGATGATGTTTTTGAAGTGGAGAACATCTTGGCCATGACGATAGTAGGAGGCAAGACCTTCTTCCTCGTTGACTGTAAGGGATTTGGTCCTGAAGAGAGATCCTGGGAGCCAAAGGAGGACATTCACGTTCCCATTCTCCTCTGGAAATTCCTTGATGGCCTGAAGAGGAGGGGGCATAAAGGGGGGTACTGTTAGCGCCACGTCGGAGTCCTGCTCTGACAGGCAGGGTCTCCGGCGTGTCTCTTCACTCACTCATGCTGTGGTCAGTTCTTCCCTTCCCCATGCTCTGCAAGCTTCCAGCTGGTCCTCTGGCCATGTCCTTAGGGCACGCATTCGTGCCCTCCCACCCTCTTAAAGGGTCAGTGCGTGTACTTGCTATTTCCTCCCCAGCCAATAGCTGTGGAACATTATGTATATATTGCTTCCTCCCCACTGGGAAGGTGCCTGAGCAATCTTCCTGTTTTACAGTCTAACTTGTGTAAGGTTGCATACCAGTCCCTGCTGCACTCAGGTGCAAATCCTGCCTACTGCACTCAGCTGCAAGTCCTGCCTGCTGCACTCTGATGCAGATCCTGCAAGCTGTACTCTGATGCAAATCAGAGACTCTAGTGAACAGCTAGGTGTTTGCTTCGTCATGCCCCTCCAGGCTCTCCATGGTCCGTGGCACAGTGGTTCCATAAAACCACGTCCGTGACACATTAGTAGCATTTGAGTCCCAAACCCTGAAGCTACACAATAACAGAAATTTGTAATAATCCTCCCTGCTGTCCTTATGTAAAAATCTCAATAGAATTGACTCAAATGAAAACATTGCATAAATAAGAGTAACCCATATCGTAAATGGGTTTTTGGGCAGGCGGATTGTTAAAGCATTGAAAAGCCTATGAGAAAGTAAGAAACTTCATAATTTACATGCTGTTAAAATTCTGCTCCGTTTCTGAGCTGTCACATGTGGCTATGTGACCACCAGATTTTTACTTCCTACCAAAGTCCGCTCAAAGCAAAGAGTAAAGAGATTTCCTGTCTGTGCTTTCAATGGAACATAACCTGTCAATCAAGCACAGTTCTGCATACAGGGCGGTGCTCAGCCTTCAGCTCTAAGAGCAGTGTCCTCTGAAAGGTGATGTTAAGAGTGTGTGTGTTTGGGGTGGCCAGTGATTCTTGGAAGTTTTCAGTGACTTGGAATGTATAGGGGTAGGAAGGGATAGCAGAAGCTACAGAATCAATGCAGCAACAATAGCAAATGAAAATGCCAGCAATAAATCTCAAATACCCATGCGGTTAGGCGACTCAAATATAACACTACAAACAAGGAGAAACAACGAGTATATGTTGCCAAGAACTTCAAAAAGAACAGTGTATCTATCAAAAATTATTTTAATAATTTACCAATAATTATACAAAAGTTACGTAATACATTTATCACAAATTGCATGGGTATATTTATAAATCATGTGACTGAATCCATGGGTCAAAAAAATGACCAGAAGATACAGGACCGGACTAAATAAAGATACATGTACATACACATGATGACATTGTATACAGATCTCCAATCCTTCCAAAACATGTGCCAAACGATATAGTGGGATCAGATAAATAAGTATTTACAGTGTAATAACTACCTAGTACTCATCAACCACTATGTCGTTACATGTATATTTTTTAATACTATATACAAATAAATAAGTACTGTGACTGCCTTAAATCACAAAGTGTTATGCCACTACATATAAATCATATATTACTATATATAGTTGCCCCCTGAGGAAGCGACATCCTGTGTACGCGAAACGCGCGTCGGGGTATTTGACCTGGGTCCGGACGGGACTTCTTGCACATCTATGGGTAATTATTCCTCACTATTCTTTCTTTTATGAAGCATTATGTGATGCATATGTATCGGCATATTACTTTGTGGATTGGAGGCAGTCACAGCACTGGAAATGTTAATTTACCAATATATAGTACTATATGATTTATATGTAGTGGCATAACACTTTGTGATTTAAGGCAGTCACAGTACCTGATATGTTTATTTATTTGTATATAGTACTACATAATATACATGTAACGACATAGTGGTTGATGAGTACTATTGAGTGCTGTAGATGCTCAAGACACTGTCCACTAGGAAATATAAAATAAATTTTTGGCACTCAACTTGAAATGATTGGTAGAATTTTATTCGCAGTCATAATAGACGTTTCGGTCAATTCATTCTGACCTTTCTCAATATACTGCAACGGTACAGAAGTTGAAAAGAATATATAATAACAATAAATCAAAACTATGAACAATAATGTATGATCATCACATCAAGAAATAAAGACATCAAAATCATGTGCATGAGTGGTGGGAAGACCTAGATATAAAATGTGAACAAGAGGTAAAAGTCACAGAAAACGAAAAAAAGGAGGGGGGGGAAATAAAGTATGAAACATACCCGACTGCTCTTGAGATGTAGAGAAAAATTGTGTGGCAGATATCTAGATTTAAATATATGTTCATGTCGCAGGACATACGAAATTTTGTATGATATACCACAGGTTGGTCATTTTCCTCATACACAGATTGCTTTATATATTTAAACCGATGCTCCTACCATAGTCAATATATAACAAGGCTTATTTTTTCATATCGACTTAGGCCTCATTCAGACCGTAGGCAATTGATTCACGGACCCTTTTGCTCCCTGTTTTACCTTTATGTAAGTGATCCCATATACTGAACATATTTACCTCACCCCGGTTTCTTGTTTTGACTGAAATGAACATATATTTAAATCTAGATATCTGCCACACAATTTTTCTCTACATCTCAAGAGCAGTCGGGTATGTTTCATACTTTATTTCCCCCCCCTCCTTTTTTTCGTTTTCTGTGACTTTTACCTCTTGTTCACATTTTATATCTAGGTCTTCCCACCACTCATGCACATGATTTTGATGTCTTTATTTCTTGATGTGATGATCATACATTATTGTTCATAGTTTTGATTTATTGTTATTATATATTCTTTTCAACTTCTGTACCGTTGCAGTATATTGAGAAAGGTCAGAATGAATTGACCGAAACGTCTATTATGACTGCGAATAAAATTCTACCAATCATTTCAAGTTGAGTGCCAAAAATTTATTTTATATATTCTCTGAAAATCTGTATGGGCAGTGATTTATCCATGTTAAGACTGTATAGGAGCCTCAAGATGGTGCTTTGTATTTGGAGTGGGTAGGAGGTTGTCATGCGCGCCATGTCTGCTATGTCCGCCATGTCTGTTTTGCCTCATGACCCCTGGAGCGGTGTGCACGCGCATCTCATTTCTGCTATCCTACATGTTCCCTAGAGCAGTGTGCACACTCACCTCATGACTGTTGGCCTGCAAGATGCCTGCGTTTCTGCTCTGCCTTCTGTGATCATCTCTGCATGTCTGAAACCCCTGATCATGTGACCTGATCATGTGACCTTTCCTGGGTTCCAGCATTGTCTGGTTCTGCAATCATCTCTGCATGTCTGAAACCTCTGATCATGTGACCGCTCTCTGTGATCCTTGAGGATCTGAACTGGAAGTTCTCCCCTGGTCCTGACCCGGAAGTGGAGGTGCTAATACCCTATATCAGACCGCCCCTCCCTATGCTCAGGGCCTGAGTATTGTGTTGCTTCCCTACATGGCTGCTTGGTCTGCTGGGTCGCTCCCTCTATTCTGTGCCCCTGCACTCTGCCCTGTCGTGCGTCTCTGCACACGCTCTGTGCTCTGTGCTCTTGTCTCGTGCCATGTCTAGTGTTTGTCCTTTGTGCCATGTTTCGTCTCTGCTCTGCTTTGCCTTGTAGTCCTTCCTTGCTCTGATTCCGTTCTGTGCTTCAGTCTAGCTCCCGTTCCTTGTTCCATACCTTGCCTTGCTCTGCCTTGTTCCTCCCTATGGTCTCTGTCTTTGCTTGCTCTGCCTCGCTCTCTCCTATGGTGCTCTGTAGTGCTCCCTGGCACACGCACCATTCCTCCTCTCTTACTTTTGGTGCTCTTTTCCATGTCTAGTCCCAAGGCTCTGCCTTGGCCCAGCTCTGGGCTTCGGCCTACGCTCCGCTGCTAGACTCTTTCTTATTGTGCTCTCTTGCATGTTTCTAGACTAGTCCCAAGGCTCTGCCTTGGCCTGGCTCTGGGCTTCGGCCTACGCTCCGCTGCTAGCTCTGTTCTTGCTCTGACCTGATTCCGTGTTTTCTGCCTATGCTTCCGTTCCTGGTTCCGTACTCTGCCTAAGCTCTCTCTTGTTTCTCGTCTCGCCTTGCCTTGTTGCTTCGTGTGCTCTTTGCATGTGCCTGGCCTTCCTAGCCTCCTGTTTGTGCCTCAGTCGTGCCTGCCCTAGCCATGCTCGCCTGCTTGTGCCTCAGCCGTGCTCGTCGGTCAGTGACAGCTGTGTCGCCTGCCATGCCTCAGCCGGGTTCGCTGGAGTCTTGCCCGTCTGTCAGTGCCGCAGCCCAATCAGCTAGCCAGTGCCCCAGCCGTGTTCTCTGTGCTCCCTTGCACCTTACGCTGTTTCTGCACTGTGCTCTACATGCTCTCTAAAGCACGCACAGGCCCTCGCCTGCTCCTTGGCATACCTCCCTGTGCTTCTGTAAAAGTACGCGCAGTGCCTTGCCTAACCCTGGCGTGCCTCTCTGCACGCGCAGGACTCTGCCTCACCTGACCCTGGCATGCCTCTTTGCACACGCAGGACTCTGCCTCGCCTGACCCTGGCGTACCTCTCTGAATAAAGTGTGTAACCACGTTTGCTGAAGAAACTCTGTGACTTCGCTTTATGTATCGTATCCTGTCCGTCCTGTTGCCAGACACTCAATAGTGTCCCCCTGAGCCGGCTGTCTTGTCCAGCTGCTGTGGTGGCTCACCCCCTTGGTCTTGCCCCTGACACTCCCTGTATAGGGGGTGGATTCTCACTAGGTCAGCTCGCCATAGGTGGGTGGGTGCAACGGCCCAGAGGGTTCACTCTAAAAAGGAAAACGACTCAGCGTAAGCTGACGCTCGTCACAGAGGGCACTGAGGATGTGAGCTGTGGGATAAATACAAGGGGAGTCAGGGCAAACTGCCTCTTCGTGAAGTTCAGAATGTAATTATTAATCTAAAACAATAATGGCTATAAGGCCTGAATAAAAGCTAAAAATGCAAAATAAAAGTATAGGGGGGAGGGGCAGGGGAGCACAGCCATATTATCATTCTTTATTTTTTGTACCCGGAAAACCTGTTTAAAAGTTAGATTCATTGTCCTGAACCGCCATTCTGATGTGCTTCACCCAGCTTCAACACTATGTACTTTCATCTATTGTGGTATTGCTTTCATTCTTGACTTCTACCAGTTGGGATTCATCAACCTAAAATTTCCTACTACAAGAGTGGTTAGGTTCTGTCTTTTGGATAATGTAAAAATGAATCACTAAGCAATTATTCTATCTCAAGGTGTTATCATGCCTTCATGGTATGCTTTATGGTTTGACCTTTCGATACTCCATTTACAAAAAATGTAACCCAGTTCATGTCTTCCCTCTACTGATCAAGCTTTAAATCGTTTTGCTTAAATCCAGATATAAAAAGAATACACAAAAGCTAGTCATGAAAATGCCTTCTATATTTATAATACATAGAGTAGCAGCCAGTCTAATAATATAAAAACAAGTTAGATTGGCAGAAATTGTTTTTAGTTATGATCCACAGCTCCCATTGGAGTCACCCAAGCATGAACACACAATAAAAAGGCAGGGAATTTAATAAGATTCCAAATTGCTTTTCTTCAAAATTCAAATGGGTTCATATATTACAGAATGTTCACAATAACCATTGCACTTCCTATTTTCTTCAGTTACTTTTTTTTTCTACACGATACATTCTTGTGTTAATGAATTTTAGATTTTCCTTTAATAAATGTTTCCTAGGAAATCCTCATTATTTGTGGCTTCATCAATCTTAAGCAGAGACACAAACTGCCCCTTTGTAAGTACCTGGATTCAATACAGTATGATCCTCACGTAGGAGTTCTGTGCACAGTTCTACCAAGAAGAATTCAGTAATTGAAAAGACCTTATAAATCAATAGGGCTAAATTGGAAACTCTGAGAATTTCACATAATTCACAAGCTCCCTTGTTAAGACTTTTCCAAGTTTCATTTTAGTTTGCGCTGACAAAAATTGGCATAGTTCTAAAAATTACATTATCTCTGACTATCAGTGAATGAGACTTTAAGAGTTGTATTATTGAGCTATACATGTTATGTATAAAGAATCTAATCATATTTGTATGCACAGCTTTAGTCAATGTTCCATTATGGTTAGACTTCAGGAGACCTATAGGTACCACAAGTCACTGCACTACCATTTCAGAGACTAAGTAGGCTCGACCTGAAAATATACCCATGACATTACATTATGTCAATATTTCACATGTGCATCTTTATATTCAGCAGTAGAACATTAAAGAAGCCATCCTCTTAATATATTGCACTCATCATATAGCACTGTGTACTTACAATTGCTCATTTTGCCTTTCTACCCAGCTAATTCTTCTCTTTCCCATTAGTTCTATGAGATCACATGATTAAAACCTGACTAGCTGAATCCTTCTAAACTCAAGAGATCAATTTGCCCTGTATGATTCATGAGTCACTGCAAAAGTCCTTGCAGGTGGGAGGAGGGATCAGCTGGGTCAGGAGGTGAAGAGGGGAATGGTAAATGCAGGGACAAGAGACTTCCAGTTTTTACATACAGCAGAGAAAAGGGAAGAATTAGCTGGGCAGTAAGGCAAAATAAGCATTTGTAAGTGCACAGTGTCATATGATGATTACAATATATTAATCCCATTCTGACATCGGGTGTTGGACTCCCTCCCTTTGATGTGGGCTCCGGCGCAGAGTCCACATCTTTCCCAGCAAATGTCAGCTCTTTTGAATAGCTGACATGTGCCTCTAACAGCCACTGGTGGAATCCACCTACAGCTGTTAACTAGTTAAAAGCTGCTGTCAATTTCTGACAGCAGCAGTTAACACGCGTTTCCAGCAAGTACATCGGAAATCCCGCCCGTTGGTGCTCATGTCACATGACCGCGGATAGCCTATGGGTTGACATGACAACCAGAGGTCTCCAGCAGACCTCTATGGTTGTCATTGCCAGACCAGGTGGTTGACACTCATAGCAAGTGAGCATTTCTGCTACATACAGGCGATCTGATCATCGCCGGTATGTAGCAGAGCCGATCGGGTTATGGTAGCTTCTAGTCTCCCATATAGACTATTGAAGCATGCCAAAAGTAAAAGAAAATGTTTTTAAAAATATTAAAAAAATAAAAGTTTAAATCACCTCCTTTCGCCCCATTCAAAATAAAACAATAAAAAAAAAATCAAACATACACATATTTGGTATTGCCGTGTTCAGAATCGCCTGATCTATCAATATAAAAAAAGCATTAACCCAGTGTAATGAGAAAAAAGTCAAAACGCCAAAATTACCTTATTTTTGGTCACCACAACATTGCATTAACATGCAATAACGGGCGATGAAAAGATTATATCTGCACAAAAATGGTATCATTAAAAGCATCAGCTTGGCATACAAAAAAATAAGCCCTCACCCAACCCAAGATCACGAAAAATGGAGACGCTATGGGTAATGGAAAATGGCGCAATATTTCTTTTAACAAACTTTGGAATTTTTTTCATCACTTAGATAAAAAAGAACCTAGATATGCTTGATGTCTATGAACTCGCAATGACCTGGAGTATCATAATGGCAGATTAGTTTTAGCATTTAGTGAACATGGTAAAAAAAAAAACAACTGTGGGATTGCACTTTTTTTTGCAATTTCACCACACTTGGAATTTTTTTTCCTGTTTTACAGTACATGACATGTTAAAACCAATGGTGTCGTTGAAAGGTACAACTCGTCCCGCAAAAAACAAGCCCTCAAATGGCCATATTGACCTAAAAATAAAAAAGTTATGGCTCTGGGAATAAGGGGAGCAGAAAACGTAAAACCGAAAATATCTCCGGGGTTAAGATGATAAAAACTTTGATTCAAATTTCAGGTTTTGCTCTTGTGTCCCTCCCAGGAACATTGGCTAGATGTGAGTTCTGTGTATATCCAGGGTGGTAATGTCTGTCAGAATTTGTCTACACTGTGTGGCATGGCGACTGGTCAAGTGATTGATGGGCGGTATGTATCGCAGAGGTGGGTGGCCCTGTGATGGAAGCTGGGTGTATTTTGCTCAGCAGATCTACTGCTGAGGGTTTTTGCTATACATTGGGAGGCTTCCAGGTGACTTGGAGAGATGGGTGGGTCCAGTCACCTACATACCCACCCTAGGGGTGTGTATCTGAATACCCAAGATGAAGACAGTATGTGGTTGTGTATGTTTAAGGACCTGTGGTGATGTCATGATCACCTGACCAGTGCATGTGATGTTACCTCACCTGTGGGTGTGGTTAAGGCTACCTAATGGAGCCTGTGTGTTTGAGCACATGCTGCAGTGCTGGCTAGACTGAGCCAGAGGAAGGAGGCCTGTGAGACACCTCCGGAGTAGACAGTCTGAAACCATGAGTGATACTGATCGGGGTCAGTGAGAGACTTTGTGAGATACCTCTGAGAATAAGAGGTATCCGGGAATCTGCTTGGCTGACGCCAACAGGTAACGGACAGGAGTCCGTGTTGTGCTCACCGGGGTCAGAAAGAAACTGTGTTTATTGGATACCTCTGAGGACAAGAGGCATCCGGGAACCTGTGTGGCCAACGCCAACAGGTAACGGACATGAGTCCATGTTTTGCTGACCGGAGTCAGTGAAAGACTGTGTTTAGGCTATAGAGCCTGCTCACAGGTCTGAGGGATCAAAGCCCTGTTTATGGACATTGTTATTTTGTTTTGCTGGATCTAACGGCTGACTTACCCTGTGTTTGTGCTGCTGGGGATATGGAGCAATAAACCCAGGTGAACTTTTAAGGAAAAATTGAGTTTTCCTGTATGTTATATGGCTGCCAAGCAAGTACATCCCAACCCACTAGTGATCGCTACGTCACAACTGTTATTCCTATATTTACTGTTCTTTGTCTGGACTCTTTTTAGGTCCAGAAAGGGGTTAAAAAATGAAATCTTCTATTCGCTGTAAGGTAGCGCTGTCATTTAAGCTGGGGATACTCGCTTAACAGCCACAAAACCATATCCGCCACGGGTTTTCCATAAACAATCAGTCCATGTGGTTTATTTTGCATCATAAACACACAGCAGCAACATAAAGTTCACTTAATCAGCATAGCGTCCATGACAGAGTTCAGCTCTGTAATCCTCTTCAGCCTCAGTTATCTCACCCACGTCAGGGTTTCCTCATAGTTCCTTCCTCATGCTGCAGACATTCATTCCCTCCAGGGAATCATCAGGCACATGCAGCCATTCAACCCAGCATTCTCGTGCTGTCAGGAAAGGAGACACATCTCCCAGCGGGACCTTCCACAACGGACCAACCGGGTCCCAGCATTCATCTCATGTGACCTACCCTGGCCACCTTATATGGTCCGTAGCCACGCCCACCGGGTCACATGGCTATGACCTCACCACAGGTCCTTGAACAATTCTCACACACTTTACTATAGCGTTCTTAACCACACCCCCGGGTGGATTTGTAGGTAACTGGGTCTTCCCGTCTCCCCAGCTACCTGGAGACTTCTCCCTGACATATTGAAACAACACGTCAGCAGTATCACTGCTGATCAACACGCATAAGTCTCCATCTCAAGGCCACCCACCTTGAGATACATAATGGTCATTCAGGACTCTGTCATTCATCCTCTCTCCTAGGACACCCACAAAGCACCCCTTAGCGGACACAGTGGTCACTACACCACATCGCTTCTACCTCACATGTTCTGCCACCGCAGCTCCCCACCCGGTACTCAGCTCACTCCCTCCAGTTTCCTTAGACTCATAAGCCTCCGGCAAGTCCCTCATTAACTGGACTACATGCAGCTCATTGACATCCAGAGGGTGCAAATGGAGGGCCAGGAGAGTGGCTGCGCCATCAGTGAAGGTGAGAGGAGAGGTGATTAAAAGATATATTATTTTTAGCCCTGCTGTTCTGTTCCCATGTACTATACACTTGTATTGCTCCCGGGTCACTATGACCCGGCTTATTAAATCTTGATTTAAGATACTCTAACTCAATTATTTTTATACCTTTAGCTTACTTGACTGTATGGGAACATGTTTGGAAATAAAAAAAAAGAAAAATGAAATTGAAATCTTTATTTTTTTTTATTCAGAAAAAAACTTAATAATAAGCAAAACGAAAAATAGCAAATTACACGTATGTGGTAAAAAAACAAACCAAAACAAGCAGCTTAAAAAACAATAAGAGCTTCTATACTACATCAAAACATACCAGTGTTCAATGTCCAGCCATCTAACATGCTAATCGTTCAGTCAGAGCAGTGAGAATACAACACCACTTGTAAAAACATTGAGTCTTTCAAATGTAAATAACCCCCTGCTTCAAAAAAAAGGAGGAGACAAGGAAAAAAAACATCTCTTAGCTGAAAAAAGTTTGTCAGCTTTGCATACAGTATGCAGTGACCTATAGCTTACAGAATCACACAGTAATAACACCAAGTACATGTAAAAAAATAAAAGTATTCCTTTACAATATACAAACTACCAACAGAATTGAATAAGAAAAGCATAACAAGCTAGATACCTGTAAAAAGCCAAGATACAGCCTGGAACAGAGATGTGTACAGAGCTGCTGTCCAAAGAAACTGAAAGGTCAAATGGCTAAGTGTGCTAGCATATGTGTACTGATAAGATCAGAGAAGATAAGAACCCTTCTGAAAACAACGAGATAAGCCAGGAAGACAGACTTACTTAGCAAAAAAAAATCATTTGGAGGCCTTTAGAGCTCAGCTTTACAAAATAAGGCCCTCTTACACAGAGCATTCTTTATACACGTGTAGTGCACACCTAGTGATCTCTCTGGATGCACTCCAGACCCAACTGTGTTATAACTCCTTTATTTTACTGAAAATATGGCCTCACAGCTGTAAAAAATGATGCCGGGTCACTATGACCCGAACACGACAAGTGTACAAATTTGCGTGTAGCAAAAAGTAAACAAAAAAAAATACTCGTAGATAGGTCCACCCAAATGAGGAAAAGTCAAGTAACCTCAAGTTTTAGAAACTTATAGAAAAATATCTACAGGGCCACGCAAATTCTCTTACGGGTTAAACCCTTCCTGACCTCTTTTTATTATGCTCTGGGGTCTTGAGGGAATAATAAATGCCCTTTCTAGCAATCGGAACATTTTCGATTCACATGGAATAAATATGTTGCAAATCAAATTTTTGATCCAAATATGAGCATGTCTCTTGGTAGGCTAACCTTTTAGCATTTTAATTTTTTTTGTAAAATACATGACATATAAATAACACAATATGTAAATTCTGAGGAAAAACTTGTAGTATATGGATATGATATTTATTTTTTTAGTTGATATCTCCATATTTTAAAATGCGTTCTGCATTAAGTTTTATGTGAGGGCACTTTCACATTGCGTTTAGGCTCCCGCTCGGTAGACCAGTCAGGGCTTATGTCCGATCCACCCCGCAAAACAGGATTCGGATGTATATGCCGACAGGACCACAGAATATAATCAGTGGCGGATTAAATGGACCATGGGCCCGGGGCTGTTCATAAAACCTGGGCCCCAGTACCCCCCTTCCCAGGAAAACATTTTCTGTCAAAATTTTGTGGCTCTTCTCACAAAAACACTGCATATGCTGATTTTTAGGTATACAAATTGTAACATTTATTAGACCATAAAAACAAAGAAAAATTACTTTTTTCTCACAAGAAATTGTATTGTATGGTCAAACAATATAAATAATATTAAATATTCCTCAAAATCAACAGTCAAAATATATAATGTGGTATATACTGGCCTGTATTTCTTCATACAAGCTAAACATACGGCTACATTCACCGTACCACATGTAAGTGCAAATAAGAACATGTAAACATAATATTAAACAATAATTCAACATAATTATTTATCTATACAGATGTATATCTGTGTGGGTGATAGCCTAACTGGAAAATTGCAATGAGCACTGGCAACAATTTCTTAATGGACTAGAAACTCGGATTTTTTTTGACACTGAAGATCATAAACTGCTCACAGACTTTTTCGGCAAGATTTTTTGGTGCTAAAGTCGTTGATGATTTCTGAGAGGTCTAGACTCTTCAAAAGCTCTTGTTCAATGCTCATTAAAGAGAGATGATTGAGTCTGTCTTGTCCCATTTGACTCCTCAACTCATTTTTAATTCGTTTAATTTTTGAAAAGGATCTCTCACCTGTGCAGTTTGAAACCATCATGCATAAATACAGCTAGCTGAGCGCTGCGGTCCCCGTGCGGGAATTGACAGCTGTTCGGACCGCAGCACTTGGTTTGCTGCGGGTCCGTACGGAAAACCCGCCACCATTCCGCCACGTGTGAACATGGCCTAAAAAGACGTTGCACATAAGCTGTAGGCCTACGGCCAATACGCACAGAATCGCCCAACGTGAACCTGGCCATAGGGGACGTGATGTGAGGACCTGAATGGGTTACGTTACATAATGCGTGCAGTGCAGTGCTCACTGGTCCGAGGCTGTTCCTAAAGTCTGGGCACCTGGCACCCCTCTTGACCAAGGCCCTCCCCTGCCCACCCCCCCATGCCCCCCACATCCACATAAAGTAGGTGAGAGAAAGATGTGGTAGGCAACTAAGGGCTAAAACACGTGTGCCGGGGATCAAGGACGGAGGCCCAGATGTTATGCGGTGTACTCTTAGAGGGTAATCATCAATAGGCAGGAAATGTACATTCAGTTTATAATATTTAATGAGCAATCAACATAGGGCTAAAATACATGTATAACAAAGAGTGTTTTTCCCCACATCCACATGAGTCAGTCATGACATACCTCCGCCCCACCCTGCTGCGACTTACCCCCAAGTTCGGAGAGGTGAGGAACAGGCAGTGCTGCTGCTGCTGCAACACTGTCCACCAGGCACCAGAGAGTTCTTCATCCTCCTGTGATACATGGCGTCAGCTGGGCTGTCAGTTGCCGGGCCCCGCTGTATCTATGGACACCAACGAAGGGGAGGGAACAGAGGAGCCGCTGCCAGAGTGTGAGTGGCCAGGCCAGCGTCACTCTGATGCAGCCACGTGATGCCAGTTGCTGGCCAGAATGAGCGTGGACGCTGCGGAGAGAGGGGAGGAGGATCAGGTGACTGAGCCAGCCATTCAGCGCAGCGCAGCCGCCAACAATTGCCGCGACACGCGACTATTGGGGGAAGCCAAAATTGCGCTGCGGCGGCGGCTCCGGATTGGCCCCTGGACCCCCAAAAAGCCTTGTGCCCGGGGAGACCGCCCCATCCGCCCCTATTAAGATCCGCCACTGAATATAATGCATAATTTTCGGGTGTATACATCTACTGGGGTTGGACACTCAGATGTAGGTGACTGCATCTGAGTGTACGCCTCCAGTAGGTGTATACACCCAAAAATGACACACAATTATAGTCTATGGCCCCTTCGGCACATATGTCTGATTTCCATTTTGCAGGGGGTTCGAATCTAAGCTCCAACAGGGCCACTGAGCGTGTAACTAAATGCAAAGTGAAAGCACCCTTAAGGCCCTTTTACATTTACCGATGCACCAGCGATCCAACGAGCGATCCGACCAGCGATCCGACCCGGTCAGGATCGCTGGTGCATCGCTAAATGATCGCTAGTGAGCTTTCATACAGAAAGATCTCACAGCGATGCAGCAGCGACGCAGCGCACGATACTTACCATTCACACACAGCGATTCTGCGTCCTCCCGCCCGCCTGCACGTGTCGCTGGACGTCACAGCAGGAAGTCTCAGCAGGAAGCGCCCGACGAGAAATGGAGCCGGACATTCTCGCGCGATCAGCGATGAGCAGCGGGGGAGCCGGTCGCTGGTAAGTATCACACATAGCGATATCGCTAGCAATATCGCTATAACGTCACAAAACCAGTGACGTTTTAGCGATATTGCTAGCGATATTGCTTAGTGTAAAACCCCCTTTAGACACAATTGTATCAGAGCCATTATCAGAGCAAGAGATAACGCTCCAGTTTGTACTAAGTCTATCTCCAATGTATATTATACCTTTTCATCAAACTGTTCAAAAAATGGTTTTGGAAGGAGATTTGAATACTCAATTGCAATTTTAGACCACAAAAAAATTATGTTTGCTCGACTCTCTGAGCTGACAAATAACTTTTATTGTTAAAGCACAAGCAATTTACAGAAGTGTTTCGGAGTTGTTATGAAGAAGAAGTGACAAGGTAATGATACCAGACTGAAAGTATTATACTTCCCCAGAGTGTTTTATTGCTGCTGCCTGCTAGTCTGCGAAGTGAGATGGTTTGTATTCTTTCTTCAATACAAAGGAAAGTTTGGCCATCGGGACATGCACGGAGCTACCATCATAGCTAAGGAAGAAAATTGTCTCCACATTACACATCAAGAAACACTTTAAAAATTCTTATATCAAGAGTTTAAAATGAGTTTGTAAAATAACAATTATTTACTATACATTTGGCAAATATAAATAATTTTTTATAATAACCTTTTTTTAAAAACCTTCTTTAGATGTTAATATATATATATATATATATATACAGCTCTGGAAAAAATTAAGAGACCACTGGACATTTTTTATAAAAATCAGCTTCCCTACATGTCTGGCAGCCATTCCATTTCAGTGTCAGTTGAATTCCAACCAGAGTGCACCTCATTCTACTTGATTAGGTGATCACCTGAACCAAATTAAAAAACAAGAAGTTAAACCGCACCCTATAAGCGTCAAAGTCTTTAAGACAGATTTGTAGAGGCACACGTCAAAACCAGGGAGACCATCCTGGAGCAAGTTTCATAACAATAGATAAAAAAGACAGCGCCTCAGACAATGGTGAAAAAAAGGCTTACATTTTATTCTGCCTCCTGTGGCGACGTTTCGGTCCGAAGACCTTTTTCAAGCACAGTACAGAGTGTTCTAACCACCATTATATAGGACAAGTACCACCCACCATTTAACAAAGCACCAATAGCATACAGACACAATTGTAAATACAATCCCATCAAAACAAAAACCCAAACATATAATTAAAAACAATCCCACTGAGCATCCATTGCATTACTAGCTAATCTAACATCAAATCGCTAGCAGTTTGGAGAAGGCAACCTTCAAATATAGGGACCTGGAGCAGTTTGCCAAAGAAGAATGGTCTAAAATTCCAGCAGAGCATTGTAAGAAACTCATTGTTGGTTACCGGAAGCGGTTGGTCACAGTTATTTTGGCTAAAGGTTGTGCACCCAAGTATTAGGCTGAGGGTGCCAATACTTTTGTCTTGCCCATTTTTGGAGTTTTGTGTGAAATGATCAATGTTTTGCTCTTTGCTTCATTCTCTTTTGTGGTTTTTCATTTAAGACAAATTAAATGAAGATAATAATACCAAAGAATTTGTGTTTGCAATCATTTTCAGGAAGAAACTGAGTATTATCTGACAGAATTGCAGGGGTGTCAATACTTTTGGTCACAACGGTATGTGATTATGCTACTGGATACCGTTATCTCCCATAAAGTATGCGGGTTTGCTGCTTTGTATATGTGTTACTATTATGATGGACGTTTTCTGTTTTGACCAATCATATTGACAGATCTGGGACATTGCTAGAGCAGGACGCTGTGACATACGCAATGGAGAAAGGCACAACAACATGAGATTAACTGATGTCAGACGTCATGACATGAGCAGTGCTGTGGAGCAACATGAAGCAGGAACAATTGTGACGCCTGGATTTGTAAAACACTGTGGGAGATACAGACATGCGCAGTGTTATAGGTTAATGAAACGCCGAGCTATGATTGGATTGGGAGCAGTGAGATCACATCTGTGGGAGTGGCTGCAACCATGACAATGGGGGATGCTATGCATTGATTGGTAGGGGAGTGTCTGTTTACATTTTATCATCAGGAAGCTATTTGTGCAAACTTTGCTCTACGTTACAGGTATAATACCGATCAGTGCTAACGATTTGATGTTAGATTAGCTAGTAATGCAATGGATGCTCAGTGGGATTTTTTTTTTTTGTTAAATCTCTTATTTATTGAGTTTTGTATTTTAAATTACAGAAGGTACAATAATCATATACAATAAGTGCCGTTAGCACTATAAGTACCTTTAAGGGTATAAACAAGCCAAACATTAAATGTTCATATTTAAAGAAATATGATATACAACTAGTAAAAGTATAAAGAAGAAGCATTACATTACATCGTACCACTTCAAGATCCTCTTTTTCATATTGACATGACCCTTCCGTGTTTCCATTAATATTAATACTAGTATCCATATATTTGTTCTTGTTTTTGTGAACCACATAAATGGATAAGCATATCTAGTATATTTGCTATTAGTAAGCTTATAGAATAGAGTAAGTATTAAACTGCTCATGTAATCTAGACAAGCGGGTCCAGAATTACCTATCTTACCTATATTTGATAGTATAGAAACAATATATATAAGAAAGGAAGGAAAAAGAAGAAAAAAGGTTGGTATAAGAAAAGTTAGAATTGACGAAAGAAGGAGAAAAGAGAAAATTGGAGGAATAAGGGAAGGGGGAAGAGAAAGGGGGGGACGAAAAGAGAGAGTGGATGGGGGGTGGGATGGGATCGGGGCAAGGGGAAATACCACACCACCTTTTAACCTGTGTGGCTTCAAATGAACAACCTCTGGAAGTTAGGGGAATTACGGAATACAATCCATTCACACCAAGTCACGTTGAATTTATCTTGTGTGTTAAAGCATTCAGCTGCCAGCTCTTCCATATGAAAGATCATAGATAGTTCCTCATACCAATCTCGTATAGATGGTTGTTCTGTCGTTTTCCAGAGCCTCAGGATAATTGCACGAGCAGCGGCTATGCAAAACCTTAAGATGTCTTTTTTAATGTGGTTCGGAGAACCTGGGAGCATAGACAGTAGCGCCACTTCAGGGGTCCCCACAATAGTTATACCTGTAATCAACGTATAATTTCTGAAAACTTTATCCCAGAAACCGCGTATCTTCCCGCAATCCCACCAGATATGTAGCATGGTTCCTGTCTCTGCGTCGCAGCGCCAACACTTATCAGAATATGAAGAGGAAATTTTGCTAAGCTGGCTTGGACAATAATACCACCTTGTTAGGACTTTATAATTTCTTTCCTGCGCTACACATGGGGATGACATGAAGTGAGTACAAAAGAAGCTCCCCTTCCAGTCCTCCTCTGTATATTCTATACTCAACTCTCTCTCCCAAGCTAGTTGGTAAGAAAATTTTTCCTTTTTTGTTTCTAAAATCATATTCTGATAGAGCACGGATATTGCGTGTGCCGGCGGCGAGCTAGCAAGGAACAACCTTTCAAGCGAGCAAGGAGTAGAGCGAACTCTGCATGGATAAGTTGCCGATGAAAGAAACGATCTAAGTTGTGCAAACTCAAGCCAATTCACCTGTAAGAAAGGCGCCCTCTGACGAAGCTCGGTAAGGGTAGGGATATTCCCATCTGATAGTATCTGTCCCAATCGGATCCCCTCCACACTCGTCCAGCCCAGGAACGCCCGCCTGTTCATGCCCGATGGAAAGTCAGGATTACAAAAAAGAGGCGCTAATGAGCTAAGAGTGCCCTTAGGTATGTAAGTGTGTCTGAATGTATGCCAAGTCCTTAAGGTAGCTAAAGTGATCTCCGCTTCTGGTCCCAACTTTCCAGTAGTTATTGGATCAATCCAGGGAAGGTGATGCAAAGGTATCCCCAAGCCCTCCTGCTCGACCCCCACCCATTTTTTAACATTTGATCTGAACTGCCAATCGAGCAGTCGGACAAACGCTGTAGCCCGGAAGTAGGTCTTAAAATCAGGCAAACCCGCACCTCCATTTCCCCTTGGTGCCATCAAAATCTTCAATTTTATTCTTGGTCTCAGTCCACCCCACACAAACCTAGTTATAACTGCGCTAAGTTTTGTAAAGAAGCTCCCAGGAAGATGAACAGGGGCTGTTTGGAATACGTATAGGAACCGTGGAAGGATATCCATACGTACTACATTGATTCTCCCCCACCATGACAATTTTAATGACTTATAGGAAGCCAACTGCTCCTCTACCTGTGAAAGTAGCGCAAAGTGGTTGTAGGAGCTAAGCTTCGCCAAATCAGTTGGGATACATATCCCTAGATATTTAATGAAATCCTCCTTCCACCGAAAAGGGAAGTTAGCTTTAAGCTGGTGTACTTCTCCTGAGGAGAGAGATATGTTCATGGCCTCTGACTTTGAATAATTGACTTTAAAATTGCTTAAGGCACCAAATTTCTCAAATTCCCTCAAAATACTTGGAAAGGAAGTGTGGGATCTGGACACATACATTAATAAGTCATCAGCAAATAGTGCCGTTTTATGTTGCGTTTTGCCTATTTGGATACCATGTATATCACTGTTATTCCGTATGGCCACTGCTAGATGCTCCATTACGATGACATATAAGAGCGGGGATAGTGGACACCCCTGCCTTGTCCCGTTACCAATACTGAAGGAGTCTGATAACACCCCATTGACCCTGACTCTTGCAGAAGGTGTTGAATACAAAGTAAAGACTTTAGACATGAATCGCGGACCCATTCCAATCTGCCACAGCGCCTCCCTCATAAAGCCCCAATGAACTCTGTCAAATGCCTTTTCGGCATCGACTTACAACAGGCAGACTGGTAATTTCCTGTTTTTGGCTTTATGCATCAGAAGTAATGTTTTGATTGTATTGTCTCTGGCCTCTCTATTTTTAACAAAGCCCACTTGATCAAGATTGATGATAGAAGGAAGGAACTGCGACAACCGGTTCGCTAAAACTTTTGAGTAAATCTTCACGTCCACGTTCAATAAGGAAATAGGTCGATAATTGGGGGCCATGGTTGGATCTTTTCCCGGTTTGGGAATTATGCTAATGTGAGCTTCTAGAGACTGGGGTGTCAAGTCCACACCTTCCTCTATAGAATTGAACGTGCTAAGCATGTGAGGCATTAGTACCTCCCGTAGGGTTTTATAAAAAGCTGGCGTAAAGCCATCTGGCCCCAGACACTTTGAGAGTGGCGTTGTTTTAATAGCCTCCACTAGTTCCTCCTCAGTGAAGTCCGCCTCTAAGGTCATAACCATATCTTCTGATAGAGTAGGAAGTGCAGTGGACCATACATAATCCCTAACTTTCTTAATCAATTCATCTGGTTTCATGTCTACAAATTTGCCTTTAATATTGTACAGGTTATGGTAATAATTCCTAAATACTTCAAGTATCTCGGAGGGCTTATGAGTCATCTGATCCTTCCCCGTTCTAATTTTAGGGATATGGGTACAGTTTGTTCTGGGGTGGAGCATGCGAGCAAGGGGTCGTCCACATTTGTTGGCAAATTTATAAAAATAATTCTTAGATTTCTCTAATTGTTGTGCATATTTTTGGTCCAGCAGTTTTTTAAGCTCCATTCGTTTCTGTACAAGGTCCGTTTTAACCACCTGTGACAGCGTCTGTTTATGTGTCGTCTCTAATTTATGGATCTGGGTATATAGATCCCGTATTTGTTCTGCCCTATCTTTTTTAATACGAGACCCATGCTTTATCAGGGTGCCTCTTAATATACATTTTAACGCCTCCCATTTAACTGGTTGTGGTGTAGTGTCGCCTGAGTGGGTATGCACAAAATCGTCAATATCCCTCTTTAACTCCATGAGACAGAAGTTATCCCTTAACAACTGGTCATTAAGCCTCCATGACCATGTTTTGCGTGCCAGATCCGGTACCTCTAAAGATAGAAATACAGGAGCATGGTCTGACAGGAAAATGTCGCCAATTTTAATGCTGGGACTCCATTCCAATGCCGTATGACTGACTAAAAAAAAGTCAATTCGACTATAGGAGTTATGAACCAAAGAAAAATACGTGTAGTCCCTATCCTGTGGATGCAATATTCGCCATACGTCCCCAAGCTGGAGAGTGTGGAGGAGTTTCCCAACCGAGCGCAATTTTTTACATGAGACAGTACCTTTTCCAGAGGAGGAATCCACAGAGCGGTCTAAGACAAAGTTAAAGTCGCCACCTATAATGACCGTTCCTTCTGCAAAATCGGCAAGTTGAAGCAGGAGAGTTCGGCAAACGGCAGACTGGTTTCTATTTGGGAGATACCAATTAACAATTGTTAAGATTGTGGCCCCAATTTTTACTTTCAAAAAGATGTATCTACCACCTGGGTCGACCTTGGAATCCAAGGTTACATGAGATAAGTTCTTGTGGATCCCTATAGATACCCCTTTTGATCTAGAGTTGGGGTTGGTGCTGTGAATCGATGTCGAATAATACCTATTCACCAAAGTAGGAACTGAGCCCATTTTGAAATGTGTCTCCTGAATTAAGGCTATGTGAGCCCTTTGTTTATGTAATCCATATAGGATCTGAGATCTCTTTTGGGGTAAATTAAACCATTTTACATTCATGGTACAAATTGTTAATGAGCTCATTGTTATACAGTTGAGTATTAGACGGTTCTCAGGTCACTCTTGTAAAGCTGTATACTTTCAATGGTGCTGTGGTGCGGATGGGGTAGGTAGGGTTGGGAAAGAAGGGTAAAGAGAAAAGAGATTAGTAAGATAAAGAGAGGAAGTCAAAGAGAGAGCAAAGATATTAGAGGAAAGAGGTTGCAAAAGTAGAAATATGTATTGTACCGATGCAACCAAAATAATTAGAACTCAAGCAGTTCTAAGTTTAGGTGGGCTATGTTAATTTCCACACCTGTCTGCAGCGTGCGGATGCCCAAGTGGAGTGTGTCCTTTCCAAACAACAGAGAGCCATCCCAGACCCCGAGGCCTGCTAATTCTTAACATATAACAACTGTGATTCTATAATTAGAATATTGGTAACTGGTACCATCCTATATCATTAGATGTAAGCACAGCATATATAACCGCTTAGTATATATAGTGAGAAACACAACTTTGTGATTAATTCCAGCAAGATATTCCAAAAAGAAGGGAAAGATTTTCTGAAACAGCATTAACCAATTTCAATATCAATATCCCACATATAAAACCTTGTGAGAACAGGAAGAGACCCCTCTAAAGCATATAATAAATTATTCATCCATCTCCGGACGACCCCTTAGCATATCTCTCTGGGTCCCGTCTCCGGGGGGGCCTCTTCTTTGTCTCCTCCTTCGGTTCGGGTCCCGTGGTGGCAATCCTCCCTCAGGGCCTCCTGGAGTGTTTGGCCAGTCGGAGACGGCGATCCCCGAAGATGAGATGCCCAGTTGGCCAAGAAAGTCAGGGATGTCTCTGGGATGAGACAGCACAAAGAGTTGGCCCTCCTTCTTCACCTGCAGACGAAAGGGGTACCCCCAGGAGTAGGAGAGTTCGTGAGCTCGCAGGGTATCGAGGACAGGTCTTAGGGCTCTTCGTTTCAGGAATGTGCGTCGAGAAAGGTCTGGCAATATTTGTATGGGATGTCCCTGGAATGACAGAGGCTCACACAGTCTGGCTTTTGAGAAGATTTCGTCTTTTGCCTTATAATGGTGGATCCGACAAATAACATCCCGCTTACTCGCTCCCTCTGGCGGTGGAGGGCCCAGAGATCTGTGTGCTCGGTCAAACTCAAGAGGAGTATCATCTTCCATATTACGGATGGAGTTCAAAAAGCCCCTTAATGTCATATCCAGGTCTCCTGACCGAATTGACTCTGGTAACCCCCTGATTCTTAAATTATTTCTGTGATCTCTATTCTCCAAATCCTCCATGAGATCTAGTGCAAGTTCAACATGAGACGCCTGGTCTGCAACATGCTTTTCCACTGCGGCTATACGCAGGGGTGGGATTCAGCGGGTTCTCCCCGGTTCGGTGGAACCGGTTGTTAAAAAAGCAGCTGGTTCCCCGAACCGGGGAGATCTAGAGCCGCGATCCGGTCCTCTGATGTTGCTGGCGCTGCCTGGAGGCAAGGAGCAGAGGAGGATTCTTGCTCTGCTTCCCGCCGGATGCCGCGCGCATTGATACGTGACGACGCATGCTGCTGCTCTGTCTGCTGACTAGTACTGGACAGAGCACAGCAGTCAGCACAACCCGGCGGCCCCCGCTGTCCGCGCACTGATTCCTGCGGCTGCCCAGTGAGCTGAGCCAGGACAGGACACTAGTCTGTGTGTGGTGACCCACCGCCTGCCTGCCTCACCTCACAACTTCAGCCTGTGTATGGTACACAGGCCAACACCAGGTCAGTTACTGTATATGTGCAGTGCTGCTGCTTATTGGGGGCCTGTGCTGTGCTGCCTACTAGGGACCTGTGCCTGCCTATTGAGGACCTGTACTGCTTATTAGGGACCTGTGCCTGCCTATTGGGGACCTGTGCTGCCTATTAGGGACCTGTGCCTGCCTATTAGGGACCTGTGCCTGCCTATTGGGGACCTGTTCTGCCTATTAGGGACCTGTGCCTGCCTATTGGGGACCTGTGCTGCCTACTGAGGACCTGTACTGCCTATTAGGGACCTGTGCCTGCCTATTAGGGACCTGTGCCTGCCTATTAGGGACCTGTGCCTGCCTATTGGGGACCTGTTCTGCCTATTAGGGACCTGTGCCTGCCTATTGGGGACCTGTGCTGCCTATTGGGGACCTGTACTGCCTATTAGGGACCTGTGCCTGCCTATTAGGGACCTGTGCCTGCCTATTGGGGACCTGTTCTGCCTATTAGGGACCTGTGCCTGCCTACTGGGGACCTGTGCCTGCCTATTGAGGACCTGTGCTGCCTATTAGGGACCTGTGCCTGCCTATTAGGGATCTGTGCCTGCCTATTGGGGACCTGTGCCTGCCTATTGGGGACCTGTGCTGCCTATTGAGGACCTGTACTGCCTATTAGGGACCTGTGCCTGCCTATTAGGGATCTGTGCCTGCCTATTGGGGACCTGTGCCTGCCTATTGGGGACCTGTTCTGCCTATTAGGGACCTGTGCCAGCCTATTGGGGACCTGTGCCTGCCTATTGGAGACCTGTACTGCCTATTAGGGACCTGTGCCTGCCTATTAGGGACCTGTGCCAGCCTATTGGGGACCTGTGCTGCCTACTAGCGACCTATGCCTGCCTTTTGGGGACTTGTGCCTGCCTATTAGGGACCTGTACCTGCCTATTAGGGACCTGTGCTGCCTATAGGGAACAATGCTGCCTATTGGGGACCTGTGCTGCCTATTGGGGAACAATGCTGTCTATTGGGGACCTATGCTGCCTATTGGGGACCAGTGCTGCCTATTGGGGAACAATGCTGTCTATTGGGGACCTGTGCTGTCTATAGGGAACAATGCTGCCTATTGGGGACCTGCGCTGCCTATTGGGGAACAATGCTGCCTATTGGGGAACAATGCTGTCTATTGGGGAACAATGCTGTCTATTGGGGACCTGCAATGCCTATTGGGGAACAATGCTGCCTATTGGGGACCTGTGCTGCCTATTGGGGAACAATGCTGTCTATTGGGGAACAATGCTGTCTATTGGGGACCTGTGCTGCCTATTGGGGAACAATGCTGCCTATTGGGGAACAATGCTGTCTATTGGGGACCTGCACTGCCTATTGGGGAACAATGCTGCCTATTGGGGACCTGTGCTGCCTATTGGGGAACAATGCGGTCTATTGGGGACCTGCAATGCCTATTAGGGAACAATGCTGCTTATTGGGGAACAATGCTGTCTATTGGGGACCTGCACTGCCTATTGGGGAACAATGCTGCCTATTGGGGACCTGTGCTGCCTATTGGGGAACAATGCTGTCTATTGGGGAACAATGCTGTCTATTGGGGACCTGTGCTGCCTATTGGGGACCTGCACTGCCTATTGGGGAACAATGCTGTCTATTGGGGACCTGCACTGCCTATTGGGGAACAATGCTGCATATTGGGGACCTGTGCTGCCTATTGGGGAGCAATGCTGTCTATTGGGGACGTGTGCTGTCTATAGGGAACAATGCTGCCTATTGGGGACCTATGCTGCCTATTGGGGACCTGCACTGCCTATTGGGGAACAATGCTGCCTATTGGGGACCTATGCTGCCTATTGGGGACCTGTGCTGCCTATTGGGGAACAATGCTGCCTTTTGGGGACCTGTGCTGCCTATTGGGGAACAATGCTGTCTATTGGGGACCTGTGCTGCCTTTTGGGGACCTGTGCTGCCTATTGGGGAACAATGCTGTCTATTGGGGACCTTTGCTGTCTATAGGGAACAATGCTGCCTATTGGGGACCTGTGCTGTCTATAAGAAACAATGCTGTCTATTGGGGACCTATGCTGCCTATTGGGGACCTGCACTGCCTATTGGGGAACAATGCTGCCTATTGGGGACCTATGCTGCCTATTGGGGACCTGTGCTGCCTATTGGGGAACAATGCTGCCTTTTGGGGACCTGTGCTGCCTATTGGGGAACAATGCTGTCTATTGGGGACCTGTGCTGCCTTTTGGGGGACCTGTGCTGCCTATTGGGGAACAATGCTGTCTAATGGGGACCTGTGTTGTCTATAGGGAACATTGCTGTCTATTGGGGACCTGTGCTGTCTATAGGGAACAATGCTGCCTATTGGAGACCTGTGCTGTCTATAGGGACCTATGCTGCCTATTGGGACCTGCACTGCCTATTGGGGAACAATGCTGCCTATTGGGGACCTATGCTGCCTATTAGGGACCTGTGCTGCCTATTGGGGAACAATGCTGCCTTTTGGGGACCTATGCTGCCTATTGGGGACCTGTGCTGCCTATTGGGGAACAATGCTGTCTATTGGGGACCTGTGCTGCCTTTTGGGGACCTCTGCTGCCTATAGGGAACAGCTCCTTGACTGCGCCCCTACTTGTATATGTTTGATGAAAAGGTGCATGTAAATGGGTGTGGCGTAATAATGGGTGTGGCTTAAAATGGGTGTGGCTTTCCTACACTCAAACACAGAACCTGTTGTTACAAATTTGAATCCCACTACTGGCTATACGCCTTGAAATGTTGTCAGTGACAGATTCAGATTCAGTAACCCTGTCATTAAGGTGGCGGACCTCAATTCTGATAGCCGCCGTCTCGGCTTTAAAGGAGGCTTCCAGCCGAGTAATAAAACTTTCAAATTCTTCCCTTGAAGGGATAGCGGCAATACGGGCCTTGAAGTCATCCCATACTCCTTCAGGTTGTCCACCCCTATCTGCTGTACCAGAGTGAACTTGTTGGGTATGGATATATTTCTGTGAGGGAGCTTGCGCATCTCTTCTTACAGATAAAGGGATACTAACAGCAGGCTGCATAACGTTGATAGACATGGGAAGTGTATGTGCCTCACACCCCTCATCTCCCTCATGGGGTGTCCAAGAATTTGCATATGCATTTAATGGCTGTTTATTGATCAAAGGCGCTGGACAGGGGGGCCCAGAAGTGTCAGGCTTATGTATATACCACTCAGCCTGTGGTGATCCCTCTCTGTCCTTAGTTCCTATACTCTGAGTTTCCGTTTCAATGTCCTCTCCTGATGGGAATTCCCCTCCCCACTTTGCTGCCTTATCTTCCTTCCCTCCCTGCTCTCTCCGGCTTCCTCTGTTCTCCTTTACATCTGGAGCTATCTGGGAGGCTCTAGCCCCCTGCAGAAGTGCTGTATCATCCCTCTGAGTGGCGTTTGGGATAGGGTTGGTACCTGCTGCCGTCTCAATTAGGTTTTGATCTGGCCTCTGTGCTCCCTGCAGTTGCTCTGACACAGTCTCCGCTGGCCTCTCCGTCCCCTCTCTCATGTGCGTGCCAGGGCCTGTCCCCACGCTGCCTGCGGTCGCCATCTTGGCCGGGGTCAGTCCAGGAGCCTGCTTTCCCGCACTGTGGAGAAAGCGTGTTATATCAGCAGAAGGAGCTGCTGCACCGCCCGGGTTCTGCATGGGCTGTGTTCCCCTCTTCTTAGGTGACATGTGGGTCTCTCTCCAGCGCAGCGGCTGCTTGTTATATGGCCTCAAAGTGGCCCAGAGAAGGAGCCTCTGTTTTCAGCTTCCTCTCTCCTGCATGGCCAGGACACGCCCCCAGTGGGATTGTTTTTAATTATATGTTTGGGTTTTTGTTTTGATGGGATTGTACTTACAATTGTGTCTGTATGCTATTGGTGCTTTGTTAAATTGGTGGGTGGTACTTGTCCTATATAATGGTGGTTAGAACACTCTGTACTGTGCTTGAAAAAGGTCTTTGGACCGAAACGTCGCCACAGGAGGCAAAATAAAATGTAAGCCTTTTTTTCACCATTGTCTGAGGTGCTGTCTTTTTTATCTATTGTTATGGCACCTGAACCAAATTGTCATGATCCAGACCAGGTTTTGAGTCCTGTCTTTCCATATTCCTGGTCTGGTCATGTCGGGAGTTAACCTTTCTCAGTCTCTGTCTGGGTTCAGGTTTGCTATTTATCGTTGCTGCTTTCTGCAGGCAGTGTCAGTTATAGTTCTGCCTTCGGCATGAGTAGCTGACTCTGTTACATCCTAATTTGTCCTGCTGTTAATCCTGACTCGACTTGTGTCTGTGTTATTCCCCTCTCCCTTTTCCGTCTTTGTTTCCGCTTTGTTTTGGACTTCTTGGTACTTGAATTCGGCTTGAACCCTGACATACTTTTGTCTTTGGCATATCTGCTTCTGACCATTACTGATCCCCTGGCTTGTCTCTGACCGTGAGTTTGCTTATTCCTTTGGTACTGCGCTACAGTCTAGGATTTGATCTGGCTTGTTTGACTTCTCTGCTGCCACCTCGTGGCAGCCTTGCTACTTCATGGCAGGTCTGTTTCATCTGTGTGCATGATCCCTTTCCACTCTATCACCATCTAGTGGAGCTTGCTTATACCTGCTTTGTAGCAGCGTGACATTATAACTGACCCAAAACAGACAGTTTTTTTCGTCTCTCTGCTTCTCTTTCTATGGATCCGCTCCGTACCTTGGTGGATCAGATGTCTAGTTTGAAACAAATGATGCAGGATTTATCTGTGGAACATGGGGCTCTTGATACGTCTCATAACCAACGGCAAAGAGAACTTTCCGAAACTGTAAAATCTTTTCATTGTTCTATTTCCCACTCTATCTATAAGCACTTTTACACTGTTGATGTTTCACTGCGCTCTCCTCAACCTATGGTCAGGCTTCCAGATACTTTATCTGGAGAAAAGGCGAAGTTCCATAAGTTCAGGGGGACCTGCAAGCTGCTGTTCTCTCTTAGACCCTGTTCCTCTGGAGATGAGAGTCAGCGGGTGGGGATTATCATTCCCTTACTTCGGGAGGGACCTCAATCATGAGATTTCGTTTTTCCTGCTTCTGCCCCTGGACGTGTGTCTGTGGATAGGTTCTTTGAGGCCTTAGGACTTATTTTTGATGAACCTGACCAGGTCAGAGTGGCAGAGGACACAATCATTGGTCTCTTTCAGGGTAAACTCTCGGCCAAGTGGCATTGCTCCGAGTTCCTTCGATGGTCCACTGAGGTGTCCTGGAACAACTCTGCGTTTCGGTGTCAGTTCAGGAGAGGACTGTCGGATCACCTGAAGGACGCTCTGGCTCTCCATCCACCACCCAGCTCATTGGAGGAGGCTATGACTCAGGCGATCCAGATGGATCGGAGGCTACAGGAGAGAGGTTTTACACAGAGAGAGGTTCCTTTGCTTCCTGCAACTCCTGTGGTTTTGCCACCTTCCGAACCTATTGAGGTGGGGGCCACCAATCTCAAGGAGAAGGAGAGGAGACGACGACGCGAAGGAAGATTGTGCTTCTACTGTGGAAATCCCAGACATTGGAAGGACTGCCCCACCTGCCCACCAACTAGCAAGGTGTTGGGAAACGCCTAAGTCTGGGTGACTACCGAGGAGGTCACCCAGACTCTCAGGTACCTTTTTTCTCACTTTCTAAAATATTGTTGGAAGTGGAACTTTGTTGTGGGAGTTGCTTCACACCCACTTCTGCTTTCATGGATTGCGGGTCGTCCATGAACTTTAACTTGGTGATCAAGTATAAGTTAGGGACAGTTAGGATGGAGACTCCAATTCATATTGTTGCCATTGACAAGACACTGCTGGCTAAGAATGTAATTAAATTTGTCTCAGTGGAGTTTCTCCTCAAGGTAGGTTCCTTGCATTAGGAACGCATTTCATGTTTTGTTCTGGACAATCTTCCTGCGGGACTAGTGTTGGGATTTTCTTGGTTACAATTGTGTGAACAGCGCCACGTACAAGTCTTCATTGAGCAATCACATACTAAGCAGCCACCCCCTCCATGGATTGGTAGGTTGTGAGTGGCTGTCTCATCAGTATTTTTGCACCTGTGTTACTGCCATCTTAACTACATGGGCCAGCTGCGCCCTGAGAGTGCATTTGTCTGGAGGCCTAGGCAGGTAAAAACATTGCTGCCTTTTTCTACTGTCTTTTGAATTTTTGGAAGATTTTAGTTCTCTTTTAGTTGCTGTTTAGTGTTAGGGACTCGCAATTGTGGGGACTCTTGACGCGGGTTGCGAGCTTGCATACTTTGGCCAAAATATTGACTTATACCTCACATATTTTTAAATGTATTTTTTTGCATTTATATATCAGGGTGCAGCTAGGCCCATTTTTTTTACCTTGTAAACTGTGGTGCCTGTTTACATGGGATGCATTTTGATCGCACTGGGCAGCCCGCCTGATCTAATAGAAGTGCATCACCTGGATGCTGTGCATTACCATTTTGTGAACAGCGCCACATACAAGTCTTCATTATGCAATCACATACTAAGCAGCCACCCCCTCCATGGATAGGTGGGTAGTGAGTGGCTGTCTCATCAGTAATTTTGCCCCTTTGTTACTGTCATCTTTAGCTACATGTAAAAAACACAAAAATTAAGCTTGGTTTGAGTTGGTACACATGCAGCATATAAATGCATGTTCACATGGCCAAAAAGCATACAAAACCTACAAAAGACAAAATGAAAAAACCCCTGCTATAATTAAATAAGTAAAAAGCAAAAGTGCATTTAAATCATACAGAGTTCTTAGTAATACTGTATTTGATCAAACATAGCATAAAAGCCGTCCCACCAACGACAAGGTGGTCGGGGCGATCCTACACTGTCTAGTATTAATAACCTTATCATGTGTCAAAGTTGACGTCTGTGTGAATAAGGGCAGACAAGGATCGGGTCCCAACCACTGGACACCAGTCAGCGGAAGCCTTTAAATACAATTTCCAGCTCAGGAGAGGGAGGCCACACCCCAGCTTGCACAGAATGCAAAAATACAAAGAAAAAACACAAAAATTGAGCTTGGTTTGAGTTGGTACACATGCAGCATATAAATGCATGCTCACATGGCCAAAAAGCATACAAAACCTACAAAAGACAAAATGAAAAAAACCCTGCTATAATTAAATAAGTAAAAAGCAAAAGTGCATTTAAATCATACAGAGTTCTTAGTAATACTGTATTTGATCAAACATAGCATAAAAGCTGTCCCACCATCAACAAGGTGACTCTGTGGTCGGGGCGGTCCTACACTGTCTAGTATTAATAACCTTATCATGTGTCAAAGTTGACGTCTGTGTGAATAAGGGCAGACAAGGACCGGGTCCCAACCACTGGACACCAGTCAGGGGAAGCCTTTAAATACAATTTCCATCTCAGGAGAGGGAGGCCACACCCCAGCTTGCACAGAATGCAAAAATACAAAGAAAAAACAAAAATTGAGCTTGGTTTGAGTTGCGCCCTGAGAGTGTATTTGTCTGGAGGCCTAGACAGGTAAAAACATCGCTGCCTTTTTTCTGCTGTCTTTTGGTTACAATTACACAATCCTGTGATAAACTGGGAATCTCGGGATATTGTTAAATGGGGTCCTAATTGTGTTAAAGGTTGTCTTGCTACTGTACTTGTGTCATCCGTTAATCTGGAAGGTATTCCGGAGTACCTGAAGTATTTTGAGGATTTTTTTTCCAAAAAGGAGGCTGAGGTCTTAACGCCACACCGCACTTTTGACTGTACTATCAATCTGGTTCCGGGTGCTAAATTGCCCAAGGCCTGTCTGTACAACCTCTCCAGCCCAGAGCAAACCGCTATGAAGGAGTTTATCTCTGAAAACCTACATATAGGCCACATTCGCCCTTCTGTCTCTCCAGTGGTGGCTGGAATCTTTTTTGTAAAAGAAAAGATGGTAGTTTGTGCCTGTGCCTCGATTTTTGGGAATGAAATAAGATCACAGTGAGAAATACCTTTTTCCTCCCGCTCATCTTTGATCTGTATAACCAACTATCTGGGACCAAGCGGTTTTCTAAATTGCACCTCAGGGGAGCAGATAATCTAATCCGTATTTGGGAGGGGGATGAGTGGAAAACGGCATTTCTCACATCTGAAGGGTTGTTTGAGAATTTGGTTATGCCCTTTGGTCTCACTAATGCGCCAGCCATTTTTCAAAATGTTATTAACCATGTATTTTCTGACTTCATTGGGTGCTTTATGGTGGTGTATTTAGATGATATTCTTGTGTTTTCTTCTGATAAAACAGCTCACATTGGTCATATACGGGCAGTTCTCCAGACGTTTTCTCCAGGAAAAGAAATATGATGTCATTGGAATCACTGAAACTTGGTGGGACAATACACATGATTGGAATACAAGACTAGAAGGATACAACTTATTTGCAAGAAACAGACTTGATAAACGAGGAGGGGGTGTCGCATTGTATGTTCGAAACGCGTATATCTGCACAGAGATTGAAGCTTCAGAGACTGGGAGCTCTGTGGAAACTGTTTGGGTAAGAATACAAGGACAGAACAATGGAAAGGACACCATTGTAGGCATTTACTACAGGCCGCCTGTGCAAGCCGAAGATATAGATGAACTCTTTATGCATCAGATGGCCAAGTTCTCCAAAAAATATGACATGGTTGTCATGGGAGATTTCAACTATCCAGACATTTGTTGGGAATCTCTCTCAGGCAAAACTAACAGGTCAAGGAAATTCTTATCCTCTCTTGCTGACAACTTTATCTTCCAAAAGGTAAGGGAGAAAACAAGGGGAACTGCTACCTTGGATCTAATCCTTATAAACAGGAAGGAAATGGTTGAGGAGGTAAAAGTGGCTGGGACCCTAGGAGGTAGCGACCATGCTATTTTAGAATTTTGGATAACTAGAGGCGGAAGACCTGTGAAGACTCAGACGTCAAGGTTAGATTTCAGAAAGGCAGATTTTAAGGGATTCAGAAAGAGAATTGGAGGGATCCAATGGCTGGATATCCTTAAAGACAAAAATGTCCAGGAAGGATGGGAAATCTTGAAAAATGAAATTCTCAATGCACAGTTGTTAACAATTCCGAAAAGAGGGAAGAATAGGAAGCATTTAAGGAAACCAGGATGGATGAACACAGAACTTAAGCACATGCTAAAAAGGAAGAAAAAAATGTTTATAAAATGGAAAGAGGGAGGCATATCTAAAGAAGAATATAATGCTGTCTGCAGAACCTGCAGGGCACAAATCAGATTATCTAAAGCTGAAAATGAACTGAGGCTTGCAAGAGATGTCAAAAGCAATAATAAAGGATTTTGGGAATATGTCAAAAGTAAAAGAAAAGTCAAAGATGCTATAGTATTTTTACAGGATGAAAATGATGAAATGGTAAGACAGGATGTTGAGAAGGCTGAACTTTTAAATTCCTATTTTGCATCTGTTTTCTCTCAGAAAGGAAATGCAACATCAACTGTTATTCACTGTCCTATTAAGGGAATAGAAGAATCCAGGATATCTATAAACAGAAAGATAGTGAGGAAACACTTAGCTAACCTAAATGAATTCAAGTCTCCAGGTCCAGATGAATTACACCCCAGAGTACTGAAGGAGATAGCAGAAGAAATTTTTGAACCCCTCTCCATAATCTTTGAAAATTCTTGGAGAACAGGAGAAGTGCCAGAAGACTGGAGAAGAGCAAATGTTGTTCCTATCTTCAAAAAGGGGAAGAAGGTGGACCCAGGCAACTATAGGCCGGTGAGTCTGACTTCTATACCAGGAAAGATCTTTGAACAAATTATTAAACAACATGTATGTCAATACCTGGATAAGAATGAAGTGATTAAACTGAGTCAGCATGGGTTTGTAACTGATAAGTCATGTCAGACTAACTTAATTTCCTTCTATGATGGTATCACTGATTGGGTGGATCAAGGAAATGCTGTAGATATAGTATATCTTGACTTCAGCAAAGCATTTGACAAAGTCTCTCATACAATCCTTATTGAAAAAATGACTAAGTATGGAATGGACAAGGCAACTGTTAAGTGGATTCATAACTGGCTTAGTGATCGGACCCAAAGAGTGGTCGTAAATGGCTGCACATCCAGTTGGAAGAATGTCTCAAGTGGGGTACCACAGGGCTCTGTCCTGGGCCCTGTATTGTTCAACATCTTTATCAACGATTTAGATGAAGGAATTGAGGGTAAACTGATTAAATTTGCTGATGACACAAAGCTAGGAGGGATAGCTAATACTAGAGAGGAGAGAGAGATGATTCAAAAAGATTTAAATAAACTGGAGAAGTGGGCAGCAACTAACAGAATGGTTTTTAACAGGGAGAAATGCAAAGTACTACATCTGGGCAATAAAAATGAAAAAAGCATATATAGAATGGGAGGAATAGGGCTAAGTGACAGCACATGTGAAAAAGACTTGGGTATACTAATAGATCACAGACTGAATATGAGTCAACAGTGTGATGCAGCAGCAAAAAAGGCAAATGCAATTCTAGGATGTATTAACAGAAGCATACAGTCTAGATCACGTGAAGTCATTATTTCCCTCTACTCCTCTTTGGTCAGACCTCATCTGGAATATTGTGTCCAGTTTTGGGCACCACATTTTAATAAAGACATCAACAAACTGGAGCAAGTTCAGAAAAGAGCGACCAGAATGGTGACCGGTCTGCAAACCCTGTCTTATGAGGAAAGGTTGCAGGATTTGGGAATGTTTAGTTTTCAAAAGAGAAGACTGAGAGGAGACTTAATAGCTGTCTACAAATATCTAAAGGGCTGTCACATTGTAGAAGGATCAACTTTATTCTCATTTGCACAAGGAAAGACTAGAAGCAATGGGATGAAACTGAATGGGAAGAGACACAGATTAGATATTAGAAAAAACTTTTTGACAGTTAGAGTGATCAATGAGTGGAACAGGCTGCCACGAGAAGTGGTGAGTTCTCCTTCAATGGAAGTCTTCAAACAGAGGCTGGACAGACATCTGACTGGGATGATTTAGCGAATCCTGCTTTGAGCAGGGGGTTGGACCAGATGGCCCAGGAGGTCCCTTCCAACTCTACGATTCTATGATTCTATGATTCTATGATTCTACGTTACGGGAGAACTCGCTTTTTGCAAAACCTGAAAAATGCTCATTTTTCATTCAAGAGCTGTCCTTTCTGGAGTTCATCCTGTCTGCTAAGGGGTTTTGTATGAACCCTGGGAAGGTACGGGCCATTATGGATTGGGTGCAACCCAAAAACTTGAGGGGTCTTCAGCGTTTTTTGGGTTTTGCCAATTATTATAGGAAATTCATTAAGGGTTTTTCACAGGTGGTCAAGCCACTCACTGATCTTGCTCGTAAGGGGGCTGACCTCAAAAGCTGGTCAGCCCCAGCAGTGGTGGCACTTTTTCACCTTTACAAGCTGGTGTGCTGCTTCCTACTATTTCTATTATATTGAAGGTTTGGCATTTGCCTGGGGGGGCACAGCAACCCGATCCATTGTTGTTGCTGCTTTTGCTTTTTCTTTTTTACTTATTATGAATATGAATATTTTAAATAATTTGAATTTTTTAAGCCCCAATTTAATCCCAGTGAATACACATAGGGAATTGGAAGGCTCGATTTGTTATTACAAAAATTGATATTAATGCGGCTTATGTATTTCTGATATTAAGCTTTCATCAGACTCCAAATTATTGTAAGGTTATACTGTCAATTTTGTCACTGAGATTGTCAATAAAAATATATCTGTATTTATTAGCTTATGACTCTTATTTTACAATGCAATCAATAGTTGAGATAGTAAGTCAAGGTTGTAGGTAATCTAAATAAACACTGCCTTATTCAATGAAAAGGTAGTATCTGATAATCTGAAAGCCCTTCAAATTGCCTTCCTTAATATAAGACTTGACATTATTGATTACTGTTGTACATTATGTTGTAGAAGATCAGAGATGACCGCGTTGCAACTTATCAGGATTTTGTTGCACAATACAATTGGTGACACATTTCCTTGCTTGGTTTATCCTGGAAGCATGATCTGTGTCATCATGTATCAATGTAGAAGGATCAATTGCAACTACGACCATAAAAGCTATAAAGTGACAGAAAACCTAAATACAAGTGTTCTATATCACATGTATCTTTTAATGGCTACTTAAGAATTATTGATAATGTTAGATACACACTTTGTGTTGTCTCATACAAAGAACATTAATTTTTTCCACTCTGGTCCCTCTCTTGTAAGTTTTCCAGGTGACATGAACACTATCAGTCATTAACACAAAAGTGAAAAACAAGATGGCTATAAACTACTTGAATGTACTGGAGAGGTTGCCAAAACAATGCCCCCTACTAAGACTTAACTTGGTGTCCCTGCAGCTGTTGACTCATTATGTTCCCCATGGACGTCATACTGTAATGTCCCTGTGTTAGGTCAGGGCTATTTGGCGACAAATGTCACATGAGACTAATGGGATGATTTGATGTAACAGTTTCTTACAGTGTCGCGTTGCAGCCTGTATCATTTTGCGACTTCATCATAGAGTCGATAAATGTTTCCAAATGTTTTAGATTTTCTGTCGCTGGTTCCAATTTGCAAGTGACAGATGTACCAAAGACTTCAATGGAGGTCGTAAGTGACATACAACTTGCGTGCAACTTGTTTGCTGTGTGGCTATTTAATTTACGGTGAAATCAGAGCTTTAGAAAGGTCACGAGACAGCAGGGTGTTGGACCAGATGGCCCAGGAGGTCCCTTCCAACTCTACGATTCTATGATTCTATGATTCTAATATGCAGAAACGTTGCACAAATAATTTTATCAACTTTTCAGAGAATTGCTGTCATGTGACATATGTAACTGTGTATCCGTTGCTAAAAATGTATCATCCATTTAGGGATCACTAGTACCAAAAAATGTTTTCTTTTGGTCCTTTGCTGATTTGTGTATGAATTAGGTTTCTGGAAAGTAAAGGTGGCCATACCAATGACACAGAAGTAAGTTCATGGTTGAACAACAATCAAAAAAAGATAGTTTGGTAAACGATTTGTCCACTATAACAGAAATACACTTTTTAGTCCATATTTTCCATTTGATAATGTCCATATGTGTGCATTGAGATCCATTGATGAATGAACTGTATATTCTTGGAATATGCTATATGGAAATATTTTTTTGTGGACTAGAGACAATACGATGAAAATCTGAGACATGGCCAACTTCTTTCCAGATGATGGCGCTGTGTTATTAATTCTCTAAAATGATTGTTCATTGTTCATTGCCACTCAACAAATGATTGGTTTGGTTGAAACCATTAAATTGCATAATTTTAGACTGTAGATGGCCACTTTTTAAACTTTGCCAAATTCACCAATATATGTGGCATCATCCAGTCATCTGTGGTAAGTCAGGGCTTTTTATCATCCTTTTCTTGTCTGTGCTTGGTTGGGGTTGGTTTCTTATTCTACTCAAATTCCCTATTAGAAAATCTTGCATTGGGTAAAAAAGGTGGGATTATAATAGCTAATACATGCACATTCTTGGCCTTCTTGGCGCACATGGTTAATGTAACTATACTCTCACTCTTACACCCAGAGAAGGTACGGACTGGGGCTAAAATTCAGCCCTGGCATTTGAAATCTCACAGGCCCATGCTGTCCCCATCCTTAAGCACCAGATGGGATATATATATATATAATATCTGTAGTAGCCCACTCTATACAAATCCACAGTTCTTGCCCGAATTGGGTGAAATTTGGCATGCCACCTCTCCACCCTCAGGAGCAGAATACTGCGCATATTACTTCTCACTAGCATCCCCCTGTCATGAGATTGGGGCCCACAAAGTTAGGCCCTATACATATAATGGAGAAATGTGAAAGTGAACGTAAAAGTGCTGAGGGGAAAACAACAGTTGTGACTGACAGAGACGGATTATAGCGACAGTGCCAAAGAGTCGCGGCTAAAGGGGTCACACCACCACACACAACACACAATCATTTTGCCATACAAACATCACATCATACAGACAGCACACATACCCCAACCCACAAGCACAATACCACACAAATGCCACAACACACCACAAAAACACCAGACCACTCTAGACACACACAACACAAACACCACTCCACAAATACCACAACACCACCCCATAAATACCACATGCACACCACACACACACAAACACACACACACGCACGCATGCAAGGACCACGCAAGCATGCAAACACTCAGATGGATGCACCCTACGCACACAGACGAACATTGCAGAGCAGCAATATTGGTCAGTCGAAAAATGCCTCATAGTAAGATTGTTATTATTGCTTACTATGCAGCGAGCTTTCATCACTGAAGCTGCTGAGGTAAAGTGAAAGATGAGCTCTGATTGGTTGTTATGGGCAACTAGACAAGTCTGCCTGTGAGGTGGTTTTCATTACTGAGATGTGGGCTCCTTCAGGTCATAGTACGATTGTGTGAGGGCTGCTCTGTATTTACTATTCATCCTACTACATCTCTTATCAGTGTCAGGTAGATACTAAAGGGTCATAATACTGAGGACTGTTTTTTAAAATGCCACCCAAAAAATGACTATCTATTGGGCAAACTCGTCCAAAAGCTAAAAAGCAAAATTGTGTCAAAGAGCTGAGACAAGTGAACAACGTGACTCAAGGCTTGAAAAGAAATGGATGAGACAGGCTAAATGTAAGGCAGCTGAGACATCAGAGCAACAAGAATGTTGTATTCACAAGAATTGGAAAAGGCAGGCTGAAGCAAGGAATATGGAAACATCTGAACAAAAGGATGAACATGAAAATGACCGCATACAACATATGCAACGTGTGCAAAGATGTAGGCAGGCTGATTTAAGTTTGGAAGCATTTCACTACAACCCAATTCAAGACTATAGGTTATATTAGAAAGTAATGATTGGCAAAATGGACATAATATGCAAACATTGTCAAGCAAGGAAGTTTAACTTGGAATTGCCTGGTATGTGCTGCTCAAATGGCAATGTCAGTTTGCCACCTTTAGATCTACCTTCTGAACCACTTCTTTCATACATTTCAGAAAAAACTCCAGAGTCCAAGCATTTTCTGCAAAATATTAGGAGATACAATTCATCTTTCCAAATGACATCCTTTGGTACGACAGCTGTACTCCAGGAAGCAGGATTTATTCCAACCTTTAAAGTCCAGTGCCAAACATATCACAAAATCGGTTCAATGCTTCCTGTAGCAAATGAAGATCCAAAGTTTTTGCAAAAGTATTTTTTGGGAGATGAACAAATGCAAGCTGATAGATCTTTTGAAGCTATACTTGAGACAAAAAAAGAGATTTTATTGAATTTGCAAAGATTTTTCCATCAGTACAATCAGTTAGTAAATCTTTTCAAAATAGCCTTAGAAAGAATGCCAATTGATGAATATCAAGTTGTAATAAGAGCAGACAAGACACCGGTTGGTGAGCATGAAAGGTGATTTAAATCTCCCACTGTTAACAAAGTAGCTATTGTAATGGTTGGACAGGACTTTCAAAGCCAAGATATACAGCGCCTTGCGAACGTATTCGGCCCTTGGAACTTTTCAACCTTTTCCCACATATCATGCTTCAAACATAAAGATACCAAATGTAAATTTTTGGTAAAGAATCAACAACAAGTGGAACACAATTGTGAAGTTAAACGAAATTTATTGGTTATTTTACATTTTTGTGGAAATTCAATAACTGAAAAGTGGGGTGTGCAATATTATTCGGCCCCTTTACTTTCAGTGCAGCAAACTCACTCCAGAAGTTCATTGTGGATCTCTGAATGATCCAATGTTGTTCTAAATGACTAATGATGATAAATATAATCCACCTGTGTGTAATCAAGTTTCCATATACATGCACCTGCTCTGTGATATTCTCAGGGTTCTGTTTGAAGCACAGAGAGCATCATGAAGACCAAGGAACACAACAGGCAGGTCCGTGATACTGTTGTGGAGAAGTTTAAAGCTGGATTTGGATACAAAATGATTTCCAAAACTTTAAACATCCCAAGGAGCACTGTGCAAGCGATCATATTGAAATGGAAGGAGTATCATACCACTGCACACCTACCAATACTCAGCCGCCCCTCTAAACTTTCATCTCAAACAAGGAGAAGACTGATCAGAGATGCAGCCAAGAGGCCCATGATCACTCTGGATGAACTGTAGAGATCTACAGCAGAGGTAGGACAGTCTGTCCATAGGACAACAATCAGTCATACACTGCACAAATCTGGCGTTTATGGAAGAGTGGCAAGAAGAAAGCCATTTCTCAAAGATATCCATAAAAAGCATCTTTTAAAGTTTGCAACAAGCCACCTGGGAGACACACCAAACATGTGGAAGAAGGTGCTCTAGTCAGATGAAACCAAAATTGAACTTTTTGGCAACAATGCCAAACGATATGTTTGGCGTAAAGGCAACACAGCTCATCACCCTGAACACACCATCCCCACTGTCAAACATGGTGGTGGCAGCATCATGGTTTGGGCCTGCTTTTCTTCAGCAGGGACAGGGAAGATGGTTAAAATTGATGGGAAGATGAATGGAGCCAAATACAGGACCATTCTTGAAGAAAACCTGTTGGAGTCTGCAAAAGACCTGAGACTGGGACGGAGATTTGTCTTCCAACAAGACAATGATCCCAAATATAAAGCAAATTCTACAATGGAATGGTTCACAAATAAACGTATCCAGGTGTTAGAATGGCAAAGTCAAAGTCCAGACCTGAATCCAATCGATAATCTGTGGAAAGAGCTGAAAACTGCTGTTCACAAACGATCTCCATCAAACCTCACTGAGCTCGAGCTGTTTGCCAAGGAAGAATGGGCAAGAATTACAGGCCCTCTATGTACAAAACTGATAGAAACATACCCCAAGCGACTTGCAGCTGTAATCACAGAAAAAGGTGGCACAACAAAGTATTAAGTTAAAGGGGACGAATAATATTGCACGCCCCACTTTTCAGTTTTTGTATTTCCACAAAAATTTAAAATAACCAATACATTTCGTTCAACTTCACAATTGTGTCCCACTTGTTGATTCTTCACCAAAAATTTACATTTGGTATCTTTATGTTTGAAGTATGTGTGGAAAAGTTTAAAAAGTTCCAGGGGGCAGAATACTTTTGCAAGGCACTGTAATTCAGAGACGAAGCGACAATCTTCAACGTGTTGCAGAAACACATAGATCATATGATGCTCTGCAATATCCGATAATATTTTGGAATGGCCAAGATGGCTATCAATTTAATCTAACACAGATTGATCCCAAGATTGCTAGGCCAATCAATAAAAGATATCAGCTATGGACTTTTATGCCTACAAAATAATGATCAGACATGGGTCTTCTAACCACATTTTAGGTGCATAAATTTTCATTTTTGATAAAAAATAGTTGTAATAGTTTATACTACATAATATGTTTTGAATATGTAAAATCAATAAAGATGTTGAAATTAAAAAAAAGTTGTTCACATCAATGTTACGACAAATTAGTAAAATGCCAAAATAATAAAAATTTAAAGTGGGAAAAAAAAATTTACTGTAGAAATTTCAGGGTGAGACTGAAAATTTTACTTTAGCTACCATAACCAACAATTTAACATATTTTCTGCAAGCGAAGCCGCGGGTATTCTACTAGTTACTAATATTACCCTGCATGGAGGAAAGCAAGATTTTTACTACAAGACCAATATTTCTTATGATACCTCCTTCACAACTCTTAACAGAATGGGTGTCTTGAGAATACCGATTCTGTTAACAAAGTAGCAGACAAGATGGCCTCGACCAGTATTTACCAGAATTGCCAGATGGCCAGTCCAGCCCTGACCCAGAGTATATCAAAAGAGTATCTTTTTGGCATATGTTGGACCAATATGTATTGTTTTACCTTTTCTTCACTGTAGGAAAGCTAAGTCAGTGTGTACTAGACAAAAACTGCTAAAATCTTTGCAATGCCTGGGGCTTTGTCAATAAAATTGCCTTTAGAAATACAATATTGATTATTATTAATCATCTGAATAATTTTATGTTTAACACCTATCATTACACCTAAAGTCTTAAAATAAATTATATCCAGTTGAAAGTAAATCTGCTTCACTGGTCAGACATACTTATGATTCATGCTTCAAATTTTTTCTTCACCATTAGTGGAGAATGCTACTGTCAGGATCCTGACAGCGCCGGCATACAGCCCTCGATGAGCAGGGACTCACCAGTGCTGTAGGGGTCCCGGGGACAGTAACAGCTGGAAAGTACAGACGCACAGGACCTGAACGCTGAAGTATTAGCAAGCAGGCATGGGACCTACGGTCATGTGACCACAAGAGGCGGGGCTTAGCATCCTGCTTGCTAAGATGGAAGAACACTCAGAGTCGGGCAAACCAGAGATCATACACAATACGGGTGAGCGAGGTACAGGAGAGACAAGCAGATGGGAGGTCAGACGAAGCCAAAGGTCATACACAAGAGGGCAGTGCGGTACAAAAGGGACGAGCAGATAGCAGTCGAGTCACAAGCAGAGGGTCATACACAAGAGGACGGTGCGGTACAAGAGGGTCAGGCAAAACTCGTAACAGGGACAGAACCAGATCACAACCAAACAAGCAACAAGTTATCAGGCACAAGGCACACGTATACAAGAGGTCACTTAACTCAGCCGAGGGCAGGAGTATAACTGACACCGGACCCAGGTCCAGTGAGCATTAAATAGTCGCCCTCTGCCAGAGAGAGGCAGAAACAATTAACCCCCTGTCTGACCAGGATGGGCCAAAGCGAAACCCCGTCCTGGATCATGACAGCTACATTTAGTTTGCTAATGAGTAAATAAATGTAACACAATGAAATGCAATTGTCAAACAATTAAAAATGTTCCATGGGAAAAACTTTTGAACATGTTGCCGCTTTAACTTAGAGCAGACATTAGGATTTTTTTTTTTAACTATTACACTATTAATATTATACAGTATTGTGAACTGCACTGATTAATCTATTTATAACCTAAGGGACAAAGCTGGTGCCCCAGTATCTTATCTTATATCTAAAAATTGTTGGGGACCTAAGCTCTTGAAGCCTCACTGATACTATTATTTAATTAGTATTATTTGCACACAGGTATAAAATATCCATTTACTGTATATAGTACATGATGCAGGAAGAGAAATAGAAGCATTTTTGGAGGCATTTGCACATTTTTTGGAATAAAATAGGGTTCAAGTGGGTATGCAGAAATATTCTTTCATAGCCTCGACACTAACTGAAGAGTAAGTGGAAGTGAAGGGTTCATAAGAGAATCATTTTGGAAGAGCTGCAGTTTGTGTAATGTCAAACATGTTAATCCAATATATTGTAAATCTCAGCACATTTATACAAAGGCCATACTCTGTTAGCCATCAATTTTGAATGATATTTCAACACCGTAAAACGTGTCCATCCTAAGTTGATGAGTTTCTAAAAATGTTCAGAAAGTACAGATGGCTGCTGATACTCAATTTATTTTTTCATTACCATAGGTTTTACTTGTCTGGCAGGCAGAATCAAAAACTAATTATTTTGTTCCTTGGGTATCTGTCTTAATCAGCTTAGGCTGCCTACTCTGCTGGTCTATCACTGACTGTTTTCTGCATGGTAAACCTAATCATTCTCATTTATCATGCTTGAACTGTGCTGCACTTCAGATAAGTCACATACACTGGAACTTTTTTATTTGTATTTTTGTTCTTTTCACTGCATTGTTGCAGATTTTAGTTCTGTTTCCGATGACTTTAAGCACATACATTTTATAGCACAGCAGGCATCCTATTCAAAGACCCATTTCTCTTCCAGCCTTAGGGTACCGTTACACTTAGCGATGCACCAGCGATCCCGACCACGATATGGATCGCTGGTGCATCGCTAAGTGGTCGCTAGTGAGCTGCCACACAGGCAGATCTCACCAGCGACATAGCAGGGGTCGGGGGTCGCTACTTACCTGTCAGACGAGGCGATCCTGATGTCCTCCCGCCCACGTCCACGCGTCGCTCGTCGGCGCCACAGGAAGCCCAGCAGGAAGCGCACGACGAGAAATGGTCCAGGACCTTCTCGCGCGATCAGCGATAACCAGCGGGGGAGTGGTCGGAGGTAAATATCAGACATAGCGATATCTCTAGCAATATCGCTATAACGTCACAAAAACCAGTGACGTTACAGCGATATTGCTAGCGATATCGCTATGCGTAACGGGGCTTTAGCTCTTGATCTGCATAGAGTATTTTCAACAATCTCAAGCAAAGCGAAGTTCAGAGTGTTTTACTTTCTGCTGGGCATTACAAGTTTTGTGTTTTATAGATTTTTACAGTTATTGTTACGCAAGTTTGATGTAAAATGAGTAATATAATTTGCTGCAAATCTGTATAGGAACTTATGAGCTCCCCTGATTTGTCTGTTTTAGAAATACTTTTATACTCAATCTCCATGAATAAAAATTCTGAATCACCTTTTGTTTTAAAACTCCGACCTGTGCTTTTCATCTTTGATTCCTCATAGAATTGAAAACTGAATATTACCAGTTAGATGTAGAATTTGGCCAGCACAATCCATATTGTCAAATTATTATGCTAAGCAAGTGAAAGTATACTATGGCTGCTATTCAAAATACATAGTACTGTTTTTAAGGCAGGTGTTAAAAATCAACTCTGACCAGCTTCCCTGACCCTGCTGAAGAAAAGCATCCCCAGACCATGATACCACCATGTTTGACAGTGGGGATGGTGTTTTCTGGGTGATGTGCAGTGTTAGTTTTCTGCAACAAATAGCGGTTTTTGTGGGTGTGCGTGTGTAAGTGTTGAAGACACTGACATGCGAAAGGGGCCTAAATGATGAAACAAAAATGCTGAGTTTCTATATTGACTACTTCGTCAATAGTATATATTATAAAGGACATCCTGTAGTGGCTTTTATTATCTTGGTCACCTTTCTATCCTATGTTTTTTTCATCTTCTCTTGGTCGTCCAGAATTTTGCACTTCCACCTCTGATTTGTGTGTAAATTTATCATTGACTAGTATCTATACTTTGCCTTTGATTGAATATAAGCCCTATAACAGCTGCTATATTTACTACCTTTATAGTTATGCCGTGTTTTGTTTAATGACTTGTATACTTTTCCTGTACTTCACCCCCAAGACAATGACACTACAACCTGTATGAGTTATTGATTGAATAACCATAATTGAAGCACTTCTACACCACTTTGAAATATCTGTTGTCACAACAGACAGATGAAAGATGTACCTTCTGGGAAATGTATAGGAAGCTGCTGTGGAGAATGTAATAATCACTAGTCTTACAGTTTATTGACTTTATTTTCAATTGTAATTTCATCTGTACTATTTCTTTTTATGGTAAAATAGATGTGTGTAGTGATGAAGAAATGAAGTTCCAAGAATCACTAGTGTATTCTATCATTTGTGTATTCCATAAAGGCATCATATCTTCATATCTGATGCTTAAAGATGTTCTATCTCTTGACATATATATATATTTCTGAATCTGATAGTTTATTATGAACGTAACACACACTCACGGGTAATGGAAAAAGAGAATACCCATTACAAGCAGACGCTGCACTCAAATGGTCCCTGTACAGACTAGAAAGACCCTAGCCACTCAACTCAAAAACACCACCTTGGACCTGACTGCCTAAAAGGCCATCGAGGGGCTTCTCATACCTCCTGATAAACCAGGGGGAGGCCACAACAGACTGCCAATAAGAGGAGAGTAAGATGTGCAGGAGGAGATGAAAAACCAAGAAAATTAAAACATGTTTATATAGGGTAGAGAGGGAAAGCTTAAGAGAGCTAAAAGTAAATGGAACAAATATAACCTCCCACAAATCTAAAGAGGTGAAAGGAAGAGGGACTGGGAAGGAAAACAGACTCACTGCAGGAATTCAACTGAAGTTTACCATGCAAGGCAAACGCCTTAGCTGAAAGGCTGGCTATCCTAAACACAAGTCCACCTAGAGGTATAGCCAGCAATGAAGTACAATGAAGGGTGAACACCAGGAGAAGAGTAAACCAGGAAGGGTGAACAAAAACAATTGGACAGGGAAGAAAAAGAAATAGCTCAGCAGACAGGGGTGCCGATCACGTAGCAACAGGTCAACAGATAGAATTCACAAACAAAGTCATGACACTTTTTTCTTTTGCTCCTGTACCTATCCGTCTATGAGATAGTATCCCTTCTTCCCTGTAAGCAAATCTCTTGTTAGCCAAGTAGGTGCGGTAGTCAACCATTTTCTATTGAAGTCTTTTTGAGGACTACATGCTCATGTAGCTTAAAGAAGCACTTCAATCAAAGTTTTTATCACTCTTAATATATTGTAATCATCATATTACACAGCACTGTGTACTTATAATTGCTCATTTTGCCTTTATACCAAACAAATTCTTCTGTTTTCTCTGCTCTATGAAGAAACAGGAAGTTTTTTTTACCCTGCATTTATCATCCAGATCATTAACTCCTAATCCAACTGCTACCCTTCCCCTCCACCAGGGACTTATGTAGTGACTCATGACACATACAGGAAAAATGTACCTCTTGTTTCTACATAGAGCTGCTTAGAAGAATTCAGCTAGTCAGTTTTTATTCACTTGTCATAGACTAATATAAAAAAGAAGAATTAGCCAGGGTAAAGGCTAAAAAGAACAATTATAAGTAGGCAATGCTATGTAATATGATGATTGCAAAATATTAAGAAGATAAACATTTTGATGGGAGTGCTTCTTTAATACAGAGATCATATCTCAGGTATGGAGAGATGCAGGCAAAAAGATAAAAAATGCCAGATTTAGGAGAAGAGCTGGATTTGCAAAAAAAGGGTGGGCTGAACTATCTGATCAGCCTCATTGGTAACCTGTACATCGAACAAGAAAGGACAGTTCAAATAGAACATGGCATGGTTCAAAATAGAGCGAGGCGTCAGACAAGGCTGCATCCTGTCACCATTTTTCTTCAAATTATACACAGAATCTTTTTTCAGGAAGGCTGGACTTGCTGAAAATGATCATCAGCAATCTTAAACACAACATTGATACCAAAAAACGTAGGTGGAAAGAAGGACTTATTATGGAGTATCAAGATGGAAAGCTCGAACATGGGACTGCTACTCAAGACAAAAGAAAACAAAAATATTGACTACTGCCAGGTACAGTCGGGACACATTTGAGATGGACGGCTATGAATAGGAAGTTGTAAAGAACTTGAAAATACCCATATCAGTAATCTCTCAAGATGCAGCGACGACACAGGAAGTCAATACGAGAATATGGACAAATCAACTTTGAAGCCACTGGACAAGCTCTACAAATTGAGGAACATTTCACTGGTGATGAAGAAACACCTTGTACATACTGCAGTTTGGTCTTTTCTGTGGTAACAAATGGATGCAAATCCTGTACGATAAAGAAAAAAGACAGAAGAATCGACGCCTTTGAAGGATGTTTTCAATACCATGGATGATAAAAACAAATAAATCAATCTTGGAACAAATCAAGGCAAACATGTTCCTTGTGATAAAGAGAAAAATGGTGGCACTCACCGTTTCTAAAATCCAATCTTTATTATTGCAAATTAAAACATCTCCAGCAGGGAGAGTAGAACAAAAAGGAAAAGTCGGACGATGGCTGTTTTGCACTCCGGCGCTTCTATGGGTTCCAAACACGTTGCTCAAAACAAGGATCACCAAGCTACGACTTGCCAACTTTGGGCACCTCATACAAAGATAGGTAGGAAGAATAGAAGGAACAAGGCAAAGAGGAAGACCAACAACCAAATGGCTTAATACTATAAAGATGTGTAGAAGACCCTGGCTAACCTATATAGGCTTGCACAAGCTCGATCTTTGTACAGATTGGTCATCCTTTAAGTCACCATGGCTCGAAATCAAGCTGAAGGTCATTAAAAAAAAAGAAAAATTACATATTTATTTTATCTAATCGGCCCTCTTTAAAAACAGGATGCAGCAGGGTATTTATCCTAGAATCACACCAGGGAGGTATAATTCCTGACACTATTTAAGTATCCAAACTCAAATTCTCATACACATGTTAACTTTTGCATTTGACCTTTTTAAAGAAAATCCTATATTTTGACATTTTTTTCCATGTAGATACTCTGTAATGTGACAACGTGTCTGCCCTTTGAAAATCAGGATTTGGATTGAAACTTATTTGCTTGATTGGTTGGTACTGGATAAATTTGTAGAAATCAAACAAACATGCAAACTAATGTCCTCATATGATGCACTACAGTCTCTCACTGCAAAAAAGGATTTTTCATACATTTTTATGGTGACTCATTACCAGGGTCAACACCAAGAATAAAGGGCCTGTCACACTAAGCGATATCTCTAGCAATATCGCTATAACTTGTGATGTTATTGCGATATTGCTAGCGATATCGCTGTGTCTGATACTTACCTACGACCCGCTCCCCAGCTGGTTATCGCTGATCGCGCAAGATCAGGCTGGACCGTTTCTCATCGTTAGCTTCCTGCGGATAGACGAGCGACGAGCGTGGAGCCGGGCGGGAGGACGCAGGATCACCTGGTGTGACAGGTAAGTAGCGACCCCCGTCCCCTGCGATGTCGCTGGTGAGATCTGCCTGTGTGGCAGCTCACTAGCGACCACTTAGCGATGTACCAGTGATCCTGACCGCGTCATATCGCTGGTCGGGATCGCTGGTACATCGCTAAGTGTGACAGTACTAAATGTATATTTTTGTGTCAGTGATTGCTGCTGAAAATATAGTCAAGCAAAAAAAAAACCTTTTGAGATATATACAAATCTGATACATGTCTACGCATAGACCATGATTCATTTGTTTTCTAAAAAAGTGAAAAGTTTAAACAAACTATAAAGGGCTCTCTTTATAATAGTAAGTGCCAATCACCCACATTTCTTTCATTAAAATGTCACTGCCATTAGATCCTTGGTTTAGAAAAGAAGAACCCATTTAAATGTCAACGCAGCTGAACTTTAGATTTTTCTGCTGTAATAAATAGCTCCATGGGGCTTAAACAGCTTTCTAAATATGCAGTTGATGACTCATTATAAAGAATAATGAGTGTATTCCAGTGAGTTTTATTCTTTAGCATACTCGCTTCATAGAAAATGTACAGTTTTCCTCTCCGAGATAAATAGAGCATTTATGGCTCACTTGTGAAGGTGCAAAAACATGTATTACCCTTTAATTGGCGTAATTGAACAGCACAGAATTAGTAGTCCTTTGTCACATGTGCCAGATACAATGCAGACATTCCATACTTTGTACGTTGCTCTCTTAGCATGTACAGAATTCATTTCCGAACAAAGCATCAATTGTATAGCGGCCGCCTGCACCATTTAAGAGAAACATTCTACCAAGCAACCAAGCGAACACAAAGGAGAAGCGATATACAGTATATACACATTTCCTCTCTGCTGTTTCACCTCTAAAGTATGTCATTGTAGAAGATGAATAATGTATTAGTGCCCGAAGATAAAATTCTGAACCGACTGCATGTTCTGCACAGATCTCTATCTGAGAGGTGCGGAGTATGAACATATTGGTGCTTAACGAAAAAAATAGCAACCCTCTTTTGGATTCTCATACCTCCTCTGTAAATCTTAAGATTCATCCTTCAATCCTTTTTATCATGATCTCACATCAAAGATTTTGTCCCATTTATAGAAAGAATGATACAATTAAATATTCTGCTGACTGCCTCACTGCGATTTCTGTTAATACTTTTCCTTGGTTGTTTTTTAGATTCACTATTTCCGAACTGCTGCTATTGTTCTAGATGACAGTACTTTTCGTGGCTTGCGCCAACGATATGAAGTTTTCTGGCAACAACAGATCATTAAGGAAATTCAGAAGCTCGGAGCCAAAAATGTACTGTGTGTCCTAAGATTAGTTTTCAGCTTTTATTTATTAGTAATTGTTCTCTATGTCACATAATGGATGAGAATCACATGTATTATGTCTGCACATTGTATGTTACAGACAGAAAAAAATAATAGTGCTGACAATGAGATGAGTGTCTGCAAATTGAGATTCTGATTTGGCTTTTACCCTAAGTCACATTATAAGACTCGTTAAAGGGTTGATTGTGTCTTGTAGGATCGCTACTTCCAACAAGTGGCGCTATAGAGTTCAAGTCCTCTTCTTCTCTGCAATTTGCATATTAAATTTCCCAGAGGAGCATTGAACGGCGAATAAGCCTCCTTACCTTGACAAGCCAGAGCTAGTATTTTACTCCCCACAAATAGAAACCTTACCCCTTACAACCCAATCCAGAGCCTCTCACCTAGGCAAATCATTCCTCATACTTTGCACTGACGAGGACCAATAGTCCAAAGCACCATGTCTGCAAATTGAGATTCTTATCTGGCTTTTATCCTAAAGGGGGTTTTACACATAGCGATATCGCTAGCAATATCGCTATAACGTCACCGATTTTGTGACGTTATAGCGATATTGCTAGCGATATCGCTATGTGTGATACTTACCTCCGACTGGCTCCCCCGCTGTCTGTCGCTGATCGTGCGAGATCGGCCGGCTCCATTTCTCGTCAGGTGCTTCCTGCTGGGCTTCCTGTGACGTGTGGACGCGGGCGGGAGGACGTCAGGATCGCCGTGTCTGAAAGGTAAGTATCGTCCGCTGTATCGCTGCTGCATCTCTGTGAGATCTGCCTGTGTGGCAGCTCACTAGCGATCATTTAGCGATGTGTAGGATCAGTGGGCCGGGCTGGGGGGTGGTCCCTCTTCTTACCACGCAGAGACGAAACAGAGACAAGATGGAGACAGATTCTGGGTGCAACAGGTCCAAGTTTATTGTCCACTGTCCGGCTGACGGCCCTCACAGCACACTGCAATATCTCTCTCTCACGGCCCTCCGTGTCCAGGGCCGCTTTACACACCGTACGTTACACCAGGGACGTATTTATATGTACCGCCCCTTTTCATGCTGTGACGATCCTGTCAGCTCAGTCACTGTGGCCGCCTTAGGCCCGTACACCATCAGCACTTTACTGGTCAGTTTCGTCGTTACAAATACGGTGTCCTACACCCAGAGCCTCATCTCTACTGCGGTTCTTCCTGTCAGGACCACCCACCTGACGTTCTCTTTCCTCAGTCCCCCTGGTTTGGTTTTCCTCACAGCGCACAAACTGTCGTAGTCCTCCTGTCACTGGAGCTCCCCCTGGGGACTGGAACTTTCTGTAACCCTCCTTCAAATTTATATCTTTCTCTGTTCCCTGTAACTCCGCCCCCCATGACCAATGCTTTCCTAAGCCCTAAGCTGATGTCAAGTCCTTTGCTCACACTCCTCCCTGCCCTCTAATGGTCAACCCAAGCTACTGCACGTCCACTACACTTTCCTAGCTGTTTCCCCATTGTAGTAACTGACACCTGTCTAAACTGTGCAAACCTTTCCTTCTCTATTCTGACAAGTCCGTCCATCAGGTCACCTTCCCTACAGATGCACCAGCGATCCTGACCGGGTCATATGTAAAAAGGCCTTTAGTCAGATTACCAGATTCGTTGAAGGGTTGATTGTGACTTGTAGGATCACTACTACCAACAGGTGGCGCTATAGAGTTCAAGTCCTCTTTTTCTCTGAAGAGGCAATTTGCATATTATTTTCCCAGAGGAGCATTGTACGGTGAATAAGCATCCTTACCTTGACAAGCCAGAGCTAGTATTTCACTCCCCACAAATAGAAACCTTACCCCTTACAACCCAGTCCAGAGCATCTCACCTAGCCAAATCATTTCTCATACTTTGCACTGATGAGGACCAATAGTCTAAAGCACCGTATCTGCAAATTGAGATTCTGATCTGGCTTTTATCCTAAGTCATATTACAAGACTCACTAAAGGGTTGATTGTGACTTATAGGATCGCTGCTTCCAACAGATGGTGCTATAGAGTTTCTCTCTGAAGAGGCCATTTGCATAGACAATGAGATAAAGCATTTTTAGGACACTAGTGAAGTGTCATTTTGAATAATGGCTCAAAAGTTAATTACAACTTGTCATGCAAAAAACAAGTCCTCACATGGCTATATTTACAGAAAAATAAAAAAGTTATGGCTCTGGGAAGCAAAAAACAGAAACGCAAAAATGGAAAATGGCCCCGGGTGAAGAGGTTAATATATTATATTTGAATGGGAACTGTACTTTCAGCAATCTTTGCATAAATCAATAGTACAAGTGAATATTACAAACTTTGTAATACATTTTTTTTCAGAGATTTCATAAATCTGCTTCTTTCTCCACTTATGAGACACTCCTCCTGAACTCATTGCCAGCATAATGGGTGTGAGGTTACATAGAATATTGAAGTTTATTGGGAGGGTAGAGGAGGAGAGGCACAGAGTGCGAGGCAAAGAAACATATTGTGCAATTTCTGCCCAGTTTATTCCTGAGCTGGATTCATCTGCACCGCTGATTACCGCTGTATAATTAGCTCCATGCCTCTGCTGGTCTGTTTGCTACCAAAGGGAAAACAAGCAGGATTCCCTCATTCTATGTGATTACTGTATGGAAGGGAAAAAAAGAACTTGAAATGTGTAATAAAGCTACTATTACATACTAAAACAGTGTGGAATACATTTTTCAGCAGCACCGCAGTCAACCTTAAATGTCCATCTCCTATTTCTCCTCGTTAGAGATGAGCGAACTTCTTCAGAAAATGTTTGCCAATCTCAAGTTCGGCACAAACATACCACATTCCGATTCGTGTTCGGTTTCCCAATCATTTTTCATCAAAGTTGGCAAAATTCAGTCACATATCGGTAAATGATCGCATTTTCACTAATGCTTTGGTTATGACTTTGGCTAGGATAGTGGTTCTATATGATGAGCTGGGAGGACATGTTTTATGAGCGGAGAGGGTGTGTATGGGTCAGAGGAGCGGCTGAGTGTAATTTTTTTTTATACCTTAATGTGTGTACTTTCTGGCAACCAAAAAGGGCGGAGAAACCAATCACAACGTGATGACACAAGGGCTTCTGTCATTGGCTGCCGAAGTCACATGTCCCTCTCTATATAAAAAAGCGGACATATTGTTTTGCTGACCTCAATGTTTCAGTGTAACAGCGCAGAGAGGCTGCTCCTGCTGCTGCTGCAAGTGAACTTGTCATTTAGTTAGACATGATCCTGTCCTGTCAAAAACGTTTGGACTCAAACTGTGTTGCAGTCAGGACTCAGAAGGCCCCATTTGTAAATCAAAATCGTTAGGCCTAATATTGGGGTTCAGCCAGAAGGCCCCATTTGCTAATCCAATTCGTTAGGGCTAATAGTTTTGTGCAGTCCGTAGTCCACATTTTCTACTCATAATCGTGGAAGGGTATCTACAACACGAGTAGGAAAAAGCGAGGTCGCGGTGGAAGGGGGTTTGGTGTTCAACGTGTGCGTGGGTTAGGTGGTAATGTTACTGAAAGCTCTACTGAATAAACACTATCTCATCCTATCGAAAGACAACTGACAACATCTGTTACTGGATGGGCTACTCAAGTCCCCTTTTTTTGGAAGCCGCACGCCTTGCTGATGAGGGTCTGAAAGAGCATATGCTCAAGTGGATGGCAAGTGCTGCATCAAGTGGCCTCTCCTCCTCTTCCTCCATCTTAACATCACACACAGTACCATCCTCAGAGGTGGCACCCCAATCACCCTTGTTTACCCCCGCATCACAACTTTCCAAACACTCAACTGACTGAGGGGAACCACAGATGGGCAAGTCTGCAGAGCTGTTCACACATTTTATTCCATGAGCATCAGAGGTCTGCTCCAAAGATTCACAGAATCCAGAAGAGGAAAGCATCTGCACCGATGCCCAAAATTTTTTCATGTTGGATCCAGGGCCAGATGAAGTAGGGTCTGAGCAGAATCCAGACCCTCAGCAGATGCCAGAGATGCACGCGAAAAGTGCTGTGCTGTCAGGCCAGGAAAAGGAGGAGGGTGATTCTATACACCAAACATAAATATGTACAGAGATACATTTTAACTATTTTAACTATTTACAACCAGATTAGTCCACACATTAGTCAACCCTCCTACACTATCAACCACATCTGCTGCTTCTTTCTCCTCTGCCACCATTGCAGGTGTTCTCTCGCAGGTCTCTATACACAGAACCTTCACTTGTTTACCCCCTACAGTCGGGGTGAGTGAGAGGCCGTCAACTGTTACGGAAGTGGAGATGCCTGCTGTTTATATTTCACTGAGCACAACACATCTTTCTCAATCCACCATAACATCTCCACCTGCACTCACTCACAGTACAGCAGTTTGCCTGTTTACCCTGCTCCACTCCTTCTCAGGACAGCAGCCAGCCCTCGGTTCTGCAGTTGTGGTCACGTAAAGAATGTTTCCTCCTACACATGCCAAAGCTAAGAGTTTGAATTTCACCATCTCCCATATGTTGGCAAGTGAAATGCTGCCTTTCCACATGGTGGATACAAAAGGGTTTTTAAAACTTGATGGGCTTCGCAGTATAGCAGTACCAATTGCCCAGTCGCCATTACTTCTCTAAGAAAGCTGGGCTTGTGCATGTCACAAGCGACATCACCTTAGGATTAGAAATAATGCTGACAACTGGGTTAGCACTCTGTTAGATCCATGGTACAAGAGTAAATTTAGCCAGATGTTTACTCCCCTGCAAGCTGGAGTATCGAAACACGCTTGCAGACTATCTTAAGAGTAGTTTTCCCCAAGAGAGCAGTGAGGGACACAGTGTGCATCGCAGTTCTATACTTCCAACCCTGGGAACATCAAGACATGACAGCAAAAATATTAGCAGCAGCAGCAGTGTAAGTAGCATACAAAATTTCTGTGAGTCATTTCACACATTTGTTAGACTAGCCCGTGTACCAGCACAACAGAGTACAAGTCTGACATGTTATGAATGACTGGAGTGGATGGTGCAGGAGTATCTCGAGGAGCTCAATAGCAATGCCATCCATCAGGGGGAATTTGGACCCTTTTTCATTTTGGTCTTCAAAAATGTAAGCGTGGCCTGAGCTCGCCTGTCATGCCTTGGAGGTTTTGTTATGCCCAGCAGCAAGGGTGCTCTCAAAACGTGTCTTCAGCGCTGCTGGTGGTGTCCTGATGGATAAGCACATCCAGCTGTCCCCTGCAAATTTTGACTGCCTAACTTACATCAAAATGAACAAGTCATGGATCTCCAATTATTTTTGCACCCCAGTCACAGACTGGGAAGACTGGGCATACTAGGCGATGGTGTTGTTGTTAGTGTCAATCATAGATCTTGCTTTATTGCAGTCTGTGAGACCTTTGTTGTGGCATCTGTGCCTGCTGTTGCTACTGCTGCTGATGTTACAAACAATTTTTTTAAAATGTGGAGCCTCCAAGTTGGGTCTCCATCTGGTGGGTTGCCTGTTGTAGAAAGGGTATCATAGGCCCATTATACTGTTTCTACTCTGGGGAAATTGATGCTAATTTAGTGGTTTATGACAATGATTTTTTGAAGTAATAATAATAATAATTTTTATTTACAGTATATAGCGCAACATATTCTGCAGCACTTTACAGTTTAACAGTTTCAAACACAACAGTCATAAGTAACAATGTTAACAATAATACAATAATTAAGGCAAAAAACCCGACCCTGCTTGTGAGAGCTTACAATCTACAATGAGGAGGGGCAGATACAGAGTACAAGTGTGTGGAGATGTGTGGAAATGTGGAGACTCCAAGTTGGGTCTCCATCTGGTGCATTGCCTGTAGTGGAAGGGGTGTCAGGGTCCCATTATGCTATTTCTACTCTGTGGAAATTCATGTCATTTTAGTGGTGTGTGACAATATTTTTTTAAAATGTGCAGACTCCAAGATTAGTCTCCTTCTAGTGGGTTGCCTGTTGTGGAAGGGGTAATATTACCAACAAATATGTAGAAGGAACAGCATCCAGTCCGGGTGATAAAATTCAATTCCTTTATTCTGCCATCCGTATATCAATACAACGTTTTGACCATAACATGGTCTTTTTCAAGTACATCAAAATAGCATATGGAGCGACCTTATATAGTGTGGATAAACCAATCACCTATTAGGTAACGCCCCTTAGTATCGCATTGTAGAAGGATCAACTTTATTCTCATTTGCACAAGGAAAGACTAGAAGCAATGGGATGAAACTGAATGGGAGGAGACACAAATTAGATATTAGAAAAAGCTTTTTGACAGTTAGAGTGATCAATGAGTGGAACAAGCAGCCACGAGAAGTGGTGAGTTCTCCTTCAATGGAAGTCTTCAAACAGAGGCTGGACAGACATCTGACTGGGATGATTTAGCAAATCCTGCTTTGAGCAGGGGGTTGGACCAGATGGCCCAGGAGGTCCCTTCCAACTCTACGATTCTATGATTCTATGATTCATATGATTCTATGATTCTATGATTACATACAAAAGATAAGTCATATAGTACATCAGATAGATAAAAATTCATTTACAGAATACAACAACCTTCACAAAGACATTTATATATCAAAATTATCATAGGTAGCAAACAGAATATAGTAAACATTGTTTCCCGATATCATCACCCAATCCCCATTAGGCATAGTAATCACCATGGTAATAATGCACCAATCGCCATTCAAAATACAAAGATGTTCATATCGACCTAACTCACTACCAATTAAAAAAGATCGTGGCATTGGCGCCAAGCAGACAGCCTATCGGCAGTACTCTCACATTTAATGATAGGTAGAGACGTCACCCACATCATGACAATCGTCAGCTCCGGGCTGGTGTGCAGTGAAAGGGTGCAACCACAGATAGAATGGGATCAGGACGAAGTCTCGCGATGCAATCATGCCCTAGATACCGCGCATGCGCGGCAACTCAAGTAGGACACAAACAGCGATCGTACGTCCCTCCCCATCAACCCACAATCGCGCACGCGCACTAGCAACACCACCTCCGTCATGAGCCCAATATATGGCTCACGCTTGTCCAGCAGGAAGTGAGCTCCCGTCAGAGCACGGGGGGGCAGTCACATGACCAGTCACATGACCAATCATGTAAACAAACCCCACTGCTAACGACAAAAGCCAGCATACCCATATCACAGCAGAGCCATCTATCTAAATATACCAAATCCATGGCCAATATTAAGGGCAATGTGTCACTACCAATTAAATAGTAATTATAAAAAAAATATGATCGTCATTGAATATCACACAATTTATTAACTGACAACAATACAGCAGTCATATATGGGGAAAGAGAAGAGGGCACGGGGATCGAACATCAGAATAATTCCGCAAGAAATTGACATAACTTCAGGACTGTTCAGTCCCCATGTCCTCAAGTCGTGCCCATGTGTCAAATCTATGACAAAAAATATAAAATAAAAACATTAAATATGTACAATTAAACAGAGGATGATTTTATACATAAAAAGTAGGGTTCACGTGGTGCAAATATGTAAATTATAGTCCACATTCAAACCCTTTGGCTGTAATGTGTCCAAGGTAGAAATCCACCTGAGTTCTTTCTTTCTTAATAACTTAACCCTATCACCACACTCGCCTCACATAGGGACTCCATCAATAACCCTAAACCTCAATTGGTTGACAGAGTGTTTGCAATCTAAGAAATGCTTTGACACTGGTAATTCTAAAAGTTTAGTTCTAATAGTGCTCTTATGTTTGCTGATCCTCGCCCTAACCTCCATTGTCATCTCGCCCACATACATAAGCCCACAAGGGCTAGTAATCAGATAGATAACAAAACTAGAAGAGCATGTGTATCTTTCTTTTATATAGAACCTCTTACCTGTTCGTGGATGACAAAAACTATCACCCTTTATCATATTCCCACAACTATTGAAATTTTAGCCGAACCTACATCAGCTTTCACAAGCCTGTCCTTCAAATTATATCATCGACTGTAAGAAAGAATTGGTCTATTGACAAATTCAGGGATCTGAGGTAAACCCCTCTGTAAAATATTCCAATGTCTATTTAAAATCCCACCAATTCTATTACTCATTGGACAGAACGTAGATACAAATGGGACACGTTTAGATGTCTCCCTATCCCGTTTATGACTCAATTCATTTGGCGTCAGATTAAGAACTTTCTTTTTATAACATTTGACATCCCCAATAGGGTATCCTGTTATGATTGAGTCACCGTAGGAGGCAAAAATAGTAATGCTAGCTAAGTCCAGAAAACCAGAGAAGTTGGCAGCTATCGGATTGCAGACCCCTGAACCTATCAACACAACTAGCAGTAGCCGTGGGGGGCTCCTACGATGCCCTAGGCCCCTCGATCACAGCCGGAGGACTACATAGCCTAAAGACAGAAAGGGAAATCTAAACTGCCCCAGAGCAGACCCCAAAGTAAAAGGCAGCCCCCCACATATAATGACGGTGAAGCAAGAAGAAAGAACAAAACACAGACAGAAAGATAGACTGAGCAAAGATGGGGCCCACGCTAGCTTAGATAGGAAAGGACAGGAAGGCTGCTGTCTGCAATTCGTGAAAAACCCTATGAAAATAAGAGCCAACAAACTGACAGTAAAAAAGGCCCTGAAGACGCTAGGCTTCAAAAAAGCTATGTCAGTACTCAGGAATATTCTGAAGACAGAGCAACGGGCAAAAGGAGATTCAGCTAACTCCAGCAGGGAATGGCAGAATCCAGAAAAGCAAGGAAAACAAAACACTAATGCAAAAAGGCAAAGCAGAAATCTTAGCTTTAGATGAGCAGGAATCAGACTGGTTTCCTAGAAGTCCACAGGGAAATCACCCGCAGGGGAGAAGGGCGTCGGCAGCCTTATATCCAGTCATTAACTCCACTCAGCCAGTCATCATCATCAGCCCCAGGTGTTTGACAATCAGGCTCACTACCTTTCTTCACCAGAAGAGGGAGTTCCTCGGGCCTCAGTAGTGAAGGGGAAAATGAACTCACAACAGTACCTCCCCCTTGAGGAGGGGTCACCGAACCCTCAACCACGCCACCAGGGTGATCAGGGTGAGCCCGATGAAAGGCACGCACCAATCTTTTGGCATGAATATCAGAGGCAGAGACCCAGGAATTATCCTCCTGACCATAACCCTTTCACTTAACCAAATACTGGAGTCTCCGTCTAGCCAGACGGGAATCCAGTACTTTCTCTACCTCATATTCTATGTTACCTTCAACCAATACAGGGTCTGGAGCAATGGCGGATCTTAATAGGGGCGGATGGGGCGGTCGCCCCGGGCCCAAGGTTTTTTGGGGGCCCAGGGCACTGGCGTAGCGTGGTGGGGGGCGGTCCGCCCCAGGCAGCATGTGTGTGGGGGCGGCGCGGCAGCAGCAATTCCACCCTGCAGTGCAGTGCAGCGGCGGGCAGGGAGCGATGCGATCACGGCAGCTCCGCTGCCTGCAAGAGTGAATAGCAGGAGCGGAGCGGCAAGGGTCCGTCCTGCTTCCTGCCCGGAGGCCGCGCTTCCTGTTTCACACAGAGGAGCGCCGCTGAATGACGTCATCATTCAGCGGCCGCTGCTGTGTGAGGGAGGAAGCTCGGGCGATGCTGCGGACAGGTGAGAGGAGAGAGGTGGTGTCTTGTGTGTATGTATGTATGTCTGTGTGTGTGTGTGTGTGTGTGTGTGTATGTCTGTGTGTATGATGGAGCAGGCAATGATGGGAGTGATGGTCTAGAAGGCAGTGATGGGGTGAAGGAGCAGACAATGATGGGGTGATGGAGCAGGCAATGATGGGGGTGATGGAGCAGGCAGTGATGGGGTGATGGAGCAGGCAATGAGGGGAGTGATGGGGTGATGGAGCAGGCAATGATGGGGTGATGGAGCAGACAATTATGGGAGTGATGGAGCAGACAATGATGGGAGTGATGGGGTGATGGAGCAGGCAATGATGGGGGTGATGGAGCAGACAATGATGGGGTGATGGAGCAGGCAATGATGGGGGTGATGGAGCAGGCAGTGATGGGGTGATGGAGCAGGCAATGATGGGAGTGATGGGGGTGATGGAGCAGGCAATTATGGGGTGATGGAGCAGACAATTATGGGAGTGATGGAGCAGACAATGATGGGAGTGATGGGGTGATGGAGCAGGCAATGATGGGAGTGATGGGGGTGATGGAGCAGGCAATTATGGGGTGATGGAGCAGACAATTATGGGAGTGATGGAGCAGACAATGATGGGAGTGATGGGGTGATGGAGCAGGCAATGATGGGGGTGATGGAGCAGACAATGATGGGGTGATGGAGCAGGCAATGATGGGGGTGATGGAGCAGGCAGTGATGGGGTGATGGAGCAGGCAATGATGGGAGTGATGGGGGTGATGGAGCAGGCAATTATGGGGTGATGGAGCAGACAATGATGGGGGTGATGGAGCAGGCAGTGATGGGGTGATGGAGCAGGCAATGATGGGGTGAAGGAGCGTGATTTTGTGCGTATTGGCCTTAGGCCTACAGCTTATGTGCAACGTCTTTTTAGGCCATGTCCACACGTGGTGGAATGGTGGCGGGTTTTCCGTATGGACCCGCAGCAAACCAAGTGCTGCCGTCCGTACGGCTGTCAATTCCCGCACGGGGACCGCAGCGCTCAGGTGGGAAGGGGGTACAGGGGCCCAGGTTTTATGAACAGCCCCGGGCCCATAGTCCACTTAATCCGCCAATGGTCTGGAGGTGCAACAGGTTCAACAAACCTCTTCAACAAAGATTTATGGAACACATTATGGATTTTAAATGTGACAGGAAGAGCCAAACGAAAAGAGACCGGATTAATAATCTCCAAAATCTTGTAAGGTCCAATAAATCTAGGCTTAAACTTAGGAGAAGCCACCTTCATAGCAATATTTTTTGATGATAACCACACCATATCACCAACCTTAAATTGGGGACCAATGGTCCTATGTCGGTTGGAAAACCGCTGGGCCTTTTCCTGGGAGAGAGATAACTTATCCACCACTTGGTCCCAGATCTGGTGCATTCTCTCCACCACAGTGTCAACCCCTGGGCAGGCAGAGGGCTCCACCTGCCCTGAAGAAAATCGAGGATGAAACCCAAAGTTACAAAAAAAAGGAGACATCAAAGTGGCAGAACTAGCTCTATTATTTAAAGCAAATTCGGCCAAGGGCAAAAATGAAACCCAATCATCCTGATCAGCAGAAATAAAACATCTCAAATATGACTCCAAGGTCTGGTTTGTTCTCTCTGTCTGCCCATTGGTCTGAGGGTGAAAAGCAGAGGAGAAGGACAACTGAATTCCCAGCTTGGAACAGAAAGTTCTCAAAAATCTAGACACAAACTGGACTCCTCTGTCAGATACAATGTTCTCAGGAATCCCGTGCAAGCGAACCACCTGTTGTAAAAACAGGGGCACCAATTCAGAGGAAGACGGCAACTTAGGGAGTGGTACAAGATGAACCATCTTAGAGAACCTATCACAAATCACCCAAATAACAGTCATCCTTTGAGAGACAGGCATATCAGAGATGAAATCCATTGAAATATGGGTCCATGGCCTCTTGGGGACATGCAAAGGCATCAACAACCCACTAGAGCGAGAACACGATTTAGACCGGGAGCATGTCCCACAGGACTGCACAAAATTCCTGACATCACGAGACAAGGAGGGCCACCAAAAAGACCGACTCACCAGATCACTAGTACCAAAAATACCTGGATGACCAGCCAAAGCAGAGCAATGAACTTCAGACATCACTCTCTTCTTCCACTGGTCAGGAACATACAACTTTCCACTGGGACAACGCTCAGGTTTGTCCTCCTGGAACTCTTCCAGAGCACGTCTCAAATCGGGCGAGATGGCAGAAAGAACTACCCCTTCGCCTAAGATGGTAGCAGGCTTGGTCACCACAGGAGAATCAGCAAAGAAGCTCCTAGAGAGGGCGTCAGCCTTGACATTCTTAGTTCCAGGAAGAAAAGAAACCACAAAATCAAAACGTATAAAAAACAAAGGCCCACCTAGCCTGTCTAGGGTTCAAGCGCTTAGCCGACTCTAGGTAAATCAAATTCTTGTGGTCAGTGAGGACCACGACTTGATGCTTAGCTCCCTCCAACCAATGTCTCCACTCCTCAAATGCCCATTTCATGGCTAACAGTTCCCGATTCCCTACATCATAGTTACGTTCAGATGGAGAGAACTTTCGGGAAAAGAAAGCACAGGGATTCATTTTAGATGTTACAGGATCCTTTTGGGACAAAACAGCTCCTGCACCAATCTCAGAAGCATCCACCTCTACCTGGAACGGAAGTGAGACATCAGGTTGCCGCAAAACCGGGGCGGAGGTGAATCTTCGCTTCAGCTCCTGAAAGGAAGAAACAGCCTCCGGAGACCAATTTAACACATCAGCACCCTTCTTAGTCAAATCAGTCAATGGCTTGGCAATACTAGAAAATTTTGCTATAAATTTCCGATAAAAATTAGCAAAACCCAAAAACTTCTGGAGGGCCTTCAAAGAAGTGGGCTGAACCCAATCGTAAATGGCCTGTACCTTGGCCGGGTCCATTTCAATAGTTGACGGGGACAAAATAAATCCCAAAAAAGAAATCCTCTGTACTCCAAAAAGGCATTTAGATCCTTTGACATACAGGGAATTCTCCCTCAAGATCCAGAACACAGTCCGAATATGTTCCACATGAGAATCCCAATCCTTGGAGAAGATCAAAATATCATCCAGATAGATAATCAAAAATTTATCGACAAAATCTCGGAAAATATCGTTCATGAAGCACTGGAAGACAGAAGGGGCATTAGTGAGCCCAAAAGGCATCACCAGGTACTCAAAATGTCCCTCCGGAGTATTAAACGCCGTCTTCCATTCATCCCCATGCTTAATGCGAATAAGATTATACGCCCCCTGAGGTCAAGCTTGGTAAATTAGCAAGCACCTTTAACTCTGGAGAATAGATCAGAAATCAGGGGTAACGGATACTGATATTTAACAGTAATTTTGTTGAGAGCACGATAATCAATACAAGGTCTTAATGATCCATCCTTTTTGGCTACAAAAAAAACCCCGGCACCTAAGGGTGACGAGGATGGTCTAATATGACCCTTTTCCAACGCCTCCTTAATATAGGATCGCATAGCCTCGTGCTCGGGTACAGATAAATTGAAGAGCCGACCCTTGGGAAATTTACACCCCGGGCTCAGTTCAATAGCACAGTCATAACTCCTATGAGGAGGCAGAGACGCAGACTCATTCTCACTAAATACGTCATAAAAGTCCGCCAAATAATCAGGAACATCATGCGACTGAGGAGAGGTGGAAAACACTGGAGCCTCACTAAAGGCACACCGACAACCCCAACTCACCACAGACACAGATTTCCAATCCAAAACTGGATTATGAATTTGTAACCAGGGAAACCCCAGAACAATAGTATCATGCAGATTATGTAACACCAAAAACCTGCAATTTTCTTGATAGTCTGGGGCGACCCGCATTACCACCTGGGTCCAAAACTGAGGTTTATTTTTAGCCAAAGGAGTAGCATCAATCCCCCTCAAAGGGATAGGCGTCTGCAGAGGTGTCATCGGAAATCCACAGCGTTTAGCAAAATCCAAGTCCATTAGGTTTATAGCTGCTCCCGAATCCACAAAAGCCTTGGCGGAAAATGTGGACAGGGAGCAGATCAGAGTAATAGCCAGAAGAAACTTAGGTTGAACACCACCAACAGAAAACGTGTGTGCAAAGCGTTTCTCGCGTTTAGGACAGACAGAAATAATATGCGAGGCATCTCCACAGAAAAAACACAACTTATTACGCCTTCTGAACTCCTGATGCTGCTCTCTGGAAAAAACTCTATCACATTGCATAGGTTCAGACATCTGTTCAACAGGTGGCAACACCTCTCGTGCAGCTCTGCGTTCGCGTAAACGCCGATCAACCAGAATGGCTAAAGACATAGAATCGTCAAGACCAGAGGGAACAGGAAATCCCACCATAGTATCTTTTATGGCTTCTGACAACCCCTTCCGAAAGAGAGCAGCCAAGGCATTATCATTCCAGGTAGTAAGTACTGCCCACTTTCGGAATTTTTGACAGTACAATTCTGCAGAATCACGACCCTGGTTCAATGCCAGCAGGGTCTTTTCAGCCTGATCAATGGCATTAGGTTCATCATACAACAACCCCAAGGCCTGAAAAAATGCGTTCACATTAGTCAGAATAGGATCATCTGGTTTCAAAGAAAACGCCCAATCCTGGGGATCGCCATGCAGCAAAGAGATGACAATTTTAACCTGCTGCGCGGAGCTCCCTGACGAGTTAGGCTTCAAGGCAAAAAATAATTTACAATTATTTTTGAAATTCAAAAATTTAGACCGATCCCCAAAAAATACATCAGGTGTAGGAATCTTTGGTTCAGCAGCATGTGAATGAGCAAGGTAGGCGGAAATTCCCTGCACTTCCGCAGCGAGCTGCTCCACACGATCAGACAATTGCTTTATCTCCATTGAGAGAAAAAAAAAATTCCCCCTACGGCCTCAGAGATATAGAGGAAAAAATATACACACCCTTTTTTTTTTCTTTTACAATTCTTTCCTGCTATTGAGTACCCTAGAATCTGCGGTATGGTGGGTGATTCTATTATGATTGAGTCACCGTAGGAGGCAAAAATAGAAATGCTAGCTAAGTCCAGAAAACCAGAGAAGTTGGCAGCTATCGGATTGCAGACCCCTGAACCTATCAACACAACTAGCAGTAGCCGTGGGGGGCTCCTACGATGCCCTAGGCCCCTCGATCACAGCCGGAGGACTACATAGCCTAAAGACAGAAAGGGAAATCTAAACTGCCCCAGAGCAGACCCCAAAGCAAAAGGCAGCCCCCCCACATATAATGACGGTGAAGCAAGAAGAAAGAACAAAACACAGACAGAAAGATAGACTGAGCAAAGATGGGGCCCACGCTAGCTTAGATAGGAAAGGACAGGAAGGCTGCTGTCTGCAATCCGTGAAAAACCCTATGAAAATAAGAGCCAACAAACTGACAGTAAAAAAGGCCCTGAAGACGCTAGGCTTCAAAAAAGCTATGTCAGTACTCAGGAATATTCTGAAGACAGAGCAACAGGCAAAAGGAGATTCAGCTCACCCCAGCAGGGAATGGCAGAATCCAGAAAAGCAAGGAAAACAAAACACTAATGCAAAAAGGCAAAGCAGAAATCTTAGCTTTAGATGAGCAGGAATCAGACTGGTTTCCTAGAAGTCAACAGAGAAATCACCCGCAGGCCAGAAGGGCGTCGGCAGCCTTATATCCAGTCATTAACTCCACTCAGCCAGTCGTCATCATCAGCCCCAGGTGTTTGACAATCAGGCTCACTACCTTTCTTCACCAGAAGAGGGAGTTCCTTGGGCCTCAGTAGTGAAGGGGAAAATGAACTCACAACAAATCACCTAAGGAGGATGGTTGAATCTTTGCCCTGGACTCAGATATTGAGGGTAAGGAGAATTGTGAAAGATGAGACTAGACTGGATACCAGACTTAATGAGATGTGTGAAAAATTTACCAAGAGGGGATACCCTATTGGGGATGTCAAACGTTATAAAAAGAAAATTCTTAATCTGACGCCAAATGAATTGAGTCATAAACAGGATAGGGAGACATCTAAACGAGTCCCATTTGTATCTATGTTCTGTCCAAAGAGTAATAGAATTGGTGGGATTTTAAATAGACATTGGAATATTTTACAGAGGGGTTTACCTCAGATCCCTGAATTTGTCAATAGACCAATTCTTTCTTAAGGTGGAGTCACACATAGCGACTCACCAGCGATCCCGACAACGATTTCAACGTGTTAGGATCGCTGGTGAGTCGCTATGTGATCGCTGGTGAGCTGTCACACAGACAGCTTCACCAGCGATCAGCACAGCGACGCCGAGCACGCGGCGTCACTGTTTTCTTTAGTTACCAGCGCACTGATGCAGGGAGCTGGTAACTAACGTACACATCGGGTATCCAAGGGACGTGCATCCCTTAGATACCCGATGTGTACGTTAGTTACTTGCTCTCTGGATCAGCGCGCTGGTAACTAATGTACACATCGGGTATCTAAGGGACGCACGTCCCTTGGATACCCGATGTGTACGTTAGTTACCAGCAGATCGCTGGTCTCCTGCCTGTCACACGCAGCGATGCGTGCTGGCCAGCGGGAGACCAGCGATAAAAGAAATGTCCAGCAGTTTCCTACAGCGATCAGTGATACCGGCAGGGGGGCCGGTCGCTGATCGCTGTCACACACAGCGATCTCGCTGGTGAGATCGCTGTTGTGTCACAAAAATTATGACTCAGCAGCGATCTCACTAGCAAGATCGCTATGTGTGATGGGGCCCTTACAGTCGTGGATATAATTTGAAGGACAGGCTTGTGAAAGCTGATGTAGGTTCGGCTAAAATTTCAATGCAAAAAACGTTATGTCCTCCAAAATTTGGTAATTTTCCCTGCTTGGGATGTGCAAGTTGTGGGAATATGATAAAGGGTGATAGTTTTTGTCATCCACGAACAGGTAAGAGGTTCTATATAAAAGAAAGATACACATGCTCTTCTAGTTTTGTTATCTATCTGATTACTAGCCCTTGTGGGCTTATGTATGTGGGCGAGATGACAATGGAGGTTAGGGCGAGGATCAGCAAACATAAGAGCACTATTAGAACTAAACTTTTAGAATTACCAGTGTCAAAGCATTTCTTAGATTGCAAACATTATGTCAACCAATTGAGGTTTAGGGTTATTGATGGAGTCCCTATTTTGAGGCGAGGTCGTGATAGGGTTAAGTTATTAAGAAAGAAAGAACTCAGGTGGATATCTACCTTGGACACATTACAGCCGAAGGGTTTGAATGTGGACTATAATTTACATATTTGCACCACGTGAACCCTACTTTTTATGTATAAAATCATCCTCTGTTTAATTGTACATATTTAATGTTTTTATTTTTTGTCATAGATTTGATGCATGGGAACGACTTGAGGACATGGGGACTGAACAGTCCTGAAGTTATGTCAATTTCTTGTGGAATTATTCTGATGTTCGATCCCCGTGCCCTCTTCTCTTTCCCCATATGTGACTGCTGTATTGTTGTCAGTTAATAAATTGTGTGATATTCAATGACGATCATATGGTTTTTTATACTTACTATTTAATTGGTAGTGACACATTGCCCTTAATATTGGCCATGGATTTGGTATATTTAGATAGATGGCTCTGCTGTGATGTGGGTATGCTGGCTTTTGTCGTTAGCAGTGGGGTTTGTTTACATGATTGGTCATGTGACCGGTCATGTGACTGCCCCCCCGTGCTCTGACGGGAGCTTACTTCCTGCTGGACAAGCGTGAGCCGTATATTCGGCTCATGATAGAGGTGGTGTTGCTAGTGCGCGTGCGTGATTGTGGGTTGATGGGGGGATATATATTTAAATGTCTTTGTGAAGGTTGTTGTATTCTGTAAATGAATTTTTATCTATCTGATGTACTATATGACTTATCTTTTGTATGTAATACTACGGGGCGTTACCTAATAGGTGATTGGTTTATCCACACTGTATAAGGTCGCTCCGTATGCTATTTTGATGTGCTTGAAAAAGACCATGTTATGGTCGAAACGTTGTATTGATATACGGATGGCAGAATAAAGGAATTGAATTTTATCACCCGGACTGGATGCTGTTCCTTCTACATATTTGTTGGTAATATTGTTCCTAATGGGTCCTGGGACTTTGGAACGTGCATCCAACTGAATTATCGGTTTGCTGTCGGCTGAACCTTTGTGCTGTACTGTTGTGGAAGGGGTGTCAGAGACCAATTATACTGTTTCTGCTCAGTGAAGTTAATGGCACTGTGTGGCAATAATTGTTTGAAATATTTGCACTCCAAGTTGCAAGTGGTCTCCTTCATGTGTTGTCTATATCAGTAAGGCCTCTTTCACACATCAGGTTTTCGCCGTCAGGCGCGATCCGGCGCTTTTGACAGAAACCGGATCCGGCGAAATGCAATGCCGGATCCGGTTTCCCCCCATTGACTTGCATTTGCGCCGGATCGCGCCGGATGGCCATGCGTTTCATCCGGTTTTCGCCGGATCCGGCAATGTGTCGCGATCCGGCGTCTGGAAAAAACGGCTACTGTAACGTTTTTTGTCTCCGGCGAAAAAGCCGGACACGCCGGATCCAGCGCGTCCGGCTTTTTCACACAATGAAAGCCTATGAGCGCCGCAATGCGCCGGATCCGGCGAAAGCCGGATCCGGCGGCCGGATCCGTTTTTTTGGTCTGAGCATGCTCAGTAGCTCTGCCCACAAGACATATATAAAAGCAAGACAGTGGGACCCACAGCCACACCCAACATGCCACCCAAGAAAGCAACAAAGCGCAGCAGCAGAAGGCAGGAGACCACTGCAGCACCATCAGCACCACCACCACCCCAAATGGAGCAGCAAATGGAACATGCTGAGGAGGGGAGGCCAGCAGCAGATGAGAGACGGTAATTATCAAATCCCCCATTCCTCCAAACTAGGGCTATTGAATATCAAGATATTCATTGGCCCTTTGTTTCTCTTTATTCAACAGCCGCCCAATAGATGCAGCAGCAGCAGCAGCAATGGCAGCAGCTGGAACACCACCCACAGGCATGGAGTGTGGCCACCAGGAAGACAGCACATCATCTTCTGGGAGCCCTCCCTCGCATCGTCAGCGTTTGACGGTAAGTTTTTATTTCCAAAATCCATCTTCTCTGTAATATATGTCTATTCATTGCCTTTTATTTCAAAACAGGATTCACAAGATGAAGAGGAGCTCCCAGAAGAAGAAGGAAGGGGTGGACAGACACCTGGAGTGGGCTCACAATTGGTAAGTTTTTTGCATCAAACGCAGAAACACAACATCACACTACACACAACACATAGAAAACAATGTTCTGCAGACCACACACAGCAAACAAATGCCTACATCCAAAGACATAACATTTTTTGTTTTCTTCTCTAGTCTTCCCAATCTGGTGCTCGGCCAAGAGGTCCTCGCAGTGCCTCCCAGGGTCGTCGGCGACAGCAACGCGGCGGTCACCAGCGTGTAAGTATAAATATTTTTGCTTTGTTTTTTTGCACTTTTTATTTCATTTCTTATGTGGAGGCTAATTATGTTATTTTTGTCTTTTTCTTTAACAGCCTTCACAGCGTGCTCCCAACTCTGACGGTGAGGATGGAGGACTCGATGTGGACCACCTCATCGATCTCGTCAGAGAAAGGGAGCCGCTCTGGAATATGGCTGACCGCCGCCACGCTGACCTTATCGTTACCCGACGACTCTGGGAGGAAATCTGTTCGCTCCTTGTGGGCCGCTGGGAGGACCTCGATGTTCGGGCCCAGATTAAAGAGCGTAAGTATATACAGTACCGGTTGCTTGATGTAAACCAGTGTTTCCCGAACTCCAGTCCTCGTGGTCCCCACGGATCATGTGTTCAGGATTTCTATTTACTATGGAAATCCTGAAAACATGACCCCTGGGGACCATGAGGACTGGAGTTTGGGAAACACTGATGTTGTATACTAACCACTCCTTTCTCGTTTCAGGGAACAGAATTGTGAATCGGTGGCGGTCTGTGAGGGATCGTTTCAAGAAGGAGTTCAATAAAGAGATGCGGGCCCCGAGTGGATCTGGAGGACGCAGGAGCAAGTACAAGTACGCAGAAGCCCTGTCGTTCCTCCGGGAAACAATGGTCACCAGAAGGTAAATATTACACACCACATGTGAAAAAAAATGTTAGATGTAAATTTTTTTTTCAGCCAGGGCCATACCATGTCAGTATTTTAATTGTTTTTTTTTCTCTTTATTCCACAGCACGGTGAGCAGCACTCGGGAGCCTGCACGATTGGACCCTTCTGAGGCGATCCATGAGGAGACCGGCACCGAGGGACACTTCGACCGCCCCGGTACATCTGCACCTTCCCAGCCTTCCCACACATTCGACCCATCTGTCCCATCCACCAGCACAGGAGCATCGTGGCCGCCTACATTACATGAAGCTGCTGGTGAGGAGATCGCTTTCCCTTTACCCCACCCTTCTGCCCCTGCCACCTCTAGTACACCTGCGGGTACTGGGCGGCAGCGGCAGAGGGGTCAGGAAAAGACTTATGCGCCAGAGTTCTTGCATCTGAATGCATCTTTCCAGAACTGTCTAAAAGTCTTGTCAGAGCAAATCTCCGCAGGCTATCAGCAGATCAACTCCAGCATTCTGGAGGTGAAGACACTTCTGCAAACCATGCATTCAGAAGCAAGATCTTCGCCAAACCACACCTTTTTCAGGTCTGTTGTGGAGCGCATGGAAACGCTCTCTCCTGCCCAGCAGATGCATGTAATGCATTCATGCCACGCTGCTCTCCAGCAAGTTACCTCCCAACCTCCTCCTCCCACCACAGTAGTTCCTCCACCTGCACCCCCTCCAGCCACTTTCCATCCTCCCCCTCCTATTACATCTACACCCCCTCCAGCCACTTTCCATCCTCCCCCTCCTATTACATCTACACCCCCTCCAGCCACTTTCCATCCTCCCCCTCCTATTACATACCATCCACCTCCCCAGCACTATCCACCTCCCCAGCACCATCCACCTCCCCAGCACCAGCAACCTCCCCAGCACCAGCAACCTCCCCAGTACCAGCAACCTCCCCAGTACCAGCAACCTCCCCAGTACCAGCAACCTCCCCAGTACCAGCAACCTCCCCAGTACCTGCAAACTCCCCAGTACCAGCAACCTCCCCAGTACCAGACATCTCCCCACTTCCAGCAACCTGCCCCGTACCAGACATCTCCCCACTTCCAGCAACCTGCCCCGTACCAGACATCTCCCCACTTCCAGCAACCTGCCCCGTACCAGACATCTCCCCACTTCCAGCAACCTGCCCCGTACCAAACTCCTTCCCCATACAACTTGCCATCAACATCATCTGCTCCTACAGTCCCTGCCCAACCCTCCACTCCACCACCCACCACCTCTTCTGCTTCCCACATGTCCACCCATTCTGTAGTTTTTTCCACACCTTCACCTCTAACTGTTCCTTCCCCACCACGATCCCAGTCCTCTCTCCACACTCCCAGTGTCGAAGTGTCCCGCAGCCCCTCCAGCAGTATTTCCACCACACACTACACAGATTTATAATGTGTGTATTTAAATAGAAATGACCAGTTTTATGGTTTCAAAGCTTTATTAAACAAGTTTATTAAAATTTTAAAAAAGTTTACTAAAAAAAACATTTTTCAATAAAAGTTAAATTATTTTACACTGGTTGTCTGTCATTTCTTTCTGCGGCGAAAAAGGTTAAATACAGGGTATTTAAAAGGTGAAATGGTATTCAAAACTAGGTATATAACTGTGGGTAAATTTTAGCTTTTTGCCACAGTTGTGTTCCTGGTTGTGTTTGAAGCAAAGTATTTCACCTAAAAAGTTGTGTTTATTGTTGGTGATTTCCTAACAATGTACACAACTTTTGTTAAAAGGTGAAATACTTTGCATAAAACACAACCAGGTACATACCTGTGGCCTAAAGCTAAAAATAGAGACCATGACAAGATAGCCAACTTTGGTTGGCAAAGGTATATACTGTTGGTACAGAAGGTACACAAGTTTGGTTAGGGCACAAATCTTTCACACTCTGTCATCCTGCCAGTGTACTCTGCCTTGAGGTGACATAAAGTATAGTGCAAAATTGTCCCTCATTACTGAAACCGTCACAGAACTTCTAGTGGTAATGTCATGGTAATCTTGCAAGGTGGTTTCTTCAGAGGTGTCCTCAATGGAAATGGGTTCCTTGCAGATAACAAAATTGTGGAGTACCACGCACGCTTTGATCACCTCGTCCACAGTTTCTGTCTTGAGGTTGATCGCAGTCAATAGGACCCGCCATTTGGCTGTCAGAATACCAAAGGTACATTCAACCATTCTTCTTGCTCTTGTGAGGTGGTAATTAAAAATGCGTTTTGGTCTTGTCAATCCTCTGCTAGAGTACGGTTTCAAAAGGTGTTCTGACAGCTGGAAGGCTTCATCCCCTACACAGACAAATGGCATAGGTGGACCAGATGTTTGCGGCAGCGGTCTAGGTGGTGGGAACTGGAAGGTGTTTCCATACAGTTTACGCCCCATGGCAGACAGTTTGAAAACTTGAGTCATTGGAGCGGCCATAGGCCCCAATATCAACCGCAATAAATTTGTATTCCGTGTCAGCGATGGCCATGAGGACAATTGAAAAATATTTCTTGTAATTGAAATATTCCGATCCCAATCCAGCTGGCTTTACAATGCGGATATGTTTCCTGTCCACAGCGCCCAAGCAGTTGGGAAACTGACATATCTGTTGAAACTTGTCAGCAATTTCAATCCACCTCTCTGTTGTGGGCTCTGGTAAAAACTCTTCAGCTAAGGAGTCCCACAGTGCACGGCATGTGTACTTCACAATTCCAGATATGGTGGAAATCCCGAGTCTGTACTGGAAATGCAGTGACGAAAGGGATTCTCCAGTTGCAAGAAATCTGTGGGGAATTTAAAAACAATAAATTAGTTTTAAATCACAGCATTACATACCAAAACTGACCTATAACACTTGGAGATACAAACTACCACCAACAAGATTGCAGTGAAAGTGTGCTCTGATGCGAGCATATCCAATAAATGTGGCTTACCTTAAAGTCACCATCAGACGCTCTGCGGGTGAAACAGAGAAGCGGCAATAGGTGTCCGCTTTTCTTATGAGGTGTGCAATGCGCTCCACCAAGTAATCAAAATTCTCCATTTTCATCCTAACATATCCAAAAAATTTATCCGGGTTTCGTCGAAGGTCCATTAATTCATATAACTTGCGTTTATTTGTGAAAACAACGGAAATTTGGCGAAAATTTTGAAAATTTTGCCATTTTCCAACTTTGAATTTTTATGCTCTAAAATCACAGAGATATTTCACACAAAAAACTTAACAAGTAACATTTTCCACATGTTTTTATTTTACATCAGCACAATTTGGGAACCAAAATTGTTTTTGTTAGGAAGTTATAAGGTTTAAAAGTTGACCAGCGATTTCTCATTTTAGCAACATCATTTTATTTTTAGGGGCCACATCACATTTGGTCACTTTGAGGGTTCTATATGATAGAAAATACCCAAAAGTGACACTATTCTAAAAACTGCACCCCTCAAGGTGCTCAAAACCAGATTCAAGAAGTTTATGAACCCTTCAGGTGCTTCACAGGAATTTTTTGAATGTTTAAAAAAAATGAACATTTAACTTTTTTTCACAAACAAAATTACTTCAGGTTCAATTCTGATATATATTTTTTGTAATCTATTTGAGGAGTTGTATGTATAAATACATTATTCGGGATTAATCCATTATTCTCACATTGATTGGAAAATAACTGTTTTCATATACATTGAATCATATAAGCACCAATTGTACCAGATAGTACTTTTTTGTATTAGTATTTATTTTTTCATGTTTTTTCTTTTTTTATTTACTTTGATCATAAGCTCATTAATTGGGTATTACTGATCCGGTTTTTCAGGTCCATTTGTGTGTCTACCCACTATATTATTAGACTTAATTTTTACCAATTGTTTGTCAATAATGTTAATAAAGATTGAATTTTAAATTTATTTGGCATATACTTCTTGTAATTTATAGGTTTAAGGGGTTAATGTAGTTGGAAAAAAACAGTTTGAGCTGTTGCATGAGGTATAAGGGCTCCCAGCAAAGAAGGCTTATACCGCTCTTTTACCCACCCCGTCTTAATTGAAACTTCAATTCAAAGCTCTAAATGCTGGCCAGACATTGATACCTGATGCATGGCCCATGACTGACTGCTTCTGTGCTATTATAAAATGTTCTACTGTGGATCAATTGATCAGTCAATTACCTGTGTTACTATCCTTATATTTTTCTAACATTAGTGCACTACCAAGCTGATATTTGTGCCACCTGAGTGTGGCTGGGAAAAAAACAGTTTGAGCTGTTGCATGAGGTATCAGAGCTCACAACAAAGAAGACTTATAGGGCGCCCTCACCCATTTTGTCTTAATTGAAACTTCAATTCAAAGCTGCACATGCTGGCCCAGACTCTGGGACCTCATTCATGGCCCATGTCTGACTGCTGCTATGCAGTTATCAAATTTCTACTGTGGGTCAATTGATGACACTTTTCCTGGTGTCTGCCTCTAAATTTTATAAATGTTTGGACTCCAAATTGGGTCTCTTTCATGTGTGTTGCATGAATTTGGCACACCACTCAGAGCATCAGGCCTACACCTGTCACTCATCCACCTGTTACTGATCAATGCATCAGCTAGAAAAGCTGGTCCAAGCCTTGTCCTACGCATTCATGCTACGTAATTACATTATTTGTACTCTGGGTTGTCAATTAATGACACTTTTCTTAGTGTATGCCCCTAATTTGAGTTATTTGGGAAGCTTTCTGGCCCTCCTTAAGGTGTTGTCTATGCATTTGGTTTTGCCTCCCATTGAATTAAATGAGGTTCTGGTACGTTTGACGAATATCAAGAAGATTGCTGAACCGAGCCTTAAAAAGTTCACTCATCTATACTTCTCATGACTGTATAGAATACATCATTGTGGCTTGTCTTCTTCCACCACCTCAGAGTCAATTGTTATCTCTCATGTACACACAGGACAGTTGATTCTGAAAACTTACATGAAAGTTAACACTTTTTATTTTATTTTTTTTCTCATTTATATAGCGTGATCAATCTGATCATCCGTTTTACACCATGTCTATTTTTATCATCAATGTGCCATCCGTTTTATTGGAATTTTTTTTTTCAAACATCTACCCATTGAATAGTTAAAAACAGATAGCAGCAGGCTGCAACATAGATGACAACTGTGTCCTCTCTAATTTTTTCACTGACCCATTAATTTAAATGTATTTATTTCACTTATATAGCGCCATTAATTCCACAGCGCTTCACATGCATCTTCATCACTGTTCCCATTGAGGCTCATAATCTATACTCCCTATTAGTATGTCTTTAGAATTTAGGGACATGACAGATTTCTTTCAAGTGGTAATAATAGCATCAGGTTGAAATTTTAACCATTTTTTATCTATTAAATAAATGTATTTAGGAGACAAGGAACAAGAGTTATATTTTAGTTTTCTACTAGATAGTGGGGGAGATGTAACCCATTGCTGTGAAATATGTGAAATTTCCTATTGTGATGAAGCTTCACTTGGGCTACATAGCTTCTTTGTCTGAATTGTCCATCTAGACTTGTTAAAGGGACATATCTTTGGGAACGAGATTCGCAAACTGGTAAATATATTTCTTTCCAGATATAAAGATTTATCATAGACTTGCACATAAGTGTGCATGTTGAAAGGTGTTGAATCTTTATGCGGCTGTGGGAAGGAGCTGTATAAAATTATCCGGAAACTCTATGGGCTGCCTATACGAATTGTCTATTTTACCATAAAAATGAAAACTCTTAATGGGAGATAAATTACTATAGTAGCATGTGCCGGATGCAGTGTGTACCAAATTCACCAAACATAAGGCCATATCATATTGCTAAATAATGCACTGACCTTAAACATTATTGAAAAGAAACATTTTTCAAGACAAGAGTGTAGTTAATATTAGCTACACTAGCTATCATGTTGTGCTTTCATATGTCTTCTATACATAGTTGATTTCTGCTATGTGAAATATGGCTATAGACAAGTGAGCTGATTTATAGTCTCTGCAGTATGTCATATAACAGCAGGTTATACAACATTTCCCCCACTTTCCATATTGAAGGAATCATGCTTATCTGGGCTATAAATCAGGCCTTCTCCAGTGCTGTGCAGTGAATACACAGCTGTTTTTCCCTTTCTTATATTTATTCTATCTAATTCAGTGGTTGGCTTGAAATTAATAGATAATTGTGCCATATTTTCCACTGCACAGTACAACACACTAATTATAGTGTGTATCAAGATAAAAACCTTGCTAATTCAGTAAAAGAAAACAAAAACAAAGAAACATGTATTAGCCGACACAAATCATATAATACAAAAGCATAGAATTTTTGCATAAATTGCTTTGAAAAGTAGCAGAATTTTGACGAAACTCTGAGGGTATGTTCCCACGGTCAGTAAATGCTGCGGGTTGGATGCTCCGTACCTCCACAGCGTCAAACCCGCAGCGGACAGATGTTACAGCATAGTGGATGGGATTTCATGAAATCTCATCTCCACTATGTGTCCTGTGACGCCTCTGACTTCCCTGCGGAATGTCAATTTATCTAGTGGAGACCCTCCGCTGTGTAAATTACCCATTCACTACCATTAGATGCGGTAAAACCGCATTATCGTCTTAGTCACATGCGTATTAAGTGTGGGAACACATCTTACTACTAGAGTTGAGCGACTTTTGGTTTTTTATGGTCGAGTTTCGTTTCGTGAAACCCGACTTTTCCAAAAGTCGGGTCGAGCAAGATCGGCCGATTATAGGGAAAAGTCAGGGTCGTCCCGAAACACGAAACCCAATGTAAGTCAATGGGGAATAAAAGTCGGCAGTGAGAGGAGGACAGGAAACACACCTACAGTGCTCATTTGAATGCCAAAAGCATCAATTCTTCTTACTTAAGCTGGTCAACCTTAATTAACTTCATAATACAAGTTACGCACTGAAAAATGGGGGTTATTTGGCTAAAGTTGTGGGGGGGTAGGGCTGGCTCCAGGTTTTCATGTGCCCTGGGCGAAAGAGCGCCCCTTTAACACATAATACCACAACTCATCATGCTCCGATACGGCAGAGAAATAGCGGTATAGTACAATGAAAAATACTTCACTTTTTACATCTCATGACGAGGCCCATCTATTTCTCCATACAGAATCACTGGTCCCATATAATGTTTGAAACAGTATATGATGAGCTCCACATAATGCTACAGTATATGTTGGTCCCCATGAATGAAGCTCCACTGTCTTATGGGCCCAAATAATGCTCCAAACATAATGGGCCCCATTTCTAATGCTCTAGTGTATAATGGGCCCTGTAAATGCTGCTCCAGTGTCTGATGTCCACCTTTGGAATGTTCCAGTGTATGGTGGGCCCCATCTATCATTCTCCAGAGTATAGTGCTCCCCAAAAATTGCTGTCCCAACATTGAAAACAATCAAATAAGTCTCCTCGCTAGGGAATCCCTGTACTAGTCTGGATTCCTCGTCGTCCCCATCTTCCATCTCACTGCACAGTATTTCAACCTTGCAAGTGCTGTGATCCTGAGCAAGCAGGGGGGGCCCACTCGTTGGCGACGGCACTGGCACAGGGCCCCTGATAGTGCGGTGGTGTGTCTGATGGCGGGTGGGCCGAACCTGCACTTTCATCTGCAGCTTCCTCTTTGTCACCGTGTAAGATGGAACTGTATATGGGAAGGGTAACCTGAGTTTCATCAGGGTCAGATTCAGGCCGGGTAGCATGCGAAAAGGGAATGTAGTGGTCTGGGTCAATGTACCAGCAGATTAATCGAGCAGTGGCTGGGCATCAGTGCACTTGTGTCGCCCCCAGGAGTACGGTCGCCACAGTGGCATTACCTTCCTCCTAGGGAGTGTGATGTCATGCTTGGGAGCAACGAAGGATCTCTCTAGCAAGTTAACTGATTGGGCGGCATTATTCCCACGAGTCATGACCCTCCAAACAGCGTTCATGAAGGCAAAGTGTTTGTTTTACGTGGGCAGTATGGTTGCAAAGCTGAACCTTAAAGGAATGTCCAGAAGGGCACCACCAGGAGTGGAGCCTACGGCGTAATTTCACTCAACACGGGCAACCTCAACCATGCCAGCTACAGAACAGATGCACACATTGTAAGCTTAATTCCGTTAACGAACGAGACTCCGTCATGCCCCGCGGTCCGAGCCTGGCTTACTAGAGGGACACGTGAGGCTCTGGCACATGAGATTGGCCAATAACTGGTGTGTTATGCCCTTACATGTCCGTGGCTGCATGTGCGCTACACTGAAAAGGCCAGCGTTTGTCGCTTACAGGTGCAGATAACGTACTGAACAACGTTAGTGATGGGGATCACTGATTACAATTATTACTCGCGAACGATGATTTCCCAGTAAGTGCAGGTCAACCGCAGTTCCGGAATTAGGCCTAACCGTCATTCCTGAAAAAAATGAAAAACTTACGTGTGCAAACCACAGGTGCTGTAGCTTGCTTAACAGCTCGCCAGCCGTTCTCACGCCCAGTATGGGTTACACGTGATTGCACAAAGGTGAGAAAGGGTACCGTATCCCGGGATAACATGTATGGATAGCGTACACATTCAAAATATATGTCTATACATCAGGAGGCAGGCTCAGACGGTGTTAGGCCCAGTATGGCTTGCACGTGATTGCACAAAGGTGAGAAAGGGTACCGTATCCCCGGATAACATGTATGGATAGCGTACACATTCAAAATATATGTCTATACATCAGGAGGCAGGCTCAGACGGTGTTAGGCCCAGTATGGCTTGCAAGTGATTGCACAAAGGTGAGAAAGGGTACCGTATCCCCGGATAACATGTACGGATAGCGTACACATTCAAAAGATATGTCTATACATCAGGAGGCAGGCTCAGACGGTGTCAGGCACAGTATGGCTTGCAAGTGATTGCACAAAGGTGAGAAAGGGTACCGTATCCCCGGATAACATGTATGGATAGCGTACACATTCAAAATATATGTCTATACATCAGGAGGCAGGCTCAGACGGTGTTAGGCCCAGTATGGCTTGCACGTGATTGCACAAAGGTGAGAAAGGGTACCGTATCCCCGGATAACATGTATGGATAGCGTACACATTCAAAATATATGTCTATACATCAGGAGGCAGGCTCAGACGGTGTTAGGCCCAGTATGGCTTGCAAGTGATTGCACAAAGGTGAGAAAGGGTACCGTATCCCCGGATAACATGTATGGATAGTGTACACATTCAAAAGATATGTCTATACATCAGGAGGCAGGCTCAGACGGTGTCAGGCACAGTATGGCTTGCAAGTGATTGCACAAAGGTGAGAAAGGGTACCGTATCCCCGGATAACATGTATGGATAGCGTACACATTCAAAATATATGTCTATACATCAGGAGGCAGGCTCAGACGGTGTTCAGTATGGATTGCACGTGATTGCACAAAGGTGAGAAATTGTACCGTATCCCCGGATAACATGTATGGATAGCGTACACATTCAAAAGATATGTCTATACATCAGGAGGCAGGCTCAGACGGTGTAAGGCCCAGTATGGCTTGCAAGTGATTGCACAAAGGTGAGAAAGGGTACCGTATCCCCGGATAACATGTATGGATAGCGTACACATTCAAAAGATATGTCTATACATCAGGAGGCAGGCTCAGACGGTGTTAGGCCCAGTATGGCTTGCACGTGATTGCACAAAGGTGAGAAAGGGTACCGTATCCCCAGATAACATGTATGGATAGCGTACACATTCAAAAGATATGTCTATACATCAGGAGGCAGGCTCAGACGGTGTTAGGCCCAGTATGGCTTGCACGTGATTGCACAAAGATGAGAAAGGGTACCGTATCCCCGGATAACATGTATGGATAGCGTACACATTCAAAATATATGTCTATACATCAGGAGGCAGGCTCAGACGGTGTTAGGCCCAGTATGGCTTGCACGTGATTGCACAAATGTGAGAAAGGGTACCGTATCCCCGGATAACATTTATGGATAGCGTACACATTCAAAATATATGTCTATACATCAGGAGGCAGGCTCAGACGGTGTTAGGCCCAGTATGGCTTGCACGTGATTGCACAAAGGTGAGAAAGGGTACCGTATCCCCGGATAACATGTATGGATAGCGTACACATTCAAAATATATGTCTATACATCAGGAGGCAGGCTCAGACGGTGTTAGGCCCAGTATGGATTGCACGTGATTGCACAAAGGTGAGAAAGGGTACCGTATCCCCGGATAACATGTATGGATAGCGTACACATTCAAAATATATGTCAATACACCAGGAGGCAGGCTCAGACGGTGTCAGGCACAGTATGGATTTGACGGCCCAGACTACACAGCGGAGGAGCAGGGAGAGGTAAAGATTGCAAATGCTGGGGCCCTGCCCAAGCAAGGGGGCCCACTCGTGGGCGTCGGTACTGGCACTGGGCCCCTCATAGTACGGCGGTGTGTCTGACGGCGGGTGTGCACCACCACCGTCAGAGACACTTGATTGCACTATGAGGGACCCTGTGCCAGTGCCCGCGCCCAAGAGTCGGCCTACCCACCTGTCCAGGGCAACGGCACTCGCACAGTGTTGTGCGCTAGGTGGTGACCCCGGCCATGGGGGGGGGGAGGCAGCACAGTTAGGGAGTTTTAGAAAGTGGCATATGCTGATGTTGGACATTCAGCTGATGCAAAAGGCGAAATAGGTCAAGTCCCAGGAAGAGGTGGACCAAAGCAAGCCATTTTTCTGTCACCCTATGTGTCATCAGGGGAAGGTGGGACAAAATCCTTGGAAACCCATGCATGGTTCATTTTAATGAAGGTTAGATCATCCACATTTTGGGTTGACAGACGAGTCCTTTTTTCTGTCAGGATTGATCCAGCTGCACTGAAGACTCTTTCCGATAGCACACTTGCAGCTGGGCAAGCGAGCTCCTGTAAGGCATATTGTGCCAATTCAGGCCAGGTGTCCAGTTTAGCGGCCCAATAGTCAAAGGGGAATGACCTGTGTGGGAGAACATCGATATGGGAGGAAAAGTAGTTTGTAACCATAGTTGACAACTGCTGTCTCCTGTCACTTTCCATCGATGCTGTATTACCAGTTGTGTTAGCGTTACTTGAAAAATCAGTCCACAACATTGTCATGAAACCCCTGTCTCCAACGCCACTTCTGCTGTGTGCACCATGAACACCTCTGCCAAGCTGCCCCCGGCCCGTACGGCTCGTGTGAGAACCATCACCGCTGCTGTGTGCTGGGAATGCCTCAAGCAACCGATTTAGCAGAGTTGCTTGTTTATTAGCCAATATTAGGTCAAGGTTCTCCTGTGGCATGATGTTTTGTAATTTGCCTTTATAGCGTGGATCCAGGATGCTGGCCAACCAGTAGTCGTCATCGTTCATCATTTTGGCAATGCGGGGGTCCCTTTTTAGGATCCGCAAGGCATAATCTGACATGTGGGCCAATGTTCCCGGTGTCAATGATGCACTGCAAGTGCTGGTTGGAGGAGCACTTTCTGGCAAATCCACATCCCTCCAGTCACGCACAAACCCTGTACCAGACCTTGCCACGCCAACATTTTCACTTGCCCCACGAGATGCATCCTCCTCCCCTAAGTAATCATCCCCATCATCATCCTCCTCCTCCTCTTCTTCCTCCAACTCGTCCAGGAGAGGTCCCTGAGCAGACAATGGCTGAATGTCATCAAGGATTCCCTCCACCTCTTCCTCCTCGTCAACATTGGCTGCAGACGCCTGCTCCTTAAGGTGCATCAAAGTTTGCATGAGCAGACGCATAAGTGGGATGCTCATGCTTAGGATGGCGTCGTCTGCGCTTACCAGCCGTGTGCATTCCTCAAAACACTGAAGGACTTTACAGAGGTCTTTCAGCTTCGACCACTGCACACCTGTCAACTCCATGTCTGCTCTCAAAGTGCCTGGCCGTGTATCCTCCCACAAATGCATTATGGCCTGCCTCTGCTCGCACAGCCGCTCCACCATGTGCAGGGTGGAGTTCCACCTTGTTGCAATGTCGATAATGAGGCGGTGGTTGGGAAGGTGGAGCAATCGCTGCAGCTTCTGCATACGAACGGAGTGTACAGGCGACCGGCGGATGTGCACGCACAGTCTTCGCACCTTCTGGAGCAGGGCTGTTAACTCCGGATAATTTTTGAGGAAGCACTGCACCACCAGGTTCAAGGTGTGAGCCAAGCAAGGTATGTGGCTGAGTTTTGAAAGGGCTATGGCTGCCACAAAATTACGGCCGTTATCACTAACTACCTTGCCTGCCTCAAGATGTACACTGCCCAGCCATGACTCAGTTTGTCGCTTCAAGTACTCGGCCAGCACCTCGGCGGTGTGTCTGTCGCCCAAACACATCATCTGCAACACAGCCTGCTGACGCTTTCCACTAGCTGCTCGATAGGGGGACACCTCGTGTGCAACAGTGGCAGCTGCAGATGGAGTGCTCGTACGACTGCGCCCTGTGGACGAGCTTTCGCTTCTGGAGGAGGAGGAGGAGGAGGAGGGTGGAACTCCTACAGCCAACTGTTTCCTATACCGTGGGCTAGGCAGCACTGTCCCACCACCGCTGTCCCCTGTGGACCCTGCATCCACCACATTAACCCAGTGCGCAGTGATGGACACGTAACGGCCCTGGCCATGCCGACTGGACCATGCATCAGTTGTGAGGTGCACCTTTCCACTCACTGACTGCTTGAGTGCATGGACAATGCGGTCTTTCACATGATGGTGGAGGGCTGGGATGGCTTTGCGAGAGAAGAAGTGGCGACTGGGTAGGTCATAGCGTGGTACTGCATAGGCCATGAGTTCGCGGAAAGCTGCGCTTTCCATCAACCAATAGGGCATCATCTCAAACGAGATTAGTTTGGCAATGTGGGCGTTCAAACCCAGTGTACGCGGATGAGAGACTGAGTACTTTCTTGACCTACTCATAGTGTCTGGGAGGGTGAGCTGGACTTGAGAGCTGCATATGGTGGAAGTAGCAGTGGACAGGGCGGACTGAGAGAGGGTTGATGATGGTGATGGAGTTGGTGTTCTTTCTGATGGCCTAGATTCAGTATTTCGTTGATATAACAGTGGGATTCCCTGACTGCTGTGGCCTTGCAACGACACCTCAACATTTGCGGCTGTGCTAACCGGTGGGCTTACAGTGGGGGAAACAATGTAGCGTTGCTGACTACCTTCTTTGTGATCAGTTGCACATGTGGCACTTGAGGTTTGGTGTTGTGTCCACGCTTGCAAGTGCATGCTGGCTAAATGTCTAAGCATGCAACTGGTATTCAAATTTTTCAGATTTTTCCCTCGGCTAAAGGTCTTTGCGCACTTCTTACAGATAACCTTGGCCTGATCATGAGGATTTTGTTCAAAAAAGTGCCACACTGCACTCTTCCTACTTTGGCAGACATTTTGCGGCCTAGCACGCTGTGATGTTTTGACCCTCTGGACAAGCTGTCCAGCAACTCTTTTGATTTTTGGAACCTGTCTTTGGAGTGCTCCGGGCCTGCCAGATAACAGCTGTTGCGATGTTGATGTCTGCTGTGGATGCTCCTCATCTGAGCTATTGGAAGCAGCACCCTCTTCCCCCAATGGATGCCAATCTGGGTCAACAACTGGGTCATCCATCACCTCCTCTTCAATGTCATGTGCACCTTCCTCTGTGTCACCGTGTATGGTGGTATAGTGTGCGGGAAGGGGCACCTGAGTCTCATCAGGGTCAGAATCTGGCTCTGTACACTGTGAGGACAATGTAGTGCTCTGAGTGAATGTACCAGCAGAATCATCTATCAGCGGCTGTGCATCAGTGCACTCCATGTCAGATTAATCTTGGCCTGGGTAATTCACCATTTCACTTGATAATCCAGGCATGGTATGTGAAAACAGCTCCATGGAGTAATCAGTAGTATGGCCTGCGTCATCCTTCAATCTTGGTTGTGGTGAAGGACACAAGGAAAGGTGTGGTTCATGAACATGAGCCTCCAATGACGACTCAGTGCTTTTACTTTTTACAACTTCAGAAGAGGAGGCGATAGAGCTGGAGGCTGAGTCAGCAATGTAAGACAAAACTTTTTCCTGATGCTCTGGCGTTAAAAGCGGTTTGCCAACTCCTAGAAAACTAAGCCTTCGAAGCCTTATGGAGCCAGACGATGACGCAGGCTCAACACCTCCTGCATTCGGTCCTATTTTGCTTTTGCCACTACCATCAGATCCACCACCAACACCATCATTACCAGCTGCCAACCCCCGCCCAATTCCACGGCCTCTTCCACCAGCCTTCCTCATTTTTGGTAGAAATGTAGACAAAATCCAACAAACTATATAGTAATGTAAAACAAGGTACAAGGTGTCTATAGGACAGGGGAGATTTAGATTTTCTGCACACACTAGTGGACACTGGACACTTTTGGATTGTGTGAGGCCCACTGAATATCACAGCGCTATGTCACAGGCTCGATACAGCAGGTGTGAAAAAAGTGACTTCAGGATAAGGGAGATTTTGAATTTCTGCAGACACTTGTGGACACTGGACACTTGGATTGTGTGAGGCCCACTGAATATCACAGCGCTATGTCACAGGCTCGATGGCACAGGTGTGAAAAAAGTGACTACAGTATAAGGGAGATTTAGATTTTCTGCAGACACTTGTGGACACTGGACACTTGGATTGTGTGAGGCCCACTGAATATCACAGCGCTATGTCACAGGCTCGATGCAGCAGGTGTGAAAAAAGTGACTACAGGATAAGGGAGATTTTGAATTTCTGCAGACACTTGTGGACACTGGACACTTGGATTGTGTGAGGCCCACTGAATATCACAGTGCTATGTCACAGGCTCGATGGCACAGGTGTGAAAAAAGTAACTACAGGATAAGGGAGATTTTGAATTTCTGTGAGATTTTGAATTTCTGCAGACACTTGTGGACACTGGACACTTGGATTGTGTGAGGCCCACTGAATATCACAGCGCTATGTCACAGGCTCGATGCAGCAGGTGTGAAAAAAGTGACTACAGGATAAGGGAGATTTTGAATTTCTGCAGACACTTGTGGACACTGGACACTTGGATTGTGTGAGGCCCACTGAATATCACAGCGCTATGTCACAGGCTCGATGCAGCAGGTGTGAAAAAAGTGACTACAGGATAAGGGAGATTTTGAATTTCTGCAGACACTTGTGGACACTGGACACTTGGATTGTGTGAAGCCCACTGAATATCACAGTGCTATGTCACAGGCTCGATGGCACAGGTGTGAAAAAAGTGACTACAGGATAAGGGAGATTTTGAATTTCTGCAGACACTTGTGGACACTGGACACTTGGATTGTGTGAGGCCCACTGAATATCACAGCGCTATGTCACAGGCTCGATGGCACAGGTGTGAAAAAAGTGACTACAGGATAAGGGAGATTTTGAATTTCTGCAGACACTTGTGGACACTGGACACTTTTGGATTGTGTGAGGCCCAATGAATATCAGAGCGCTATGTCACAGGCTCGATGCAGCAGGTGTGAAAAAAGTGACTACAGGATAAGGGAGATTTTGAATTTCTGCAGACACTGGACACTTTTGGATTGTGTGAGGCCCAATGAATATCAGAGCGCTATGTCACAGGCTCGATGCAGCAGGTGTGAAAAAAGTGACTACAGGATAAGGGAGATTTTGAATTTCTGCAGACACTGGACACTTGGATTGTGTGAGGCCCAATGAATATCACAGCGCTATGTCACAGGCTCGATGCAGCAGGTGTGAAAAAAGTGACTACAGGATAAGGGAGATTTTGAATTTCTGCAGACACTTGTGGACACTGGACACTTTTGGATTGTGTGAGGCCCACTGAATATCAGAGCGCTATGTCACAGGCTCGATGGCACAGGTGTGAAAAAAGTGAATTGTAGAATTGGGCAGAATAGGAATCTCCCTAGAGTGTAGGTCTGTAAGAACGGAACAAGTCCTCCACAGTGACACACAGATAGCTTCACTGTGGCTGTGATAACAGCCGTTACACGGTACTGTGTGAGGAGCGTACACCGCTGTATGGTGTGAATAAATGCACGCTCAGTACCTTAGCAGGACAAAAAAAAATTGGGATTGCTTTTAAAAAGCAGTTTGCAGAGCAGTGGGGAAACAGCAATGCAGCTGTCAGGAAGCCTTAGAAGGCAGCCTAACAACCAACACCGCTGATCCACCACAATATAGCCTCCCCTTGCACTGCACACACAGTGACTGGTGTGTTGCACAGGCAAAATTGCTAGCAGCAGAAGCAGTTTTTTTGTCTTCTTCCCTGCCTAACGCTCTCCCTACAGAATCAGCAACCTCTCCCTATGCTAAGATCGGCAGAAGTAAGATGGCGGTCGGCGTGCACGCCCTTTTATAACCCCTGTGACGCCCACCAAAGCAAGCCAATCACTTGCATGCCCTTCTGAAAGATGGTGGCGACCCCTGCCTATGTCATCACGTTGCCCACAGTGTCCGTGGATCCTGATTGGCTGAAAAAGAGCGCTAAACAAACTTTTGAAACGCGACTTTGGCGCGTAAGTCGCCAACCTCGTGGCCGACCTCATCCTAGGGTCGGGTTTCGTTTCATGAAACCCGACTTTGCCAAAAGTCGGCGACTTTTGAAATTGTTCGACCCGTTTCGCTCAACTCTACTTACTACGCATGTGTACTAATTTAAATAATGTACCTTATTTCAGCCGCAAGTTCTCATACACTGCAGTTCTCGCGATGAGCTGAGCTGATTGCGAGACCTGACGTGCACGTGACTGCCGGGAAGAGGTTATCTCTGGTCAATAGCTAAGTTCTCACGGTCAGCTGTGGTCATCAGCTTAAAGCTCCACTGTGTCTGGATGTCAGGCTGAGTCATGGCATAATGCCACCATTCAGCCAAAGGTATCCAGCTGTAGCAGAGCTGGACATGTCGTGGGACAGTATGTATATATTTTCGGTGGACAGGTATGGTATACTGTTGCTTTTGTATTTTATTTCTCTTAAAGGAGAACGAGGACGTCATTGGAATTAGGCGATACAGTAAGTATGGTTTAATTAAGATCTATTAAAGGAGTCTGCCATTATTTCAATTAATATACTTTATTCTGGTTGTGTCTTTACCATGTAATTATAGGATTAGTAATGGATAGGTGTCTTATAGATGCTTCTCCATTACTAAGTCATGGGCTTGATGTCACCAGACAACAGAAAGGTGACATCAACCCCACAAATACTACCTCACTTTCCACCGCTACAGGGCAAGTAGGAATAGTTGGGTAAAGTGCCACAATTGGCGCATATTTGGATGCGCCAATTGTGGGGTGGCTGTGGGCTTTTATTTTTAGGCTGGTGAGGGCAAAAATTCATTGGCCTCACCAGCCTGAAAATACCAGGCCGCAGCTGTCTGCTTTTTCCTTGGATGGTTAACAAAAATAGGGGGACACCATGCTATTTTTTTTTTAGAGAGGATCAGTCGGGGATCCTCTTTTACGATCCCACCTTCAGTTCCTGTTTTTGAACTTGCAGCTCTCTGGTGCCCCCCTTACCCTCAGGTCAGTCAGGGAACTACACCTAGGACAAGTAGTCAACAGAAATGTTGCCAGGTCATGTACTGGCTATTGGGCACTCTGCAGGGAGGGCAGTATGTATGTCCCAGTCTCAGGCGGGTAATACACATATAAAACATCCGTTCCGTCCCTGCCAGAAGTTCCTAAATACACCAGAACACACTTTGCTGCCACCAGCTCCTAGTTCTGATATTAAAATCAATATCGGGTCAGGAGCCAACCGAACAGTAGTGTGAATTTAGCCCAGAGTAAGTGGTGGTATGTTTAGAGCAAGGAAAACAAAGCTAGTAAATTTTTATAGTTTTACTCCAGAAAAGATAGGCAGTGTTTACAAAAATATAAAAAGATGTTACCTATGGTACAATTACAATATATACAGGCAATTACAAAATAACAGGGACTAAAAGATGAACTTACAGTTTTCAGTCAATGGCACACCATGTGGGAGAGGGGGGAGGGGAGTTCCCAAGGACCAGTATTCAGTCCACAGCAGGGATGGGATATGCTTTCTCCCCAGGTCTGAACAAATTGCAAAATGGCTGTTCCTGTTTTATAGTTAGCCCATAAACTTAAGGACTTCACCCTTGCTGACCTTACCAGGTGGCTGGATAGTTATGAAAACCTTCTATTAGCAATAACTCTTGGGGGGAAGCTCGCAGAGGGATGACTGAAGTATTATATGTCTGCTTACAAAATCATCTTCCATTTGAGACTAAACATCATATCTCTAGGTATTACGGTGAAGCAGATACCTGTTTTTCAGTTCCTAGTGAGCGAGGAGATCCAAAACCGCTGTGGTGAATAGCTCTAATGATGTAGATCTCAAAAATATAGGTTTCCTGCATATATGAATATTCTGTGTTAATATATTCGAGTTTGCAGGAACATAGAGATTTCCCAAACCATGTGCACAAGGCTGAGTGAGCTGCTCACTAACACATCCCCGAGGGAGGGGGGAAAGAGTGAGACAGAATTACACAGTGCTGGCAGGGAGAGGAGGAGATTGGACGCTGCAGCTTGTGTAAGGTACAAACCTAATGGGGGAAGGGCAGCATGTGTGTCCCAGTAGATGCAGCGGAAAGCTCTGGAAGTCTACTCGAACCCCTGGAACATGGTTCATATTTTCATGACAGGATCCCACTATTTTTGCTAACCATCCAAGGTAAGCACACTGCTGCATCCTGGTATTATCAGGTTGGTAAGGTTCATGGATATTGGATCCTGAAATACCAGTCCCAGTAGTATGCTTTACTCTGGCTGGTTAACAAATAAAGGGGGACTCTACGCTATTTTTTTAAAAATTATTATTTATTTATTAAAAAGGAGGGGACCTCTCTCTGTGCTTTCCTCCACATCCTGTGTCGTGTACTTCTGGCTGTGTCACAAGATTCACTATTATTTAAAATAGTACACATGCATAGTAAGCTGTGTTCCCGCACTTAATACGCATGTGACTAGGAAGATAATGCATTTTTACCGCATCTAATGATAGTGAATGGGTAATTTATGTACAGTTAGGTCCATATATATTTGGACAAAGACAACATTTTTCTAATTTTGGTTCTAGACAATACCACAATGAATTTTAAAGAAAACAATTCAGATGCAGTTGAAGTTCAGACTTTCAGCTTTCATTTGAGGGTATCCACATTAAAATTGGATGAAAGGTTTAGGAGTTTCAGCTCCTTAACATATGCCACCCTGTTTTTAAAGGGACCAAAAGTAATTGGACAGATTAAATAATTGTAAATAAAATGTTTATTTCTAGTACTTGGTTGAAAACCCTTTGTTGGCAATGACTGCCTGAAGTCTTGAACTCATGGACATCACCAGACGCTGTGTTTCCTCCTTTTTGATGCTCTGCCAGGCCTTCACTGCGATGGTTTTCAGTTGCTGTTTGTTTGTGGGCCTTTCTTTCTGAAGTTTAGTCTTTAACAAGTGAAATGCATGCTCAATTGGGTTGAGATCAGGTGACTGACTTGGCCATTCAAGAATATTCCACTTCTTTGCTTTAATAAACTCCTGGGTTGCTTTGGCTTTATGTTTTGGGTCATTGTCCATCTGTAGTATGAAATGATGTGACCAATCAGTTTGGCTGCATTTGGCTGTATCTAAGGACACAGTATGGCTCTGAATACCTCAGAATTCATTCGGCTGCTTCTGTCCTGTGTCACATCATCAATAAACACTAGTTACCCAGTGCCACTGGCAGCCATGCATGCCCAAGCCATCATACTGCCTCTGCCATGTTTTGTGATGTGGTATGCTTTGGATCATGAGCTGTACCACGCCTTCACCATACTTTTCTCTTTCCATCATTCTGGTAGAGGTTGATCTTGGTTTCATCTGTCCAAAGAATGTTCTTCCAGAACTGTGCTGGCTTTTTTAGATGTTTTTTTTTAGCAAAGTCCAGTCTAGCCTTTTGATTCTTGATGCTTAAGAGTGGCTTGCACCGTGCAGGGAACCCTCTGTATTTACTTTCATGCAGTCGTCTCTTTATGGTAGATTTGGATATTGATATGCCTACCTCCTGGAGAGTATTGTTCACTTGGTTGGCTGTTGTGAAGGGGTTTCTCTTCACCATGGAGACTATTCTGCGATCATCCACCACTGTTGTCTTCCGTGGGCACCCAGGTCATTTTGCATTGATGAGTTCACCAGTGCTTTCTTTCTCAGGATGTACCAAACTGTAGATTTTGCCACTCCTAATGTTGCAGCAATTTCTCAGATGGGTTTTTTCTGTTTTTGCAGCTTAAGGATGGCTTGTTTCACCTGCATGGAGAGCTCCTTTGACTGCATGTTTCCTTCACAGCAAAACCTTCTAAATGCAAGCACCACACCTCAAATCAACTCCAGGCCTTTTATCTGCTTAATTGAGAAAGACATAATGAAGGGATTGCCCACACCTGTCCATGAAATAGCCTTCAAGTCAATTGTCCAATTTACTTTTGGTCCCTTTGCAAACAGGGTGGCACATGTTAAGGAGACGAAACGCCTATACCCTTCATACCCTCAAATGAAAGCTGAAAGTCTGAACTTCAACTGCATCTGAATTGTTTTGTTTAAAATTCATTGTGGTAATGTCTAGAACCAAAATTAGAAAAATGTTGTCTCTGTCCAAATATATATGCACCTAACTGTAGCTACATTAATTGACATGCTGCGGTCTGGAAAGACGCACTGCATGTCTGTCTCTGTGGTTGAGCCATGGGCATCGGTGCACGCATAGTGGGCATGGGATTTCTTGAAATCCCATCCACTATGCTGTAACAACTGGATGCCGCAGGTTAGATATTGCAGATGTACGCAGCATCCAACCAGCAGCGTTTACTGACCGTGGGAACATACCCCAATATATCTGAAAACTGGAAATCACTTTTTTCCTTCCCAAAAGCCAACTTTCAATTAGCTTTATTTCAAGTGACAAAAAAACGCATGCAATGAAAAAACGCATAAAAAATGTATGCATGCGGAAAAAAATGCATGTAAAAAATGCATAAAAAATGCAGGTGACCTGCCAGTAACCTCAGATGCAGATTTGGTGCAGATTTCACCTGCGTCAAATCGGTATTGAAAGTCTCCCTGGCTGCACTTGACCACTTGGAAAAATCTGTCCCTTTCCTGGTCATATTCGTCAGAGTTTTTTTTGGCCACTACCAAAAAGTTTTTGAGGAACTTACGGTAGTAGTTGGCGAAACCCAAAAACCTTTGTAACGTCTTCAAATCCTCAGGATGAACCCAATCCAGTACTGCCTGGACTTTCGCCGGATCCATGCGACAACCGGTGGATGATAAAACATATAATAGAAAAGGGATCTCCTCAACCAAGAACATACATTTCTTCTATGGTTTGACAAACAATTTATTGTCTCTGAGTATCTGCAAGACCTGCCTGACATGTATCTGATGTGACTCAAGGTCAGGTGAATAAATTATTGTCATAAAGATAGATTACCACAATTCTACCTACCACAAATCTACCTACCAGGTGACTAAAAATGTCATTTACAAAGTGCTGAAAGACGGCGGGAACATTCGTCAACCGAAATGGCATCACAAGGTTCTCATAGTGATGATCAGGCATATAGAATGCTGTTTTCCACTCATCCCCCTCCTTAATATGAATTATATGTCCCCTGAGATCCAGTTTAGAAAGCAATTTTGCTACTATAATCTGATTAAAGAGGTCCTTGAGAATGAGCGGATACGGATCCCAGACGGTGATCAGATTGAGTTCGCGGAAATCTATGCAGGGACGTAACCCAAAATCTTTCTTCTTTACAAATAAAAACCCCACAGCAATGATGATGTTACTCTGATATAACCCTTTGCCAGACTTTCTGCAATATAGTACTTCGTGGCTAACCTCTCTGGACCAGAGATATTACATATAGCGATCAGCGAATTTGATCGGAAAACGATTGGCAAACATAAATTCGGCACAAATATGGCACATTCGGATTCGTGATTGGAAACCCGAGCAAAATTTTATGAAATCGATAAAAATTGGTAACATTCAGTAAAAGTGTGGGAAAATATTTGCATTGTCACAAAAATATTTTCAACACTTTAGCAATGATAATGGTGGTGTGGTGGTGTATCATGAGAGTTTGGCATGTGTTTGATGTTAAATGTGAAAAAGCCTGTTGTATCCCAAATTTTAGCTAGTTAGATTGGTGGTTGCTGTAAAATTTACCTTCTGGATTTTTTGGGGAGCCATTACTGAGGTTCACAGACAAAGCCACCAGGGCACATGTCCTACAAGTGTGTTGTGCACTGCTTCTCTTGTGCTCCATGCACAAGTATAGCATTCTAAATAATATTTTTTCAATAGCTAAAAGTGAAAAATCCTGCTGTATCCCACCTTGTCATTTAGTGCTGTGGTGATATGAAACTGTCTGCAGACCTAAGGCAGATTAAAAAAGTATAATTTTTTATGTTGCTGAATGTGATACAGCCCACCGTATCCCACATTGTCATGTTGTGGCGGTGGTATGAACCTGTCTGCAGACTTAATGCGCATTAAAAAAAATATCTAATTTTTTCTGTTGCTGAATGTGATACAGCTCGCCGTATCCCACATTGTGATATGAAGCTGTCTGCAGACCTCAAGCACATTTAAATATTTTTTTTCTGTTGATAAATGTGATACAGCCCTCTATAACCAACCTTTTCATTTAGTGGCATTGAAATTGTTCTGTGTGCAGAGCTGTTGCACATTAAAATTAATCTATTTTATTTTTTTTACAAATGTGATACAGCAGCCGAGATCTGAGTTTGAAATTGTTTTGAGCCCATCTTCTAGATTATGTGCTTCTTTGGCATCCAATTTCTCACCTAGCTTTAGATGCACATCTGTTGCACCTATCTTCTGACGAGCCTCATTCAGCTCTCTGGTAATTGGTGTTGGGTAGATGAATAATAGTTGTAGGCTGGATCCTGGATCTTGTACTTCCCATATCTGCCCTGTTATTGATCCTGTTATACGTTCCCATTCCAGCTCAATAAAATTCTTCTGTTACTAACATTATACAGTAGGGGACATGGCATTTTTAAAGTGTTTTGAGCATCCACTCAATCTTACACAGGCCTTATCGACAGGCCCAGGGCCGCACCTATAATGAGGCCATTTGAGCCTGTGGCTCAGGCGGCAGACAGCTGCTGTGCCCAGGGGGCACACTGCTACTAGCAGCACTTACAATTTAGCCTGCATGCTGGTGCTGCTGTTAGCGTGCAAAGGCTTGTAATTGATGAGGTCACAGGAGGGAAGGAGTCAGGGCCCCGATCATGTGACCCCTGACTCCCCCCCCTCCAGTGACCTCATCACAGGTCCTGTGCTGTGCGTATCAGCCCTCGGTCTTTCGACCATCTCCATCCCTGCTCTGCCGCTATGTTCTATTCTCTGCCACAGGACCTGTGATGAGGTCACAGGAGGGGAGGAGTCGAGGTCACATGATCAGGGGCCTCAGTGTATGCAAGACTCTGCTGTGCTGGTTGTCATCGTGCTGAATGAGGGAACAGTTGATGTGTGGGGTCAGGAGGGGTTTACAGAGTGGATGTAGCAGAGCCGCACGTGTGCGAGGTGTACGGAGTGGAGCTGTGTGTGTGCGAGGTGTACGGAGCAGAGCCCTGTGTGTGCGAAGTGTACAGAGCGGAGCCGTGTGTGTGCGAGGTGTACAGAGCAGAGCCATGTGTGTGTGAGGTGTACGGAGCGGAGCTGCACATGTGCGAGGTGTATGGAGCGGAGCCGCACGTGTGCGAGGTGTATGGAGCGGAGCCGCACGTGTGCGAGATGTACGGAGCAGAGCCATGTGTGTGCGAGGTGTACGGAGCGGAGCCGCACGTGTGCGAGGTGTATGGAGCGGAGCCGCACGTGTGCGAGGTGTATGGAGCGGAGCCACACGTGTGCGAGGTGAACGGAGCAGAGCCGTGTGTGCGAGGTGTACGGAGTGGAGCCGTGCGTGTGCGAGGTGTACGGAGCAGACCCATGTGTACAAGTTGTTCGGAGCGGAGCCGCGCGTGTGCGAGGTGTACAGAGCAGAATCGTGCGTGTGCGAGGTGTACATGTGTAAGGCTTGTATGGAATGGAGCTGTGTGTGTATGGGGCATACAAAACAGAGCCCTGTGTGTAGGAAGTGTGTGGAGCTGAGCCGTGTGTGTATGGAGCGGAGCAGAGCCACGTGTGTACGGAGTGGAACCGCGTGTGTACAAGGTGTATGGAGCAAAGCTGCATGTGTACAAGGTTTACGGAGTTGAGCCATGTGTGTACAAGGTATACAGAGCGTGGCCACGTGTGTAAAAGGTCGACGGAGAAGAGCCGCATGTGTACGAGGTTTACGGAGTGGAGCCATGTGTGTACGAGGTGTACGGAGTGGAGCCGCGTGTGTATAGGGTGTACGGAGCGGAGCCACGTGTGTATGGGGTGTACGGAGTGGAGCCACGTGTGTACGGGGTGTACGAAGCGGAGCTGCATGTGAATGGGGTGTATGGAGTGGAGACGCGTGTGTAAGGGTTGTACGGAGTGGAGCTGTGTGTGTATGGGGCGTACAAAACGGAGCCCTGTGTGTACGGAACTGAGCCGTGTGTGTGTGCGGAGCAGAGTCGTGTGTGTATGGAGCGAAGCAGAGCCATGTGTGTATGGAGTGGAGCCACGTGTGTATGGAGTGGAACCACGTGTGTACAAGGTGTATGGCGCAAAGCCGCATATGTGAAAGTTTTATGGAGTGGAGCCATGTGTGTACAAGGTGTACAGAGCGTGGCCACGTGTGTAAAAGGTGTACGGAGCAGAGCCGCATGTGTACGAGGTTTACTGAGTGGAGCCATGTGTGTACTGACTGGAGCCGTGTGTGTGCGAGGCATAAAAAGCGGAACCGTGTGTATATGAGGTGTGCGGAGCCATACGTGTACAAGGTGTATGGTGGGGAGCATCCATACCTCCCAGTAGGACAGTCCCGATTTTGAGAGAGAGTCTGCGCCTCTGCCCCGGCCGGGAGCTTACTTTTCCCACGGACACAGGAGTACATGGCGGAGCCCCGAGGAGCACTTTAAAATTCGCACATGACGTTCCACTGGAAGTGACTGCTAGAAACTGACCGGAAATGAGGTAATTTCGGGAGGAGATTGTGACGAAACCATGGAGGCACTTCAGGGAAAGCTTCAGAACCATCACCGTGTCCTCCAACAGTGCGGACAGCGGGATCGCCTTGGACTCGGGGATGCCGGCCATGTGAGCAGATCATGATATGTCCTGCACCGGGAGGCTCAGGTGGGCACTACAATAGGAGCCGGGCTGCTATAGTATCTTTATAGAATCTTTTTTTCTTTCTCTCTCTGATCTTTTTTCTTTATCTCTCACTTTGTTCTTTCTTTCCTCTCTTTCTCTCTCTCTTCTTTCTTCTCTCTGCTCTTTCTCTTTCCCCTCTTCCTTTATCTCTCTCTCTGTTCTTTATTTCTTTTCCCTCTTTCTTTCTCTAATCTTTCTTTCTCTCTCTGCTTTTTCTTTCTCTCTGTTCTTTCTTTCTCTCTCTCTGTTCTTCCTTTCTCTCTCTCTGTTCTTTCTTTCTCTCTGTTCTCTTTCTTTCCCCTCATTCTTTCTTTCCTCTCTTTCTCGCTCTCTGTTCTTTTTCTCTCTCTGTTCTCTTTCTTTCCCATCTTTCTTTCTCTTTCTCTGTTCTGTCTTTCTTTCCCCTATTTCTTTCTCTCTGTTTTTTATTTATTTCCCCTCTCTTTCTCTCTCCCTCTCTGTTCTTTCTTTCTTTCTCCTCTTTATTTTTTTCTCTCTCTCTGTTCTTTTTTTCTGTCCACTCTTTCTTTCTCTCTCTGTTCTTTTTCTTTCTCTCTGTTCTTTCTTCCCCTCTTTCTTTCTTTCTCTCTCTTTTCTTTCTTTCCCCTCTTTCTCTGTTCTTTCTTTCCTCTCTTTTTTCTCTCTGTAATCTTTCTTTCTCTCTCTGTTCTTTCTCTCTCTGTTCTTCCTTTCTTTCTCTCTGTTCTTTCTTTCTTTCGTTCTTTCTCTGTTCTGTTCTTTTCCCCTCTTTCTTTCTATTCTTTCTTTCACTCTCTGTTCTCTCTCTGTGTTCTTTCTTTCTTTCTCTTTCTTTCTCTCTGTTCTTTCTTTCCCCTCTTTCTTTCCTTTCTTTCTTTCTCTCTCTGTTCTTTCTTTCCCCTCCTTCTTTCTCTCTCCCTCTCTGTTCTTCCTTTCCCCTTTTTTTCTCTCTCTCACTGTTCTTTTTTTCTGTCCCCTCTTTCCTTCTCTCTGTTCTTTCTTTCTTTCCCCTTTCTTTCTCTCTCTGTTGTTTCTTTCTTTCCCCTCTTCCTTTCTTTCTCTGTTCTTTCTTTCCCCTCTTTCTTTTTCTTTCTCTCTCTGTTCTTTCTTTATCCTCTTTCTTTCTTTCTTTCTTTTTTTCTTTCTTTCCCCTCTTTCTTTTTTTCTTTCCCTCTGTTCTGTTTTGTCCCCTCTTTCTTTCTCTCTCTGTTCTTTCTTTCTTTCTCTCTGTTTCTTTCTTTCTTTCTCTTTTTTCTTTCGCGCTCTCTCTTCTTTCTTTCTCTCTCTGTTTTCTTTTTTTCTCTCTCTCTGTTCTTTCTTTCTTTTCCTCAGTACCAGTAAGTGTGCCCACAGTACCGGTAGAATAAGAGGGGTAGGAAACTAGGTGGCACTGGTCACACTGAGCCTTTCATACTTTTTACTGGTGTATAATCATATGCCCTGAGCACCCCCATAAAGTGGGCCAGCCCAAGACAACAGGGTACAAGCAAATCACTATTACTCTCAGTTCCTGTGCCAAGCAGTGCAGAGGATCAGAATACACTGAGGAGACCAGAGCAGCGGGATATGGTGATAAGAATTATATGGGGCCCATTATGTTGTATGAAGTAATATATGGGGCCCATTATACTGTATGGAGCATTATATGGGGCACATAATACTGTATGCAGTAATATATGGGGCCCATAATACTGTATGGAGCATTATGTGGGGATAGGGGATGACTTTCTGTTTGTTGTGGATCTGACCGCTGGGACCCCCATGATCCTGGGAAACGTACCTTTGAAGAGCACCATGTAAATGGAGCTGTGGTCAGTCATAAGCACTGTAGTGCCATTCACATGTGGCTCTTCAAATAACTCCTTTAAGAGAGTGATGAGTGGACGACAAAGTATAGCAAAAATTCACTGATTGGGGCTGATAAGTGTTATAGTTTGTGGGCTGGTGGGATTTGTGTGGCAGGGCTGCATTTTTTCCCAATTCTGCCCTGTGCCAGGCCTACCATTGCCATTAATGACCCTTGTTCTGGATACTTATGTGTTGTTCTTGTATGTGTGTGTCATGGCACTGACATCCTTGTTCTTGGACACCTTTTTTTTTCTATTTATCTAACTCAAAATGTCCACTATTGCACTCAGTTTTACAATATAGAAATAAAAATTTACTTTGTGTGTGTGGGGAAGCGTCATTTTGCTGTTCGCCTCAGGCAGCAGAGAGGCTAGGTTCACCCCTGGACAGGCCCCCCAAAATTCTTCTGTTACTAATGTCATACAGTAGGGGACATGTCACTTTGAAATTGCTTGGAGCATCTAGTCAACCTTAAACACGCCTTAATGACAATTGGTGTTGGGTAGATGAGTAATAGTTGTAGGCTGGATCCGGAATCTTGTACTTCCCACAGCTGCCTTGCCATTGATCCTGTTGTACGTTCCCATTCCCACCCAAAAAAATTTTTCTGTTACTAACGTCATACAGCAGGGGACATGTCACTTTTAAATTGTTTGGAGGCTGTCTTCTAGATTATGTGCATCTTTGGCATCCAATTTCTCATGGGCATCTTTTATACCTAGCTTGAGACATGCATCTGTTACACCTATCTTATGATGAGCATCAAATGCTCTCTGGTAATTGGTGTTGGGTAGATGAGTAATAGTTGTAGGCTGGATACTGGATCTTGTACTTCCCATAGCTACCCTGTTATTGATCCTGTTGTATGTTCCCATTCCCGCCAAAAAAAATTCTTCTATTACTAACATTATACAATAGGGGACATGTCACTTTTAAACTGTTTTGAGCATCCACTCAATCTTATACAGGCCTTATCGACAGCCCCCCCCCAAAATTCTTCTGTCACTAATGTCATACAGTAGGGGACATGTCACTTTTAAATTGTTTGGAGCATCCACTCAATTTTATACAGGCCTTATCGACAGGCCCAAATAATTCTTCTGTTACTAAAGTCATACAATAGGGGAGATGTCAGTTTTAAATTATTTGGAGCACATCTTCTTTGTCATACAGGCCTCATCTACACAGATTTCTTTTCTGTGACTAACTCTTTTCAGCACGCCATATTTCACTTTCTCATTTAGTGCCACTGAAATTCAGCTGTGCAGAGGTGGTGCAGAGTAAAGCATCCAATGTTTAGTTGCTAATACTGTGCTCACAGCACACTATCTGAGCAACATGGCTGGGAAAAAGCGAGGTTATGGTGGGAGGGGGATTAGGCTCGGTGTTCGAGGTCTAAATGGGGTAGGTGGTGAAATTGATGCCACTTTATTGGTGTCTGCCACTAATTTTTGGAAATGTGTACACTCTTAATTGGGTGTCCATTTTCTGGGTTAGCTGTAGTGGAAGATGTGTTGGTCCCAATTATACTATTTCTACTCTCTTGAAATTGATACCACTTTGTTGGTGTCTCCGACTAATTTTTGGAAATGTGTGCACTCGTCGTTGGTTGTACATCTGCTGGGTTGGCTGTAGTGGAACAACGCTCGCCATTATGCTAATTTTACTCTGGTGAAATTGATGCCACTTTGGTGGTGTCTGCCAATAATTGTTTGAATTGTGAGCACTCCTGGTTGGGTGTCCAATTGTCCATCTGCTGAGTTGGGTGTAGAACCCTGACATGTGCCCAAACAGTAGTTTTCTCCCACATATCGGGTACCAGCTGTGAGGCAGTGACCAGGGTCATATGTGAGGGTCGCTATGTGTCCCCCAGGATGCACTCAGAAGCATATTAGATCCGCTGGAGTGCCTTGTGCTCACAGGAAGTTGCCTGTGAGTCACAAGGTAGAATAAAAGTGAGTTTGAACCTGGTCGTTATGTGACCAAGAAATTGTTCAGGAAAACCAGGTATGGGCTTTTATTTTTGAAACGGACTGCAGGAAGGTATTGGGGCCAGTCCGTTTCCTCCAGCCCAGATCTTATAGGTGGCCCATGGCCTCAGAGTCTGGAGGAAAGGAAAAAACCCTACAAGAGGGTTTTGGGTGTGTCAGTATTGGTATTGCAAGCAGACAGAGCAGTTGGTCTGCAGAGCACTCCCTGTGTGAGGCAACACAGAGCCAAGCGGAGCCAAAGGGTCTGGCAACCCCTGCAAACACGGCAGTGCGGTTGCTCACGGCTACCAGTCCCGGACTGTTTTGTGTTTACCCGGCTGTAATCCGGAGGATACAGCGTGCTGAGCATTGTGTGAGTGTTGGACATTAAACACGTTTTGTTTTGAACTTGCTTGGGTCACTGCCTTATTACTGCACAGCGAGGACACCACTACATTACACAGCGGACTCAAGACAAATTGGACAATAACTTTTGGGGTCCAATTTCTCCTGCTACCCTTGTGAAAAAAAAAATGGGGGCTAAAAGATCATTTTTGTAGAAAAAAAATGTTTGTTTTTTTTATTTTCAAGGCTCTGCGTTATAAACTTTAGTGAAACACTTGGGGGTTCAAAGTTCTCACCACACATCTGGATAAGTTCTTTTGGGAGTCTAGTTTCCAAAATGGGGTCATTTGTGGGGGGTTTCCACTGTTTAGGCATATCACGGGCTCTCCAAACGCAACATGGCGTCCTATCTTAATTCCAGCCAATTTTGGTTTGAAAAAGTCAAACGGTGCTCCTTCTCTTCCTAGTTCTGCCATGCACCCAAACAGTGGTTCCCCCCACATATGGGATTTCAGCATACTCAGGACATATTGCACTTCAACTTTTGGGGTTCAAATTTCCCTACTCTGCCTTGTGCCTAACCAGTGGGTTTTCCCCATATACTGGGTATCGCCATGTTCAGGAGAAATTGCATTATAAATTTTGGGGTTCATTTTTCCTTTGTCTAAAGTTACATTTTAGTGAAAAAAATTTAAATGTTCATTTTTTCCCTTTCATATTCCATTAATTCCTGTGAAGCACCTGAAGGGTTAATAAACGGCTTGGATCTGGTTTTGATCAGCTTGAGGGGTGCATATTTTCTGCCATATAGACCCCTGAAAGTGACTTCAAATCTGAGGTGGTCCCTAAAAAAATGGTTTTGTAAATATGGCTGTAAAAATGAGAAATCGCTGGTCACCTATTAACCCTTATAATGTCCTAACGGAAAAAAATTTTGTTTCAAAAATTGCGCTGATGTAAAGTAGACATACGGGAAATATTATTTATGAACTATTTTGTGTGACGTATTACTCTGTTTTAAGGGCATAAAAATTAAAAGTTTCAAAATTGAAAATTTTTCTCCAAATTTTCTCCAAATTTCCATTTTTTTTTACATAAATGCAAGTTATGTCGAAATTTTTTTACCACTAAGGTGAAGTACAATATGTCACGAAAAAACATTCTCACAATCACCAAGATCCGTTGAAGTGTTCCAGAGTTATTACCTCATAAAGGGACAGAGGTCAGAGTAAAAATTGGCCCGGTCATTAAATGCAAACCACCCTCGGGGGTAAAGAGTTGAAAAAGCACAAAAAATGCCACAGCGTTCTCAGACCGCTGACAAATCCATGTAAAAAATGTATGGTGAGCCTACCGTAAGTATGTAGGGCAGTAGTGTCTCCTAATTTTGATTATTATATAGATAGAAAGATTATGCTAGCAATCCATGGGCCAGGGTCTATCCTGGAGTAACGGGCCAGATGAAATTATGTCTATGGCCGGTTTCACATTAGCGTGTGTGATGCGAGAAACTCACACGAGTCTCTCGCATCAACACCCGGCGCTGCCACCAGCACTCAGGACCAGAGTGTGCGGCTGCATGTATTGCTATGCAACCACACTCTCTGGTCCTGAGTGCTGCGGCAGTGCCAGGTGTTGATGCGAGAGACTCGTGCGAGTTTCTCGCATCACACACGCTAGTGTGAAACCGGCCTATGACTGAGTCTTTTTTTGGCTTGAAAATTAGATTTTTTTCCAGTCTCTGTACCTATAAAGTAGTATATGATACATTGATTTTAAGCCACACTGAAAAATCAAATAAAATGTTCTGATATAAAGAAAATTTGTATTTTGATTGTCATTTTATGTTTGTAATTCATGAAATATGTGTTTACAAGTGGGATATGTTTTTTCATATTATTGTCACTGGGACATGTGACAAGGCAATGCTTCAAAACTTTTGATAGAAGCAGCTTTTTCTGGCATGTAAAGCAAAAAAAAATACAATAGTACAACTTATCAATTGATTGTACATGTAAAATAAGATGTTTCCAACAGTGAGAAATAAAGTGTTCTGATGCGAGTATGAAGGCTGTCTATCATCTGCAATAGAAGGAAAAGAAAACCACAAAATTTACATTTCTCCTGTTTATAGACTCATACTATTATGTAATTTTCTAAATGGTTACTTTAGCATATTCTGACATTTCTCTGCATGTCGCTTGTTCATTTGTGACATTTAGGAGACGTTTTGTACACATCTTAAAGGTTTGTTGCAGCTAAGATTGCAGCCATATCATCGAAGAAGGTTAAAAGTGAAGTGGGGAGACACAGACAGAAAAGAGGGAGATCTGGCTGCCTAAAAAACTATACAATCCTCTCCAACAAACCTGTGTACAGTAAACTAGACTACTTAGTCTCCTGCAGTCGTGGCCACATTTCTAATGATCACTGTTAAACTTCTGTTGGGAACTGTAATTGAAGTTATAATTGGGACTACTCTTAAAACTGAACATTTGTTGTAGACTTCATCTTTCCACTGCAATTATTTATCATGTAGCCCTGTTTAACCAGTTAATGGCTAGTGATGCTCAAAACCGTGGATGTTCAGGTCTGTCGCGTTTAGCCGATCTTTAAAAAAAAAAGTTTGGTTTGAGTATCTGAACTCGAACCCGGACCCCATTCCAATTAATGGGGCACCTGAACATCCAGCATTTCTCATGATGTCATCTGTGTGACATCATGGTAAACATCGACTCTGATCACACAGATGACAGCGAGTGTACCAGCAGCTCTAATCGATGGTGAAAAGGAGTCAGGAGTCGGCTACTCTGATGGCTGATACTGATAGCAGCGAGAGCAGACGAGTCTGATGAGAGTGTTCACCAGCTGGCGCCTGTCCATAGTGATAAATATGTCACTTTTAGTGCAATGTGTCTGTAGCTTGCTGCATATGTATTTATTGAAAAAATGACATGGAATAACTTAGTGACCTTAATGATGTCACCGCTGTTCACATGCAGCCGCGTTGTCATGCTCAGCTCAGTGTATCCTGGATGCAGGGCTGAGTGGTCACATAATTCTACGGCTCAGCATTGCATCCAGATGTAGCAGAATTGGAGCACACCATGGGACATATGGCTTATCAGCTGACAGGTGAGGAATACTTTGATTTTTATTTTTTTTTACATTAATAAATGCGTAAAAAAGGGGAATTGTGACGGACTCAGCTTCTGCTGAGCCCGTCTTCCTTTTTAGAGTGGACCCTCTGGGCCGTGGCACCCACCCACCTAGGGTGAGCTGACCTAGTGAGAACCCACCCCCTGTACAGGGAGTGTCAGGGGCAAGACCAAGGGGGTGAGCCACCACGACTGCTGGGACCAGACGGCCGGCTCAGGGGGACACTACGGGAGTGTCTGACGACCAGGGACAGGCAGGAAACAAGACAAGACAAGAGGTAAGTGCAAGGTATCTTCATTAAGATCTTCAGGATCACATTCAGTGCAAACATGAAAACAAGCAAAATGTGCAAAGTGCGTGCGTGGGCACGCCAACGTCCATAGCATGGTACGTGCCAGGTGGCACGCCTAGGTACAGGTAAAGGCACAATGGCATCGGACTGCGGACCGCTGGCAACGATCGACATGATCAAGGCATCAGGCTGCGGACATCAGCTCCGGACATCAGGCCGCAGTCATCCATCTTACGATCTCTGGCAGCGATCGGCAGGTTCCGGGCATCCGGCAGGCAAACCAGGGTTCAGGCAAGGAGGCACGTCAGATATCCAGGCATGGTGCGTGTTAGGGAACACGCCAAAGTTCAAGGCTAGGTGCAAGGCTAGGTACGTGTGTAGGGAACACGCCAAGGTTCAAGGCTAGGTGCAAGGCTAGGTACGTGTGTAGGGGACATGCCAGGGTTCACAAAACGAGACAGGGTGTGTGTGTAGAGTCACGCCAAAGCAAAAGGTAAGACAGTGTGCGTGTGTAGAGACACGCCAAGGCACAAGATAACAAAGCAGAGTCCTGCGTGTGCAAAGAGGCACACCAGGGTCAGGCGAGGCAGAGTCCTGCGCATGCAAAGAGGCACGCCAGGGTCAGGCGAGGCAGAGTCCTGCGCGTGCAGAGAGGCACGCCAGGGTCAGGCGAGGCAGAGTCCTGCGCGTGCAGAGAGGCACGCCAGGGTCAGGCGAGGCAGAGTCCTGCGCGTGCAGAGAGGCACGCCAGGGTCAGGCGAGGCAGAGACCTGCGCGTGCAGAGAGGCACACCAGGGTCAGGGTTCCAGGACAGGGTTAGGGCCTATGCGTGCAAGAGGGCACGACAGGGGACATGGCAAAGCCTGCGCGTACTTTTACAGAAGCACGGGGAGGTATGCCATAGGCAGGCGAGGCCTGCGCGTGCTATAGAGAGCACGTAGAGCACAGTGCAGAAACAGCGTGAGGTGCAAGGGAGCACAGAGAGCACGGCTGGGGCACTGGCTAGCTGATCGGGCTGCGGCACTGACAGACGGGCAAGACTCCAACGAACCCGACTGAGGCATGGCAGGCGACACAGCTGTCACTGACCGACGAGCACGGCTGAGGCACAAGCAGGCGGGCACGGCTAGGGCGGGCACGGCTGAGGCACAAACAGGAGGCTAGGAAGGCCAGGCGCATGCAAAGAGCACATGAAGCAGCAAGGGAAGACAAGACAAGAAACCAGGCAGAGCTTAGACAGAGTACAGAACCAGGGATGGAAGCATAGGCAGAAACACGGAATCAGGTCAGAGCAAGAACAGAGCTAGCAGCGGAGCGTAGGCCGAAGCCCAGAGCCGGGCCAAGGGAGAACCTTGGGACTAGCCTAGAAACGTGCAAGAGAGCATAATAGGAAAGAGTCTAGCAGCGGAGCGTAGGCCGAAGCCCAGAGTCGGGCCAAGGCAGAGCCTTGGGACTAGACATGGAAAAGAGCACAAAAGGAAAGAAAGGAGGGATGGTGCATGTGCCAGGGAGCACTACAGAGCAACATAGGAGAGAGCGAGGCAGAGCAAGCAAAGACTGAGACCATAGGGAGGAACAAGGCAGAGCAAGGCAAGGTACGAAACAAGGCATAGCGAAAACAGGCAGGGCAGAGAATAACAGAAGGACTACAAGTCCAAGCAGGACAAGGACGAACATGGCACAACGGACAAACATAAGACAAGGCACGGGACAAGAGACGGAGTACGAGCACGGAGCGTGTGCAGAGACGCACGACAGAGCAAAGTGCAAGGGCACAGAATAGAGGGAGCGCCCCACAGACCAAGCAGCCATGCAGGGACACAACACAATACTCAGGCCCTGAGCATAGGAAGGGGTGGTCTAATATAGGGCATAGCACCTCCTCTTCCGGGTCAGGACCAGGGGAGAACTTTCTAGTTCAGATGCTCCAGATCACAGAGCGCAGTCACATGATCAGGGTTTCAGACATGACGAGATGATCACAGAACCAGACAGTGCAGGATCCTAGGAAGGACACATGATCAGGGATTCTAGACATGACAAGATGATTGCAGAACCAGACAGTGCAGGATCTTAGGAAACGTCACATGATCAAGGTTTCCAGACATGACGAGATGATTGCAGAACCAGACAGTGCAGGATCTTAGGAAACGTCACATGATCAAGGTTTCTAGACATGACGAGAAGATGACAGAAGGCAAAGCAGAAACGCAGGCATCTTGCAGCTCAGCAGACATGAGGTGAGTGTGCACACTGCTCTAGGGAACATGAGGCAAAACAGACATGGCGGACATAACAGACATGGCAAGCATGACAGGAATTGCAGGGGAGTGTTTTTTTCAATTAAAGGACTTTTTTTGCTTGTGTCTTTCTTATCTTTGATTACAGGGTTGATAATGGGGGTATCTCATAGATGCTTCTCCATTACTTACCCCTGTGCTTGTTGTCAGAGGACATAAAGCAGCTGATATCAACCCCAAAACTATTACCCCACCTGCCATCGCACCAGAGCAAGTGGGAAGAGCCAGACAAAGCACCAGAATTGGTGCAATTAATGGAGGCACCTTCTCTGGGCCTCCTGAGGACTGCTATTTTTAGGCTGGGGAGGGCCAGTATCCATGGCCCCGTCCCAGTCTAAGAATACTAGTTCCCAGCTGTCTGCTTTAGCTGGCTGATTGTCAAAAATGAGGGGGGTGGGTTCCTATGCCATTTTTTTAATTAACTTTGAAAAGTTGCAAGTCGGATGTGCAACTTTTCAGATCGCTGGAGAACACTGAGACTGGAAGTCACAGTGACTCTCCGGTGACTTCGCACAAGAAAGCTGAAGTCACTGCCCTGGGAAGAGTGGAACAGTGCACAGGAGAGATGGGAGGCAGAATGCGTAGGCTCAGGATTTAAGGCCGCGCAACTGATATTAACCCCTTCACCCCCAAGGGTGGTTTGCACGTTCATGACCGGGCTAATTTTTACAATTCTGACCACTGTACCTTTATGAGGTCATAACTCTGGAACGCTTCCATGGATCCCAGTGATTCTGACATTGTTTTCTCGTGACATATTGTATTTCATGTTAGTGGTAAAATTTCATTCAAATAACTTGCGTTTATTTGTGAAAAAAACGGAAATTTGGCAAAAATTTTGAAAATTTCGCAATTTTTCAACTTTGAATTTTTATGCCCTTAAATCACAGAGATACGGCACACAAAAAACTTGATAACTAACATTTCCCACATGTCTACTTTACATCAGCACAATTTTGGAACCAAAATTTTTTTTTGTTAGGAAGTTATACGGGTTAAAAGTTGACCAGCGATTTCTCATTTTTACAACACCATTTTATTTTTAGGACCACATCACATTTGAAGCCACTTTGAGGGGTCTATATGATAGAAAATACCCAAAAGTGACACCATTCTAAAAACTGAACCCCTTAAGGTGCTCAAAACCACATTCAAGAAGTTTATTAACCCATTAGGTGCGTCACAGGAATTTTTTTGAATATTTAAAAAGAAATGAACATCTAATTTTTTTTCACAAAAAAAATACTTCAGGTTCAATTTTTTTTATTTTACCAAGGGTAACAGGAGAAATTGGACTGCAAAAGTTATTGTGCAATTTTTCCTGAGTACGCTGATACCTGATTTGTGGGGGGGAACGACTGTTTCGGCGCATGGCAAAGCTCAGAATGGAAGGAGCGCCGTTTGACTTTTTCAATGCAAAATTGGCTGGAATTCAGATCGGACGCCATGTCACGTTTGGAGAGTCCCTGATGTACCTAAATAGTGGAAACCCCCTACAAGTGACCCCATTTTGGAAACTAGACCCCATAAGGAACTTATCTAGATGTGTGGTGAGAACTTTGAACCCCCAAGGGCTTCACAGAAGTTTATAACATAAAGCCGTACAATTAAAAAATCATATTTTTTCCACAAAAATGATCTTTTCACCCTCAATTCTTATTTTCCCAAGGGTAACAGGACCCTAAAAGTTATTGTGCAATTTGTCCTGAGTATGCTGATACCCCACATGTGGGGGTAAACCACTATTTGGGTGCATGGCAGAGCTCGGAAGGGAAGCAGCGCCATTTGACGTTTTTGGCTGGAATTGAGATCGGACACCATGTCGCGATTGGAAAACCCCTGATGTACCTAAACAGTGGAAACCCCCCACAAATGACACCATTTTGTAAACTAGACCCCCCAAGGAACTTATCTAGATGTGTGGTGAGCACTTTGAACCCCCCAGTGCTTCACAGAAGTTTATAACGCCCGGGCGTGAAAATAAAAAATTCGTATTTTTTCCACAAACATGATCTTTTAGTCACCATTTTTTTTATTTTCCCAAGGGTAACAGGAGAAATTGAACCCCAAAAGTTGTTGTCCAATTTGTCCTGAGTACGCTGACACCCCATATGTGGGAGAAAACTACTGTATGGACACACGTCAGGGCTCGGAAGGGAAGTAGTGATGTTTTGGAATGCAGACATTGATGGAATGGTCTGCGGGTGTCATGTTGCCTTTGGAGAGCTCCTAATGTACCTAAACAGTGGAAACCCCCCACAAATGACCCCATTTTGAAAGCTAGACCCCCTAAGGAACTTATCTAGATGTGAGGTGAGCACTTTGAACCCCCAAGGGCTTCACAGAAGTTTATAATGCCAGGGCATGAAAATAAAAAAATCGTATTTTTTCCACAAACATGATCAATAAGTCCCCAATTTTTTTATTTTCCCAAGGGTAACAGGAGAAATTGAACCCCAAAAGTTGTTGTCCAATTTGTCCTGAGTACGCTGACACCCCATATGTGGGAGAAAACTACTGTATGGACACACGTCAGGGCTCGGAAGGGAAGTAGTGACGTTTTGGAATGCAGACATTGATGGAATGGTCTGCGGGTGTCATGTTGCCTTTGGAGAGCCCCTAATGCACCTAAACAGTGGAAACCCCCCACAAATGACCCCATTTTGAAAACTAGACCCCCTAAGGAACTTATCTAGATGTGAGGTGAGCACTTTGAACCCCCAAGGGCTTCACAGAATTTTATAATGCCAGGGCATGAAAATAAAAAAATCGTATTTTTTCCACAAACATGATCAATAAGTCCCCAATTTTTTTATTTTCCCAAGGGTATCAGGAGAAATTGAACCCCAAAAGTTGTTGTCCAATTTGTCCTGAGTACGCTGACACCCCATATGTGGGAGAAAACTACTGTATGGACACACGTCAGGGCTCGGAAGGGAAGTAGTGACGTTTTGGAATGCAGACATTGATGGAATGGTCTGCGGGTGTCATGTTGCCTTTGGAGAGCCCCTAATGTACCTAAACAGTGGAAACACCCACAAATGACCCCATTTTGGAAACGAGAACCCCTAAGGAACTTATCTAGATGTGTGGTGAGCACTTTGAACCCCCAAGGGCTTCACAGAAGTTTATAATGCCCGGGCATGAAAATAAAAAAATCGTATTTTTTCCACAAACATGATCAATTAGTCCCCAATTTTTTCATTTTCCCAAGGGTAACAGGAGAAATTGGACCCCAAAAGTTGTTGTCCAATTTGTCATGAGTACGCTGACACCCCATATGTGGGAGAAAACTACTGTATGGACACACGTTGGGGCTCGGAAGGGAAGCAATGACGTTTTGGAATGCAGACTTTGATGGAATGGTCTGAGGGTGTCATGTGCATTTGGAGAGCCCCTGATGTACCTAAACTATTGAAACTGCCCACAAGTGACCCCATTTTGGACACTAGACCCCCCCACGGAACTTATCTAGATGTGTGGTGAGCACTTTGAACCCCCAAGTGCTTCACAGAAGTTTATAACGCTCGGACGTGAAAATAAAAAAATCATTTTTTTCCACAAAAATGATATTTTTGCCCCCAATTTTTTATTTTCCTAAGGGTAACAGGAGAAATTGGACCCCAAAAATTGTTTTGCAATTTGTCCTGAGTAGGCTGATACCCTACATGTGGGGGTAAAACACTGTTTGGGCGCATGGCAGAGCTTGGAAGGGAAGGAGCACCATATGACTTTTTCAACTCAGAATTGGCTGGAATTGAGATCAGACGTAATGTTGCATTTGGAGAGCCCCTGATGTGCCCAAACAGTGGAAACCCCCAATTCTAACTCCAACCCGAACCCCAACACACCCCTAACCCTAATCTCAGCCCTAACCCTAACCCTAGCCCTAACCCTAACCCTAACCCTAGCCCTAACCCTAGCCCTAACCCTAACCCTAGCCCTAACCCTAGCCCTAACCCTAATGGAAAAATGGAAATAAATACATTTTTTTTAATTTTATTATTTTTCCCTAACTAAGGGGGTGATAACGGGGGGGTTTGATTTACTATTTATGGCAGTTTTTATGTTTGGCAGCTGTCGCACGCTAAAAGACGCTTTTTATTGTAAAAATAGTTTTTGCATCACCACATATTGAGAGCTATAATTTTTCCTTATTTTGACCCACCGAGTCATGTGAGGTCTTATTTTTTGCGTGACGAGTTGTCATTTTTATCGGTACCATTTTCGGGCATGTGACATTTTTTGATCGCTTTTTATTCCGATTTTTGGGACGCAGAATGAACAAAAACCAGCGTTTCATGAATTTCTTTTGGGGGGGTGCGTTTAGACCATTCCGCGTGCGGTAAAATTGATAAAGCGGTTTTATTCTTCGGGTCAGTACGGTTACAGCGATACCTCATTTAGGTCGTTTTTTTATGTTTTGTCGGTTTTATGCAATGAAAACTATTTTATATAAAAAATAATTATTTTTGCATCGCTTTATTCTGCGAGCTATAACTTTTTTATATTTTCACTGATGATGCTGTGTGGCAGCTCGTTTTTTGCGGGACAAGATGACGTTTTCAGCGGTACCATGGATATTTATATGCGTCTTTTTGATCGCGCGTTATTACACTTTTTGTTTGGCGGTATGATAATAAATCATTATTTTTTGCTTCATTTTTTATTTTTATTTTTTAAGGGGTTCGCTAAAGGGGTTAACTAATGGGACAGTTTTATAGGGCAGATCGTTACGGACGCGGCGATACCTAATATGTGTACTTTTATTGGTTTTTTTTATTATTTTCAAAAAATGAATTTATTGGGGAATATTTTTTTTTTTTTTTACTAATTTATTTGGCGATTTTTTTAAATTTATTTTTACACTTTTTTTTTTTTTTTTTTTACTTTATTACATAGTCCCAGGTGGGACATCACTGTCCTGTGACAGATCGCTGATCTGTCACATCACAGATCACTGTGACAGATCAGCGATCTGTCACAGGCAGTGCCGAAGGCTTCCTCATGCCTGCGCTTTGCAGGCAGTGAGGAAGCCAGCTTCCTGCAGGCCCCCGAAGGCCCCGTCGCCATCTTGGATTCACAGCTTTTACCATAAAGTGAGACTAGGGACTTTTTTTTTTTAAGTGGCGGAGGAATACAGTGCGGAAGGATACCTACCTTCCGTCATTGGATTCCTGCAGCCCGTAGAGAGCGGCAGCATCAGCTGATGCTGCAGTTCTCTACCCAAGATCGTCGTGGGACACACTCGTGGACTGCTTCGGATCATGGGTGAGTATTTTTGTGGTTTGTTATGTTAATATTTATTCCGTAAAAGACAATGGCTTAGGGGAACAATGTGACAAGTATTGGTAAGTATGTTACTCTATGTTATATGTACTGTATGTCTATGTATGTATTGTATGAATGTATTGTATGTAGCATGCATGTAGTATGTATGTAGCATGTATGTAGCATGTAGTATGTATGTAGCATGCATGTAGTATGTATGTATGTAGCATTTATGTAGTATGTATGTAGCATGTAGTATGTATGTAGCATGCATGTAGTATATATGTAGTATGTATGTAGCATGTAGTATGTATGTAGTATGTATGTAGCATGCATGTAGTATATATGTAGTATGTATGTAGCATGTAGTATGTATGTAGTATGTATGTAGTATATATGTAGCATGTAGTATGTATGTAGCATGCATGTAGTATGTATGTAGCATGTATGTAGCATGCATGTAGTATATATGTAGCATGTAGTATGTATGTAGCATGCATGTAGTATATATGTAGTATGTATGTAGCATGCATGTAGTATATATGTACTATGTATGTAGCATGCAGTATGTATGTAGCATGCATGTAGTATGTATGTAGTATGTATGTAGTATTTTTTTTTTTTTTTACATTTAACACATTAGCCGGATGATGGGACTACTACTGTCCCATCATTGGCTAATGTGTCAATCACTGTCATGGTAGCAGGCATCGCCCGATGGGACTTGTAGTCCCATCGGACGATGCCTGCACGGACCCCCGGACATCAGCGCAGCCCCCCGGCAGGCCGGCACAGCCCCCCGGCAGGCCAGTACAGACCCCCACAGGGTGCACAGCCCCCCGGCAGGCCGGCACAGCCGGCCGGCAGGCCGGTACAGACCCCGGGCAGTCCGCACAGCCCACCGGCAGGCCGGCACAGCCCCCCGGCAGGCCGGCAGAGACCCCCGGAAGGCCCGTACAGACCCCCGAGAGGCTGTACAAGGGCAGGAAAGGGTTTTTCCAATTCCGATACCGGAAGTCTCATAGACTTGAATGGGACTTCTGGTATCGGCATCGGCGATACCGATACTTTTTTTAAAGATCGGCCGATCCATTCCGATCCGATATTTTGAAGTATCGGACGGTATCGCTCAACTCTAGACAACAGCCAAACATAAAAAACATTAGTTTTCAACCTGGACGGTGACAAGATGCAACCGTCCATGCTGAGAACTACTGGTAAATGAACTGTTGGGAACGCAGCATCAGTAACTGGGGGTGACGTCATAGAGGTTACTTCCGGTCACTGGGCTCCATTCCCAGCCGGGCTTAGCTGCGGCGAGATCCGGTGAGATCCCCGCTAACACCGTGAGTGCTCACGGTGCTAGAGGGAATCTCATCGAAGTCACCGCCGTTACATCTGGTCACTGGGCTCTGGTCCCAGCTGGGCTGAGCTGCGGTGAGGTCCAAAGTCACTTATAAAATTCACATACCAGGAAACAGTAGATTAGTTCCAAAAAGGGGGCACTTGTTGGGCATTGCCCCTGTTAAGGCACATCTAGATAAGTTCCTTGGGGGTCTAGTTTCCAAAATGAGGTCACTTGTGGGGGTTTCCACAGAAAAAGACCTGAGACTGAGACGGAGATTTGTCTTCCAACAAGACAATGATCCCAAACATAAAGCAAAATCTACAATGGAATGGGTCACAAATAAACGTACCTCAATCCAATCGAGAATCTGTGGAAAGAGCTGAAAACTGCTGTTCACAAACGATCTCCATCAAACCTCACTGAGCTCGAGCTGTTTGCCAAGGAAGAATGGGCAAGAATTTCAGTCTCTCTATGTACAAAACTGATAGAGACATATCCCAAGTGACTTGCAGCTGTAATCGCAGCAAAAGGTGATGCAACAAAGTATTAAGTTAAAGGGGCCGAATAATATTGCATGCCCCACTTTTAAGTTTTTGAATTTCCACAAAAATTTAAGATAACCAATAAATTTCGTTCAACTTCACAATTGTGTCCCACTTGTTGTTGATTCTTCACCAAAAATTTACATTTGATATCTTTATGTTTGAAGCATGATATGTGGGAAAAGGTTGAAAGGTTCCAGGGGGCCGAATACTTTCGCAAGGCACTATATATATATATATATATATATGTTATCAGAGTGTATAGCCCCGCCCACTCTGCATAGCCACATTCACTATAATATCCCACATCATCCCATCAGCCAGAGCTACTGGACTATTACCCCTAATATCCCACATCATCCCGTCAGAGCCACCGGCTACTACCCGTAATATCCCACATCATCCCATCAGCCAGAGCTAATGGACTTCTATCCCTAATATCCCACATAATCTCGTCAGAACGACCGGACTACTACCACTAATATCCCACATCATCCCGTCAGCCAGAGCTAATGGACTTCTATCCTTAATATCCCACATCATCCCGTCAGCCAGAGCTAATGGACTTCTATCCTTAATATCCCACATCATCTCGTCAGAACGACTGGACTACTACCACTAATATCCCACATCATCCCGTCAGAACGACCGGACTACTACCCCTAATATCCTACATCATCCTGTTAGAGCCACCGGACTACTACCCCTAATATGCCACATCATCCCGTCAGTCAGAGCCACCGGACTACTACCCCTAATATCCCACATCATCCCGTCAGTCAGAGCCACCGGACTACTACCCCTAATATCCCAGATCATCCAGTCAGCCAGAGCCACCGGACTACCCCTAATTTCCCACATCATCCCATCAGAACGACCGGACTACTACCCCTAATATCCTATCCTACATCATCCCGCCAGAGCCACCGGACTACTACCACTAATATCCCACATCATCCCGTCAGAATGATCGGACTACTACCCCTAATATCCTACATCATCCGGTGGCTCTGGCTGACGGGATGATGTGGGATTTTAGGGGTAGTAGTCCGGTGGCTATTATGGGATAATGTGGGATATTAGGGGTAGTAATCCGGTGGCTCTGGCTGACAGGATGATGTGGGATATTAAGGGTAGTAGCCCGGTGGCTCTGACGGGATGATATGGGATATTAGTGGTAGTAGTCTGGTGACTCTGACTGGATGATGTGGGATATTAGTGGTAGTTGTCCGGTGGCTCTGGCTGATGGGATGATGTGGGATATTAGCGGTACTCCCCTAATATCCCACATCATCGTGTCATCCAGAGCCACCGACTACTACCCCTAATATCCCACTTTGTTCCGTCAGAGCCACCAGACTACTACCCCTAATATCCCACATCATCGCGTCAGCCAGAGCCACCGTACTACTACCACTAATATTCCACATCATCCCGTCAGTCAGAGCCACCAGACTACTACCCCTAATATCCCACATCATCCCGTCAGCCAGAGCCACCGGACTGCTACCCCTAATATCCCACATCACCCCGTCAGCCAGAGCCACCGGACTACTACCCCTAATATCCCACATCATCCCGTCAGCCAGAGCCACCAGACTACTACCACTAATATCCCACATCATCCTGTCAGCCAGAGCCACCGGACTACTACCACTAATATCCCACATCATCCTGTTAGAGCCACCGAACTACTACCCCTAATATGCCACATCATTCCATCAGCCTGGGGTCAGGACCAGAGTGCTGAGTGGAATGGTCCTAACTTCCATACCGGGGATCCTTTTAAGAGAGTCCTGGGGTTGGAACCAGAGCGCTGACTGGATTTGCCCTGACTTCCATACCAATGATCCCTTTAATAGAAGCCTGGGGTCAGAATCAGAGCGCTGAGGGATTTTCTGGACATTTACAGCTAGTGTACGTCATCATTTGACTACACTGGTTGATATCAATACCATTTGCAAGTTGAGCTAGCTTCCTTACTGCTTCTGTGCCCAAGACGTCTGTGCCATACATGGTACAGTTCTTATGTCTAGCACCGTACACTCTTTCTTTGCATTTTAGCTGATAAAGTTCATCTTGGATTTTTCCTGCTGCAAGAGTGTGACCCCTCTTTGAGATGCAGCTGTTATCTTTAACAGTAACCCCCCAACCTACTGTCTCCTTCCCCACCATCCTGTAGCATGTAAGCCCGAAAGGGCAGGGTCCTCTCTCCCCTCTATATCAGTCACTGATTGTTAGTTTGCTTGTTGTAAGTGATATTTGTTATCTGTATGTAACCCTTTCTCATGTACAGCACCATGGAACCAATGGTGCTATATAAATAAATAATAATAACAGTAATTACATTCCCCTTTTGCATGATCTTCTTTACTGACAGAAGTTTGCTTTCAAGGCTGGGAACATAAAGAACATCCTTTATTGGGATCTTTCTGCTTTGTGCTGAGGAAACTGGACAGTGGAGGTAGGAGTCTCCTACTCCTTCAGAAGTCATATAGTGACCATTAGCTAAGATGACCTTTTCTGACTTGCTTTCATTAAGGTTAGTGAAGAAATCCTTGTTATTTGTCATATGGCTGCTTGCACCAGAATCTATACACCATATATGCTTTGCAGATGGGCCTGTACTGGCATTACATGCAGTTTCAACACATGCAGAATCTTAATTTGCAGCTGTTATAACCCTTTGATGACTATTCTGCTTTTTAAGCTGACTCATTCTTGCTTTCCAAATTCTGCAGTCTGCTTTAAGGTGGCCAGGCTTTTTACAGACAAAACATTCACGAGTTTCTCTTAGATTGCTCTTATCTTTAGGGAAATCCTGTGTCTTTAATGCTGTTTCTGCTCTGGATTCATTACTGCTGCTTACATGCTGCATTTTTCTCTTGAATTCATCCACAAGTTTGCCTTCAACATACTCTAGTGTCAGCTCATCATCTGGCCGTGCATCTAGTGCAGTCACGAGTGTGTCATAACTTTCTGGAAGACCACTTAATAGAAGTGCAGCAACATGAAAATCTTTAATTTCTTCTCCAATACCCCTGAGACACTGCACAATCTCTAGGGTGTTTCTTATATAGTCCTGCATGTTCTGTCCATCACTTAGCTTAGATTTGATCTTTCATGAACTTTCTGTAGCTCATCCTACATCTTTGCAGCTGCACACTTGCATAAAAGCACAATCTGATTATCATCTACACTGAGGTAGATCACGATTTGTGCTTTCTGATCCTTCTCTAGCCAATCATCTGGTAATGGAAGAGGCACTTGTTCCTGAGCTGAGTATATTTCCACGTACCTTATCTTATGAGCAGCATCTTCACCTTGAATTTCCAGAACTAGTAGTTCTGGTTAGTGAGGCTTGGCACTGAGAGCTTGACAGGATTGCTGCTAGTGGACATCTTATCTGTTGCTCTGTGCTGCTTTTGGTCTGGGCTTCTGTTGCTGTGTTACTCTGGGGTTCTGTGTCACTCTGGGCTCATAACCTGTTGGCAGCGGATTATTCAGGATACTCTACAAGCGTGTGACAACAGAGCTTCTTTATCAGGAACAATCAGGAACAATATATGATAAGCTTAATAGATCAGGAATAAATCATTTGTGTGTCTCTATCTGTGCAGCATCTACAGCAGAATGCTTCTCTCATACACAGACAGAGGAAAGCAGGAAATACAGTCATATGCTCTCCCTGTTAGAGCCTCTGAGATTTTTTTTTGTTCTAACTTTATGAACAGCATACAAATCTAGCAACTAAACACTCATAGACAGGAATTAAGTTGTTGCACTAAACATATTCCAACACTCTAACGTTGATCTTTTATTCTGAATAAATATTAACCGTAATCATAGAGAAATTTACCCAACAGCTAACATTTTCATTGAATTAGATTCTTTGCACATTCTTCTACTACTTCAAAGCATTACATGTTTTTTTTAATTGAATTTTAAAATATAAAATATAAATGACCACTCTCATTTTTCTCAAATCTATCTTCCATTTAGTGTCTTAATATCTGATGTGCCTATCTTTATGACAAAAACATATGTTAAAATGGGTGCAAATTCTTGATACTCAGCTTACATAAAATGATTGACATAGAGCTCTGACTTGCATCAAAAACACATCAAAATGCCTTTCCTACTGGGAACTGGCTCAAAAAAATATTTTCCCAGTTGAATATTTCCAAAATATTCCCAGGCTTGCAAGAGACGTCAAAAGCAATAAAGGATTTTGGGGATGTGTCAAAAGTAAAAGAAAAGTCAAAGATGCTATAGGATTTTTACGGGATGAAATTGATGAAATGGTAAGACAGAATGTTGAGAAGGCCGAACTTTTAAATTCCTATTTTGCATCTGTTTTCTCTCAGAAAGGAAATGTAACATCAACTATTCTTCACTGTCCTATTAAGGGAATAGAAGAATCCAGGATATCTAGAAACAGAAAGATAGTGAGGAAACACTTAGCTAACCTAAACGAATTAAACTCTCCAGGTCCAGATGAATTACACCCCAGAGTACTGAAGGAGATAGCAGAAGAAATTTTTGAACCCCTCTCCATAATCTTTGAAAATTCTTGGAGAACAGGAGAAGTCCCAAAAGACTGGAGAAGAGCAAATGTTGTTCCTATCTTCAAAAAAGGGAAGAAGGAGGACCCAGGCAACTATAGGCCGGTGAGTCTGACTTCTATACCAGGAAAGATCTTTGAACAAATTATTAAACAACATGTATGTCAGTACCTGGATAAGAATGAAGGGATTAAACAGAGTCAGCATGGGTTTGCAACTAATAAGTCATGTCAGACTAACTTAATTTCCTTCTATGATGGAATCACTGATTGGGTGATCAGAGAAATGCTGTAGATATAGTATATCTTGACTTCAGCAAAGCATTTGACAAAGTATCTCACACAATCCTTATTGAAAAAATGACTAGGTATGGAATGGACAAGGCAACTGTTAGGTGGATTCATAACTGGCTTAGTGATCGAACCCAAAGACTGGTCGTAAATGGCTGCACATCCAGTTGGAAGGATGTCCCAAGCGGGGTACCACAGGGCTCTGTCCTGGGCCCTGTATCGTTCAACATCTTTATCAATGATTTAGATGAAGGAATTGAGGGTAAACTGATTAAATTTGCTGATGACACAAAGCTAGGAGGGATAGCTAATACTAGAGAAGAGAGAGAGGATTCAAAAAGATATAAATAAACTGGAGCAGTGGGCAGCAACTAACAGAATGGTTTTTAACAGGGAAAAATGTAAAGTACTACATCTGGGCAATAAAAATGAAAAAAGCATATACAGAATGGGAGGAACAGGGCTAAGCAATAGCACATGTGAAAAAAACTTGGGTATACTAATAGATCACAGACTGAATATGAGTCAACAGTGTGATGCAGCAGCAAAAAAGGCAAATGCAAATTTAGGATGTATTAACAGAAGCATACAGTCTAGATCACGTGAAGTCATTATTGCCCTCTACTCCTCTTTGGTCAGACCTCATCTGGAATACTGTGTCCAGTTTTGGGCACCACATTTTAAAAAAGCCATCAACAAACTGGAGCAAGTTCAGAAAAGAGAGTCCAGAATGGTGACTGGTCTGCAAGCCCTGTCTTATGAGGAACGGTTGCATGATTTGGGTATGTTTAGCTTGCAAAAGAGAAGACTTAGAGGAGACTTAATAGCTGTCTACAAATATCTCAAGGGCTGTCACATTGTGGAAGGATCATCTTTATTCTCATTTGCACAAGGAAAGACTAGAAGCAATGGGATGAAACTGAATGGGAGGAGACACAGATTAGATATTAGAAAAAACTTTTTGACAGTTAGGGTGATCAATAAGTGGAACAGGCTGCCACGAGAAGTGGTGAGTTCTCCTTCAATGGAAGTCTTCAAACAGAGGCTGGACAGACATAGGTCTGGGATGATTTAGCGAATCCTGCTTTGAGCAGGAGGTTAGACCAGATGGCCCAGGAGGTCCCTTCCAACTCTATGATTCTATGATTCTATGAACACCAGACAATCTAAAACCAATTATCAATATTTAACTTGTGCTGGAGAGGTGTTGGCAGAGAGACACCTATGTGGCTTGGCCTAATCTTCATTCAATTCAATTTGGTGAGATATTTCTATACTGATAAATTCAATGAGCAAAACATCAATAAAACCCTCATGCTGCTTTGGTTTCTCTCACAGCCAATGCTCTGACAGCCAATTTTTATAGTGGTTTGAAAAAACCACTATATTGTAATCCGAACGCTGCTAACTTATTCTTCTTCTTCTTATTATAGTGGTTTGAAAAAACCACTATATTGTAATCCGAACGCTGCTAACTTATTCTTCTTCTTCTTATTATAGTGGTTTGAAAAAACCACTATATTGTAATCCGAACGCTGCTAACTTATTCTTCTTCTTATTATTATTATTATTAAGTTGATTTCCGCAATTAATACAGCCGAACCGCTACACGCACAGACGCCCTTGAGGTGTCGTTTCGAAGCCAGCGTCCATGAGAGGTGTGCTAAGTATTTTTCGTGTCGATCGGATTTGTAGTTTTTGCGCAATTTGCGTTTGAAATTTTTTTTTCCCGTCATTGGAATGCACTGTCTCCAATGCTTTTCAATGGGTAATGGCAAAACGTGCCCTGAGGCGATTGAAATGGCAGTTGAGCTCATTGATATGCGCAGGCACACCCAGTTACTATGCCAACGCCTATGAACTTCACTTGACCCCCAGGACAGAGCTTCTGCCACATAATATCAGCTCTTAAAGTGAAACCCACAGCACAAATGCAAATCTAGCTTCATCACATGACGCATGCCGCTGAGAGAGAATGTCCGCCAAAGTGGATTTAGAAGCCCAGTGAGCCACCCTGACTCTTAAAGGGCCGACGTGCCAAAGTGATTCTTAAAGGGCAGGCGCACCGAAATGAGTCTTAAAGGGCCAGCGCGCCAAATCGAAAGCTGAGTGACCCCGACCTCCAAATCGGAGGCTGAGCCACCCCGGCCTCCAAATCGGAGGCTGAGCCACCCCGGCCTCCAAATCGGAGGCTGAGCCACCCTGGCCTCCAAATCGGACCCAGTGTGGCCCCGCTCAAAAAATCAAATCCAGAGTAGCACAGCCCACCAAATCGGATCCTGAGGGGCCCCGCCCACCAAATCAGACTCCGAGTGGCCCCGCCCACCAAATCGGACCCTGAAGGGCCCCGTCCACCAAATCGGACCCTGAGGAGCCCCGCCCACCAAATCAGACCCTGAGGAGCCCCGCCCACCAAATCGGACCCAGAGTGACCCCGCCCACCAAATCGGACCCTGAAGGGCCCCGCCCACCAAATCGGACCCAGAGTGGCCCCGCCCACCAAATAGGACCGAGAGGGGCCCCGTCCATCAAATCGGACGCTGAGGGGCCCCGCCCACCAAATTGGACCCAGATTGACCCCGCCCACCAAATCGGACCCTGAAGGGCCCCGCCCACCAAATCGGACCCAGAGGGGCCCCGCCCACCAAATCGGACCCAGATTGACCCCGCCCACCAAATCGGACCCTGAAGGGCCCCGCCCACCAAATCGGACCCAGAGGGGCCCCGCCCACCAAATCGGACCCTGAAGGGCCCCGCCCACCAAATCGGACCCAGAGGGGCCCCGCCCACCAAATCGGACCCAGGGGCCCCGCCCACCAAATCGGACCATGAGGGGCCCCGCCCACCAAATCGGACCATGAGGGGGCACCGCCCACTAAATCGGACCCAGAGTGGCCCCGCCAACCAAAATGGACCCAGGGGGCTCCACCCACAAAATCAGACCCTAAGGGGCCCCACCCACAAAATCAGACCCTGAGTGGGCCCGGCCACAAAATCAGACCCTGAGGGGCCCCAACCACAAAATCGGACCCTGAGAGACCCCGGCCACAAAATCGAACCTAGAGGGGCCCCAGTCACAAAATAGGACCCTCAGGGGCCCCAACCACAAAATCAGACCCTGAGGTGCCCCGGTCACAAAATCGGACCCTGAGGGGCCCTACCCACAAAACCAGACCCTGAGGGGCCCCAGCCGCAAAATAAGACCCTGAGGGGCCCCACCCACAAAATCGGACCCTGAGAGACCCCGGCCACAAAATCGAACCCAGAGGGGCCCCAGTCACAAAATCATACCCTAAGGGGCCCAGGTCACGAAATCGGACCCTGAGGGGCCCCACCCACAAAATCAGACCCTGAGGGACCCCAGCCACAAAATCGGACCCTGAGGGGCCTCACCCACAAAATCGGACCCTGAGGGGACCCACCCACAAATCCAGACCCTGAGGGGCCCCGGCCACAAAATCGGACCCTGAGAGACCCCAACCACAAAATCGGACCCTGAGGGGCCCCAACCACAAAATCAGACCCTGAGGGTCCCCCGGTCACAAAATCAAACCCTGAGGTGCCCCACCCACAGAATCACACCCTGAGGGGCCCCAGCCACAAAATCAGACCCTGAGGGGCCCCAGCCACAAAATCGGACCCTGAGGGGCCCCGCCCACCAAATTAGACCCTGAGGGGCCCCACCCACAAAATCAGACCCTGAGGGACCCCAGCCACAAAATCAGACCCTGAAGGGCCCCAGCCACAAAATCGGACCCTGAGGGGCCCCACCCACAAAATCGCACCCTGAGGGGCCCCGCCCACCAAATTAGACCCTGAGGGGCCCCACCCTAAAAATCGGTCCCTGAGGGGCCCCGGCCACAAAATCAGACCCTGAGGGTCCCCCGGTCACAAAATCAAACCCTGAGGTGCCCCACCCACAGAATCACACCCAGAGGGGCCCCAGCCACAAAATCAGACCCTGAGGGGCCCCAGCCACAAAATCGGACCCTGAGGGGCCCCGCCCACCAAATTAGACCCTGAGGTGCCCCAACCACAAAATCGGACCCTGAGAGACCCCGGCCACAAAATCGAACCCAGAGGGGCCTCCGTCACAAAATCAGACCCTAAGGGGCCCCACCCACAAAATCGGACCCTGAGGGGACCCACCCACAAATCCAGACCCTGAGGGGCTCCGGCCACAAAATCGGACCCTGAGAGACCCCGGACACAAAATCGGACCCTGAGGGGCCCCACCCACAGAATCAGACCCTGAGGGGACCCAGCCACAAAATCAGACCCTGAGGGGCCCCAGCCACAAAATCGGACCCTGAGGGGCCCCACCCACAAATCCAGACCCTAAGGGGCCCCAGCCACAAAATCGGACCCTGAGAGACCCCGGCCACAAAATCGGACCCTGAGGGGCCCCAACCACAAAATCAGACCCTGAGGGGCCCCGGTCACAAAATCTGACCCTGAGGGGCCCCACCCACAAAATCAGACCCTGAGGGCCCCCAGCCACAAAATCAGACCCTGAAGGGCCCCAGCCACAAAATCGGACCCTGAGGGGCCCCACCAACAAAATCGGACCCTGAGGGGCCCCACCCACAAAATCGCACCCTGAGGGGCCCCGCCCACCAAATTAGACCCTGAGGGGCCCCACCCTAAAAATCGGTCCCTGAGTGGCCCCGGCCACAAAATCGGACCCTGAGGGGCCCCGGCCACAAAATCGGACCCTGAGGGGCCCCACCCGCAAAATCGGACCCTAAGGGGCCCCACCCACAAAATCGGACCCTGACGGGCCCCACCCGCAAAATCGGACCCTGAGGGGCCCCACCCGCAAAATCGGACCCTGAGGGGCCCCGGACACAAAATCGGACCCTGAGGGGCCCCAACCACAAAATCGGACCCTGAGAGGTACCGGCCACAAAATCGGACCCTGAGGGGCCCCGGACACAAAATCGGACCCTGAGGGGCCCCGGCCACAAAATCGGACCCTGAGGGGCCCAACCCACAAAATCAGACGCAGTGTCCCCGCCCACCAAATTGGACCCTGAAGGGCCCCGTCCACCAAATCGGACCCTGAGGGGCCCCGCCCACCAAATTGGACCCTGAGGGGCCCCGCCCACCAAATTGGACCCTGAGGGGCCCGCCCATCAAATTGGACCCTGAGGGGCCCCGCCCACCAAATCGGATTCTGAAAGGCCCCAACCACAAAATCGGACCCTGAGGGGCCCCACCCACAAAATCGGACCCTGAGTGGCCCCGCTGACCAAATTGAACTCTGAGGGGCCCCACCCACCAAATCGGACCCAGAGTGGCCCGCCCACCAAATCAGACCTAGAGTGGCCCCGCTCACCAAATCGGACCCCGAGGGACCCCACCCACCAAATCGGACCCCGAGGGTCCCCGCCCACCAAATCGGACCCCGAGGGGCGCCGCCCACCAAATTGGACCCCGAGGGATCCCGCCCACCAAATCGGACCCAGAGTGGCCCCGCCCACCAAATCAGACCCAGAGTGGCCCCGCCCACCAAATTGTACTCTGAGGGGCCCCACGAACAAAATCGGACCCTGAGGGGCCCCACCCACAAAATCTGACCCTGAGGGGCCCCGGCCACAAAATTGGACCCTGAGGGGCCCCACCCACAAAATCGGACCCTGAGGGGATCCGGCTGCAAAATCAGACCCTGAGGGACCCCGGCCACAACATCGGACCCTGAGGGGCCCCACTCACAAAATCGGACCCTGAGGGGCCCCACCCACAAAATCGGACCCTGAGGGGCCCCACCCACAAAATCGGACCCTGAGGGGCCCCGGCCACAAAATCGGACCCTTACGGGCCCCAGCCACAAAATCGGACCCTGACGGGCCCATCACAAAATCGGACCCTGAGGGGCCCCGGCCTCAAAATCGGACCCTGAGGGACCCCACCCGCAAAATCGGACCCTAAGGGGCCCCACCCACAAAATCAGTCCCTGAGTGGCCCCGGCCACAAAATCGGACCCTGAGGGGCCCTGGCCACAAAATCGGACCCTGAGGGGCCCCACCCGCAAAATCAGACCCTAAGGGGCCCCACCCACAAAATCGGACCCTGACGGGCCCCACCCGCAAAATCGGACCCTGAGGGGCCCCACCCGCAAAATCGGACCCTGAGGGGCCCCGGACACAAAATCGGACCCTGAGGGGCCCCAACCACAAAATCGGACCCTGAGAGGTACCGGCCACAAAATCGGACCCTGAGGGGCCCCGGACACAAAATCGGACCCTAAGGGGCCCCGGCCACAAAATCGGACCCTGAGGGGCCCAACCCACAAAATCAGACGCAGTGTCCCCGCCCACCAAATTGGACCCTGAAGGGCCCCGTCCACCAAATCGGACCCTGAGGGGCCCCGCCCACCAAATTGGACCCTGAGGGGCCCCGCCCACCAAATTGGACCCTGAGGGGCCCGCCCATCAAATTGGACCCTGAGGGGCCCCGCCCACCAAATCGGATTCTGAAAGGCCCCAACCACAAAATCGGACCCTGAGGGGCCCCACCCACAAAATCGGACCCTGAGTGGCCCCGCTGACCAAATTGAACTCTGAGGGGCCCCACCCACCAAATCGGACCCAGAGTGGCCCGCCCACCAAATCAGACCTAGAGTGGCCCCGCTCACCAAATCGGACCCCGAGGGACCCCACCCACCAAATCGGACCCCGAGGGTCCCCGCCCACCAAATCGGACCCCGAGGGGCGCCGCCCACCAAATTGGACCCCGAGGGATCCCGCCCACCAAATCGGACCCAGAGTGGCCCCGCCCACCAAATCAGACCCAGAGTGGCCCCGCCCACCAAATTGTACTCTGAGGGGCCCCACGAACAAAATCGGACCCTGAGGGGCCCCACCCACAAAATCTGACCCTGAGGGGCCCCGGCCACAAAATTGGACCCTGAGGGGCCCCACCCACAAAATCGGACCCTGAGGGGATCCGGCTGCAAAATCAGACCCTGAGGGACCCCGGCCACAACATCGGACCCTGAGGGGCCCCACTCACAAAATCGGACCCTGAGGGGCCCCACCCACAAAATCGGACCCTGAGGGGCCCCACCCACAAAATCGGACCCTGAGGGGCCCCGGCCACAAAATCGGACCCTGACGGGCCCCAGCCACAAAATCGGACCCTGACGGGCCCATCACAAAATCGGACCCTGAGGGGCCCCGGCCTCAAAATCGGACCCTGAGGGACCCCACCTACAAAATTGAACCCTGAGGGGCCCCAACCACAAAATCGGATCCTGAGGGGCCCCACCCACAAAATCGGACCCTGAGGGGCCCCACCCACAAAATTGGACCCTCAGGGGCCCCGGCCACAAAATCAGATCCTGAGGGGCCCCAACAACAAAATCGGACCCTGAGAGGCTCCGGCCACAAAATCGGACCCTGAGGGGCCCCAACCACAAAATCGGACCCTGAGTGGCACCGGCCACAAAATCTGACCCTGAGGGGCCCCGGCCACAAAATCGGACCCTGAGGGGCCCAACCCACAAAATCAGACTCAGTGTCCCCGCCCACCAAATTGGACCGTGAAGGGCCCCGTCCACCAAATCGGACCCAAAGTGGCCCCGCCCACCAAATCAGACCCAGAGTGGCCCCGCCCACCAAATTGGACCCTGAGGGGCCCCGCCCACCAAATCGGACCCTGAGGGGCCCCGCCCACTAAATCAGATTCTGAAAGGCCCCAACCACAAAATCGGACCCTGAGGGGCCCCGCTGACCAAATTGAACTCTGAGGGGCCCCGCCCACCAAATCGGACCCAGAGTGGCCCGCCCACCAAATCAGACCTAGAGTGGCCCCGCTCACTAAATCGGACCCCGAGGGGCCCCACCCACCAAATCGGACCCCGAGGGTCCCCGCCCACCAAATTGGACCCCGAGGGGCCCCGCCCACCAAATCAGACCCCGAGGGATCCCGCCCACCAAATCGGACCCCGAGGGATCCCGCCCACCAAATCGGACCCCGAGGGTCCCCGCCAACCAAATTGGACTCTGATAGATCCCGCCCACCAAATCAGACCCTGAAGGGCCCCGCTCACCAAATTGGACCCTGAGGGGCCCCGCTCACCAAATCGGACCCTGAGGGGCCCCACCCACCAAATCGGACCCTGAGGGGCCCCACCCACCAAATCGGACCCTGAGGGGCCCCTGCCACAAAATCGAACCCTGAGGGGCCCCACCCACAAAATCGGTCCCTGAGGGGCCCCGGCCACAAAATCAGACCCTGAGGGGCCCCACCCACAAAATCGGACCCTGAGGGGCCCCAACCACCAAATCAGACCCTGAGGGGCCCCGGCCACAAAATCGGACCCTGAGGGGCCCCGGCCACAAAATCAGCCCCTGAGGGGACCCGGCCACCAAATCAGACCCTGAGGGGCCCCACCCACCAAATCAGACCCTGAGGTGCCCCACCCACAAAATCGGGCCCTGAGGGCCCCACCCACAAAATCGGACCCTGAGTACAAAGTGGCCCCTGAGAGGCACCCACAGTTAAAACGGATCCTGAGTTGAAAGTCTTGCAGGTGCAGCAGGCAAGTCTCTCTTAAAGGGGCAGCCCAGGCAGCATTTTAAACCACTATCTGTACTTCCTTCAGGAAATACACATCTAGATTTCCAGTTGATTTCCGCAATTAATGCTGCCCGAACCGCTACACGCACAGACTCCATTGAGGTGTCGTTTCGAAGCCAGCGTCTATGAGAGGTGTGCTAAGTATTTTTCGTGTCGATCGGATTTGTAGTTTTTACGCAGTTTGCGTTAGAAATTTTTTTTTCCCGTCATTGGAATGCATTGTCTCCAATGCATTTGAATGGGGAAATGGCAAAACATGCCCTGAGGCGATTGAAATGGCAGTTGAGCTCATTGATATGCGCAGGCACACCCAGTTACTATGCCAACGCCTACGAACGTCACATGACATCTCCAGAACAGAGCTTCTGCCACATAATATCAGCTCTTAAAGCGAAACAGCACAAATGCAAATCTAGCTTCATCACATGACACATGCCCCTGAGAGAGAATGTGTGCCAAAGTGTATTTAGAAGCCCAGTGAGCCAAACTGGCTCATAAAGGGCCGAAGCGCCAAAGTGATTCTTAAAGGGCCGCCGCACCGAAGTGAGTCTTAAAGGGCCGACGCGCCAAATCAAAAGCTGAGTGACCCCAGGCTCCAAATCGGAGGCTGAGCCACCCCGGCCTTAAAATCGGAGGCTGAGCCACCCTGGCCTCCAAATCGGACCCAGAGTGGCCCCGCCCACCAAAAACGGACCCAGAGTGGCACAGCCCACCAAATCGGACACTGAGGGCCCCCGCCCACCAAATCAGACTCAGAGTGGCCCCACCCACCAAATCGGACCCTGAAGGGCCCCGCCCACCAAATCGGACCCAGAGGGGCCCTGCCCACCAAATCGGACCCTGAGGAGCTCCGTCCACCAAATCGGACCCAGAGTGACCCCGCCCACCAAATCGGACCATGAAGGGCCCCGCCCACCAAATCGGAAGCAGAGGGGCCCTGCCCACCAAATCAGACCCTGAGGGGCCCCGCCCACCAAATCGGACCCTGAGGGGCACTGCCCACTAAATCGGACCGAGAGAGGCCACGCCCACCAAATCGGACCCTGAGGAGCCCCGCCCACCAAATCAGACCCTGAGGGGCCCCGGCCACAACATTGGACCCTGAGGGGCCCCACTCACAAAATCGGACCCTGAGGGGCCCCAAACACAAAATCGGATCCTGAGGGGCCCCACCCACAAAATCGGATCCTGAGGGGCCCCAACCACAAAATCGGACCCTGAGGGGCCCCACCCACAAAATTGGACCCTCAGGGGCCTCAGCCACAAAATCGGACCCTGAGGGACCCCGGCTACAAAATCAGATCCTGAGGGGCCCCAACCACAAAATCGGACCCTGAGAGGCTCCGGCCACAAAATCGGACCCTGAGAGGCACCGGCCACAAAATCGGACCCTGAGGGGCCCCGGACACAAAATCGGACCCTGAGGGGCCCCGGCCACAAAATCGGACCCTGAGGGGCCCCGGCCACAAAATCGGACCCTGAGGGGCCCCGGCCACAAAATCGGACCCTGAGTGGCCCAACCCACAAAATCAGACTCAGTGTCCCCGCCCACCAAATTGGATCCTGAAGGGCCCCGTCCACCAAATCGGACCCAGAGTGGCCCCGCCTACCAAATCAGACCCAGAGTGGCCCCGCCCACCAAATCGGACCCTGAGGGGCCCCGCCCACCAAATTGGACCCTGAGGGGCCCCGCCCACCAAATTGGACCCTGAGGGGCAATGCCCACCAAATCGGACCCTGAGGGGCCCCGCCTACTAAATCGGATTCTGAAAGGCCCCAACCACAAAATCGGACCCTGAGGGGCCCCACCCACAAAATCGGACCCTGAGGGGCCCCGCTGACCAAATTGAACTCTGAGGGGCCCCGCCCACCAAATCGGACCCAGAGTGGCCCCGCCCGCCAAATCGGACCCCGAGGGGCCCCACCCACCAAATCGGACCCCGAGGGGCCCCGCCCACCAAATCGGACCCTGAGGGTCCCCGCCAACCAAATCAGACCCTGAGGGGCCCCGCTGACCAAATTGAACTCTGAGGGGCCCCGCCCACCAAATCGGACCCAGAGTGGCCCCGCCCGCCAAATCGGACCCCGAGGGGCCCCACCCACCAAATCGGACCCCGAGGGGCCCCGCCCACCAAATCGGACCCCGAGGGTCCCCGCCAACCAAATTGGACCCTGAGGGGCCCCGCCCACCAAATCGGACTCTGATAGATCCCGCCCACCAAATCAGACCCTGAGGGGCCCCGCTCACTAAATCGGACCCTGAAGGGCCCCGCTCACCAAATCGGACCCTGAGGGGCCCCACCCACCAAATCGGACCCTGAGGGGCCCCGCTGACCAAATTGAACTCTGAGGGGCCCCGCCCACCAAATCGGACCCAGAGTGGCCCCGCCCGCCAAATCGGACCCCGAGGGGCCCCACCCACCAAATCGGACCCCGAGGGGCCCCGCCCACCAAATCGGACCCCGAGGGTCCCCGCCAACCAAATTGGACCCTGAGGGGCCCCGCCCACCAAATCGGACTCTGATAGATCCCGCCCACCAAATCAGACCCTGAGGGGCCCCGCTCACTAAATCGGACCCTGAGGGGCCCCGCTCACCAAATCGGACCCTGAGGGGCCCCACCCACCAAATCGGACCCTGAGGGGCCCCGGCCACAAAATTGGACCCTGAGGGGCCCCACCCACCAAATCGGACCCTGAGGGGCCCTGGCCACAAAATCGGACCCTGAGGGGCCCCACCCACAAAATCAGACCCTGAGGGGCCCCGGCCACAAGATTGGACCCTGAGGGGCCCCAACCACCAAATCAGCCCCTGAGGGGACCCGGCCGCCAAATCGGACCCTGAGGGGCCCCACCCACCAAATCGGACCCTGAGGTGCCCCGGCCACCAAATTGGACCCTGAGGGGCCCCGCCCACCAAATCGGACCCTGAGGGGCCCCGTCCACTAAATCGGATTCTGAAAGGCCCCAACCACAAAATCGGACCCTGAGGGGCCCCACCCACAATTCGGACCCTGAGGGGCTCCGCTGACCAAATTGAACTCTGAGGGGCCCCGCCCACCAAATCGGACCCAGAGTGGCCCCGCCCACCAAATCAGACCTAGAGTGGCCCCGCTCACCAAATCGGACCCCGAGGGGCCCCACCCACCAAATCGGACCCCGAGGGGCCCCGCCCACCAAATCGGACCCCGAGGGATCCCGCCCACCAAATCGGACCCCGAGGGTCCCCGCCAACCAAATTGGACCCTGAGGGGCCCCGCCCACCAAATCGGACTCTGATAGATCCCGCCCACCAAATCAGACCCTGAGGGGCTCCGCTCACCAAATCGGACCCTGAGGGGCCCCGCTCACCAAATCGGACCCTGAAGGGCCCCACCCACCAAATCAGACCCTGAGTGGCCCCGGCCACAAAATCGGACCCTGAGGGGCCCCACCCACCAAATCGGACCCTGAGGGGTCCCAGCCACAAAATCGGACCCTGAGGGGCCCCGGCCACAAAATCGGACCCGGAGGGGCCCCAACCACCAAATCGGACCCTGAGGGGCCCCGGCCACAAAATCGGACCCTGAGGGGCCCCGGCCACAAAATCGGACCCGGAGGGGCCCCACCCACCAAATCGGACCCTGAGGGGCCTCGGCCACAAAATCGGACCCTGAGGGGCCCCACCCACCAAATCAGCCCCTGAGGGGACCCGGCCACCAAATCGGACCCTGAGGGGCCCCACCCACCAAATCGGACCCTGAGGTGCCCCGGCCACAAAATCGGACCCTGAGGGGCCCCACCCACAAAATCGGACCCTGAGGCCAAAGTGGCCCCTGAGAGGCACCCACAGTTAAAACGGATCCTGAGTTGAAAGTCTTGCAGGTGCAGCAGGCAAGTCTCTCTTAAAGGGGCAGCCCGGGCAACATTTCAAACCACTATCTGTACTTCCTTCAGGAAATACACATCTAGTTGTTCTTGTGATTTCATTTTTTCCTTTCCTTATTCCAAGAACCATAACTTTTTTATATTTCCATCAACATAGCCGTTTAAGGCCATGTGCACACGATGCAGATTTGCAGCGTTTCCGCAGCGGATTTTACCGCGCAGAAACGTTGCATATCCGCATTGTGATGTACAGTACCTTTAAAATGAATGAAAAAAAAAAAACGCTGTGCAGACGCTGCAGATTTTTCCACGCGGTTTTCCTGCGGTACAAAATCCGCAGCATGTTGCTTCTTTTGTGCGGTTTTCTATCTCCCCTGTTACCAAATCCGCAGGGGGAAGACCGCAATGGAAAACCGCACAAAAACCGCATGAAAACCGAGTGAAAAATGGAAGAAATCCGCAGGAAAAATGCAGGTCATTTGACCTGCGGTTTTCTTCCATTCTGCACGGAAAAATTGGCAGGGCTCAAAACTCCGTCTGCACTCAGCCTAAGGGATTTTTTTGTTTGAATGTTACAATTGATTTTACCATATAATAATAAACTTATTAAAGGTGCTGTGAAATGCTTCCATTTTTTGTGTGTTTTGTTGTTACTGTGTCCATTGAACAATAAAAATTACCTGGCTGCATTATTCACCAGGTCCGTATTATTTTGTAGATACCAAACTTGTTTGTTTTTATTTAAGTGGTAAAAATAATTCATAACTTTTGTAATAAAAAATAATTTCACAACAACATTTTGTGAGATCTGTTGCACTTTCATTTTTCTGTCTATGGACCAGTGTGAGGGCTTATCTTTCGCATCTTGCACTATAGTTTTATTGGTATCACTTGACAGAAGCATCAAGATGGCAGCCACAAATGGGTGTGGGGAAACTATGGGCACCTGGATGGATACTCTACTGGGAACGCATCACTTACCACTTAAATGTCGCAGTCAATTGGTTGACAGCAACATTTTAGCGGCTATACAGCAGCGATTGAAGCTAAGATCTCGGTTGTTAGAGGCTGGTGCTGGCTCTATGATATAGCTGACATCTGGCCTATGTGGAGCTTCTTGCTGTCCTGGCTTCATACCCAATAATCATTTTATTTTAGTACACTTACGGTATTTTAGTATCAATTTTGTTTTACTACGTTTTTGTTTTATTAATATAATTTTACTTTGTGCTGTTTCCTTATTTGAATCATGATTTTTTTTAATGTAAAATTCAATAAAAATTATTACTAAAACACAGAAGGTTTTGGTTATAAAAACGATCTAAAAGGAAAACTGTCCTTGTTGCTTCCAAGAGCCAATCACAGCTCAGCTTTCATCTTTTAGCCAGTTAAAGATTGAGCCAATTTTGAACTTTGTGGAAACCAGCCCCCCAATGATTGTTTAAAAACTGTATCCCTCAAAATATTCATAACTGCTGTCAAGAAGCTTGTTAAAACTTCAGGTTTTTCACAGCAACATGATGTGGAATAAAAAATTGAAAAATTTAATTTTTTTTACTCAAATTTTGCTTTATCCTAAAATTTGTCATATTTACAAATGGTAATAGAAAAATTTGAACTCCTCATTTTATTACGCACTTTCTTCCAAATGAGGCACACAGAAGGGCTTAAAAGGAAAGAAGCGCTATTTGATTTTTGGAGCTCAAATTTGATTGGAATAGATTGCTGAAGTCATTTGCTTTTGCACAGCTCCGGAGGTACCAAAGCAGTAGAAACCATCACAGCTAACACCATGTTGGAAACTAGACTTCTCAATGATTTAATCTCGTTGTGTGGTGAGCATTTTCAACCTACAGATGTAGCAATGGAATGAAACTGAAAGGGAGAAGATACAGATAGTAAATATTCGAAAAAGTTTTTGACAGTGAGGGCAATCAATTGGTGGAACAGCCTGCCATGAGAGGTGGTGAGTCCTCCTTCAATGAAAGTCTTCAAACAGAGGCTGGACAGAAATCTGTCTGAGATGGTTTAGTGAATCTTGCATTGATCAGGAGGTTGAGTGACCCTTGAGGTCCCTTCCAACTCTAACATTCTATGATCTTATGATTTTAGAAGATTGCCCATGAAAACAAAAAAAATACATATTTTCCACTAAAATATTACTTTAGCCCTACATTATTCATTCTCACAAAGAGTAATGGAAAAAAGTGGATGACACAATTTGTTATGCAATTTCTCCTGAACACACTGATGCCCTATAAGTGTTTGGATATCACTTTTTAGCCATATTGTAGGGCTTGGAAGGGACAGAGTGCTCTCCTAGCAAAAAGGCAATCACTGCATGTGTTGCGGCTGTCGAGCAACTGCAAGACATGTAGCCACGGTGACTCGAACATAGTATTCGAGCATGCCGAAGATTCTCTGTTAGCACCCGAGCTTGCTTGTGTAATGTGTTTGCTCATCACTATTAACCATCTAGTTTCTGCTGTCCCTATTGACAGTGGCATCTAAGGGGTTTATTGGATGCAGCATAGTGTTAGCGTGTTTTCTCTGGTGCATACTCTGCCTGATAGCCATCTCTGAACTTCTTTCAGGGACAACTGAAAAGATTGCAGCTGGTAAAACTGGCTGTACCAGCTTCTTTCAATATGATTGGTCTGTCTGTGCAGAGACCAAACCTGATTGTTTCCCACCTAACGAGCAGGTTGTCTCTGGTGTCTGAGATAATAGTTTTCATTACATTGCTAAAGTGTGGTGACAATTTAAGTTAATCATGTACATGTATGGTGAAATTTCTCAACATTAATATATGTGATTTTGCTTTAAGGTGTGTTAAACAGTTTTAGTTAAATGAAAGCTGTGCATTGACTGCTTCCTATGGACAACAAAGATAGTTTGTCTTTTAGGCTACTTTAACACTAGCGTCGTGCACTGCACGTCGCTATGCGTCGTTTTGAAGAAAAAAAACGCATCCTGCAAAAGTGCTTGCAGGATGCGTTTTTTCTCCATAGGCTTTTATTAACGACGCAGTGCGACGCATTGCCACACGTCGCAACCGTCGTAACGTTTTTTGGTACGTCGTCTGCAGCATTTCCGACCGCGCATGCGCGGCCGGAACTCCGCCCCCGCCTCCCCGCACCTCACAATGGGGCAGCGGATGCGATGAAAAACAGCATCCGCTGCCCCCGTTGTGCGGCGCTTCCACACTATGCGTCGGTGCGCTGCAATGTCGCAAACCGACGTGCAGTGCACGACGCTAGTGTGAAAGTAGCCTAAGACAATTATAATAAATCTGCCTCAAAGTTTAAAGAGAATTCGCCAGCAGATCTCACTCCCAAAACTGTTTATATGGGCATTAGTTATTTGAAAGATAAGTCTAGCAATAACTTTACATGCACAGTCCATTTCTCTGTAACTGATAAATCAAACTTTGAGTTATTTTACAAATGAGAGTGAAGAATTTTTGCCAAGCTACAGCCTCTGCTACTCCACTTCTATTCCCCACCCAGTGCCGACTCTAAGTACTTGACTGATAACTCCTTTACCTATAGTCAAACAGCATGGACTCTGTCAATCATACAGGTAATGCTTGACTTGTCTTTGAAAGAGCTACATGTGCATATAAAAAGATTGGGGGGTGAAATCCTGCTGACAGATTCCCCTTAAGTGTAGATAATCCACTAAAATGGGTTCCCTGGTCTAAAGCTGGAGTCACACATAGCGACTTACCAGCGATCCCGACAATGATATCAACGTGTCAGGATCGCTGGTAAGTCGCTATGTGATCACTGCCTAGCTGGCTATTTATTTTACCAACCTATCTATGAGTGAGACAGTGTATACTGGTATTTGCGCAGTAGTGCCTTGTCTCTATTTCTAGAGCTGACTACTGTTAGAAATGTGCTTGTGACTAATTTTAGTCTAGCATATCTATTATCTTAGCGCCTGCACACCAGTGATGAGGAGCTCTTTCATCCTGTTATTTGTGGTCGTCGTACCTATAACTACAGATTATAGCACTGGGATAGACAAAAAGGTCAATAGTTACCTTCTGGTCCTTCTGTTATAAGATCTGTATAAGAGTGTGTTAGCTCCACCCAGTTGGCTGAGCATAAAGTGTCCTGATTTAACTGATCATCATGGCAACTGAGCCCCGGACCAGCACGGTCTTTGTATAAGTACAGGCGCTTTAGATCACAGGTATTGCGCCTTATCATTGTTTTCTCCAGCAATGTGCGTCTATTGGTGACTATGGCAGCTGCATGACTAGTAATACAGTGGTTATCTATGTCTCGCTCTGGCCGGGAGCGCCTATGGGGGAGTGTTTTTGGTCATCGCCTACTCAGATAATTACTACAGTGAATGTGCTGCATATCTTTAGAATGTCCCCTTAATTGTGTCTCTTCACCTATTTGTGACGTGCGCTTTGTTTATTATACACCGACGCTTCCGCAGATAATCATCACAGCAAGTGAGCTGTATATCTTTGAGGTTTAATCGGTCACATGACCGCAAGCGTCCCCTTGATTGGTCTTTCTCATTTATTTGCTATAGCTGACGCCTGCGCAGTAAGCTACTGCAGGTGCCTGCGCAGTAGCAATATTGAGCTCTCGCTTCCTATATTCAGGATGTGTGCCTTGTCTCCCGGACACCGACACCTGCGCAGTTGGCATTCTGTGATGTCACATGCCGCTGCTGTCAGCCATAGCTATGGATCAGTGACTAACCACTGACTCTCAGGTATATTGGATGTTAACCCTGTCATGGTAAGCAGCGGCGCAGCTGCTCCCTATCTACTAAGTATGCAACCATATATATTGACACAGCTGACTGGCAATCTGTACCCCTGACGAAGCCACCTAGAGTGGCGACACGCGTCGGGTCTCTGGCTCTACCTGCCCCACTTCACTTCTCATTGGTTTTGTATTGTGCTGATTTGTATGTGTGGTTATCATTTGGGGTGGTTATGGAGATTTTCTCTGTCCACTTAGACCCTCTCTAGCCCCTAATGGTCTGGCTGATCTGGTCCTTGATGTTCCCTATGCCTGATCTTGGGCTGGGGTACCTCTACGCATATGTAGGGTCGGGAGGGCCAGACTAGGGGGTGATCCCTCGTTATACCGCGCAGAGACGTACAGAGACAATTGGAGGCAACATTCGGGTACAACATGTCCAGGTTTATTCGCTTGCCGTCCGCCTGACGGAATCTGAAGTACACCGCACTTCACTTCAATTCACTTCACTTTCCTGAGCCTCCGTTTCTAGGCCCGCTTTACACACCGTACCTTAGCACCAGGGACGTACATGCACATACCGTCCCTACTTCACTTGATGACGCTGCTGACAGGTCCGTCACTGTGGCCGCCTTAGGCCCGTACACCAACAGTAATTTTACTGGTCAGACGTCTTCTTCCACACGGTATGTTTCGCCTCTGTCTCGTCCTTTTTGCGGTACTTTCCTGTCAGGACCACCCCCCTGACGTTCTCTTTCCTCAGTCCCCCTGGTCTGGATTCACCTCACAGCGGACAGACTGTAACAGTCCTCCTGTCACTGGAGCTCCCCCTGGGGACTGGAACCTTCTGGAACCCTCCCTCAGTATTTATAGCTAACCCGGTTCCTTGAAACTGTCCCTCCGCCCCCCATCACCAACGGTTTCTAAAGCCCTAAGCTGATGTCAAGTCCTTTGCTCACACTCCACCCTGCCATCTAATGGTCAACCCAAGGTACTGCACGTCCACTACACTTTCCTAGCTGTTTCCCCACTGTACACCTACCTACACTGTGCAAACCTTTCCTTCTTCACTCTGACTAGTCCGTCCGTCCGTCAGGTCACCTTCCCTACACATATATGAGGTCTATTTAGTGTGCATTTCTATCTTTTTTGTACACCTCATAGTGATCAGCATCTTCTTGGGTTTACATTATCCCTTGTACTGTTTTTTGTAATTATTGGGTTGGAATTGCATCATTTTTTCATTGTATTTGTATATCATTGGTGTCTCTGACTCATATGCTCTATATTACCTATGTGTGGGCTTACTAATTCTCCTATTGAGAATCCTGTTTACATGGACCTAGGGATATAGGCATCATTCTCAGTGAGGGTGATAGTTGGTAGCAGGTGGGTTGCTCTATTATGAGCATTGTATTATTTGTGTATGTGTCACATTTGTGACCATTTTTAATGTTTTTAAGAATTTTTGCTGTTTGCTGTGTTTAATAAAATTTGTATTATATATGCTATGTCCTATTCAGGGTGATCCCCTGCTCATGGCCTATTTCTTTCTCTCCTTTTTGTCAAACATATGTACTATTTAGGTCTAGGTTGGATCCCCTTAATTATCCTTTCGGTGGTGCCCCCATTTCTTTGTTTCTCTGTGGTACTAACAATGCACAAAAATATTTTTCTATAGTACCAATTATACAGGTGCTTCTCACAAAATTAGAATATAATCAAAAAGTTCAGTTCTTCAATACGAAAAGTGAAACTCATATATTATATAGAGTCATTACAAACAGAGTGATCTATTTCAAGTGTTTATTTTTGTTAATGTTAATGATTAGGGCTTACAGCCAATGATAACCCAAAAGTTTGCTCAGCCTGTGGCATTGCTGAGGTGTTATGGAAGCCCAGGTTGCTTTGATAGCAGCCTTCAGCTCCTCTGCATTGTTGGGCCTGGTGTCTCTCATCTTCCTCTTGACAATACCCCATAAATTTTCTATGGGGTTAAGGTCAGGCGAGTTTGTTGGCCAATCAAGCACAGTGATACTGTTGTTTTGAAACCAGGTATTGGTACTTTTGGCAGTGTGGTCAGGTGCCAAGTCCCGCTGGAGAATGAAATTTCCATCTCAAAAAGCTTGTTATCAGAGGGAAGCATGAAGTGCTCTAAAATGTCCTGGTAGACTGCTGCGCTGACTTTGGTCTTGATAAAACACAGTGGACCTACACCAGCAGATGACATGGCTTCCCAAACCATCACTGATTGTGGAAACTTCACACTAGACCTCAGGCAGCTTGGATAGTGTGCCTCTCCACTCTTCCTCCAGACTCTGGGACCTTGATTTCTAAATGAAATACAAAATTTACTTTAATCTGAAAACATCTTGGACTACTGAGCAACAACAGTCCAGTTCTTTTTCTCCTTTGTTCATGTAAGCCACTTCTATAGGTCATGAGTGGCTTGACACAAGAAATGTGACACTTGTAGCCCATGTCGTGTATGTGTCTGTGTGTGGTGGCTCTTGAAGCAATGACTCCAGCAGCAGTCCACTCCTTGTCAATCTCCTGCAAATTTTTGAATGGCCTTTTCTTAACAATCTTTTCAAGGCTGCGGTTACCCCGATTGCTTGTGCACCTTTTTCTACCACACTTTTTCCTTAAAATCAACTTTCCATTAATATGCTTGGATACAGCACTCTGTGAACAGCCAGCTTCTTTAGCAATGGCCCTTTGTGGCTTACCCTCCTTGTGGAGTGTGTCAATGACTGCCTTCTGGATATCTGTCAAGTCAGCAGTCTTCCCCATGATTGTGGAGCCTACTGAAACAGACTAAGGGACCTTTTTAAATCCTTAGGAATCCTTTGCAGTTGCTTTTTGTTAATTATTATAATTTACTGAGATAATGACTTTTGGGTTTTCATTGTCTATAAGCCATAATCATGAACATTAACAGAAATAAACACTTGAAATAGATCACTCTATAATGACTCTATATAATATATGAGTTTCACTTTTTGTATTGAAGACAGGAAATAAATTCACTTTTTGATGATATTGTAATTTTGTGAGAAGCACCTGCAGTTGTTTAAAATGATAGCATATTGCGAATAGGGTACTGCATTTTTTTGCCTCTATTTTTATACTCAAAAGCCAGATAGCCAACTAAAAACCACAAGCTTCTAGCAAAAAAATAATAAATTATACAGTAATCCTTTATATTCTGAGCACAACAAACACTGAACAAAAGTGTAATTTTTTTTACATATCTGAGAATTATGGATGGTCAGCAGCTCTGCTGGCTTTATGTATACTGTATGTGAGTGGCACTGCTATGTATTCATGACCTGCCAACAATAGTATTTCTACTCAAGGTTTTTTTCTTGCAGGGCAGAAATAAAATCTGTAATATAATGTGAGACATTTATGATGGTTTAAATGTAAGAACTAAATTGCCAACATATTTTTTTTTTTTACAAATTACTAAGTGTGCACTATACAAAGGAATTTCAAATAGAAACTACCGTAATAGTCATTTCTTCATAGCGTTTATGCCAGATTTGTTTACTGTTCACATTAAAGTTATTTGCCCCATGCATTATTGATGAGTTTTAATTAACATTTACAGTTTTGCAAAGAGATTGTGTTTTTTTTCCCTGCCTTAATTTCAGTGTCCTAAGTGAGCAAGTGAGCATAAAACGTCAGAGCTGAGCATGCCAAGAAATTCCAAGGAACCCTATGGTCTGTTATCGATTAGTATTCATCTGTTTACCTACCTTTTCTCAATGAGATGATCATGTTATTGATTTTAAGCACCCTATTCAAGGATTCTTAGGGTACCGTTACACTTAGGAATGCACCAGCGATCCCGACAACTATATGGATCACTGGTGCATCGCTAAGTGGTCGCTAGTGAGCAGCCACACAGGCAAATCTCACCAGCGACATCGCAGGGGTCGGGGGTCGCTACTTACCTGTCAGACGCGGCGATCCTGACGTCCTCCCGCCCGCGTCCACGCGTCGCTCGTCGGCGCCACAGGAAGCCCAGCAGGAAGCTGACGACGAGAAATGATCCAGGAGCTTCTCACGCGACCAACGATGAGCAGCGGGGGAGCCGGTCGGAGGTAAGTATCACATGTAGCGATATCGCTAGCAATATCGCTGCAACGTCACAAAATCGGTGACTTTACAGCGATATTGCTAGCGATATCGCAGTGTGTAACGGGGGCTTTAGACTGTGAAAATATTCCTGAGCCTTTTCTGAAATAGTGATAGTGTAGATATTAAATCAGCATATGCCATTCACACCATAAATAATTATGAAGCATTTTTGACATGCAAATTTTAACAACAGATGGTTATTTAATGAGTCAATTGCTATATGTGGACCAAAGCAGATTTAGATTTCTGTCCAAAGTCAGTGATACACAGATAATGTCTTCTTACCACCTACATGGAACTACAGGCAAGGAAGGGATTTATTTTCCAAACGGAATAGGTATTAAATGAATAGTTAAAACTTGAACAAAAAAACTTCTTCTGAAGCTGCTCTGCAAGAAATCCTCTCACATTTTTGAGTTCTATATTCTGACTACATAAACTGCACAAAAAATAAAGGGAACACTTAAACAACACAATGTAACTCCAAGTCAAATACACTTCTGTGAAATTAATCTGCTCAGATATGAAGTTATGAAGCAACACAGTGAATCAATTTCTCCTGCTGTTGTCTAAATGGAGCAGACAACAGGTAAAAAATTATAGGCTGTTAGCAAGACAACCCCTATAAAGGAGTGGTTCTGCAGGTGGTGACCACAGACCATTTCTCTGTTCTCATCCTTTTTGGCTGTTGATTTGGTCACTTTTGCATTTTGTAGTTGCTCTCACCCCAAGAGGTACAGTAGCTTGAGGCGAGGTCTACTGTAAAACCTATGAAAGTTGCTCAGGTAGTGCAGCTCATCCAGGATGGCACATCAATGTGAGTTGTGGCAAGAAGGGTAGCCTGACATTTCCAGAGGACACCAAGATTGACAGATTCAACATTAGCGCTATGTGCTCTTCATGGATGCGAGTAGGTTCACACTGAGCACATGTGACAGACGTGAAAGAGTGTGGAGAAGCTGTGGAGAACATTCTGTTGCCTGCAACTTCCTCCAGCATGACCGGTTTGGCAGTGAGTCAGTAATGATGTGGGGAGGCATTTCTTTGGAGGGCCACACAGCATTCTATGTGCTAGCCAGAAGTACCCTGACTGCCATTAGGCACCAGGATGAGATCCTCAGACCCATTGTGAGACCATATGCAGGTGCACTGGGCCCTGGGTTCCTTCTGATGCATGACAATGCTAGGACTCATGTGGCTGAAGTGTGTTACTAGTTCCTGTATGATGAATGCATTGATGCTATGGACTGGCGGCCTGCTCATTCCCCAGACCTGAATCCAATTGAGCAAATCTGGGACATCATGTCTCGTTCCATCCACCACTCCACATTGCATCACAGACTGTCCAGGAGTTGATTGATGCTTTAATCTAGGTCTGGGAGGAGATCCCTCAAGAGAACATCCGCTACCTCATTTGGAGCATGCCCAGGCATCGTGGGGAGGTCATAAAGGCATGTGGAGGCCACACACAGCACTGAGCATCATTTCCTTTCTTGAGGCATTTCCACTGAAGATGGATAAGCCTGTAATTAGATTTTCCACTTTGGTTTTGAGTATCATTCCAAATTAAAAACCACCATGGGATATTAATTTTGATTTATATTGATCATTTTTATGTTTTATTGTTTACAACACATTCCACTATGTATTGAATAAAGATTTGCAACTGGAATATTTCATTCAGTGATATATAGGATGCGGTATTTTAGTATTCACTTTATTGTTTTGGGCAGTGTATATGGTTTCTATGTCACAGGACACTGTTTTTGAGTCTTGATTGGAATTTCACACTTGAAGGTCCATAGCTAGAGTTGCCACAATGTCGGAAGCCTCAAGAGAAGACAGGATCAAATTATATCAAGACTGGACTTTTTTTGGCTTTTAATAAATAATGTCATGTGCTAACATAATGCCCAGTTTTAGGTTCCTGGCAGGTGTGGACATACCGCTATTGCAGCTGTTGCAGTTGCACCTGGGAACCGAGGTGGAAGGGGTGGCTTGTATTGAGGGCAATCTGGCCTGTGGCTCAGAGTATAAGGCTCAGGGGGTTCATGGCCAGATTGTCCTCATTATTAGGAACGTTCCAGGAAGGGAGCAATGCTGCAACCCTGCTACCTACAATAGAAAATAGAAACCATAGAACAGTAGAAACCGGTTTCAGCTATCTGCCCCATGCTTTCTGTTTGACTCAGGTGCGTGTAGTGTGATGAAGTCAGCACACCCCCTGTGTCATTTAGAAAGTACTCAGCCAGAAAATGAAGGAAGTGATGTCATGGGGATTGTTTGGAGAAGTAAGGCTAGTTTCACACTAGCGTTCATGGGCGCAGTGCAGGGCCGCCACTAAGCTCTGCCCACGGCCGCGCCCCCTCTGGTCAGTTCCTCCTCTGATCGCATGAGGCTGCATGCGATCAGCGTATCCTATATTTAGCGTTGGATACGCTAATCATGCGCTGGTCTAATTTTGCTGGTGCTGTACCCTTTTGGCGCTGCGCCCAGTGCACAAAAATGCAACACAGCATGTTTTTGGGCACTGGGCGCAGCGCCAGCAAAATCAGACCAGCGCATGGTCAGCACACGATCAGCATATCCAATGCTAAATATAGGATACGCTGATCGCATGCAGCCTCATGTGATCAGAGGAGGAACTGACCAGAGGGCGCACGGCCGGTGGCGGGCTTAGCGGCGGCCCTGCGCTGTGCCCACGAACGCTAGTGTGAAACTAGCCTAAGAGAATTATTTTAACACAGTAGAGTAAGCACGATGGGGGATATGCAGGGACTTAGCAGATTCATTTTTTTTATACGTTAGGGTTGTAATATCCTCTGTGATTTCATCTGCCACTGTACTTAAATTCAAAAATTATATTATATTATGATTTATTTCCATAGTGATTTGCAAAAAGTGATGAGTGAGCTCGAGTGCTAATAGATCATCTTTGGCATGCTCTAATGCTATGTTTGAGTCACCGTGGCTGCATGTCTTTTGGCTGTTTGACAGCCACAACACATGCTGAGTTTGCCTAAGAAACTCAAACATTATATTAGAGCATGCCAAAGATGCTCTATTAGCACTCGAGCATGCTCGGATAACACCTCATCAGAGCACACTCGCTCATCACTAATTGCAAATTAATAATACTATTGAAATAATGCAATATGTCTGGTAAGGATATGATGACGATGTCATCAATATAATGGCTCTACCAGACTGTTATGAAGAAGAGGATAGTCCAAGAAAAGAATAATTATTTTCAAACTATGCCTTAAAAACATTTCCTATGGAAATACTATTGAATACTTTAGACCTCATAGAGACACCTGTCTTCTGTAAATATACGGTAATTGATGATCAGACATTAAAAAAATTGTGTCTCAACACCCATTCTTTCCCCCCGTATAAATAGCAATATAAAGATTGCACCATAGGTCACTTGAGGATTAGGACATAGAGGCATGTTCCAACTGTGAGAAAAAAGAAGGGAAGGATATTTTTGTGGTACCCAGACATTTTCACCCAAGTTTGCACAGTTTTAATATTAGACGTTAGGCCTGTCCTGAAAAGGGTCACCGTGACACGGTGTGAAGGCTTTTTCATTTTTTTATCAAAATTATCTTAACTAAGCACCGTATATTATTTTCATGCACTATTACTGTTTAGTTATTTAATGCAGGGTATTTGCTTTTTATGTTTTTATCTTTTCTTTTGCAAGATCACACATCCAATACTGACAAACTGAGCGCTACTGGCATAGAAAAAGTTAATGCAGGTGTGGAAGGTGGGGCTCATAAGAGATTATTGCTTTGCAGGAAAGTCCATTGAATATTTGTATTGCAGATAAGACAATTTTTTAGTCCTAATTCATGGCAGGATTTAAAGGGAATTTATCAGTAGGATTGTCCCTCCTAAGCCGTCTATATGAGCATGTAGGTCAAAGGTAGCTGAATAAAATGATACCTTGATATCTGTGATGTGATGTCTTATTCCAGAGAAATCCATGTTTTTCTTATATGTTAATGACTGAGTTTTTCTAGGCAATGGGCCAGACGCTTATTTGCGTGAGACTCCAGCTCAAGATATTATTTTAAATAAAAGGGGGTGTTACCTGTGATCACAACATAGCACACAAGAGCATCGATCTATCATATTCTATTAAGGCAGCAAATGAAAAATGAGGAAATGCAGCTGATCTCAGGGTGTTAGGGCGCATGGCAGTGATGTCATGTGCTGCTTACACGCTGAAATCAGCTGCTAACATCAGCACAGGATGCAGCGCTGTGAGGGAGAGGAAGAAAGGTAGAATCATTATTTTTGGTATGTGTGCATCATGATTAGGGCCATGTTTACCAGGATGGGGATGGTTGCCATGGATACCAGGATGGGGATTGGGTCTATGGATACCAGGATGAGGATAGGGGCCATGGATACCATAATGGGGATGGGGGCCATGGATACCTGGAATGTGGAGCCATATATACCATAATGGGGAAATATATATGTAGTAAAGCATAGGAACGTGGGATGCAGTGATGAGCAGGAGGCATATCAAGAGTTAAGGGGGTTTATTACAGGGGATAATCCACGCAGGGAGAGTATTGGTGATGAAGGGGATGAAAGCAACATGCATAAAACAGGGGGAACAAAAGCAGTTATCTAACTAACTGGCAAACTTATCAGTCTCAAGTTCTCAGAGCGATGCAGGCTTGTTCTTCTACAGTGGCGCCGAAGAAAGCGCGTGAAGTCTCTGGCTTGGTCCTGAAGATAGTCAAGGCACTGTCTCCTGACGAAAGTGGTGTGTGCAGGTTTCCTTGAGCGAGGACCTGCGACGACGGAGCAACGTGCAGGTCGTGAAGCAGTCTCTGGTTCTGCCAGAGTGTCGCAGAGTTCAGTGGTGGAGGCGGGATGCAAGCCAGCCGGCTCTGGCTGAAGTGCTGTAAGTCTGCGGAATGGCATGCGCAGTCAATTCTGTCTCAGAGGTAGAGTAGGTGAAGGCACGCAGTCAATTCCCTCATGGTCAGTGGAGGTATGCAGCAGCGTACAGCAGAGAGGGAAGATGTCGAGGAGTCGTCTCACGGAGCTAGAGTTAGATGTCTCCTGCTGCGTACTCTGTCTTCCCACTGAGTCTCCCCTGTTCCCGCGCACAGCCCTTTATATCTCTGTCACGCCCCCTTCAGTCCAGTGCAAAGCTTGGTCCAGGTCTAAATGCTTTCCCCCTGCAACAATGGTGACAGTCCCATTTGGTTCCGGAACCGGGAAAAGAGATGCATCACCGGCCTGGTCCATCCTCCTTCATATATACCAGGATGGGGGATATGGGGGATATTAGTACAGAATTTGGGGACACTACCTCTTTAACAGTGTCAACAGCAGATCCCCACCCCCACATAAGAGTGTGTCATGAGTTTGACCACATTTTTTGCTTCAATTTTTTTTCCTCCTCTAAAACCTAGGTGCGTCTTATGATCCGTTGCCACTGATAGTCCGAAAAATACGATATATATCTGTAACGTGCTGCTGCAGTGCAGTACAGCGCAACCTCCACCAGGAGGAAGAGAGGTTTCACACACACACACAGTGTAGTAACACAGAGCAACAGCACAGGTGTCACAGGTAATGAAAGAGTGGTCAGACTATCCGAAGTCAGCAACTGTCGGGAGCAGAAATACCAAGGGAGACAGCAAGAGCATAGTCAGGGATGAGTGAGAAGTCAGGACCTACCAGGAATGTGGTATTAGAAACGTAAGACATAAGACTTTGTCACGGTACAAGCCAGAGGGTCAAAAGCCAGTCGGAAAGCATGGCATCAGAAATGGAAAAACCAGAAGCAGAGTCTAGAGATCAATTCGAGTCATACCCAGGTCCAGGTAATCAGGGGCAGGAGGACTGAAATAGCACAGCCAGCTCCAGAATGAAGCAGCGGGGATTAACCCCCACATGATCTGTCCAAAGAGAAGACAGCAGAAAACAAACTCTGGACTGGATCATGACAATATCATTATTAGCATTGTACTAGTGATTACACTGGTTCCATGATACTTAAAATAGTTCTGTACAATTTACATTACCCTGATGGGAAATAGACTTCCATATTAGTGGGAGTAAATTACAATTAATGTTGGACCATTAAATGTATCAACTATATAGTCACTGAAAGCTAGGCTAAACACCTTATTTTACTCTTATGGGAGATAGGTTTTTTTCAAATTTGTGGGATTAAATGATATTAGAAACATGTCACCATTTCTGCATTTTTGACCCACTCCTGGTTTAGGCTACTTTCACACATCAGTTTTTTGCCGTCAGGCAGGATCCGGCTATTTTTTAGAAAAAACGGATCCGGCATAAATTTTGGAGAACTGTAGAAACGGATCCGTTTTTCTGCTGGATCCGTCTAGCAGGTTATATCTGTTTCCTGGGGGCTGGCCAATTGGATCTGAGCATGCGCAGACTTAAAAAAAACGGATCCGGTGGCTGGATCCGTCTTTTTCTGGATCCGGCGCCCATAGACTTTCAGTGTAGCAAAAAGCCGGAAGCGTCGGATCCGGCGCTTCCGGCTTTTTCGCCAAGGACAAAAAACGTTACAGTAGCCGTTTTTTCCAGACGCCGGAATGAGACAAGTAGCCGGATCCGGCAAAAAACGGATGAAACGCAATGCCATCCGGCGCGATCCGGCGCTAATGCAAGTCAATGGGGAAAAACTGGATCCGGCATTGCATTTTGCTGGATCCGGTTTTACAAAAAAAAGCCGGATCGCGCCTGACGGCGGAAAACTGATGTGTGAAAGAGGCCTTAAGCTTACAAATACTGAGGTAAAATTCTGACCAAATCCAGAGTGTGTGTATGTGTCCTTATGTTGTATATGTGTTTTGTTTTGGAATGCTCAATCATTTTTAAGGATGTTTAATTAAAGTTATTTTTTAAAATACCTTTTTAATATCAAAATCAGTGAATCATACAGACCCATAGAGTTACATAATATGATTCACACATCTGTGAAAATCACGTGTTCTATTCTAAAGTGCTTTCAAGGATTAGAATATGGCGTACTGAAAGGGTCTGTGTAATGTCCGAGAAAAAATTGAGTGACTAACTGGCAATTCACATGGATGAGTGATTATAGCCTTATTATGTATAGCACTGTCCTTTAGTATACAGTGTATTTTCTTGACATATATCGCGCCATTTCTTAGTATATAGTGTATTTTACTGCTTTAAATAGTTTCCTCTTTTTTGATGTATTGCACCGTACCTTATTATATAGCATCCTCTCTAGTTACTGTATGTAAAGCGCCATCACTTATTATGTAGGATCCTTTCTAGCTATGTATTGCGCCGTCCCTTATTGCGTAGTGTCCTCTCTTTTTACCCAGCGTATTCATAGAATCATAGAATGGTAGAGTTGAAAGGGACTTCCTGGGTCATCTGGTCCAACCCCTGCTGAAAGCAGGATTCACTAAATCATCCCAGACAGATGTCTGTCCAGCCTCTGTTTGAAGACTTCCATGGAAGTAGAACTCACCACCTCTCGTGGCAGCCTGTTCCACTCACTGATCACCCTAACTGTCAAAAAGTTTTTTCTAATATCTAATCTGTGTCTCCTCCCATTCAGTTTCATCCCATTGCTTCTAGTCTTTCCTTGTGCAAATGAGAATAAAGATGATCCTCCTACAATTTGACAGCCCTTGAGATATTTGTAGACAGCTATTAATTCTCCTCTCAGTCTTCTTTTTTGCAAGCTAAACATTCCCAAATCCTGTAACCATTCCTCATAAGACATGGTTGCCAGACCGGTCACCATTCTAGTCCCTCTTCTCTGAACTTGCTCCAGTTTGTTGATGTCTTTTTTAAAATGTGGTGCCCTAAACTGGACACAATATTCCAGATGAGGTCTGACCAAAGAGGAGTAGAGGGCAATAATGACTTCACGTTATCTAGACTGTATGCTTCTCTTAATACATCGCAGAATTGCATTTGCCTTTTTTGCTGCTGCATCACACTGTTGACTCTTGTTCAATCTGTGATCTATTAGGGTATGTGCACATGCTGTGGATTCTGCTGCGGATCTGCAGCGGTTTTGGCTCTGTGGGTCCGCAGCAGATTCTGCTGCGTTGTACAGTACCTTTATTTCCTATGTAAAAAAAAAACGCTGTACACATGGTGCGGATTTTTCCACGCGGTTTTGCTGTGGGTTACAATCCGCAGCATGTCAATTCTTTGTGCGGTTTCCGCTGCGGTTTCACACCTTATCATTATGAGGTGTGAAACCGCAGGGCAAAACCGCAGACTAATCCGCAGATAAACCACAGGACTTTTGTCCTGCGGATTCTCTACAAAATCCGCACAACCAAAAAACTACGTGTGTACTAAAGTTGAGCGACTTTGGTCAGATCGGGTTTCATGAAACAAAATTTGTTTCAGATGAAACTGGTCCGACTAGGGCAAAAAAAGTCAGAGTTTCGTCCGAAACTAGTGTTGAGCATTCCGATACTGCAAATATCAGGTATCGGAAGATATTCGCGGTATCGGAATTCCGATACTGAGTTCCGATACTTTTAGCATATCGAATACCGGAATCGGAAGTTCCCATAATGCTATGAGCCAGTTTGATTTGATTCAGCCAATGAGGAATCCTAAGAAGTGTGGGCACATCCTGTTAGGCATGTAGGCATGTTAACTAATGGCATGGCTGTGATTGGCTGCTGAAATGATGTCATGATGCACTATAAAAGCCGCCACTGCCATTTTGGGTTCACTCTGCTGTGAATTCAGTTAGGGACAGGACGCTGCTCTTCTGACTTTGAGGGACAGTTAGAGATAGCGATTTGCTATATAGTGCTTTACCCAGGCTACTGTAGCAACCCCTGTGTGAAGCTTTCTTTTGCCTTACAGCGCTGTTCACAGCTGTCTGCAAGGTCTGTGTGTGTGAGTGCAGCTCACGGTGTAGTGTGTTCTGCAGCCACCTCTGGCTGTAGGCCGCTCAGCGTGCGTCACTGCCTCATACATATATATTTTTTTATAGCTGCTCATTTTTACTGATTTCTCCTATTAGTGTGCATCCATCCGTATCCATCTACATTGGTTACAAACACTATATAGGAGTAGATAGCGGAGCCTTTCTGCAGCCTTTCAGTGCTAGTGCAGTTCTCTGCGCTGTAGTGTTCACGGCTGTCTGTGAGGTCTCTGTGTGTGAGTGCAGCTCACGCTGTAGTGTGCTCTGCAGCCACCTCTGGTTGTAGTCCACTCAGCGTGCGTCACTGCCTCATACATTGTCCTTTTTTGCTGTAGTGCTGCTTATTTTTCCTGAATTTCTCCTATTAGTGTGCTTCCATCCGTATCCAGCTAGATTGGTTGCAAACACTATATAGGAGTAGATAGAGGAGCCTTTTTGCTGGCTTGTGCCCTGCAGCTCCAGCCAGATTAGTATTAGCCTATTTTTTGGAGCCTTATCTATTGCATTGTAGGTTACCTTCCTGCATTGTAATAGCTCCAAAAAGTTTGTGATACTATTGCTTTTACATCTTTGGTCACATCCTTTTTGTTTTTTTGAAAAAAAAAACATGTAAATAAAGTTCGCCAAACACTCCACTTTCCAGTTGTGTAGGCCACATTAGCCCATATTAAAGTGTAGTCCACGTACTTTATACAATTAGTGTTTCTTATACCTGTTAGCAGCTGTTCAGGAATAAGCACACTAATGCCTTAGTACTTTTCTGCCTATCTTTATCAGTCTACCAAGCTGAAGAAGGCATAGAGTAAGGCACGTGGTCGTGGGCGTGGAGTTTCAGCAGGGAGAGGACGTGGGGATTCTGTGCCTGCTGCGGGCACCAGTGACTCATCATCCCAGAGTTTTAACAGGGAACAGTCCTTTATGCGCAGCTTTGTAGGAGCTCGCCGTACCCCACTGCTGCGGGAGGAACAAATTGAAGCTGTTGTCGGATGGATGGCAGCTAACGCATCGACTTCAATGACTTCCACATCCTCTCAGGTCCAGAGCACTGAAGAGCAACCATCTGTCTCTTCACCACCTGCCAAATTGCCCAGGCAGTTAGAGAGCCCTGAACACGAGCCATCTCATTCTCTACTTTTGTTCTCTGAATCTCTTGGCTTGGAAAGAGGGGGCCAGCCAAGCAGCATTCTAGAATGTGAAGAAGAGGGAGTATGCAGTGATGTGCAACAGCTTTGTCTCTCTGAATCTGAAGAGGCGGGTGGGCCAGTGCCTATGGTCAGCACACCTCAGTACGCATCAGATGATGAGACTCAGGTGCCACTTTCTGGTGCTTACTGTGCTGGCGACACTACCCAGGAGAAGCAGGTGTTTGAAGAGGGTAGTGTAGATGATGATTTCCTTGATCCATCATGGCGTGAGAAACAGGAAGGTGCTGGGAGCAGCTCTGAGGAAGAGATTCCCCGAACGGCCAAAACAGGAGGGAGAGGGAGGGGCAGACTTGGTTGCCTGTAGCCTCCACTTCGGCACCCATTAGGAGCATCCCTCTTCCAAAACCCAAAACGGGCGCTCCCAGAACTTGCAGTGCCTGGTCCTTTTTTGACAGAGTTGCAGATGACATTTGCTTTGTCAAATGCAAGCTGTGTAATCAGAAAGTCAAAAGAGGGAAATGTGTCAGCAACCTCAATACCACAAATATGTGGAAACATGTGTGGACCAAGCACGTGGTGGAGTTACAAAGACACACTTTAGACGTAGGCCAATCTACAGCAGCACCTAGCACCTCTTCAGCTCGTGTTGTAGCCTCTTCCTCCAGCTCACACACAGCTGGTTCGGCTTCCTCACAGGATCGCCATGGAAGAACCTCCAGCACTGTTGTACAGAGCGAGACCCAGTGTAATTACACCCACAGGACCACGTTCCCTGTCATCCTCACACTCCCAGGCCACTCTGCAGCCATTGGTAGCACAGGCATGGGAGAAAAGTTGGCCATACTCGGCAAACCATCCCCGAGCACAGGCTCTGAATGCTGGCATTGCAAAACTACTGGCCCTTGAAATGCTCTCATTCAGGCTGGTGGAGACTGACACCTTCTGTAACTTCATGGCATTGGCAGTCCCAAAATACAATGTGCACAGCCGCTTTTATTTCAGCAGGCAAGCCATCCCTGCCCTGCAAAAGCATGTGGAGGGAAAAATTAAACATGCGCTACTAAACGCCATCAGTAGCAAGGTCCACCTGACCACCGATGCGTGGACCAGTAACCAAGGACAGGGACAATACCTTTCCCTCACTGCCCATTGGGTAAATTTTGTGGAGCCGGGTACAGATCTTGAGAGTGGCGCTGTACGTGTTCTGCCAACTCTAAGGATTGCAGGAATCCAGTCTGTACACATTGACTCCTCATCATACTCCAGTTCCTCTGAATCAGTGCTGCAGGAGCCGTCACGGTCTACCTCCACATGGACCCGTGAACGCTTACCTGTTATTACCGAGATGAGCACAGCCGTGGTCAAACGTCAACAGGCCGTATTGAAATTAATTTCTTTGGGGAATCGAAGCCACACAGAGCAGGAGCTCTGGAATGCCATCAAGCAGGAGAGCGACGTGTGGTTTGTGCCAGCGAATCTCCAGCCAGGCATGATAGTGTGTGACAATGGCTGAAATCTGGTGGCAGTTCTGGGCCTAGGCAACCTCACTCACATCCCATGTCTGGCACATGTACTCAACTTGGTCGTGCAGAGTTTTTTGAGGGACTATCCGGATCTTGATGCACTGCTGCACAAGGTCCGCATAGAGTGCGCTCACTTGCGGCGTTCCAGCATGGCAAGATCGCGCATTGCAGCTCTGCAACGCCGATTTCGCCTTCCGGAACATCGCATCATATGTGACCTACCCACCAGGTGGAATTCAACGTTACATATGTTGGAGAGGTTGTAAGAGCAGCAGGCAGCAGTAATGGAGTACCAGCTGCATCAGGTGCAAACAAGTCGCACTGCGAGCCGTTCACACTTCACCACCACTGAGTGGGCCTCTATGAAGGACATCTGCCACGTTTTGCGTGCCTTCGATGATTCCACGTGGATGGCGAGTGCAGATGATGCACTAGTCAGCATGACTATCCCCCTTATCTGCATACTTGAAAAAACACTGCAAGCACTAAGGGAGGAGGTTTTGGAAGAGGTGGAGGATGAGGAGTCACAAATGCCATCTGCTTCTGGACAGTCTGCGCAACGTGGTTCCTCACAAAGGCCTAGACAGGGGACACTTTGTGAGGAGGATGAGGAGGAGTCAATGGAGTAGAAAGACATCTGTCCAGAGGAGGGAGGTACATAATGCTCTAGTAGTCAGTATGTAGAGCGAGAGTGGGGTGATGCAGAGCAGGCAGAGATGACGCCTCAAGCAGGGGACAGCGTTTCTTGGGCAGTTGGGAGTCTGCAGCACACGGTTGATTTCATGCTGCAGTGCCTGAGAAACGACCGCCGCATCGCCCACATTCTCAGCATGGCTGATTATTGGGTGTACACACTCCTAGATCCTCGCTACCAGGACAACTTACAAAGCCTCATTACACCATTGAACCGGGAGCGTAAAGTGCGGGAGTACCAAGACACACCGGTGCATTCCATCATATTCTCCATTCCACCAGAGAGCAGTGCTGCTAGTGCTTTACAAAGCAGCTCAGTGCGTCGAGGCAGTGGAGGAAGCTCTGCACAAAGAGGGAGCAGAAGCAGCGCCTCAGCACAAGGCAAGACCAGTATGGCCCAAATATGGCAAAGTTTTGTGTGCCCGCCACAAATGTCTACACCATCACAGACGGCTCCAGTCAGCAGGAGGCAACGTTTCCGTCAGATGGTAACAGACCACATGTCTTGCCCTCTCAGTGTTCTCCCACACGGCTCTTCCCCCTACAAGTTTTGGGTCTCTAAGCTGGATACATGGCCAGAGCTTAGCCAGTATGCATTGGAGGTGCTGGCTTGCCCAGCTGCTAGTGTATTATCGGAACGCGTCTTTAGTGCCGCAGGTGGTGTACTAACAGACCGTCGCATGCGACTATCTTCCGATAATGTTGACCGGCTTACTTTTTTGAAAATGAACAAGGCCTGGATCTCGCAGGAATTTGCCAGTCCTCTTCCAGATTAAATAATTGGTTGGCAACAGTATCCAGGTCTCCTGTTGTGTTCATTATTCTACCACCTGAACTGTAGTCCCTGGGCTCCAACACCGTCTGTTGCTGCTCAGAAGTGCCGTCTGCACAGTCAACACGTGCTCCAGTGTTATTGGGGTTCAGTAACGTCAGCTAATCCCCTGCTGTGTGTCCGGCAATTTCTCCTGCTCCGACCACACTCACACTACTACAGATATTAAACTTGCTCCAATTAGGCCTCTGGCTACACTCTGTTTCTCCTGTAATCCCTGGGCTCCAACACCACCAGTTGCTGCTCAGAAGTGCTGTCTGCACAGTCAACACATGCTCCAGTGTTATTGGGGTTCAGTAATGTCAGCTGATCCCATGCTGTGTGTCCGGCAATTTCCCCTGCTCTGTCCACATTCACAGTACTACAGATATTAAACTTGCTCCAATTAGGCCTCTGGCTACACTCTGTTTCTACTGTAATCCCTGGGCTCCAACACTGCCAGTTGCTGCTCAGAAGTGTCTTTGGCACGGGTACTCCCTCCTGCCCAGCCTGGTTCCAGCACGCCAGCTGTTTCCGTCCGGGTAATGTCAACGTCACTTTGCCTCCAATACGTTGTCCTGTCGTGTTGCGGTCGGGTTAGCCGACTCTATGGTGCTTGCAGTTTAGGTGCTTCCTATGTGGGCTGCGGGATCTGGCAATGAAGGCTGGTTCTGTAGTGCCAATAGGACAAGCTCACCCTGTAGGACTGTGGGTTTCGGTAACTCCGGCCGGTTCGCGGCCTTGCAACTTTTTTTTTCATGTGTACTTTCTGCTGCCTATCTGAGTTCCAGTACCATAAACTGGTTCTTTGGAAGTCAATCTTGAATATGTCCCCCTGGGTTCCAGTAACGTCAGCTGGTTCCAAGCAGAGGCTTTGGCTTAGGTGCCTCCTTCTCAGTATCCGAGTTCCACCAATGTCTGCTGGTCCTTGGTAGTGCTTTTTGGCACAGGTACCTCCTGCTTAGTAACCGGGTTCCAGTACCATCAGCTGGTCCTCGGCAGTTCCATTGGCTCTTGTACCTTCGGCTACCCATCCAGGTTCCAGTACCGTCAGCTGGTTCTCAGCAGTTCCTCAGCCTTCTTGTACCTTCTGCTACATTTCCAAGTTCAAGCTTTTTCAAATGGTTTTTGGTAATCACTCTGGATCTCCCTGATGACGACCCTAAAGACGACGATCCTGAAGACCACCCCGAAGAAGACGACGACCCCGAAAACGACGACCCTGGAGATGAGGACCCTGAAGACCACCCCGAAGAAGACGATGACCCCGAAAACGACGACCCTGGAGACGACGACCCTGAAGACCACCCCGAAGAAGACCAAGAAGATGACCCTGAAGAAGATGACCAAGAGGACAAAGAACAAGAAGACAACCACCAAGATACAGAAGAACAAGAGACACAAGACCAAGAAGCAGAAGAACAAGAAGCTGCAGAACAAAAAGCAGAAGAACATTAAGCATAAGTTTAAAAACCAGAGCAAAAGATATTATCTAAATTATAAGCAGAAGAAGACTAAGCAGTGTATGGGGGTGAGTCCATTCCTCCTCGTGGTGCCCCTGGAAAATACCTGCTGCTGCAGGCAAAACTGAGCGCGGACAAATCCTGTTGTAAATCTTTTGTGACAGGCAGAACGGAAGGTGTAATCTTCAAACTTTTATAGATAACAACTACAGGAATGCCTGTCACAAATAAGAATATGATGAAGAAGAATATGAAGAAGTAGAATATGAAGAAGAATAATAGTTGAATAAGAAGAATATGAAGAATGTAAAAAAAAGAATAATAGGAAGAAGGTGAAGAAGAAGAAGATGAATAAGGTGAAGAAGAAGTCGATGAAAAAGATGGTGCTGCTGAGGATGATGGAGAAAGTGTGGGAGAAGTAAAAAAGAGCGTGAAGAGCATGGAAGTAGTGAAACATAAATATCTGACAAAATATAAAAAAGCTTAACATCGTCAATATCTTTGTAACTCCGAACGTCTTAAAAAAAAAATTAATTCCTGCTATTCCATTTGATTGGGCTAAACCTCTATGCCTTTAATGTCTCCTCCACCTCCCCCAATACATTTTACATTATTCTTAGTTGTTTTCCTTCATGTAGAATTAACCTACAAGGAAAGTAAGGGTTTATCTTCATTCCGAAATTTGTGTCCCATTGACTTGCATTGGTTTCCGGTATTGGAATCGGCGACATCCGATATTTTTGGGGTATCGGTCCGATCCAATCTGATCTGATATTTCCCGATATCGGAAGGTGTCGCTCAACACTAGTCTCAAGCTGTCAGTGTCCGCCACTAGTTCTTGGCACTGTAGATAACAATATTTTGTGTAAATTATAGAGTTTGACAATTGTAATCTGTCAGTTGGCATCCCATGTATCTGTCTGCAGAGTGACATCATTCAGTTATAGCAAAATGTACACATATTTCAGGTGCCTTCCTTTTTCTTTCAGTTTTCCTTATCAATTTATTCCTGCTCAGCATGTACACCCAGAAAATCATGTCTTCTACAGCGTTTTGCTTTAATCAGAAAGTACATAAAATGAGATTACATATCATCCTCGTCACTCTAGGTATCAGATGAGTGAAATGTGTTAGAATCCTAATTAGGGCTTGGAAAGTAGCAATTATATCGCTTAACAACAACCTCCTATGGTGGCTGTACCATGAAACAACTTATGATGAAAGGAACTTGCAGAGGTGCAGTCACAATTTTCTGGATAATCTATTGAGGACAAAAATAACTTCTTGGACTAATTTTGGAGCCAGCAGGTGCTTTGGTGTTCCCACTGCACAGAGCACATATTTTATAATTAGAATGCTTGCAGGGTGGATCTGCTGGGACATATCTGGAAGGAGAAAGTTGCATGCTGCTTGGAAAATCAGAAAAAAAGGTTATTATAATATACATTTCTGATGAATGTCAAAGTTGAAAGCAATGCTTGGAAAATTATTAAAATATGCTAATAAACTTCAAGAACGCAGTTATTTTAAGCAGATTCTACAATTGTCACATTGATTTGCTTGTTAGTTTTGTCAATTTATGAAACAGTAAAATATGGTTATAATTGAAAAAGTCTGTTGTCCGTAAAGTAAAGCTTTCCAGTCCTCTAGAGCCACCAATAGATCATGTTTTCAGGATTTCCTTAGTATTGTGCAGGTGATGAAATTTTAAGGAAATCCTCAAAACATGATTTGCTGGTGGCTCTTGAGGACATTGTTTGTGGAACACTGCTCAAAAGGCATATGCACACAGTGTCTTTTTCAGATGAATTCCACCTGAAAAAGCACTGCCAAAGTGACATTGCTGTGCACATCTTCCATCTCTTGTGCCTTCTTGTAACCACTTCAGGTTTAGAAAACTCTGAAACGGTTAATAGATGTAACATGTTGATTCCTGTTAATTTCCGTGGAAAGCCACCCATGATGTATACTGAAAGCAGCTTCGCCTGGAAATACTTGTGGCTGCGCTGGCGTCTAAATGACGCTATGTGCACATACCCTGAGGTTGGATGTATGCATTCCATAAGTCTAACCTGTGCTTAATGGTGTGTACGGTTTAGGCTATTTTTAGAGTTGAGCGATACCGTCCGATACTTCAAAGTATCGGATCGGAATGGATCGGCCGATCTTTAAAAAAAGTATCGGTATCGCCGATTCCGATACCGGAAGTCCCATTCAAGTCTATGGGACTTCCGGTATCGGAATAAGAAAAACCCTGTTTTTGCCTTGTACAGCCTCTCTGGGGTCTGTACGGGCCTTTCGGGGGGCTGTGCCGGCCTGCCAGGGGGTCTGTGCAGGCTCCGGTGGTCTGTGCCGGCCTGCCGGGGTGCTGTGCCGGCCTGCCGGTGGTCTGTGCAGGCTCCGGTGGGCTGTGCCGGCCTGCCGGGGGGCTGTGCCGGCCTGCCGGTGGTCTGTGCAGGCTCCGGGGGGCTGTGCCGGCCTGCCGGGGGGCTGTGCCGGCCTGCCGGTGGTCTGTGCAGGCTCCGGGGGGCTGTGCCGGCCTGCCGGGGGGCTGTGCCGGCCTGCCGGTGGTCTGTGCAGGCTTCGGAGGTCTGTGCAGGCATCGTCCGATGGGACTACAAGTCCCATCGGGCGATGCCTGCTACCATGACAGTGATTGACACATTAGCCAATGATGGGACAGTAGTAGTCCCATCATCCGGCTAATGTGTTGAATGTAAAAAAAAAAAAAAAAAAAAAAAAATTACATGCTACATACATGCTACATACATACAACATGCATACTACATACATGCTACATTCATACTACATACATACTACATACATACTACATGCATGCTACATACATACAACATGCATACTACATACATGCTACATTCATACTACATAAATACTACATGCAACATATATACTACATACATACTACATGCATGCTACATACATACTGCATGCTACATACATACTACATGCTACATACATACCACATATACTACATACATACTACATGCATGCTACATACATACCACATACATACTACATACTACATGCATGCTACATGCTACATACATAACACATACATACTACATGCATGCTACATACATACTACATGCATGCTACATACATACTACATGCATGCTACATGCATGCTACATGCTACATACATAACACATACATACTACTTGCATGCTACTTACATACTACATGCTACATACATACCACATACATACTACATATATACTACATGCATGCTACATACATACTGCATGCTACATGCATGCTACATACATACTACATACATACTACATGCTACATACATACTACATATATACTACATACATACTACATGCTACATACATACTACATATATACTACATGCATGCTACATACATGCTACATACATACCACATATATACTACATACATACTACATACAATACATTCATACAATACATACATAGACATACAGTACATATAACATAGAGTAACATACTTACCAATACTTGTCACATTGTTCCCCGAAGCCATTGTCTTTTCCGGAATAAATATTAACATAGCAAACCACAAAAATACTCACCCACGATCCGAAGCAGTCCACGAGTGTGTCCCACGACGATCTTGGGTAGAGAACGACAGCATCAGCTGATGCTGCCGTTCTCTACGGGCTGCAGGAATCCAATGACGGAAGGTAGGTATCCTTCCGCACTGTATTCCTCCGCCACTTAAAAAAAAAAAAAGTCCCTAGTCTCACTTTATGCCATTGCTGTGTGGGAATTTCCCACGCAGCAATGGCATAAAGTGAGACTAGGGACTTTTTTTTTTTAAGTGGCGGAGGAATACAGTGCGGAAGGATACCTACCTTCCGTCATTGGATTCCTGCAGCCCGTAGAGAACGGCAGCATCATCTGATGCTGCAGTTCTCTACCCAAGATCGTCGTGGGACACACTCGTGGACTGCTTCGGATCGTGGGTGAGTATTTTTGTGGTTATGTTAATATTTATTCCGGAAAAGACAATGGCTTCGGGGAACAATGTGACAAGTATTGGTAAGTATGTTACTCTATGTTATATGTACTGTATGTCTATGTATGTATTGTATGAATGTATTGTATGTATGTAGTATATATGTGGTATGTATGTAGCATGTAGTATGTATGTAGTATGTATGTAGCATGCATGTAGCATGCAGTATGTATGTAGCATGCATGTAGTATATATGTAGTATGTATGTAGCATGCATGTAGTATATATGTAGTATGTATGTAGCATGTAGCATGTATGTAGTATGTATGTGGTATGTATATAGCATGTAGTATGTATGTAGCATGCATGTAGTATATATGTAGTATGTATGTAGCATGTAGTATGTATGTAGTATGTATGTAGTATGTATGTGGTATGTATGTGGCATGTAGTATGTATGTAGCATGCATGTAGTATGTATGTAGTATGTATGTAGTATGTATGTAGCATGCATGTAGTATGTATGTAGCATGTATGTAGTATGTATGTGGTATGTATGTAGCATGTAGTATGTATGTAGCATGCATGTAGTATATATGTAGTATGTATGTAGTATGTATGTAGTATGTATGTGGTATGAATGTAGCATGCAGTATGTATGTAGTATGTATGTAGTATATATGTAGTATGTATGTAGCATGTAGTATGTATGTAGCATGCATGTAGCATGCATGTAGTATGTATGTAGCATGTATGTAGTATGTATGTAGCATGTATGTAGCATGCAGTATGTATGTAGCATGTATGTAGTATATATGTAGTATGTATGTAGTATATATGTAGTATGTATGTAGCATGTAGTATGTATGTAGCATGTAGTATGTATGTAGCATGCATGTAGTATATATGTAGTATGTATGTAGCATGTAGTATGTATGTAGCATGTAGTATGTATGTAGCATGTAGTATGTATGTAGCATGCATGTAGTATGTATGTAGTATTTTATTTTTATTTTTTTAACATTTAACACATTAGCCGGATGATGGGACTACTACTGTCCCATCATTGGCTAATGTGTCAATCACTGTCATGGTAGCAGGCATCGCCAGATGGGACTTGTAGTCCCATCGGACGATGCTTGCACAGACCCCCGGACATCAGCACAGCCCCCCGGCAGGCCGGCACAGCCCCCCGGCAGGCCGGTACAGACCCCCACAGGGTGCACAGACCACCGGCAGGCCGGCACAGCCCCCCGGCAGGCCGGTACAGACCCCGGGCAGTCCACACAGCCCCCCGGCAGGCCGGCAGAGACCCCCGGAAGGCCCGAAATGACGGCGCATCATGATGCGCACACACCGCGCATCATGATGACGTCAGGCTGTCAATCAACTTTGAACTTCCGATTCCGATGCCGACTTCCGATATTGAAAAAATATCGGAAGTCGGTATCGGAATTCCGATACAGCAAGTATCGGCCGATACCCGATACTTGCGGTATCGGAATGCTCAACACTAGCTATTTTATGTCCATGCGCTGTCCATGTGTGCCACGATCCATGCATGGAGAGCCCATGGATCCATTATAGAAAGTGTGCACATGGTTGATTTTCCACACAGAGTAATGGTCTTGATGGAAAAAAAAATGGCAGCATGCACTATTGTCTGCTTTTTACAGACCTGGCTAGTGCATGTAAATATTCTCCTATATGAATGAGCAGATGGAGCTTCACTGTGAGGTAGTCACATCTGCAATTTATAGACATGACTGAGTTTTCATACAGCTATCTGAACCTGGACTTAGGTGCTATTGTTTCAGCCTTCCAGCTTACAACTTTGCAGTTTTTTTTAAATAATCCTAGAAAATATTTAAATACTGCAAGGATTTTTTTTCTCCATGGTATTTCCTAAATTATCCTGCAGTCTTTGGTCCAGAGGACATGATGGGTGAACAGGGCCATACCCTGGTGACAGGTTATTCCTGCTCAATGTATCCTCTGCTTTTCTTTTTATGTATATGTTAATGTCCCTACTAGGAAACAAAATGGGCATTGCAAATAACATGATAATGAGGGTAGAGAACATGCTGGCGTTGGCACAGAGTTTTCAAGAAAGACCCAACATTAATCTTCTAACTGATACAATTTAAAGGAATTGCTCAGTCTTCATTTGCACAGCAGCTCTGGCCATTTTGCTGGTCCAGAAGAGATGATGACTTGACCACTAGTCACCTGGTGGTTGTGACATCATCTCTTCTGGTCCTGTGGAGAAAGAGTGGTAGTGTTGGGGCAGTTTCAGGAGGTAAGTGTGCCTTATCTTGAAAGAATATGTTACCATTGATAACTTTTAAAGAAGAATAGAAAATCCCTTCAACATACACATTCTGACTTTGGTGGTGAAAAGTCAAATGACTACATGCCTAATGTATATTTAGATTCTGAAAATATGAGAAACATTAATATTTGCCTGGAGACTTGCTTTTATGGTAAAGTGTTTAAAATTGCATGCATTAAATTTTACTCAAATAAAAAAGTTTTTGGGATAAAAAAGCTCTAGCCAGCTCACCAAACACAGCCGGAGCACGGAATCCCGTCTGGACCCAGCGCATGTTGATTGTAGACAGAAGAACGAAGGAGCATTCCAGCTACTAAAACTTCTTAGTTTTATTCCAATACAAATTTTTAAAATGGCACATTACAGCTTTCTCCCCACATGCAAGTGGATATAATGTCGGGCACTAGCTCATCAGCATCCTCCATGAGTAGGCTATACTCAACGTCATGATGTTACAAGTCTGGTGAGTGAAACAGGCGTCCAGGTTGCTGGACCGAGGATGAAGATAGCCATAGTGTGGTAGCCACAGAGGGCTGGACTGGACACAGGGCAAGGGCAGCCAGATATTTTTGCTCAACTCTAATGCTAGCTTACGTAAACATGGGATATACTTTTCTAATCATTATTTAGGTATTAGCTTTCTATTATCAAGGTATGCTCTGGTAAACTCCATCTATGAGTATAGAATGATCACATCAAATGCAGAAGAAGTAAAAATACTACTAAAAAGGCCACAGTGGTAAATAAAGAGATACTCGTGAGTAGCATTATTTTTACCAGACTTTTAATGGTGTGCAGTCTGGCTTTTGATAAATGACCTTGTTTTTGCTATTCATACATAATCTTTTCCCTACCTGTTTGCTGATGTCAGCTCCACCGCAAACTATGAAATCTTTATTCCAATGTTGTAGAAATTTACTCTATATAATAAATACATGGATCTATGTCTGTTCATAGTACCAAATATAGAGCCAGATGAAAGTAAATCATAAAACAATTTTAAAGTAAGATTAATGGCATCTTGCCTAAGGACAGATTGAAACATTTGTGCTTCCTGGTCTCTGTAAGGGCTACGATGAAGAAATAGGCTATGTGTCTACGGACCCAGCCTCATACATGCCTATAAGACTTTCATGTTTGGGTAGGGAGACCTGCCCATGGTTCGTACATCGAACTGTGAAGCATAGATGTGTGAATCCAGTCTAAAGGAAATGTATCACCTATTTATGTTTTACATTTAAAATCAGATAGTAAAAAAAAAACCAATATGCTTCATTAAGTTTTGAACATAATAATGCAAATCTGAGGCATTGTTATATTCCAATCAAGAACAAATAAATCTTGCTTATTGAAAAACTACCACCTAGTCGTGTATACCTTAATCAATGAGTTAATGCTCAGACAAGATCCATTACAAAATTAATCCACTATAATCTGTAATCCAGGTATTAGTCCAAAATTTTCACCAAGAAATAGATTGTTTCGATATAAACATGCAAGATACCTACAAATATAGATGTTTGGTAGAATATGTGCAGTGGTACAGGAGATGAAGTGTATGAGGTATTGCTTCTAGTGGTTCAATATCATGAACCTGAAAAGTGCAAAAATAAACAAATTTCCAATTGAGATTTATCCCATGTGTTGTGCAGTATCTACATGTAAAACATCCACTATACATATCCAGGCATATTGATTACCGCTGGCTGGTCGCGCACTGAATACACCTGAATCGCGGCTTCTTCCAAGAGGTTTGTATAATGACCAAGGTAGTCAGACTTAAATAATTACCTCAGGTGCAACATGGAAGCAGTGCTGCCATCACGGCATCGAGTGTCTCTGGCCTCCATCTCGGAAACTCGACACTACTAGTAACAATACCTCATACACTCTATCCCATGTGCTGCGACACATTTAAAAATGGCAGCCGCTAAGGGGCCTTATTCCCTCATCACTCTTTTAAAACGGTAATTGGGAATAAGTGTATAGTGCCTCCCAAAGTGGAAAAATCTCTAGGATTTCTGTTAATGGTGGTTGCTGAGATCCTGGAAAACACGAGTAATTACAGTTCTTGATCACGTAAAAAAAAGAGAGATTTGGTGTAATAATCATTTCTCTCTCCTCTGACATGATCTAATATGTGAGAGGAGAGAGAAATGGTGTCTCCAAGCCCCCCCACGCTACTTCGGCACCAGTGATGCCATCTCTCAGTCCTCCTCTTCCTCTTCATGAAGCAAAATAGTGGACACATGCACTGTTTGCTCAGGTTCAAAAGATTTATGCCTTGCTTCAGGCTCTGACAGCAACCATCCTTGTCTTGTAGTCAGCACATTGGTTGAAGAAATGCCACGCCAGGGAACTCCTTTGAGCTGTCTTTGTTGTTCTCATTTCCTCAGTGCATTGACCAGTAGCAGCTGACGTACTGGCTAAGGGGCCACTCACTGTGCTTTTGCACCCTACTACCTCTTTTAAGGTGCTGCTGGAGCAGCGTGATTACCTATCTTCCTCCAAACTACGCACGTCACTAGGATGGCCTTCGTTCCATGTGGGGACTTGGACCTCATCATCCCCCGCATCATCTGTAAGGGAGGGCTAGGACAGTAGTCATGACCTGTACTCCGGTGGCAGCTGCGCCCAGCCCTTCCCCTATATGAAACAATGCTATGCTCCTTGGCATACCTGCATCTCCAGTCCCATCTTCACCTGGGCACTTCCCAGGCCATAACGGTCCCTCTTGTAGGCAACTCACATCAAGGGAGACACAGTCCAAGGCAACTTTAACACTTCCTTTACTTAGGATTTTGCACGTTACATCCACAGTTGGTAGATCATCACATTTACTTGCTTCCTAATCTTTCCATTGCTTGCTGTCACTTCGGTGCAGTACACGTCGGGACCGGACTGTACTAGACTGCTTCCAGTTCCTTCCAGGTATGACCTCACTACAATGACATTTCCTTCAGCCTGTTTTGCCCCAGCACTGAATTCATCAATCACTACGCTTGGTGACCCCCGGTGAAGCAGCCGGCCCATCTGTACCGATCTCGTTGAAGTGCCATCTCCTTAGTTCAGCCAACTTCTGCCCTAAAAGCATTGGTGCAGTTGGTGAGACATCACATCTTCCTTTTCCTGTTCTGACCCACTGCTAAGACATGCAGTTGCCGTGGGTAATGTGGGCAATAACGTCTTAACGTTATGTGACTGCCAAGCTGTCTGGGCCTATAGCCCATGTGGACTCTTGGGCGCCCTGACCCTGTCTGATTAAACTGCCCTTCAGCACTAACCTTAACTTTCAGCAGCCCCTCCTACAATTAACCCTCTATGAACCTCCTATCAGATCCCACTGGTATGCCCCCCCACCTAGTGGCCCACAACATAATTACAACTACCCAACCTATGGGGAACTATATACTAAAAGTGCCCTCCTCTAATGTCCCAAGAAGGGTACACTAACTTTCCCTGACTATACATACACAAAAGACACATAATATACATGCAATATTATCATACAGGAACATGAGGCAATATATACAGTTGTTAATACAATGGTAACACATTCAAGTGGCAATACTATAAGTAATGAGTGGCAATACATAATTATCAATGTAACAGTACTGCAGGCAATAATCATAAAAACACATCTGTAAACATTAAGAACTGACATAGGGAAGGGAGGCATGAGAGACATAATATCTTAAGAAAATAGGGGGGAAGCCAGCACTGCTTGAGGTTAGAACGCATAAATTGGAGTGCATATGCACATAATATCTGGCTGTATTCAAAAATGAGATATTTAGCAAAAAAATTTGATCAATTCAATTGAGCCACCCCGCCGCGCCAAGGCAATCTCATGTGGGGGGTCCTACTCTACATTTTTAATAAATGCTGTGCCATTACGGCCTCCTAAATACATTTAGAGCATGACCACATCAAGTGCAATCTGTACCTGGACATTACTGGATCGCTCCCATGAAGCCAGATGAAGCAAGTGCAGATGAAGGCCAACCAGGTCTGAACATAGACATATCAGGATTGGCCTCCACACATTGCCCAACCAGCAAACATAGATGAAGGGCGATGTTGGCCCAGACACAGGTGCACAATTAAATAAAGCTTGGGGCAGGGCGGGGCTGCCGTGTGTGTGCACAGCAGCCTAATCCATCACAATGAACACAGAAAAATTATAGCGGACATAACCAAGCGTGCACGGCAATAGTGGTGGTGAGCCACAAACCAACAACAAGAAAATAGGGGGGAAGCCAGCACTGCTGCTCATTTTTGAATACAGCTGGATATTATGTGCATATGCACTTCAATTTATGCGTTCTAACCTTAAGCAGTGCTGGCTTCCCCCCCTATTTTCTTGTTGTTGGTTTGTGGCTCACCACCACTGCTGCCGTGCACGCTTGGCTATGTCCGCTATAAATTTTTCTGTGTTCATTATGATGGATCTAGGCTGCTGTGCACACACACGGCAGCCCCGCCCTGCCCCAAGCTTTATTTAATTGTGCACCTGTGTCCGGGCCAATATCGCCCTTCATCTATGTTTGCTGGTTGGGCAATGTGTGGAGGTCAATCCTGATATGTCTGTGTTCAGACCTGGTTGGCCTTCATCTGCACTTGTTTGATCTGGCTTCATGGGAGCGATCCAGCAATGTTCAGGTACAGATTGCACTTGATGTGGTCATGCTCTTAGAAGGCCGTAATGGCACAGTATTTATTATAAATGTAGAGTAGGACCCCCCACATGAGATTGCCTTGGCGCGGCGGGGTGGCTCAATTGAATTGATCAATTTTTTTTGCCAAATATCTCATTTTTGAATACAACTGTATATTATGTGCATATGCACTTCAATTTATGCGTTCTAACCTTAAGCAGTGCTGGCTTCCCCCCTATTTTCTTGTTGTTGGTTTGTGGCTCACCACCACTGCTGCCGTGCACGCTTGGCTATGTCCGCTATAAATTTTTCTGTGTTCATTATGATGGATCTAGGCTGCTGTGCACACACACGGCAGCCCCGCCCTGCCCCAAGCTTTATTTAATTGTGCACCTGTGTCCGGGCCAATATCGCCCTTCATCTATGTTTGCTGGTTGGGCAATGTGTGGAGGTCAATCCTGATATGTCTGTGTTCAGACCTTGTTGGCCTTCATCTGCACTTGTTTCATCTGGCTTCATGGGAGAGATCCAGCAATGTTCAGGTACAGATTGCACTTGATGTGGTCATGCTCTTAGGAGGCCGTAATGGCACAGTATTTATTATAAATGTAGAGTAGGACCCCCCACATGAGATTGCCTTGGCGCGGCGGGGTGGCTCAATTGAATTGATCAATTTTTTTGCCAAATATCTCATTTTTGAATACAGCTGGATATTATGTGCATATGCACTTCAATTTAGGCATTCTAACCTTAAGCAGTGCTGGCTTCCCCCCCTATTTTCTTGTTGTTGGTTTGTGGCTCACCACCACTGCTGCCGTGCACGCTTGGCTATGTTCGCTATAAATTTTTCTGTGTTCATTATGATGGATCTAGGCTGCTGTGCACACACACGGCAGCCCCGCCCTGCCCCAAGCTTTATTTAATTGTGCACCTGTGTCCGGGCCAATATCGCCCTTCATCTATGTTTGCTGGTTGGGCAATGTGTGGAGGTCAATCCTGATATGTCTGTGTTCAGACCTGGTTGGCCTTCATCTGCACTTGTTTCATCTGGCTTCATGGGAGCGATCCAGCAATGCTCAGGTACAGATTGCACTTGATGTGGTCATGCTCTTAGGAGGCCATAATGGCACAGTATTTATTATAAATGTAGAGTAGGACCCCCCACATGAGATTGCCTTGGCGCGGCGGGGTGGCTCAATTGAATTGATCAATTTTTTTGCCAAATATCTCATTTTTGAATACAGCTGGATATTATGTGCATATGCACTTCAATTTATGCGTTCTAACCTTAAGCAGTGCTGGCTTCCCCCCCTATTTTCTCACGTAATATCTTACCCTCCTACACATCTTCCACTTAGTCCTTATTCCTCTACTCCTTGTCAGTCTGCACACTACAGAAAGACGCAGCCGTTAGCACCTGTTTTTCATCATCATCATCAGATATGTGCTGCAGTGTTCCGCTGACCATGTGCACTAACCCTCACATGTAGAGTTGAGCGAAGCAGGTCGGTCAGATTCAAAAGTCGCCGACTTTCGCCAAAGTCTGGTGTCATGAAACGAAACCCGACCACAGTGTGAAGTTGGCCATGCGGTCGGCGACCCAAGCGTCAAAGTCGGGTTTCGCCGAATGCTTGCACGTGACTTTTTTAAGCCAATGAGAGAAGCGTAGAGTAGCGAGAGCTTAGCTGGAGAGAGAGAGAGAGGGAGAGGGAGAGAGAGAGAGAAGAGAGAGAGATTTTGCCGCCTCTGGGGTTAAAATTCATGCCAGGTGTGTTTACAGTCCTCCACTCAGTGCCGACTTTTCTCCCCATTGACTTGCATTGGGTTTCGCGTTTCCTGACTTTTCCCTATAGTAGGCCGATTTCGTTCGACTCAACTGTTGAGAAAGTCGGGTTTCATGAAACCCAACTTGACCCTAAAAAAGGCAAAGTCGCTCATCTCTACTCACATGCATTCATCCTCCAACTGAAAAAATAGTTGGGCATTAGTGCACTCAATATCTTCCACTTGTGGGGCACAAATAATACAGACACAGCGTTAAAGTATAATTATTTTTTAGGCCCACTTCTCATACAGACACAGTTGCAGAGTACACAGATGATTTTTGGCACAGTATGCCCACAGGTAGAGGTGCAGAGTACATGCAGGGGCCTTTTGGCACATTACTGCTACAGGCAAGGGTACAGAATACAGACGGAGGCTTTTTGGCACAGTGCTCCTGTAAGGAGGTGGCGGAGACCCTCGTTTGCCTCTCCCTCACGTGGAACTTACACGTCCCTATTGTGTATAATAACCCCTGTAACATATATGCATTACGCTGTGCTGTGTTTGCCATGTATTATTATGCATTATGTTAACTGCTGCCTGTATAGAGGATAGGGACAGCCGAGGGTTAAGGTGGTGGGCTGGACCAGCAGCAGAAAAAGGTGGCAGGAAGCTGCTGCTCCCAGTCATTAGCTCAGGCACATCTGCCCTGAGCAGGTGTGTAGCAGCAGCCGGCGCATTGCCAGACCCCCAGGAGGGGAGAGAATCTGTTGCCCTTGTGTTTCAGGACTAAAGGACTTAAGGACTGCAACACGGGCCCCCGCTGAAGTGTCCAGATCCCGGCATATGGATTACTGCTTAATTTCGGCTACCGTGGCTGTTGTGGGTACGGCTGTGAAGATTGCTAGGGAGAGAGCAGGAAGCCAGTGTTGTATCTTTTTCTCATCTCTGTTTTATTAAACTTTGTTCACTGTTGGACTGCAAGTTGTGCCTGTGGATTGTGTCTGTCTGTTCCATCTCTGTGCAAGGTACCTGAGGTGTCTGCTGACTGTGGCTTAGTTGACTCAGCTGGGACTACCGCCCCGGACCACCTTGTTACCCTCCCACAAGCAGGGGTGCAGAGTATTCACAGAGGCTTAAAGGCACAGTACTCCCACAGATGGGGTTCAGTTACACACAGAGGCTTTTTGGCACAGTAATCCCACTGAGACACTTGCAGAGTACACATGCAGAGGCTTTTTTGCAGAGTGCGCGCACACAAAGTCTAAGGCCAGGGTCACACTTGCGAGACACTCGCATGAGTCTTGTGTTTCAATACCCGGCACTGCCATGGCACTTGGGACTGGAGCGCTCAGCTGCATAGAAATACATAAAGCCACACACTCCGGTCCCGAGTGCCGGCGGCAGTGCCGGGTATTAAGATACGAAACTCATGCGAGTTTCTCGCAAGTTTGACCCCGGCCTAATATTGTCCCTCACTCCAGTTGCGTCCTGACCCTATTCCAGTCAGAGCAGAATGATGGAGGCAACTGTGATCTGGAGATTATACAGGTCGAGTGCGTCAGCCAATCACAGCCATGCCAATAATTGGTATGACTGTGATGGCTCGGAAGTGCCCACAGCCTAAAAGCTTGTTAATTGGCTGCACTGCAGCCTTTCAACAAACTTTCTTAGGCATCCGAACCTGAACAGTAAATCGGACTTGCAGGAAAAAGTCTGTGTTAGGCTGGTTTCACATTTGCGTTTTTTAGCGCTGGAAAAAAACGCATACCTGCGCATGCGTTTTTTCCCCTATATTTAACATGGGTGCGCATACCTGCGCGCTGGTAAGCGCATGTATGCGATTTTCATGCGCTGCGTTTTTTTGGGGTATGCGTTGGTATTTTCCAGACGCAGCATGTTGCATTTTTTGGCCCTGCAAAAAAGCGCATGCGCACATATGCGCACGTTTTGCGCTAAAAATGGCCATTATAGCCTATGGATGCGCATATGTGCGCACTGGCATGCTCATGTATGCGTTTTTTTGCATATGCGTTTTTTTTTTTAACCATGGAATTTAGGGGTTTGGGTTAGAGTTAGGGTTAGTTAAGGGGGTTTAGGGTTAGGGTTAGGGTCAGGGTCAGGGTCAGGGTTAGGGTTGGGGTTTGGGTCAGGGTTAGGGTTAAGTATGGTTTGGTTAAGGGTTAGGGTCAGGGTTAGGGTCAGGATTAGGGTTAAGTATGGTTTTGTTAAGGGTTAGGGTCAGGGTTAGGGTTAGGGTTAGGGTTAGGGTCAGGGTTAGGGTTAGGGTTGGGGTCAGGGTTAGGGTTAGGGTCAGGGTTAGGGTTAAGTATGGTTTTGTTAAGGGTTAGGGTCAGGGTTAGGGTCAGGATTAGGGTTAAGTATGGTTTTGTTAAGGGTTAGGGTCAGGGTTAGGGTTAGGGTCAGGGTTAGGGTTAGGGTTAGGGTCAGGGTTAGGGTTAAGTATGGTTTTGTTAAGGATTAGGGTCAGGGTTAGGGTCAGGATTAGGGTTAAGTATGGTTTTGTTAAGGGTTAGGGTCAGGGTTAGGGTTAGGGTTAGGGTCAGGGTTAGGGTTAAGTATGGTTTTGTTAAGGGTTAGGGTCAGGGTTAGGGTCAGGATTAGGGTTAAGTATGGTTTTGTTAAGGGTTAGGGTCAGGGTTAGGGTTAGGGTTAGGGTTAGGGTCAGGGTTAGGGTTAGGGTTAGGGTCAGGGTTAGGGTTAGGGTCAGGGTTAGGGTTAAGTATGGTTTTGTTAAGGGTTAGGGTCAGGGTTAGGGTCAGGATTAGGGTTAAGTATGGTTTTGTTAAGGGTTAGGGTCAGGGTTAGGGTTAGGGTTAGGGTTAGGGTCAGGGTTAGGGTTAGGGTCAGGGTTAGGGTTAGGGTCAGGGTTAGGGTTAAGTATGGTTTTGTTAAGGATTAGGGTCAGGGTTAGGGTCAGGATTAGGGTTAAGTATGGTTTTGTTAAGGGTTAGGGTCAGGGTTAGGGTTAGGGTTAGGGTCAGGGTTAGGGTTAGGGTCAGGGTTAGGGTTAGTAAAGTCATGGTTTGGGTAGTGTGAGGGGCCACCTAAAAATGTTGGAAAAAAACGCAAACGCGGTAAAAACGCACTAAAAACGCATACAAACGCATAAAAACGCTGCGTTTTTTTCATGCATGCTCATAAAAATGCTTGAAAAAAACGCAGCAGTTGTATGCTTATGTATGCGTTTTTTCAATGCGTTTTTTTGCGGGAAAAACGCGCTGCAAAAAAAAGCAAGTGTGAAACTAGCCTTAGGGGTTCAGTACCCAATACAGTATTAGGCATCATGTTCGAACTCCAAACTTCACAGTTCGAGTTCACTCATCCCTAGTTCCTGACATTGGATCACTGTAATAGATCTAATCACTGTGATCAAAATCCCCAAATATTTAGAAAACAGAACAGCATTTAGTCTGTGCCTCTCTCTTCTCTCCTTGTAGATGTTTTGGGATAGACGAGAGATACACTACGCTCAAGTGCCATCCTATCAATGAAGAAAAAAAAATCAATTTGCTAGGTAAGGATGATCAAGGGGTGAATAGCAAATTGATTTTTTTCTTCATTGATAGGATGGCACTTGAGCGTAGTGTATCTCTCTTCTCTCACAAAACATCTACAAGGGGAGAAGAGAGAGTTAGGACTAACATTAGGACTAGGATTGGTAGGGTTTTTTCCAAAGTTACAAAAATATACAGTATATAAAAAATAAAAATAATAAAAATAAATAAATAGTGTTAGATTAGGTTTAGGTATAGTAGTGCTAGATTAGGTTTTGTTTTTTTAGTTAAGCAAGCATAAAATAAAATAATGGTCCGCAGAACGTTTACCGTGGAGCATGTATACACCCTGCTTTGTTCTGACAGTTACTGGAGTTATACAGAATCTGCTTTAGAAGCAGAAACATTTTCTGCCAGTGACGACTCCTCTTCCTCCATGGAATCCCACAGCCTGGTGGTAGCTGAGTCAGTTGTCGCTGTTGAAACGTCAGAGGCAGAGGCAAGTTCTGCAGTCCCCCCATCACTGTGGTATCTAGTCAATTCCTTCTCCCTGCAAATTACCCCTTTTATAGCATGGTATAAAAGTTGATGCAACTAATTTTACCCCCTTTGACTTTTACCAAATTTTTTGTTACCCTGGAAGTCCTACAGTTAATTGCCACCAAACAAATTTATTTGCCTGATAATACATTTCCCAAAAACCCACTGCCTTCATTCCCGTATTGGGGCTAAAGCAACATTTTTGGGAAAAAAATTCAATATGACGACCTAATATTACCAAATTCTGTGTAGTTCCTGTGGGTTCAAAATGCTCACTATACCCCTGGATGAAATCCTTGAGGGGTGTAGTTTCCAAAATGAGGATACTTATGGAGGATTTCTGCTATTTAGGCACCTTGGGGGCTCTGCAAATGCAACAAGGTGCACACCATCTCTTTCAGCTGAATTTATGTTTCAAAATTTAAAAATTTCTCCTTCTGTGCCTAGCCCTGACATTGTTACAAGTAGAAACTTTTGACTATATGTAGGGTATTGCCGCGCTCGATATCTAGGTAACAAGCTGTCAAACATTTACTTTTTTTGTGTTACGTCCTGCAACAGGGAAAAAAGTTGGGCTAAAGCAACATTTTAGAGGTAAAATTTTTTTTTTTCATTCCATTGTGTATTAATTCCTGTGTGCCACCTGAAGAGTTAACAAATTTCCTAACAGCAGTTTTGAAGTACTTGAGGGGTTCAGTTTTTAAAATGGCATCACTTTGGGAGAGTTTCCAATATATAGGCCCCTCAAAGTCCATTTAAATTTGAATGGGTTCCTAAGGAAGCAGGTTTTGTGAAATTTGTTGAAAAATATAAGAAACTTCTGCTAAACTTTTAACCATTCTGACATCCTAACAAAATGAAATACATTTGAAAAATGATGCAGATGTAAAGTACAAATATGGGAAACATTATTTAATAATTATTTTGTACAGCATAACTAAATGGGTTTTGGATATTATAAGGTAACTACCCCAAATTGTTAGCTCATGTTTTCAAATATATATACAGTTGTGCTCAAAAGTTTACATACCCCAGCAGAATTTTTGCTTTCTTGGCCTTTTTTCAGAGAATATGAGTGATAACACCAGAACTTTTTCTCCACTCATAGTTAGCGATTGGCTGAAGCCATTTATTTTCAAAATCATGTAAAGTTTATTGTAAAAATTATATAAATGATAATGACAACCCAAAACATCCAAATGACCGTGTTCAAAAGTTTACATACCTGGTGATTTTGGCCTGATAACATGCACAGAAATTGACACAAATGGGTTTGAATGGCTACTAAAGGTAACATCCTGTTTGCTTGTAATCAGTGCATGTGCATAAAAGCTGAGTGAGTTTCTGGGATCCAGACAGACTCGTGCATCTTTCATCCAGCCATTGACATTTCTGGTTTGTGAGTCATGGGAAAAGTAAAAGAATTGCCAATGGATCTACAGGAAAAGGTAGCTGAACTGTGTAAAACAGGAAAGGGGTACAAAAAAATATCCAAGGAATTGATAATACCAGTCAGCAGTGTTCAAACTGTGATAAACAAATGTAAAATCAGGGGCTCTGTAAAAACAAAACTATGGTGATCCATAACTGAGAGGAAAATTGTTTGGGATGCAAAGAAAAGCTCACAAATAACATCAGCTGAAATACTGGACTCTCTAAAAACTCGTGGTGTGGCTGTTACAAGATGCACAATAAGGAGGCACTTGAAGAAAAATGGGCTGCACGGTCGAGTCGCCAGAAGAAAGCCATTACTGCACAAATGCCACAAAATATCTTGCCTACAATATGTAAAACAGCACAGAGACAAGCCTCAAAACTTCTGAAACAAGGTAGTTTGGAGTGATGAGACCAAAATTGAACTTTTTGGCCACAACCATAAACGTTACATTTGGAGAGAGGTCAACAAGGTCTATGATGAAAGGAACCCCATTCCTCCTGTAAAACACGGAGGTGGATCGCTGATGTTTTGGGGATGTGTGAGCTACAAAGGCACAGGAATCTTGGTCAAAGTTGAAGGAAAGATGAAAGCAGCGTGTTATCAGCAAATACTGGAGGCAAATTTGCAATCATCAGCCTGGAAGCTGTGAATGGGACGTACTTGGATGTTCGAACGTGACAACGATCCAAAACACAAGGACAAGTCGACCTGTCATTGGCTAAAGCAGAGCAAAGTGAAGGCTCTGGAGTGGCCATCTCAGTCTCCTGACCTCAATGTCATTGAGCCATTATGGGGAGATCTCAAGCGTGCAGTTCATGCTAGAAAGCCCAGGAATTTACAGGAACTGGAGGCTTTTTGCCAAGAAGAGTGGGCAGCTTTACCATCTGATAAAATAAAGAACCTCATCCACAACTACCACAAAAGACTTCAAGCTGTCATTGATGTTAGAGGGGGCAATACACAGTATTAAGAAATGGGGTATGTAAACTTTTGATCAGGGTCATTTGGATGTTTTGGGTTGTCATTACGATTTAAAAAGAGAAAACACAGTAGTTTGACAATAAATGGCTTCACATAGCCACTAACCATGAGTGGAAAAAAAGTTTTGTTCAGCTAGGAATGAACCTTAGCCAGTGGGTGAAGAATAATACAGTAAAATAGACTCATATTATTTTCTCTCACCAGAAACTGAACAATTCCTCTTAGCTGCTGAATTTAAAGGACATTTTTTACCACATTTGACTAAATTAAACTATTAATATGGACATACAGGTTATAGTCAGCTGAAATCAGTCCTCCCTATGTGTCTCATATCAGCAGCGTTGTCGCTGAGAAATCCTCTTTTATCACTTTATATAAGTGACCTCTTCCAGGCTCTGGGGTGGATGGTGCCTGGATATAATTCTGCCCCCAGACCCCCAGAGCTTACTTTAAATATAAGGGGCAGTTACCAGTGTGATATGACATGGCTACAACTGTTACCAGTTTGATGTGTAATGGTTACCACTGTTACCAGTGTGATGTGTAAAGGCTGCTCTCTGCTTTCCTGATCAATAACACATCTGCAGGTTCCTCTCAGCTTCTATCTCACAGGCAGACAAGGCTGCAATATTGTTGCAATAGAGCAAAGCTGAGAGAGAAGCAAAAATGTGTAAGATGACAAATTTGATTTCTCCTGTGGTGGTAGTTACTTTTCTCATACAGGGAACGCCTCCTTCATGAAAAATAAGCTCTGGGGGCAGAGTTATCTCCAGGCACCTTCTGCCTCGGAGCCTGAAAGCGGTCACTTATATAAAGTGATAAAAGATGATTTATCAGCAACCGCACAGCTGATATGAGTCATACAGGGAGGGCTGTTTTTAGCATTCCATAGCCAGCATTCCCATATTAATACACTGCTCAAAAAAAAGGGAACACTTAAACAACAGAATATATCTCCAAGTAAATCAAACTCCAGTGGAATCAAACTGTCCACTTAGGAAGCAACACTGATTGACAATCAATTTCACATGCTGTTGTGCAAGTGGAATAGACAACAGATGGAAATTGTTGGCAATTATCAAGACACACTCAATAAAGGAGTGGTTCTGCATGTGGGGACCACAGACCACATCTCAGTACCAATGCTTTCTGGCTGATGTTTTGGTCACTTTTGAATGTTGGTTGTGCTTTCAGAATCGTGGTAGCATGAGACAGACTCTAAAACCCACACAAGTGGCTCAGGTAGTGCAGGTCATCCAGGATGGCACATCAATGCGAGCTGTGGCAAGAAGGTTTGCTGTGTCTGTCATCGTAGTGTCCAGAAGCTGGAAGCGCTACTAGGAGACAGGACAGTACACCAGGAGATGTGGAGGGGGCCATAGGAGGACAACAACCCAGCAGCAGGACCTCTACCTTCACCTTTGTGCAAGGAGGAACAGGAGGAGCACTGCTAGAGCCCTGCAAAATGACCTCTAGCAAGCCAAAAATGTGCATGTGTTTGCACAAACGGTTAGAAACCGACTCCATGAGAATGGTCTGAGGGCCCGACGTCCACAGATGGGGTTGTGCTCACAGCCCAACATCATGCAGGACGCTTAGCATTTGCCACAGAACACCAGGATTGGCAAATTCGCCACTGGCGCCCTGTGGTCTTCACAGATGAAAGCAGGTTCACACTGAGCAAATGTGACAGATGTGACAGAGTCTGGCGATGCAGTGGAGAGCGATCTGCTGCCTGCAAGATCCTTCAGCATGACTGGTTTGGCAGTGGGTCAGTAATGGTGTTGGGTGGCATTTCTTTGGAGGGCCGCACAGCCCTGCATGTGCTCGCCAGAGGTAGCCTGACTGCCATTAGGTACCGAGATGAGACCCTCAGACCCCTTGTGAGACCATATGCTGGTGCGGTTGGCCCTGGGTTCTTCCTAATGCAGGACAATGCCAGACCTCATGTGGCTGGAGTGTGTCAGAAGTTCCTGCAAGATGAAGGCATTGAAGCTATGGACTGGCCCACCTGTTCCCCAGACCTGAATCGGATTGAGCATATCTGGGACATCATGTCTCGCTCCATTCACCAACGTCACATTGCACCACAGACTGTCCAGGAGTTGGTGGATGCATTAGTCCAGGTCTGGGAGGAGATCCCTCAGGAGTCCATCCGCCGCCTCAACAGGAGCATGCCCATGCGTTGTAAAGTAGGGAGGTCATACAAGCAAGTGGATGCCACACACTATACTGAGCCTCATTTTGATGTGTTTTAACCCCTTCATGACTCAGCCTATTTTGACCTTAATGACCTGGCCATTTTTTGCAATTCTGATCAGTGTCCCTTTATGAGGTAATAACTTAGGAATGCTTCAACGGATCCTAGCCATTCTGAGAATGTTTTTTCATGACATTTTGGGCTTCATGTTAGTGGTAAATTTAGGTCAATAATTTTTGAGTTTATTTGTGAAAAAAATCAGAAATTTGGAGAAAAAGTAGAAAATTCCACAATTTTCCAATTTTTAGTTTTTATTCTGTTCAACCAGAAAGTTATGGGACACAAAATAGTTAATAAATAACATTTTCCACATGTCTACTTTACATCAGCACAATTTTGGAAACAAATTTTTTTTTCGTTAGGAAGTGTGGTGTAGTGACCACTCTGTCCACTAGGGGGCGCTGTGTGGGTGTCCCAGGACAGGCATATAAGCATTTCCAGTGTCCTGATAGGTGTAGGATGCTGAATGATTGTAATGTATCTCAAGGTGGGTGGCCTTGAGATGAAGTCTTGTGTATGTGTGCAGTGTGATTTCTATAAGTGTGTTCTAGAAGTGTGAAGATTAATTTAAGAATTAAAACCAGAAGGATGTATACAGACTGTGCCCTGCTACCTGCCACCATCGCACTCTAACAAGCATCTCTATTCTTCCGACAGGTATGTCCATCCACCAAGCTCTCCTGCTCTCCTGCTGTCTGTCTATGAAGGGCACACAGTGCATCACCCAGCTTTGCACATAGACTTGCCTCTGCACCTAGCATTCACATGGTATGTCCATCCACCCAGCTCTCCTGCTCTGTCCATCCACCCAGCTCTCCTGCTCTCCTGCTGTCTGTCTATGAAGGGCACACAGTGCATCACCCAGATTTGCACATAGACTTGCCTCTGCACCTAGCATTCACATGGTATGTCCATCCACCCAGCTCTCCTGCTCTGTCCATCCACCCAGCTCTCCTGCTCTCCTGCTGTCTGTCTATGAAGGGCACACAGTGCATCACCCAGATTTGCACATAGACTTGCCTCTGCACCTAGCATTCACATGGTATGTACATCCACCCAGCTCTCCTGCTCTCCTGCTGTCTGTCTATGAAGGGCACACAGTGCATCACCCAGCTTTGCACATAGACTTGCCTCTGCACCTAGCATTCACATTGTATGTCCATCCACCCAGCTCTCCTGCTCTCCTGCTGTCTGTCTATGAAGGGCACACAGTGCATCACCCAGATTTGCACATAGACTTGCCTCTGCACCTAGCATTCACATGGTATGTCCATCCACCCAGCTCTCCTGCTCTCCTGCTGTCTATGAAGGGCACACAGTGCATCACCCAGCTTTGCACATAGACTTGCCTCTGCACCTAGCATTCACATGGTATGTCCATCCACCCAGCTCTCCTGCTCTCCTGCTGTCTATGAAGGGCACACAGTGCATCACCCAGATTTGCACATAGACTTGCCTCTGCACCTAGCATTCACATGGTATGCCTTTCAGCTAACCCCAGCTTACCCCAGTGTTATTTATGACCTTGTTTGCTCTGGCTTGACCATATGCATCTGGTCCACTCTTAATTGTCTGACCAAGAAGAGTAGAGACCACTCCTCTCTGCTTCACACCTGACTGCACTTAGTTGTACATATATTGCAGAGCACAAGTCTGCATAAAGACTTCAGTCTGCAGTGTGATTTCTATAAGTGTGTTCTAGAAGTGTGAAGATTAATTTAAGAATTAAAACCAGAATTGAACCAGAAGGGAACTGAAGGTAACTGTACACAGTCACTGTAAACAATGTTTCTGTTTGTTTTCACCCCTATAATCCTTCACTTTCTGCTAATTCCCCTAATCCCTACTCCTAGTAAGGAACTGTTCATCTCTTCTTCAATCCTCCCCATCCACCTCACCTCCACCTCAAAACTGTTCCTTACCATACAATCCTCTGTCTCCAAACACAGACAGCACCCTCATTCCCTCTCCTGTTCCCACCTGCTAACACTTTCTCTGCTCCTTCTCACTGCTGGTGATATCTCCCCAAATCCTGGTCCTCCTCACCACATTCCCACAGTCATTTCTACCTCCCATCCACGCTCTATCACAACCTTCCGTAACCTCTCCAACCTTATACCCATTCACCCAGCCCCCGCTTCCCCAGTCCCACTAACAGGAGCTCTGTGGAACGCTCGCTCTGTCTGCAACAAGCTTTCCTACATCCATGATCTTTTTGTTACTACCAAACTTTCCTTCCTCGCCATCACCGAAACCTGGCTCACCCCTTCTGACACAGCCTCTCCTTCTGCACTTTCATATGGTGGCTTCCACCTTTCTCACACCCCCCGCCCCAGCAGCAAACATGGCGGAGGAGTTGGTTTTCTCCTGTCAGATACCTGCTCCTTCACCCCAATCCCACTGCCACCCTCTGTTACCCTCCCTTCCTTTGAGGTGCACTCTGTGCGCATCTACTCCCCCTCCAACCTCCAACTGGCTGTCATCTACCGCCCCCCAGGGCCAGCCACCACCTTCTTTGACCACTTCACCACCTGGTTAATTCATTTCCTTTCCGCGGACATCCCTACTATCATCATGGGCGACTTCAACATCCCCATTGACACTTCCCTCTCAGCTGCCACTAAACTCCTATCTCTCACTTCCTCCTTCGGCCTCACTCAATGGTCTTCTACAGCCACCCACAAAGATGGCCACACACTGGACCTCATCTTCACCCGCCTCTGCTCCCTATCTTACCTCTCTAACTCACCTCTTCCTCTCTCTGACCACAACCTTCTCACATTCTCTTCCCTCTTCACTCCATGTCTACAATCCCCACCCCACAAACTTTCACACCCTCGCAGAAATCTTAAACACCTTGACCTACACTCATTCTCTGAATCCCTTCTCCCTCTCACAGATATAAGTTCGTTACACAATGCGGATGACGCTGCCGCTCTATATAACACCACAATAGCTGTAGCTTTGGAATCCGCTGCCCCACTTACACATACCAAAGCTCGCAAAATCAACAGACAGCCCTGGCACACCAGCCTGACCAAAGAGCTGAGGCGAGCTTCCAGGGCTGCTGAGCGCAGATGGAAAAGATCCCACTCCAACGAGCACTTCATCGCATTCAAACAGTCCCTCACTACTTTCAAGACCACACCCACCACAGCTAAACAAACCTACTTCTCATCTCTCATATCCTCCCTGTCTCACAACCCTAAACAGTTATTCAACACCTTCAATTCTTTCCTCCGCCCCCCAGCACCTCCTCCCTCCCCACTCATCTCAGCTGAAGACTTTGCCTCATTTTTCAAGCAGAAGATTGATAACATCAGATAAAGTTTTGGTCAACAACCCCCAGAACCCTTCCTCCCGACTTCCCAGCCCTCCACCTTCAAAACCAACTTCTCCACCATTACAGAAGATCGACTCTCCACTCTACTCTCAAGATCACATCTCACCACCTGTGCACTCGACCCGATCCCATCCCACTTCATACCAAACCTCACCACAGTCTTCATCCCAACCCTAACCCATCTCTTCAACCTATCACTAACAACTGGTGTTTTCCCCTCAAGCTTTAAACATGCCTCCATCACACCTATCCTCAAAAAGCCCTCTCTTGACCCATCCTCTGTATCTAGCTATCGCCGTATATCACTTCTCCCCTACACCTCCAAGCTACTGGAACAACACGTCTACCTTGAACTGTCCTCCCATCTCTCTTCTTGCTCCCTCTTCGACCGCTTACAATGTGGCTTCCGGTCACACCACTCCACTGAAACTGCCCTTACTAAGGTCACCAATGACCTCTTAACCGCCAAGAGCAAGCGACACTACTCTGTCCTCCTCCTCCTGGACCTGTCGGCTGCCTTTGACACAGTGGACCATTCCCTATTATTACAGACCCTCTCATCCCTCGGCATCACAGACTTGGCCCTATCTTGGATCTCATCATACCTAACAGACCGGACATTCAGCGTCTCCCACTCACACACCACCTCCTCACCTCGCCCCCTATCTGTCGGAGTCCCACAAGGTTCAGTCCTTGGGCCCCTGCTGTTCTCTATTTACACCTTTGGCCTGGGACAGCTCATAGAATCTCGTGGCTTTCAGTATCATCTCTGCGCTGATGACACACAGATCTACATCTCTGGACCAGATATCACCTCCCTACTAACCAGAATCCCTCAATGTCTGTCCACTATTCCATCCTTCTTCTCCGCTAGATTTCTGAAACTCAACATGGACAAAACAGAATTCATCATCTTTCCCCCATCTCACGTGACCCCCCCTACGAACCTATCAATTACAGTAAATGACTGCCCACTCTCCCCAGTCCCACAAGCTCGCTGCCTCGGAGTAATCCTTGACGCTAATCTCTCCTTAAAACCACATATCCAAGCCCTTTCCACTTCCTGCCAACTTCAACGCAAAAATATTTCACGAATCCGTTCATTCCTCACCCAAGAATCTGCAAAAACCCTAGTCCATGCCCTCATCATCTCTCGCCTTGACTACTGCAACCTCCTGCTCTGTGGCCTCCCCTCAAACACTCTCGCACCCCTCCAATCTATTCTAAACTCTGCTGCCCGACTAATCCACCTGTCCCCCCGCTATTCCCCAGCTTCTCCCCTCTGTCAATCCCTTCACTGGCTCCCAATTGCCCAGAGACTGCATTACAAAACCCTAACCATGACATACAAAGCCATCCACAACCTGTCTCCTCCATACATCTGTGACCTCGTCTCCCGGTACTTTCCTGCACGCAACCTCTGATCCTGACAAGATCTCCTTCTCTACTCCCCTCTTATCTCCTCTTCCCACAATCGCATACAAGATTTCTCTCGCGCATCACCCCTACTCTGGAACTCTCTACCACAACATATCAGACTCTCACCTACCATCGAAACCTTCAAAAAGAGCCTGAAGACCCACCTCTTCCGACAAGCCTACAACTTGCAGTAACCACCGATCGACCAAACCGCTGCACGACCAGCTCTACCCTCGCCTACTGTATTATCACCCATCCCTTGTAGATTGTGAGCCCTCACGGGCAGGGTCCTCTCTCCTCCTGTACCAGTTATGATTTGTATTGTTTAAGATTATTGTACTTGTTTTTATGTATACCCCTCTTTACATGTAAAGCGCCATGGAATAAATGGCGCTATAACAATAAATAATAATAATAAATAATAATAATAATGTGTTGATCAGCAGTGATACTGCTGAGGTTTCGTGCCAATGGGTTAGGGAGAGCCACCTACAAATCCACCCAGGGATGTGGCTAGAATGCCATAGTAAAGAATGTATGAATGCTTGCAGTACCTGTGATGATGTCATAGCCATGTGACCCGGTGAGCGTGGCTACGGACCATATAAGGTGAACAGGGTAGGTCACATGAGTGAATGCTGGGACCCAGTTGGTCCATATGAAAGGTCTCGTCTGGGCTGAAGACCGACTGAAGGAAGAGAGGTCTGCCTTCCTGTACACATGGGACATGTGTGTGAGAGTTCCCTGGAGGGAATGAATGTCTGCACTGAGAAGCAGCCTTTAGGTAAACCCGGACAGGGGATATAACTCTGAGACTAGAGAGCCTGTGTACTGAACATTGCACAACCTGTGTGACCACAGGATAAGCAGAGTGAACCTCTGTAATGGACGCTATGCTGTTTATATGAACTTTCTGTTGCTGTTCCTGGTTGATGATGCCTAATAAACTGCATGGACTGTTGGAGTTATGTTAAGAAACCTGTGCCGGATGTGATTTATTGGCAGCAAAGCGAGTGTCCCCTATCTGAATAACAAGCGCTACCTTACAGGAAGTTATAAGGGTTAAAAGTTGACCAGCGATTTCTCATTTTTACAACAAAATTTACAAAACCATTTTTTTTAGGGACCACATCACATTTGAACTCAGTTTGGGTCTATATGCCTGAAAATACCCAAAAGTGACACCATTCTAAAAACTGCACCCCTCAAGGTGATCAAAACCACATTCCTGAAGTCTATTAAACCTTCAGGTGTTTCACAGCAGCAGAAGCAACATGAAAGGAAAAAATGAACATTTAACTTTTTAGTCACAAAAATTATCTTTTAGCATCAATTTTTTATTTTCACAAGGGTAAAATGAGAAACTGGACCCCAAAAGTTGCTGTCCAATTTGTCCTGAGTACGCTGAAACCCCATATGTAGGGGGTAACCACTGATTGAGTGCATGGCAGGGCTCGGAAGGGAAGGAGCGCCATTTAACTTTTTGAATGGAAAATTAGTTCCAATCGTTAGCGTACATCATGTCGCGTTTGGAGAGCCCCTGTGTGCCTAAACTTTGGAGCTCGCCACAAGTGACCCCATTTTGGAAACTAGACCCCCAAGGAACCTATCTAGATGCATAGTGAGCACTTTGAACCCCCAGGTGCTTCACAGAAGTTTATAACTCACAAACGTGAAAATAAAAAATAATTTGTTATCATCAAAAAATGATTTTTTAGCCCGCAATTTTTTATTTTCACAAGGGTAACAGGAGAAATTGGACCACAAAAGTTGTTGTCTAGTTTGTCCTGAGCACGCTTATACCTCATATGTGGGAGAAAACTACTGTTTGGGCACACGTTGGGGCTCGGAAGGGAGGGAGCACTGTTTGACTTTTTGAACGCAAAATTGGCTGGACAATGGTGGCGCCATGTTGCGTTTGGAGAGCCCTTGATGTGCTTAAAGAGTGGAAACCCCTCAATTCTAACTCCAACCCTAACACCAACACACCCCTAACCACAACCCTAACCCCAACACACCCCTAACCCTAATCGCAACCCTAACCATAGCCCTAACCACAAGCCTAACCCTAATCCCAACCCTAACCCTAATCTTAACCCTAATCCCAACCCTAACCCTAATTCCAACCCTCACCCTAACTCTAATTCCAACCCCAACCCTAATTCCAACCTAAACCCTAATTCAAACCCCAACCCTAATTCCAACCTTAACCCTAAATCTAACCCTAACCCTAATTCCAACCCTAACCCTTAATTCTAACTGTTATGAATGGGTCACCGAGGAGGATGGCAGGATCAGGCTAAGCCACCAGAAAACCAGAGAGGTTGTAACTTAGCGGATTGCAGACCCCTAATCCTATCAGCACAACTAGCAGTAGCCGTAGAGCGTGCCTACGATGCCCTAGATGCCTCGGCATAGCTGGAGAACTAACTAAGCCTAAACCCAGAAAGGTGAAATCTAAACTGCCCTGGAGCAGATCCCCAAAGGAATAGACAGCCCCCAAACATATATTGTCTGTGAGACAAGATGAGACACAAACACAGGCAAAGAACAGACTGAGCAAACGGTGGGGTCCAAGCTGTCTAGACAGGACAGGACAGAAAAGATACTGTCTGCAATCATGCACAAAACCCTAAAAAAAATCCAACACATCTGATATACAAAAAACCTGAGGCCACACGACCTCACCCCCGCTAGATCAGCACTCTGGTATGAACTGGAAGCAAAGCAAAAGATACTAACATAACAGGAGACTGAACAAACTGACACAAGCTGTAACATATGAGAGGGGCCAAGCGCTGCCCCCAGCAGGGAGTACGCTGACCCCTAGCAGCAAAGCAGAAAACAAAAAAAGGCACAACCAGATTAGATGCAAAGGATTAGCAAAAGAATCACTTAACTGAACCATGCAGATCAGGCAGGAGACAAAAGAACTCCAAATGCACAAGGAGGAAATCACCAGCAACCACCAAGGGAAGCCTGCTCAATTATATGCTCCCAGCTAGTAATCCCAGATTCCCAATTATCGTCGTCAGTTGGCAAACTTCCATCAACCTGGCCAGCTCCAATACTCCCAGTAACACCCAGAGGGAGCAGAGGGAGCTCCCACTCAGAAGTCTGAGCAAGGGAATTCACAACACCTAACCCTAATTCCAACCCTAAACTTAATTCTAACCCTAATTCTAGCCCTAACCCTAGTGGAAAAATAAAAATAAATATATTCTCTTTATTTCATTATTTTCCATACCTATGGGGTGATAAAGGGGGGTTTATTTACTATTTTTTTTATTTTGATCACTGTGATATGGTCTATCACAGTGATCAAAATGTACCTGGAATGAATGAATGAATCTGCCAGCCGGAAGATTTGGCAGGCGAACTGCGCATGCAACCAACATTTTGGAAGATGGCGGCGCCCATGGGGGAAGATGGAGGGACACGGGGACTCGGGAGGTATTGGGGAGGGGGAAAGATCAGACCATGGGGGGAGCGGAGGACATGACGGAGGGAAGGAAAGACTGACGGTGGCAGATCACCGCTGTCAGTCATGGGGGCAGCAGATCGCGCTCTCCTGCCATGGCCGATGATATTGCAGCATCAGCCATGGCTGGATTGTAATATTTCATCAAGTTTCAATGGTGAAATATTACAATTGCTCTGATTGTCTGTTTCACTTTCAACAGCCAATCAGAGCGCTCGTAGCCATGGGGGGGGCAAAGCCACCCCCACTGGGCTGGAGTACAAGTCCACCTGTACCTGCGGGTTGGGTGACCTTTCAGTGACCCCATCACCCGACCCGCAGGAACACGATCCCACCATGACGCATATGCTGTGTCACAGGTCGGAATGGCACAGGTTTTCATGATGCATGTGCTGCGTCGCAGGTCAGAAAGGGGTTAAGGACATTACATTCCACTTTAATTTTGTGTGTGACTCCAAATCCAGGCCTCCATTGGTTATTAAATTTGATTTCCATTGATGATTTTTGTGTGATTTTGTTGTCAGCACATTCAACTTTGTACAGAACAAAGTATTCAATGAGAATATTTAATTCATTCAGATCTAGGATGTGTGATTTGAGTAGTGTTCTCTTTATTTTTTTGAGCAGTGTAGTTTAGATAGGTCAAATGTGGTGACAGATTCCCTTTAAAACCCCAGCTCTGCCGACATGCTCTGCCTTACTCCATTTTGGCACCATGATGAGGACATTGGTTGTGTATCCACTTACTCCCTGATCCCCTTTAGTTCCTTACTTACTGGGCTCTGCATACCCTTGCACTAACCTCCCCTAAGATATTTATATCTGCACTGTTATTAACACCTTGATTTATATATAGGGACAATTAGGTATTTAAGCCTAGTGTGCTGCTTATTAGATGTATGTGATTAGGTAATGTGGGTTGTATATTATTAGGTAATCGTGGGTTTGAATGTGTGGTATTGTTGTGATATTACTGTATTAGTGTTGCAGTGTCAATATATGTGTGTGTATATATATATTTGTAGTCACCAGCTTGGGGATTAATATATATCATGTAAGGGACAGTCAAGGAGCCCCTGGTCATGGGTCACCATACAGCAGGGTCGTGACATTAGGGGGCGCCCTAGCTTGCCCTATTCTCTGTGATACTTCTGAAGGTGAAGATGTCGGGCCGCCACCTTTTCCTTATCTCCTGAGTTAGCCCTCCATCTGTTCTCTTCTCCCACCCAGGGAAGAGGGGCATTACTGTACACCGCAGAATACCAACCCAACAAACAAAGGCAACACAAACAAGGTGTAACAGAACACACCAGGCATACACAACATTCACTCACATATAACATAGGAATGCACCTGGGAGTGGAGGAAGGGGAATAAACCAAAGTATAGAAGGGAATTACCACACTTACAAACCACAGAAGAGTCACAGATAACTCTTCCAGAACTCCTCATATGAACTCCTCTCTTCTTAAGTCATGCAGCAAATGCTATCTCTGACAAGGATTTGAATCAGGAGCCAGATTATAAGGGGAACAGGAATGGCTAACTGAGCTCAGCTGAGAGCTCAGGGTTTTCCAACATGACCAATTAACCCCTGTTCTGCCAAAAGGAATAAACACCATTAAAATGAAGGAGAAGTGCTTCTTCTCAGAGCAGGAATAGGTGCAATCAGACACCGCAATCTTCTGGGTACTCTCTGTTGCAGAAATCCCATGAGAGTTGGAGGCAAGTAGCACATAGTAACAATAAGTAATGAGCTGGTTTTGGTACACCCATAGTGTGGCCATGATCGGCTGCATTGTTACGCTTCCACAATTTGTGTCTTGGGGACTGTCTTATTTTGGAATAGACAATGCTCATTCCTAGAGTAAATGCTGCCCCATGTGTGCGTGTATTTACACTGATACTGGCAGTATCGGAAGTCCACACACAGAGTGACTGGTATTCTTCCTGGATCCTCTTTGCTGATGCTGCTTGTACTCTAAGATGTGTAAGAAGCAGTGTCCACAGAGAACCATGTAGTAGAAAGCGCAGTCACTCTGTGACACAGTCAATATCAGTGAGCATGCACACACACGGTGGGCAGCGTTTGCTGTAGAAGTTAGCTCTCTCGATCCAAAACAAGGGCAGTCTTCAAGATGCAAACTGAGGCGTGCAATGGTGCACCAGTCTCATGGCCAAGCCTTGGATGAACCAAAGTGCCCTCATTTGCATATTGATTAAAAGTTATTTTACAGAAACACAGTGCCAGTAACAGCTCCAGTGCTAGTATGATTCTTATAAGAATGAAGCCCCCTATATCATTATATATTTTGTGCAAAATGCATTTTGGAGGTGGGAAACTCCCATTAACTATGGTCTATGATGCTGCTGAAAATCATATACTTGAACAGCTGTTAATTAACAGAGCTATGGGCTTGTATTAATGATGTGCTAGTTGGACCATTTTGGGTTGAGTATGGACTCCAAACAAACTCCCAAATCTGTCAGTTTTAGAAGACCCTTTTTTCAAGCAGCCTTTGAAGAAAACATGATTTTTGATGCAGGACAATGCTCCATCACATACATTGAAGTTCTCCACTGCTCCACAGTAAAGGCTTAAAGATGAAAGAATAATGACATGAACCCTTCCTCACATGACCTAAACCCTATTGAGAACTTGTGGACCCTTCTTAACCCCTTAATGTCCAATGACGGACACAGTCCATCATCAGACATCTCCCCTGCTTTGATGAGGGCTCCGGCGCTGAGCCCGCATCAAAGCCGGGACATGTCAGCTGTTATGAACAGCTGACATGTGCCCGCAATAGACGCGAGCAGAATCGCCATCTGCCCGCGACTATTAACTAGTTAAATCCCGCTGTCAAAGCTGACAGCGGGCATTTAAATAGCATTTCCAGCCACTGGGCCGGAAATGACCTCATCGCCGACCCCCGTCACGTGATCGAGGGTCGGCGTCATGTTGCCTGGACAACCAGAGGTCTCTATGAGACCTCTGTGGTTGTTCCAGGCATATGGCTTTCAGCGCCACCTGGTGGTTGGCGCTGAAAGCACAGCAGTAAATCTGCTACATATGGGCAATCTGCTCATCACCCATATGCAGCAGAGCCGATCGGGTTGCGCATGCTTCTAGCCTCCTATAGAGGCTACTGAAGCATGCCAAAAGTAAAAGAAAAATGTTTAAAAATAAAAAAAAAATTAAACAAACCTAAAAGTTCAAATCACCCCCCTTTCGCCCCAATCAAAATAAAACAGTAAAAAAAAAATCCACATACACATATTAGGTATCGCCGCATTCAGAAACGCCCGATCTATCAATAAAAGAAAAGCATTAACCCCGATCGCTAATTGGCGTAGCGAGAAAAAAATTAAAAACGCCAGAATTACCTTTTTTTGGTCGCCAAGACATTGCATTAAAATGCAATAACGGGCGATCAAAAGAACGAATCTGCACAAATGTGGTATCATTAAAAATGTCAGCCCGGCACGGAAATAATAAGCCCTCACCCGACCCCAGATCATGAAAAGTGGAGACGCTACGGGTCTCGGAAAATTGCGCAATTTTTTTTTTTTAAGCAAATTTTGGAATTTTTTTTCACCACTTAGATAAAAGAGGACATAGACATGTTTGGTGTCTATGAACTCACAATGACCTGGAGAATCATAATGGCAGGTCAGATTTAGCATCTAGTGAACCTAGCAAAAAAGCCAAGCAAAAAACAAGTGTGGGATTGCACTTTTTTTGCAATTTCACCGCACTTGGAATTTTTTTCCCATTTTCGAGTACACGACTTGGTAAAACCAATGGTGTCATTTAAAAATACAACTCGTCCCGCAAAAAATAAGCCCTCACATGGCCATATAGACGGAAAAATAAAAAAGTTATGGCTCTGGAAAGAAGGGGAGGGAAAAGTGAAAATGCAAAACCAAAAATACCCCTGGTCGTTAAGGGGTTAGGCAGGTTTCACATTTGCGTTTAGGGCCGCAGCGTCGGCCTGCGCACGGCCGCCGCTAAGCCCCACCCCCTGCTGCGCCTCCTCCGGTAGCTACGCCTCTGGGCGCATGACGCTACATGAGTCATGCGTCCCCTATCTTTATCACTGAGGACGCAGGCCGTGCGCAGTATGCGTTTGGCGGCGCCTGCGTCCTTTTGACGGTGCACCGAGCGCAACCAAATTGCAACAGGTTGCGTTTGGCACTGGTCGGCGCACCGTCAAAAGGACGCAGGCGCCGCCAAACGCATACTGCGCACGGCCTGCGTCCTCAGTGATAAAGATAGGGGACGCATGATGCATGCAGCGTCATGCGTCCAGGGGCGGAGCTACCGGAGGAGGCACGGCAGGGGGTGGGGCTTAGCGGGGCCATGCACAGGCCGACGCTGCGGCCCTAAACGCAAATGTGAAACCGGCCTTAACTGGGAGATTTGCAGTGATGGCAAACAGTCGCCTCTCTGAACAGTAGCTGTGAGGCTGTGGTTGATGATGCTCAAAAAGTCGATCGTAAACAGAAGAAGAAACTGAGACTCCATGGATACAAGGCTTATGACTGTTACTGAAAAGAAATGTGACTATATTGGTCATGGATATATATTTTTTAAAATGTCAGAAATGTATTTTTGTATATTTTGAGTTGTTTGGTCATTATTCTCAATTTAATATTAAAAGAAACAATTATATTGAACATTTCAGTTCACTGCATTTTCAATATAGTTGGGACTGCGGGATCTCTTTCCAAACATCTGTGATCGGGACACCTTTTCCATTAAACTGTATAGCTACAACAGCGTATACATTGGAGAATGCTCTTGCTTTATATGCCAACAGTGCCCCACAGGCATGGTGCAAATCGAGCCAAAAATATTTAACAATGGTGATTCTGATATAAATCATATGGACATAGAAGGCAATAATTATATCAGATTGAGATGACTCATTCTCTGGCGTCATCCTTCATATTCCACTATACACCATCAGGAATACTTTGCTGTCAGCTCTGCAGGGACAGTATAATCATGCATTATTGTACCATATTGTTGTCTCCGATAATCCCTTTGTCAGGCGCACTAATTACTCTCAAAGTATAGTATAATGTTTTAATAATTATGATTCTAAACTGTGAGTTAACAGTTAAGGCCCTTTTACATTTAGCGATGCACCAGCGATCCGACCAGCGATCCGACCCGGTCAGGATCGCTGGTGCATCGCTAAATGATCGCTAGTAAGCTTTCATACAGAAAGATCTCACAGCGAAGCAGCAGCGACGCAGCGCACGATACTTACCATTCACACACAGAGATCCTGCGTCCTCCCGCCCGCGTCCACGCGTCGCTCGTCGTCACAGCAGGAAGTCTCAGCAGGAAGCGCCCGACGAGAAATGGAGCCGGACATTCTCGCGCGATCAGCGATGGACAGCGGGGGAGCCGGTCGCTGGTAAGTATCACACATAGCGATATCGCTAGCAATATCGCTATAACGTCACAAAACCAGTGACGTTTTAGCGATATTGCTAGCGATATCGCTTAGTGTAAAACCCCCTTTACACTCAGTTTCTGTCAGCTTTGGTAATGACTTCAGTCCTTCAGAAACAGATAAATTGCTCCTTATATTTTAATACCAGCGAATCATTAAAAGACAATCAAATGTAATTGCATTATGGGAGCATATTACAGATATTTTACCTGTAGCGCTCACACCCCTAACATCTGGTTAAGGCACAATTGGAGGAACTGTACCACCAGCAGTGTAATGATAGAACAAATGAGTGACACGCTGGTCGTCTAATTGCCTAGAAGAAGTCAATCACTAACAATCCATATTTCCTGTATTCATAATAGATGTCAAACCTATAATATAACCAAGCAGGAAGTCATGTCTGATCTTTACAAGTGTTATTCTGTTCAACCTGTGTGCCATTTTCAAGTATCAGAAAAATACTGCATACTTTGACAATTTTGGCTGTATGACTGGATGGTAAGTTGCCATGATACAACAGTGAATCTAAAGCTTTTAAAATGTGCTCCATAACTGTGTTAGGTATAGAGATGAGCAAATTAATTTTATGCAAATCGAATTTCTGCCAAATTTTTAGGAGTTTGCGAAACCCATAAAATTTGTGTATTGCCTAAAGTGGTTGTTACTATTTTAAATATTAGGCCGGCGTCACACTAGAGAGAAATACGGACGAGTGAGAGGAGCTAAAACCACGCATTGCACACGGACCAATGATTCTCTATGGGGCAGCTCCCAATTGTCAGCGTACTACGGCCGAAATATGCCAATGCAAGTCTATGAGTGCGCAAAAAATACGCATTACACACGGACCACACTTGTGACTTGTGAGAAATACGCAAGACTTCTCCAGGTGACAGGAAATGGGCCAATCCATTATCAGGAAGCTTAGGCATTCTAATTAGCTCAAATAGCGCTCCAGACATACCGGAAGAACGCCTCCACGGAGTCCAGCAGCATGTCTCCACACATCATTGTGGAGATGTTAATCGTTTTGGTCCAGGAAAGGCCCGAAATTTGGGATCAAAGGGATGCACATTATTCCAACTGGGCCAGAAAAGAGGAGGCATGGAGGCGCGTCTGTGGGCAGATGTTTGCTGACTTTGTGTAACGTCCACGTGAGGAGCAGCAACAAATGAGTAAGTTTGCGCCTTTTTTATCAATCATCTTAAATGCCAGAACTAAGATTTTTCCAAATTAGCCCCTAAAATCCTGTACTGTGTATGTAGTTATCATTGTTTAAATTAGACCCTAATAGGCCACATGACTATGTGAAATTTTTAGAAAGTTCCTTTTCACAATTCACCAAAGTAATTTTAAATTTTTTGTTGACATTGCAGTTGAGGATGTGATGAGACGCTGAAGCAGCATCCGCGACCAGTACCGACGGGAACGACAACAGCAGGCCAGGAGTGGGGCTGCAGCACTGACCAAGTGCAAATACATCTATTTTGACCGCCTGGCTATTTTGGCTCCTATTATGGATCTCAGACCGTAAGTTCAAACATCACACCACATTACACATATGCTATTTAGGGTCAGATCTCCAAACTTTTTCTATTTTGCTTACGTTTTGTAACCGAACAGAGAGGGAGACAGGGTTGGATTCTGAGGCCTTGTGGCGTCCACCCGGGCGGCACTGTTATCATTCAGTGCGGTAAGCAACTGTCTGCTGCACCCTGTGATTGTTAACAGGGCACAACATTCCTTAAGGGTCTACCCCTAGCACCGCAGTAGAGGTTCTGTGCGCCAGTAGGTCTAGAGGGACTCCATCCCCGTGTCCTTGGGGCCGAGTCATGTGACCACTTCACTAGCACTTTTTCCTACGTTATAGCGGTCCTGTGAAGTTAACAGGTTCCAGCATTTGTTGCAGTGGCTCTGTGAGGTAACAGAGTTTGCTCCTCTGCACACAAGGTCAGTGGTTAACCCACCAGGGTGCAGTTAGTACACCACCATTACCGAGCAGCAGTTTACCATCTCTGCACGGTGGACCCCGGGTTGCGATTGTAGTTTTTATATTTAATATTTAGTGCAATCCGCAACCCTAACACGGTCACTGACTAAGAGAATTATTTTGAAAACAAATCATCTACATACATTCTGTAGCTGAGGAATACATACCGTAACGTAAGGAGAAGGCGCTCCTCAGCAGAGATACATTTGCGCATCCTGGTGTCCTGGAAGGTGATCCCTGGGCGCACTGTTTCCAACAAAACATCAAAGGTGGAAATGCTCAACCGACAATAGAGGAAAAACTTGTCAGGATATGTCCGAAGAGATGCATAAAGTGAAAATGGCCTTTATTGAGGCGTTGTCTCAAATGCGGATGCACCCACATTCATCTTCTCCTCCCCGGATTCACAACCACTGGGTATGGCTGGCCAAAGCGGCGGGACAAAACCCAGTTGTACAGAACACGGTCAGTTGTGGTGAACTGAAGTGTGTCTGACATGTTTGCAAACAACCACCAAAACACCAACACAAGCACAGCACCAAAATGGGCAGATTGGAGGCTGGCACCCGTTGTAGAGGCAATAAATAGGGTTGCTGATGGTGATTTCAATTATGTTCAGGCCTCAAAACCGTTAAATGTCCATTTTACAAGGTTGTGAGAAAAATACGCCATACGGATCAAATACGGATTACTTACGGATGCTTACATGCACAGAATATGAGGCCACACCTTGATAACGGATGACATACAGATCACTGTTCAGGGAATATTTCTGCGAATTACGACTGTACAATATGGTCCGCATTTTTATACGTTAAGTGTGACTCCAGCCTTATAGAAGAATACCTCAGCCATAGAAGGCTGACATAAACTCAGGTACAGTCGGGGCAGATTTCACTATTATGCCTGCCTGGAAGCTATCACATCACATAGGACAGCGTAGTAGTTTAGTGCTTAGTGGGTAGCAGTAGCACTGCAGCCTTGCAGCTCTGGAGTCCTAGGTTCTTCTGCAAGGAGTTTGTTTGTTCTCCCGTATTTGCGTGGATTTCTTCTGGGTACTCTGGTTTCTTTCCACACTCCAAAGACATACTGATAGGAAATTTAGAATATGGGGACAGAGGGACAGTGAAGATGATATCTGTAATGTATATCACAGATAATTAGGAAGGATAGCCTCTATAAAAGGAGAAGCAAGGAATGCAGCAGCCATTTTGTTTGAATCTGGATAGTGAGAGGACATCACAGTTCATAGCTTTGCCATCAAGATAGGGAACAAAAACCATAAAACACTGAACAAATTACAGATACTGTCAGTGTGTGTTATAACACAATAGTGAAGATTAATGTTTGAATAAATGAGAATAATAAAGAGATTCAATTGATAGAAAATGAGACATAGGAAAGAAAGCTGACAGTGATTGATCAGCATGGTTATAGTGCTGCTGCATTTCAATTGCACATTTTTTAATTCATGCAGAAGCAGGAGACCATTATTGCTGAAAGAAAACAAAACATTTAACCCCTTCACAACCTGCATTGTACTAGTACTGCGCATGTCGTGTCCCTACCATTAATGTGGGCTTCGGCACTAAGTCCATATTTTCCCGGCACATGTCAGCTGTTTTGGGACCCCTAACAGCAGCGGGTAGAATTGTGATCTACCTGTGGATGATAACCCGTTAAATGCCGCTGTCATTCGCTCACAGAGGCATTTATAGGATTATGCCAGAAGCGTGTCACTAATCCCACCCGTCACATGTTCGCGGGTCACGAATGGGTCGGCATGACAACCAGAGGTCTCCAGCAGACCTCTATGCGTGTCAATGCTGGATCAACGGGCGGCGCTCATAGCAAGTGAGCATTTCTGCTACATACAGGTGATTTGATCGGTTCCATGACAATTGTGTACAAGATAATTGTGTACGGACAATTGTGTACAGAAAATTGTGTACAGGCCAATTGTGTCCAAGGCCAATTGTGTACAAGGACAATTGTGTACAGGGCAATCGCCTTGTACACAATTGCCTTGTACACAATTGTCATTGTACACAATTGGCCTGTACACAATTGTCTGTACACAATAGTCCGTACACAATTATCTTGTACACAATTGTCCTGTCACCGATTTGATCATCGTCTGTGTGTAGCAGAGGCGATCAGGTTATCGCAGCTTCTAGTCTCCCATAGAGACTATTGAAGCATGCAAAATGTAAAGAAAAATAAATTTTTAAAAATATTAAAAAAAACAAAATAAAAGTTCAAATAACCCCCCTTTCGCCCCATTCAAAATTAAACAATTAAAAAATATTTGGTATCACCACGTTCATAATTGCCTGATCTATCAAGCTATTACAAGAATTAATCTGATTGGTAAACAGCGTAACAAAAAAAAGTAAAAAAAAGCCCAAATTACGTTTTTTTGGACGCCGCAAAATTGCATAAAAATGCAAAAGATTGTATCTACACTAAAATTGCATCATTAAAAACATCAGCTTGGCGTGCAAAAAATAAGCCCTCTTCCAGCCCCAGATCATGTAAAAATGGAGACACTACGGGTCTTGTAAAATGACCCAATTTTTATTTTTTTTTATCAAACTTTGAATTTTTTTTTTCACTATTTAAAAAAACCAAAAACCTATAGCTATTTGGTATCTACTAACTCGTAAAGACCTGTGAAATCATAATGATAAGTTAGTTTTAGCATTTGGTGAACACGGTAAAAAAAATCCAAAAAACAGAAGCTTCACACTTCTGTAGACCTCAAGCAGCATGGATTCTGTGCCTTTCCGCTCTTCTCCAGACTCTGGGGCCTTGAATTCTAAGGTCTAGTGTGAAGTATCCACAATCAATGATGGTTTCCGGAGCCATGTCATCTGCTGGTGTAGGTCCACTGTGTTTTATCAAGACCAAAGTCAGAGCAGCCGTCTACCAGGAAATTTTAGAGCACTTCATGCTTCCCTCTGCCGACAAGCTTTTTGGAGATGGAGATTTAATTCTCAGCAGGACTTGGCACCTGTACACACTGCCAAAAGTATCAATACCTGGTTTACAAACAACAGGATCACTGTGCTTGATTGGCTAGCAAACTCATCTGACCTTAACCCCATATAGAATCTATGGGATATTGTCAAGAAGAAGATGAGAGACACCAAACCCAACAATGCAGACAAGCTGAAAGCTGCTATCAAAGCAACCTGGGCTTACATAACACCTCAGCAGTGCCACAGGCTGATCACCTCCATGCCACACTGCATTGATGCAGTAATTGATGCCAAAGGATCCCCGACCAAGTATTGAGTGCATTTACTGAACATACATTTCAGTAGGCCAACATTTCGGATTTTAAAATAATTTTTCAAGCTGGTGTTATAAAGTATTCTAATTTACTGAGATAATGACTTTTGGGTTTTCATTGGTTTTCATTGGCTGTAAGCCATAATCATCAACATTAACAGAAATAAACACTTGAAATAGATCTCTCTGTTTGTAATGACTCTATAATATATGAGTTTCACTTTTTATATAGAACTGAAATAAATTAGCTTTTTGATGATATTATAATTTTGTGAGATGCACCTTTTATTAGTCAAATTTGCTGTACGAGCACCATACCAATACTGTGAACTGTGGCCGCTGATGTATTTTTGTGCATATACCTTGCATTTCTTGATTAGTCCTTTTTGGAAAAGAGGGAATTGTGCTTTAAAAAATAAGTGTGTGACTGTCTGCTTCACAAAGTGTAGCAAACTACTGACTTTTTGCACACCTAATTTATTAGTGAAAGTGGAAGTACAAACACGCCATAATAATTCTGTGGCCTGCTACCGCTGTTGTTTTTTGGACTTATGTTTACCTAGAATTTCTTAGTTGGCCCTTTTTTGGGGTGGGGAAAATCGTCATTCAAAACAGTGAAAAAAGATGATTCTAATGTAGTAAAAAAGTGTGCTAAAAATGGCAATGGTTATAGATGGGATATTGTAAAAGACAAAAATCTCCATGCCATTGTATTTGGCAATAGTGTGAGAGTTGCAACAAGCAGCAGCGCCACCACTATTGGCACCAGGCTTCTAGACAATAGCAAAACCAAAGAAATGAGACAAAACCCAAGATAGAAACAAAACGAGCATATATGTAAGTAATAAATTACACACAAGACCAAAGCAATGCTAATCATCTTATATAAGTATAGGGTTGGTGATAATGATATACTGTATATGTGCATGGAAAAGAATGGCAGACCATTCAGGTCAGTGCAATAGAACCGAGAGAGGAAAATCCGACTAAGTGGTCAAAAGGGAATAATACCAAGGCATAGATGGAAAAATAAAACTTCTTTATTGGGACAAATTGGTGGGAGGGTGGCACTAGCAACAAGAAAAAGTGAATAAGAAATGATAAGGCTGGTTTCACATTAGCGTTTTTTAGCGCAGCGTATCATGCGCGTCCATGCGCATGCGTCATGCGCACCTATGTTTAACATGTCATGCGCATGGTCTAGCATTTGCACGCGTTCCATTTTCGTGCGCATGCTTTTTTTAAGGTGTGTGCCTAGGCGTGCCAGACGCAACCTGTTGCATTTTTGGGTCCGTCCAACGGCATTAAAAAGCTCATGCGCACACTTGCGCACGGAATGCGACAACATAACGCATTACAGTCTATGGGAACGCAGGCGTGTGCATGGACATGCGCACACCTGCATTACAAAACGCATGCGTTTTAAGAGTTAACATGGCTAGAAACTGGTTAAAACGCATGCGCCTAAAAACAGCAAATGCATGCAAAACGCATGATGCGTTTTTTGCATGCGTTTCTATTGCGCACGAAGAGCTGCGCTAAAAAACGCTAATGTGAAAGTAGCCTAAGATACAGTAAAATTAGAGACAAATTAATTGCAATCCACTCAAGATACACACCAAAAACAGGCCAAATGCTCGAAAAACAAACATTTAAATGAGTATAGGGACATTCATGATGGTCATGGTAGATACAATGCATATATCTGAATAATGGTAGGATCAATGTAATATAGTGTGCAAAAGCAAAATATATAAGAAAAGATCAAAAGGCACAGAGCTGTGTAACAGCAGTGTGGGATAATTACTGTAATATGCTGAGACACAACATGAGGTGTGCAGGTAATACAGTATGTGGAATATAAGAATACACAAATGTCAGCAGGACATACTGAAAAATCTATGCATGAACGGGAAAGCTATCACAAGTACTATATGGTACAATCATGATAGGAGTACAAGTGATACACAGTGCCCCTGCAGAAAAAAAAGAGAAAAGGAGGGCTCATATTACCTGCTGTAAGTAAATAGGACTTTTAAATAACAGCGTACTTAGCAAACACTATTTTTAAGCAAAAAAGCGTAAAAGCCAACCCACCGTGACTAGGTGTACCCCAGTCGGGATGGTCCTATCCTCTAGTATTAAAATCTCACCTTATGTCACATGACCTCAATGTAGATGGATGCCGATCCGGACCGAGGCCGGACTGTTCAGCCATGGTAAGCTATAAAAATGAAATGCCTAGCTTAAAAAGGGGGCCACATCCCTGTTTGTACAATGTGCAAGAAACTAAAGCAAAATCAAAGAAATGAGTGGGAACATATATGCAACGTATAAGAGTATGCTCACAGTGTGGTCATTTATCAGACAAAACATAAAATAAACAAAATAAGCATATACCCTGCTTTAAGTAGATAAACAGTAATAATACATATGTAATGCAGGTTATCTGAATGCAATACCGGAGACAACGGGGGGGGGATCAACAATCTACTTTTACTATATTCAGGACTAAATGCTGGAAAGATTATTATCACAGAAAAATCGTACAAGAGCAATATTCACAGTAACATTTACAGGCAAAACACAATTATATGCATAGAGATATATTGGTTAGTACATTACAAGAGATATGTCCTCAAGATAAGTTCGGGGTCTACAGTCCATCCTTGGTCTGACCGGGAAGAGGGCAAAAGCTGTATTTCTCAGGAACAGTCTCTAGGGCACCCTTGCTGTTTTCCAGGCACTGGCAAAGTCTAATAATGCTTTCTGGGCCTTTTTAGAATCATTCAGCCCCCGTCTCATCTGTAGCCTCCCCCTGCCCACAATCAGTGCCGTTAGTCTGTGCAGAAAGCAACGGCCCTGCTCGCTCACGCTCACCAAGTGAGTGGAAAGGTGCACAACCAAGGAGGAGAGGCAAGGTAGGCAAACAGCAGAGGTAGAGGTACGCTGTCAATTTCATGACACCATCCCAGCATCCAGGACCTGATGACTGGGTATTTTTGACAAGGAGGGAAAAGTTTTTAAAGATGGTCAAGAAATACCTTGCCGACCAAACCAGAGTACTTCCTAATTACTCTGCAACATTCAACTTTTGGGTCTCAAAGCTGGACACCCGGCATGAGCTGTCCCTCTGTGCCTTGGAGGTGTTGTGCTGCCCTGCTTCTAGTGTCTTGTCAGAGCAGGTTTTTAGTACCGCTGGGGGGGTCATAACAGACTTGTGCTTTGGCCTGTCAACAGAGAATGCTGACAGGCTCACTCTGATAAAAATGAAGAAAGCCTGGATTAACACCCACTTTTCCACACCACCAGATGACAGTACCACATAAAGGGTATGTGCACACATTGCGGATTCCTGTGCGGATTTTTCCACACAGAATCTGCAGAATCCACAGGTAAAATGACCTACGTTTTACCTGCGGATTTACTGCAGAATTATTGAGGATTTTCTGCGGTTGTTATGCGGATTTGGGCTGCGTTTTTACACCTGCAGATTCCTATAGTGGAATGGGTGTAAAAACGCTGCGGAATCCGCACAAAGAATTGACATGCTGTGGAAAATAAATCACTGCGTTTCTGCACGGAATTTTGTGCAGCCTATGCACATTGGTTTTTGTTTTGCATAGGCTAAAATGGTACTGTACACCGCATGAGAATCTGCAGTGGATCCACAGGGCCAAATCTGCTGTGGATCCGCACACAAATCCGCGACGTGTGCACATACCCAAAGTGTTTTTAATGTTCAATATTTGAATGAGGCCCTCCATTTGTTGCCTTCAAGGGTGTATGGATGACCCTCATTATTTTTGTCTAGCTTTCTACTGTGCAGAGCCTTTTATGAGTGTATACATACCACAACTACACTTTATTCTCAACATTTTAATAAGGCGCTGCAGTTGGTGCCTTCAAGGGTGTATGGATGATCCTGCTTGTAATTTTTGGCAGGCTTTGCACTTAGTGCATAGCCTTTATTAGTCTAGGAGTACCACTACATGACAATTTGCACATAATATGTATGAGGCCCACCTTTATGTCTAATACAGGGTGTATCTGAGTCCCTCTTCCATCTGAATTTTGTCAGTTCTTGCTTCCTTCATAAATTACACTGACATTTCTATAAAAATTTTATAAAAGATTAATGCAAATTTAATAAAAACTAATAAAAAAAAATCAATTTTTGTTTACTTAAATTATTATTCTTTTTAAATCATTTTTAAATTTTGCCTTATATACAAGTCATTATACAGGAGAGAATGTTTCTTAACATTTTTTTTCCTGTAGACTAAAATTTCTAGTTGATTTTAAATGTTTTATTGTCAGTTCTTAAAGTAAAGTAAAAGTATGAAACCATTGTTCTCCGCAGCGATCTGGGAGTCAGAGATGCTTACAGGGGTCTTCCACATGCTTTTCTCCTTCCATTCACCATTCCCCCCTATTTCAACATTTTCACTGCTCTCCAGACCTCCTTGTAGGTCTGCTGGAAAAATACTCGGATTTCCCTTTGACTCAAATTGTAGTCGTTACTTGAAACAAGTTCCGAGAATTAGGAATTGCTTGGTTGGAGTAACAAGCATCCTAGCATTTTAGTGCTAGCTCGTCTCTAATAAGCAGTAATTCTAAAGTTCGGGACTTTCTGATATAATCCACAAGTAGCATCTCTAATTGTGCACCTGTACTGCCACAAACACTAGCAGAAGGCAAAAAGCCCCATAAACTGGTTTATTAGCGGATTCACAAATATGTTTACTATAAATAATAAAGCTTGACCTCTTTTTACAAGCAGCAGTGAACTATGAGGTCTGTTTCCTCATACAAAGAAATATCACCTATTTTTCTCCCCATAAATGTAATGTTACTAATTGAAATCACTTTTGCATGCAGCTAGGAGATAGATGATTGAATCTCTCAGCAGGATCATTTTTCAATGTACATATTTATTTATTTAAATTCCCAGCAGGAGCGCCGTTGTCGTGTGTTTTATCCTTGAAGTGTGCACTTCCATTCTTATTCAATCTTCAGCCTTCCATTAGTGTCAAAAAGAATAAATTAGTTAATCAACATTCTTGTCTGTTTTTAACTAAGATTGCCATAATTAGCTTTCCTGAAATGATTGAATAATGACAGTAAAATACATGACATTAGATTAACTCTTCTGGTGTTGATGCCTTTTTTTATTGCTTCTTACACCATATTTGGCTGCACATAAATATTGTGTATAATGGCGCTGCATCAGCTCTACATGAACTTCATGGCGATCGTTATAGATTGTGCTTTGATTAATGGATGCTGATAGTTCAAAAGGCTGTCGGCCGTTCTTTATTCAGGAGAGCTCATGACTAAAGATGAGCGAACTGTAAAGTTCGGGGTTTGCACTGGACACCTAGTGTCCGGTGCTGAACCCCGAACACGGACTTCTAATGGAAGTCCGTTTTATAGTTCGGGTCAAGAGAGAGACCCACACAGAGCGAGAGAGAGAGAGATTTTAATTTTCCAGCTCCAAAGTTTGGTTCCCCTTTGATTTCAATGGGGTTCAGGTTCAGGCTCAATTTCGGGTGCACTTCTAGTAACCGAACCGAACTTTGACATAACGTTCGGTTGGTCAGAAAATTCGGTCGGTAAAGTTCGGTTGGTGAGAACCTGAACTTCCATGGGTCCGCTCATCCTCACTCCTGCCTGACAGTTCGGGCCGGTAACATGGTTGTGTGGCTAGCTCTAATTGTGCTTTCTACCATGCTGATAGCAAAGATAAATTTGCCTCTGCAGCATTGAAGAAGTGCCATGGATCCAGACAGCTTCATAGCAAAACTTTCAAGCTTGAAAGCAAAGAACATGCAATCACATGCTCCTTGCCTATAAAACCAATCACCTCTGATACACTGCACTGACCAGTAAACTAGGCAATCAACAGTAGACTATAAAGTAAAATTTCCCTCCATTTTTGAGAAAGGAGAGGATTTTTAATAGACAGTAGAGTGTAAAGTTGCTTTGTTTTACCAGCACTTTGCAGTTTTATTCATATATGCTGCGCTCTGAAAAAGGAAATACTTGATTCTTAAAATTCTATTCATGAAAACGTAACATACATTATGTCTTCTGAGGTAAATTATTGCAGAGGCCAAAATATGCAGAATCTGCTACATGCAACATGTTTCTTAGATTCATTAGATTTAAAACTTTAACTTCTTTAGGCAGGGAGACGAGCTTTGATGTACCTATATGTCCAAGGTGCAGGCTACGGCGCTTTTGCCCCATTCAAAATTAAAAAAATAAATAAAAATACAATTGTTGGGTATCTCTGCGTTCAGAAATGTCTCATCTATCAAAATATAAAATAAATTAAATAACGTAAAGAGAAAAAAATCAAACTGCCAAAATTCCTTTTTTTTGGTTGCCACAACATTAAAATAAAATGCAATAACAGGCAATCAAAACATCGCATCTACCTCAAAATGATATCAATAAAAACGTCAGCTCGGGACAGGAAAAATTCGCCCTCACCTAGCCCCAGATCACGAAAAATGGAAATTCTACAGGCCTCTGAAAATGGCGCCTTTTTTTTTTTTTTACAAACTTTTGATTTTCTTTCCCCACATAAATAAACAAGAACCTATACATGCAAAACCTATAAAAAACAAAATGAGCAAAAACCCTACTCTAAATAAATAAGTTTAAAACAAAAGTGCATTTAAATAACACAGAGTTCTTAGTAATGCTGTTTTTAATCAAAAATAGCATAAAAGCCATCCCACAATCGAAAAGGGGACTCTGATCAGTTAATGCAGTCCGTTTAACGGATTGCGTTACACCGCGGCATAACGCGATGTAACGCAATCTGTTAACGCAGCCATTCACTCCCATTAACGGGCGCATCACTAACGCATGCCATAATCATTCTTTGATGGACCCTCAGACGCGGTCTGCAGCGTCCGAGGGTCCTTCACCGCTAGCGCAGATGAAACATCTGCGCTAGCGGTACAGCAAAACACGATAGCGCTATGCTATAGCGTTAACGTAGTCCGTCAACGCTATTCATTGAACGGACTGCATGAATGCAGTATGAACCAGGCCTTATGGTAAATTTAATGCTGTCAAAAGTACAATTCGCCCAGCAAAAAACAAGCCCCCAATTGGCTATATTGACATAAAAATAGAAATGTTATGACTCTAGGAACAAGGGGAGCAAAAAACGAAAACACAAAAACAAAAAATCACAGGGTGGTGGAGGGGTTAAGGCTAGAGTCACACAACATTACAGAAAATTGAGTCTGATTATCATCCCGAAAAGTGGGACGATTCCTTTCACACTTGTTATCCATGTGCAGTATCACGCACAGTCCGTATCCAATACGATTTTTTACTCAGCAACTATTAATCATTTACAGTTTCCTGTATTAAAGAATTGTAATGTATCCATAAAAATTGAATGCTACGTTGTTGCCCCATATGGCATCTGATTTTTTTATCACACCTATAGAGTTGAATGGGCGAATCTCATCCAATTTTTGGAGGAAAATCGTGCGTGCTTCAATTTTTTTTCACATGCAGATTCAGTCAGTGAAAAAAATTGTTCATCCGCACTGCCTTACTGAATAACATTTGTGCGAGTGCGATCTTTTTTTTTACTGATAACACTCAAATGTTATCAGTTATCAGGTATCAGTTATCAGGTATCAGACATCAGGTATCAGGTATGAAAATCAGGTATCAGTTTTCAGGTATCAGACATCAGGTATCAGGTATGAAAATCAGGTATCAGTTATCAGGTATCAGTTATCAGGTATCAGACATCAGGTATCAGTTATCAGGTATCAGTCATCAGGTATCAGTTATCAGTTATCAGGTATCAGTTATCAGGTATCAGACATCAGGTATCAGGTATGAGAATCAGGTATCAGACAGAGTATTTCTGATGTATGATTTTGATATATGATCATGTCCTAAAATGGACACTGTACAAATGGAAAATTTGTTGTGTGCATTGAGGTGTGATGAGGATTGTGTACTTACTTTAAAAAGAAAGCTGGACTGAAAACCCAAGAGGTTTACAGTTCCCTGTGATAAAGCTGTAGTTTGACCTTAGTATACTATTAGCAGGTAGCAATATACACATGTATATGTGGGATATCTGTCTTTGCTTTCGCTATGCTACATCCATCAGTGTCACACCTACCTGTCGAACATTGTATGAAAAGAGCCACTGTACTTTAAAATACATAGTTATTCTACAGTATTTGTGATCATTGAGTACCAATATAGCATCTGTTTCATGGGGCTTTTACCACACACTAGATCAAAGGTGGGCATTTTTAACATAGTAACATAGTTATTAAGGTTGAAGGGAGACTTTAAGTCCATCTAGTTCAACCCATATCCTATCCTAACTTGCCCTAACATGTTGATCCAGAGGAAGGCAAAAAAACCCCATGTGGCAACAGTAAGCTTCACATTGGGGAAAAAAATTCCTTCCCGACTCCACATACGGCAATCAGACTAGCTCCCTGGATCAACGCAATATTAAGGAGACTAGTGTATATACCCTGTAATATTATACTTTTCAAGAAAGGCATCCAGTCCCTTCTTAAATTTTAGTAGTGAATCACTCATTACAACATCATATGGCAGAGAGTTCCATAGTCTCACTGCTCTTACAGTAAAGAATCTGCGTCTGTGAGTATGCTTAAACCTTCTTTCCTCCAGACGTAGAGGATGCCCCCTTGTCCCCGTCATAGGTCTAAGAGTAAAAAGATCATTAGAAAGGTCTTTGTATTGTCCCCACATATATTTATACATTGTAATAAGATCACCCCTAAGCCTTCGATTCTCCAAACTAAATAACCCCAAGTGTAATAACCTGTCTTGGTATTGCAGACCCCCTAGTTCCCTAATAACCTTGGTCGCTCTTCTCTCCACCCGCTCCAGTTCAGCTATGTCTTTCTTATACACCGGAGACCAGAACTGTACACAGTATTCTAAGTGTGGTCGCACTAGTGACTTATATAGAGGTAAAATTATGTTTTCCTCATGAGCATCTATACCTCTTTTAATGCATCCCATTATTTTATTTGCCTTTGCAGCAGCTGCTTGACTCTGGCCACTAAATGTGAGTTTGTCGTCCACTCATACACCCAGGTCTTTTTCAGTGACTGTTTTGCCCAGTGTTTTACAATTAAGCACATAATTATACAACTTGTTCGTTCTACCCAAGTGCATGACCTTACATTTATCCCCATTAAAGCTCATTTGCCATTTATCAGCCCAAGCTTCTAGTTTACATAAATCCTCCTGTAATATAAAATTGTCCTCCTCTGTATTAATTACCCTGCAGAGTTTAGTGTCATCTGCAAATATTGAAATTCTACTCTCTATGCCCCCTACAGGGTCATTAATAAATATGTTAAAAAGAAGCGGGCCCAAAACTGACCCCTGTGGTACCCCACTGCTAACCGTGACCCAGTCCGAGTGTGCTCCATTAATAACCACCCTTTGTTTCCTATCCCTGAGCCAGCTCTTAACCCACCTACACATATTTTCCCCTATCCCCATTGTTCTCATTTTATGTATCAACCTTTTGTGTGGCACCGTATCAAAAGCTTTTGAAAAGTCCATGTACACCACGTCCACTGCATTCCCTTGGTCCAGTCCGGAACTTACCTTTTCATAAAAGCTTATCAGATTAGTCTGACAGGAACGGTCTCTTGTAAACCCATGTTGATATTGGGTCATAAGGTTATTCTTCTCCAGATACTCCAGTATAGTATCTCTTAGAAAACCCTCCAGGATTTTACCCACAGTTGAGGTTAAACTTACTGGCCTATAATTTCCAAGTTCAGTTTTTGTCCCCTTTTTGAATATTGGCACCACATTTGCTATACGCCAGTCCTGTGGTACAGACCCTGTTATTATGGAATCTTTAAAGATTAAAAATAGTGGTCTATCTATGACTGTGCTTAATTCCTGCAGTACTCGGGGGTGTATCCCATCCGGGCCCGGGGATTTGTCAATTTTAGTGATTTGTAGACGCCGCCGTACTTCCTGCTGGGTTAAGCAGGTGACATTTAATGGAGAATTTTTATCCCTGATCATGTTATCCGTCATGGGATTTTCTTGTGTAAATACTGTTGAAAAAAAGTTATTTAGCATATTGGCTTTTTCCTCATCCTCATCCACCATTTCACCCAGACTATTTTTAAGGGGACCAACACTATCATTTTTTAGCTTCTTACTATTTATGTAGTTAAAGAATATTTTGGGATTATTTTTACTTTCTCTGGTAATGAGTCTCTCTGTCTCAATCTTTGCTGTCTTGATTTGCTTTTTACAGAATTTATTTAATCTTCTGTATTTATTTAATGCCTCATCACTACCTACTTGCTTTAATTCTCTAAATGCTTTATTTTTATCTCTTATTGCGCCCCTTACAGCTCTATTTAGCCATAGTGGTTTCCTCCTATTTCTCGCATGTTTATTCCCATACGGTATATATTGTGCACAGGTCCTATTCAGGATGCTAATAAACGTCTCCCATTTTCTTTGTGTATTTTTGTCTCAGGATATCGTCCCAGTTAATTGCACCAAGTTCATTTCTCATCCGTTGGAAATTTGCCTTCCTGAAGTTTAGTGTCCTTGTAACCCCTCTACTACACATCTTATTAAAGGATACATGAAAACTTATTAATTTGTGATCACTAGAGTTGAGCGATACCGTCCGATACTTCAAAGTATCGGATCGGAATGGATCGGCCGATCTTTAAAAAAAGTATCGGTATCGCCGATTCCGATACCGGAAGTCCCATTCAAGTCTATGGGACTTCCGGTATCGGAATAAGAAAAACCCTGTTTTTGCCTTGTACAGCCTCTCTGGGGTCTGTACGGGCCTTTCGGGGGGCTGTGCCGGCCTGCCAGGGGGTCTGTGCAGGCTCCGGTGGTCTGTGCCGGCCTGCCGGGGGGCTGTGCCGGCCTGCCGGTGGTCTGTGCAGGCTCCGGTGGGCTGTGCCGGCCTGCCGGGGGGCTGTGCCGGCCTGCCGGTGGTCTGTGCAGGCTACGGGGGGCTGTGCCGGCCTGCCGGGGGGCTGTGCCGGCCTGCCGGGGGGCTGTGCAGGCTTCGGGGGTCTGTGCAGGCATCGTCCGATGGGACTACAAGTCCCATCGGGCGATGCCTGCTACCATGACAGTGATTGACACATTAGCCAATGATGGGACAGTAGTAGTCCCATCATCCGGCTAATGTGTTAAATGTTAAAAAAAAAAAATACTACATACATACTACATGCTACATACATACTACATGCTACATACATACTACATGCTACATACATACTACATATATACTACATGCATGCTACATACATACTACATGCTACATACATACTACATATATACTACATACATACTACATACATGCTACATACATGCTACATACATAAACCAGGGGAAGAGTCTTGAGGAGATCATTTGCATATTCCCAGTGCCTTCTGGGATAAGTTAAGAGTCTCCGCGAGCTCAACGATCACTGGGTTTTGGCCGTTGCAGCTGAAAAGAGGAAATTGGAAAAACCGCGCGCCGATAGGCGCGCGAAATTTGGCTCATCTTTCATCGTTTTTAAGAAATCTCAAGATGGGAGAGGCCAGGAGCCATTTGGTGAGCTGCATTTCTTGCTACATGTTCACAGATTTACCAGTGGAAAAGCCAAACTTCACATGCCACAAATGCAAGCTTGTGTCCCTGTTGGAGGAAAAGTTGCAAAATCTCGAAGAGAGGTTAGCTACGTTGAAGATCATTAAGGAAGGTGAAGAGTTCTTGGACAGAGCAGAATTATCTCTTCATGTTACAGAAAGAGAAGAAATTCGAAGTGCACCTGAAGAAACAGAGGAATGGAGACATGTGACCCAGAGAAGCAGGAGGATCAGGAGGCAGTCAGCACCCATACTGCTCAGGAACCAGTACCAGGCTCTCACGCAGGAAAACGATGAAGAAATACATCAGGATAAGACTTTGCCAACAAACAGCAACCTTGTACGCCCTCAGAGTCCTCCTGGATGGAGAAAGAAAAATGTTGTGAAGAAGAAACGGAGAGTGGTGGTCATGGGGGATTCCCTGCTGAGAGGAACAGAGGCCACTATCTGCAGACCGGATATAACTACAAGAGAAATGTGCTGTCTTCCAGGTGCAAAAATTAAAGATGTGTCTGACAGGATATCAGGACTCTTCAGACCTACAGATGACTACCCATTCCTGCTACTACATGTGGGGACAAATGACACCGCAAGAAACGACCTGGAAATCATCTGCAGAGACTTTGAAGACTTAGGCAAGAAAGTGAATGAACTGGGAGCGCAGGTGGTCTTCTCTTCCATCCTCCCAGTGGATGGCCATGGAACAAGGAGGTGGAATAAGATTCTGCAGGTGAACAACTGGCTACGTCGATGGTGCCGTCAGCAACGATTTGGATTTCTGGATCACGGAGTGAACTACTTATACGATGGACTACTTGCTAGAGATGGGGTGCACCTTACGAAGACTGGAAAGCATGTATTTGGAAGTCGCCTTGCTACACTTGTAAGGAGAGCTTTAAACTAGAACAACATGGGAAGGGAAGCAAAAGACCAGAAAAAGCCATACACCTGACAAATGCTATTGAGAACTCTGCTATTAGAAGTGGAAAGGAAGAACAAAGACGAAAGAATCTAATTAATAAAAATAATGGAGAAAGAGAAACCAATCACAAACTAAAATGTTTCTATACTAATGCACAAAGCATGGGCAACAAACAAGGAGAATTGGAACTACTAACACAGGAACAGAAATATGATGTAATTGGAATCACTGAAACTTGGTGGGACAATACACATGATTGGAATACAAGACTAGAAGGATACAACTTATTTGCAAGAAATAGACTTGATAAACGAGGAGGGGGTGTCGCATTGTATGTTCGAAACGCGTATATCTGCACAGAGATTGAAGCTTCAGAGACTGGGAGTTCTGTGGAAACTGTTTGGGTAAGAATACAAGGACAGAACAATGGAAAGGACACCATTGTAGGCATTTACTACAGGCCGCCTGTGCAAGCCGAAGATATAGATGAACTCTTTATGCATCAGATGGCCAAGTTCTCCAAAAAATATGACATAGTTGTCATGGGAGATTTCAACTATCCAGACATTTGTTGGGAATCTCTCTCAGGCAAAACTAACAGGTCAAGGAAATTCTTATCCTCTCTTGCTGACAACTTTATCTTCCAAAAGGTAAGGGAGAAAACAAGGGGAACTGCTACCTTGGATCTAATCCTTATAAACAGGGAGGAAATGGTTGAGGAGGTAAAAGTGGCTGGGACCCTAGGAGGTAGCGACCATGCTATTTTAGAATTTTGGATTACTAGAGGTGGAAGACCTGTGAAGACTCAGACGTCAAGGTTAGATTTCAGAAAGGCAGATTTTAAGGGATTCAGAAAGAGAATTGGAGGGATCCAATGGCTGGATATCCTTAAAGACAAAAATGTCCAGGAAGGATGGGAAATCTTGAAAAATGAAATTCTCAAAGCACAGTTGTTAACAATTCCGAAAAGAGGGAAGAATAGGAAGCATTTAAGGAAACCAGGATGGATGAACACAGAACTTAAGCACATGCTAAAAAGGAAGAAAAAAATGTTTATAAAATGGAAAGAGGGAGGCATATCTAAAGAAGAATATAATGCTGTCTGCAGAACCTGCAGGGCACAAATCAGATTAGCTAAAGCTGAAAATGAACTGAGGCTTGCAAGAGATGTCAAAAGCAATAATAAAGGATTTTGGGGATATGTCAAAAGTAAAAGAAAAGTCAAAGATGCTATAGGATTTTTACAGGATGAAAATGATGAAATGGTAAGACAGGATGTTGAGAAGGCTGAACTTTTAAATTCCTATTTTGCATCTGTTTTCTCTCAGAAAGGAAATGCAACATCAACTGTTATTCACTGTCCTATTAAGGGAATAGAAGAATCCAGGATATCTATAAACAGAAAGATAGTGAGGAAACACTTAGCTAACCTAAATGAATTCAAGTCTCCAGGTCCAGATGAATTACACCCCAGAGTACTGAAGGAGATAGCAGAAGAAATTTTTGAACCCCTCTCCATAATCTTTGAAAATTCTTGGAGAACAGGAGAAGTGCCAGAAGACTGGAGAAGAGCAAATGTTGTTCCTATCTTCAAAAAGGGGAAGAAGGTGGACCCAGGCAACTATAGGCCGGTGAGTCTGACTTCTATACCAGGAAAGATCTTTGAACAAATTATTAAACAACATGTATGTCAATACCTGGATAAGAATGAAGTGATTAAACAGAGTCAGCATGGGTTTGTAACTAATAAGTCATGTCAGACTAACTTAATTTCCTTCTATGACGGTATCACTGATTGGGTGGATCAAGGAAATGCTGTAGATATAGTATATCTTGACTTCAGCAAAGCATTTGACAAAGTCTCTCATACAATCCTTATTGAAAAAATGACTAAGTATGGAATGGACAAGGCAACTGTTAGGTGGATTCATAACTGGCTTAGTGATCGGACCCAAAGAGTGGTCGTAAATGGCTGCACATCCAGTTGGAAGAATGTCTCAAGTGGGGTACCACAGGGCTCTGTCCTGGGCCCTGTATTGTTCAACATCTTTATCAACGATTTAGATGAAGGAATTGAGGGTAAACTGATTAAATTTGCTGATGACACAAAGCTAGGAGGGATAGCTAATACTAGAGAAGAGAGAGAGAGGATTCAAAAAGATTTAAATAAACTGGAGAAGTGGGCAGCAACTAACAGAATGGTTTTTAACAGGGAGAAATGCAAAGTACTACATCTGGGCAATAAAAATGAAAAAAGCATATATAGAATGGGAGGAATAGGGCTAAGTGACAGCACATGTGAAAAAGACTTGGGTATACTAATAGATCACAGACTGAATATGAGTCAACAGTGTGATGCAGCAGCAAAAAAGGCAAATGCAATTCTAGGATGTATTAACAGAAGCATACAGTCTAGATCACGTGAAGTCATTATTTCCCTCTACTCCTCTTTGGTCAGACCTCATCTGGAATATTGTGTCCAGTTTTGGGCACCACATTTTAAAAAAGACATCAACAAACTGGAGCAAGTTCAGAAAAGAGCGACCAGAATGGTGACCGGTCTGCAAACCCTGTCTTATGAGGAAAGGTTGCAGGATTTGGGAATGTTTAGTTTGCAAAAGAGAAGACTGAGAGGAGACTTAATAGCTGTCTACAAATATCTAAAGGGATGTCACATTGTAGAAGGATCAACTTTATTCTCATTTGCACAAGGAAAGACTAGAAGCAATGGGATGAAACTGAATGGGAAGAGACACAGATTAGATATTAGAAAAAACTTTTTGACAGTTAGAGTGACCAATGAGTGGAACAGGCTGCCACGAGAAGTGGTGAGTTCTCCTTCAATGGAAGTCTTCAAACAGAGGCTGGCCAGACATCTGACTGGGATGATTTAGCGAATCCTGCTTTGAGCAGGGGGTTGGACCAGATGGCCCAGGAGGTCCCTTCCAACTCTACGATTCTATGATTCTATGATTCTATGATACTGCATGCTACATACATACTACATACATACTGCATGCTACATACATACTACATACATACTACATGCATGCTACATGCATGCTACATGCATGCTACATACATACTACATGCTACATACATACCACATACATACTACATACATACTACATGCATGCTACATACATACTACATACATACTACATGCATGCTACATACATACTACATGCATGCTACATACATACTACATGCTACATACATACCACATACATACTACATACATACTACATACATACTACATGCTACATACATACTACATATATACTACATGCATGCTACATACATACTACATGCTACATACATACCACATACATACTACATACATGCTACATACATACTACATATATACTACATGCATGCTACATACATACTGCATGCTACATGCATGCTACATACATACTACATGCTACATACATACCACATATATACTACATACATACAATACATTCATACAATACATACATAGACATACAGTACATATAACATAGAGTAACATACTTACCAATACTTGTCACATTGTTCCCCGAAGCCATTGTCTTTTCCGGAATAAATATTAACATAACAAACCACAAAAATACTCACCCACGATCCGAAGCAGTCCACGAGTGTGTCCCACGACGATCTTGGGTAGAGAACGGCAGCATCAGATGATGCTGCCGTTCTCTACGGGCTGCAGGAATCCAATGACGGAAGGTAGGTATCCTTCCGCACTGTATTCCTCCGCCACTTAAAAAAAAAAAAAGTCCCTAGTCTCACTTTATGCCATTGCTGCGTGGGAAATTCCCACACAGCAATGGCATAAAGTGAGACTAGGGACTTTTTTTTTTTTAAGTGGCGGAGGAATACAGTGCGGAAGGATACCTACCTTCCGTCATTGGATTCCTGCAGCCCGTAGAGAACGGCAGCAACAGCTGATGCTGCAGTTCTCTACCCAAGATCGTCGTGGGACACACTCGTGGACTGCTTCGGATCGTGGGTGAGTATTTTTGTGGTTTGTTATGTTAATATTTATTCCGGAAAAGACAATGGCTTTGGGGAACAATGTGACAAGTATTGGTAAGTATGTTACTCTATGTTATATGTACTGTATGTCTATGTATGTATTGTATGAATGTATTGTATGTATGTAGTATATATGTGGTATGTATGTAGCATGTAGTATGTATGTAGTATGTATGTAGCATGCATGTAGCATGCAGTATGTATGTAGCATGCATGTAGTATATATGTAGTATGTATGTAGCATGTAGTATGTATGTAGTATGTATGTAGTATGTATGTAGTATGTATGTAGTATGTATGTGGTATGTATGTAGCATGTAGTATGTATGTAGCATGCATGTAGTATATATGTAGTATGTATGTAGCATGTAGTATGTATGTAGTATGTATGTAGTATGTATGTGGTATGTATGTAGCATGTAGTATGTATGTAGCATGCATGTAGCATGCATGTAGTATGTATGTAGCATGCATGTAGTATATATGTAGTATGTATGTAGCATGTAGTATGTATGTAGTATGTATGTGGTATGTATGTAGCATGTAGTATGTATGTAGCATGCATGTAGCATGCATGTAGTATGTATGTAGCATGCATGTAGTATGTATGTATGTAGTATGTATGTAGCATGCATGTAGTATGTATGTAGTATGTATGTAACATGCAGTATGTATGTAGCATGTATGTAGCATGTATGTAGTATATATGTAGTATGTATGTAGCATGTAGTATGTATGTAGCATGCATGTAGTATATATGTAGTATGTATGTAGCATGTAGTATGTATGTAGTATGTATGTAGCATGTAGTATGTATGTAGCATGCATGTAGTATATATGTAGTATGTATGTAGCATGTAGTATGTATGTAGCATGCATGTAGTATATATGTAGTATGTATGTAGCATGTAGTATGTATGTAGCATGCATGTAGTATATATGTAGTATGTATGTAGCATGTAGTATGTATGTAGTTTTTTTTTTTTTTTTAACATTTAACACATTAGCCGGATGATGGGACTACTACTGTCCCATCATTGGCTAATGTGTCAATCACTGTCATGGTAGCAGGCATCGCCCGATGGGACTTGTAGTCCCATCGGACGATGCTTGCACAGACCCCCGGACATCAGCACAGCCCCCCGGCAGGCCGGCACAGCCCCCCGGCAGGCCGGTACAGACCCCCACAGGGTGCACAGACCACCGGCAGGCCGGCACAGCCCCCCGGCAGGCCGGTACAGACCCCCACAGGGTGCACAGACCACCGGCAGGCCGGCACAGCCCCCCGGCAGGCCGGTACAGACCCCCACAGGGTGCACAGACCACCGGCAGGCTGGCACAGCCCCCCGGCAGGCCGGTACCGACCCCGGGCAGTCCACACAGCCCCCCGGCAGGCCGGCAGAGACCCCCGGAAGGCCCGAAATGACGGCGCATCATGATGCGCACACACCGCGCATCATGATGACGTCAGGCCGTCAATCAACTTTGAACTTCCGATTCCGATGCCGAATTCCGATATTGAAAAAATATCGGAAGTCGGTATCGGAATTCCGATACAGCAAGTATCGGCCGATACCCGATACTTGCGGTATCGGAATGCTCAACACTAGTGATCACTATTACCCAAGTGACCCTCAACCCTTACATTTGATATGCGGTCTGGCCTGTTGGTTAATATTAGGTCTAGCAGTGCCCCCCCTCTTGTTGGGTCCTGAACCAGTTGTGAAAGGTAATTGTCTCTCATCGTTGTCAGAAACCTATTACCCTTGCTGGAACTGCAGGTTTCGGTTCCCCAATGTATTTCAGGGTAGTTGAAGTCCCCCATAATAATGACTTCTCCTTGAGTCGCTGCTTCATCTATTTGCTTTATGAGGATATTCTCTGTAGCTTCCATTATTTTTGGAGATTTATAACAAACCCCTATCTGTAATTTATTATTTTTCCCCCCTCCCCTTATCTCTACCCACAGGGACTCTACATTTTCATTAGATTCATATATATTATCACGAAGGATGGGTTTTAAGGATGATTTTACATATAAACACACGCCTCCCCCTCGCTTATTTGTTCGGTCATTTCTGAACAGACTATAGCCCTGTAAATTAACAGCCCAGTCATGGCTCTCATCCAGCCATGTCTCAGATATCCCCACCATGTCATAATTATGTTCCAACAACATTAACTCCAATTCCTCCATTTTGTTGGCGAGACTTCCGGCATTAGTATACATGCACTTTATGTATCTCTCTGTATATCTATTCTTTCTTAAATTATTAACTGTTCTAACCCCACCCCCCATGCCACCTCCACCCCCAATGTCATTATTTGTGCCCAGGTCTCTATCTGCACTGTCTTCCCCTCCTATAAAAGGAATACCCCCCCTGTCCCTAGTTTAAACACTCCTCCAACCTTCTAGCCATTTTCTCCCCCAGCACAGCGGCACCCTCCCCATTGAGGTGCAGCCCGTCCCTAGCGTAGAACCTGTAGCCAACTGAGAAGTCGGCCCAGTTCTGCAGGAACCCAAACCCCTCCTTCCTACACCAATTCCTGAGCCACTTATTAACCACCCTAATCTCCCGTTGCCTCTCTGGCGTGGCACGTGGTACAGGAAGTATTTCCGAAAATACCACCTTGGAGGTCCTTGCTTTAAGCTTACAGCCTAATTCCCTGAAATCATCTTTAAGGACCTTCCACCTACCTCTAACTTTGTCATTTGTGCCAATGTGCACCATGACCGCTGGATCCTCTCCAGCCCCTCCCAGTAATCTGTCAACCCGATCAGCGATGTGTCGGACTCGAGCGCCAGGTAGGCAGCACACCGTTCGACGATCCCTGTCTTTGTGACAGATTGCCCTATCTGTTCCCCTAATAATTGAGTCTCCCACTACCAGAACCTGTCTGGCCTGCCCTGCTCTCCTATTTCCCCCCTTACTGGAGCAGACACTCCTCCGGCTTTCAGAGGACATGCCTTGCTGCAGCGGTGCTACTCCTGCACTAACACTCCCCTCATCTGCCAACTTAGCAAACTTATTGGGGTGTGCCAGATCAGGACTAGCCTCCCTGGTGCTCTTCCCTCTACCCCGCCTTCTAACTGTCACCCAGCTAGCTGCTTCATTGTCCTGCAGCTCCAACCTAGCATCCCCCCCTCATCTATCCCATTGAGCGTCTGCTCAGTGAGCAGAAGACTCCTTTCCATATTGTCTATGGATCTCAGTGTTGCCAGCTGCACATTTAGATCCAGTATCTGGGCTTCCAAATGCACAACGTGCTCACATCTCGCACAGCAGTATGCACCCTCGACCGGCTGTTCAAGGATTTCATACATGCGGCAAGACGTGCACTGGATGGCATTGGCAACAGTGGAGCACATCCTAATGGGGATTGCACCAGACAATAAGATAAGCAAAAATAAATTAAAAAAAAAAAAAAAAAAAAAAAAAAGTATTAATATAACAGCAATTCAGTAAGACCTCCCTTGGAAACTCCCTGAATCTAAAGTCACTGAATTTCAAGTCACACACTTACCACAGTTCGCACTTACACTCAGGTCACACTCAGCTCGTTCACACTCACTCAGGAAGAAGATTTAAAAGAGTTGTTTTTTTTTTTTTTTTTTTCCCCTTTTACCAGCACACCACCTTGCTGCTCAATGCACTTCCAAAAGGAGTTGAGCCCCAACCAGCTGCCCCTTATAAACCCTTAATTACTGTATGAACTCCCACCCTTAATTAACCCCTTGTGAATATAGTTACACCTCAAGATTTAAATGCAATATAGTTTACCCTTAAAAACACAGATAGTAAAATAAGAGATTAACCCTGAAGAGAGAAAATATAGGTTAAACAAGCCCCCAAAGCCCCGCAAAAATTGAACAGGTAGAAAGCACTCAGCAACTTACAATTCAGCAACTCACACAGGTATTTGTTAAAGGTTTTCCAAATACCTCTTCACTGAATTTCAAGTCACACACTTACCACAGTTCGCACTTACGCTCAGGTCACACTCAGCTCGTTCACACTTGCTCAGGAAGAAGATTTAAAAGAGTTTTTTTTTTTTTTTTTCCCCTTTTACCAGCACACCACCTTGCTGCTCAATGCACTTCCAAAAAGTCCCTTAATAATAAAGACCTTCATTTAAAAACTGCATTTTGTGTTTACTTCTGTTATCTTTGTCTAATATTTACACTTGTTTGGTGATCTGAAACATTTAAGTGTTACAAACATTCAAAAGAATAGGAAATCAAACACTTTTTCACACAACTGTATATACAGCAGGAGCCCACACATTGCCTCCTACATACAGCATAAGCCTCCACATAGCCTCCTATATACAGTATGAGCCCTCACATAGCCTCCTATATACAGTATGAAACCCCACACAGCCTCCTATATACAACATGAGCCCCCAAATAGCCTTCTTTATACAGCATGAGCACCCCACATAGCTTTCCTATATACAGCATGTGCCCCACATAGGCTCCTTATATACAACATGAGCCCCACATAGCCTCCCTATATACAGCACAAGCCCCACAAAGCCTATCCATGTCTAGCATGGGCCCCACATAGCCTCCCCATGACCAGTAAGAGCCCCACATAGCCTGCCCATGACCAGTAAGGGCCCCACATAGCCTCCCCATGTCCTGCATGAGCCCCACATAGCCACCCTATGTCCTGCATGAGCGCCACATAGCCATCCCATGTCTAGCATGAGAGCCTCATAGCCTCCCCATGTCCAGCAGGAGACCCACACAGCCTTCCCATGTCCAGCATGAGAGCCCCACAACCTCCCCATATCCAAGATGAGAACTCAATAGCCTCTTCATATCCAGCATGAGACCCACACAGCCACCCCATGTCCAGCATGAGAGCCCCACAGCCCCCCCATAGCCTCCCCATGTCTAGCATCAGACCCTGACTGCCTCACCATGTACAGCCAAACATCCCATACACATGAAAAAAACACCACATACTCACATCCATATGGTGCTCTGCTCCTGTCTCCAATGCACTAACTTTCCGCAGTGCACAGCTGACGCAATCAAATTACATCATGGCATCAGCTGCTTCACTCTCTGTTTGGTGGAAGAAGGGGTCGGTGGCCCCTCCTCCACCAATGCATTCACCGCTGTCTGCATCCAAAGGATACAGAAAGCGGTGACAGTGGGTGGCAGAGAAGGGCATGCAGCCTGTGGGCCACTGTTTTCAGCCTTTCGGATGACATTACCCTATGCTGCTCTAGACCAATTTATAAATTAAGTTATAAGTTGAACTTGATGGATTTCTCTGGCATAAGACTTTGGCTCTCAGATATCAAGGTACCATTTTATTCATCTCTGTATAATCTACCTGCCCATGTAAACGGTTTAGGAGGGTTGATCCTACTGACAGATTCCCTTCAAAAACTATGAAACTATGAAGCCATAATACATAATACTTTATTGATTTAGCTATTTCCCTCCAACCAACTTTTTCCTGTTCAACAGGTAGGCTGAATGTTTCTGGGCTTCCTTCATTCTCCCTTCACCTCATTAGTGATTGAGTACTCTTGCCTTAAGCTACATATGTCTCATTATTGTAATCCATCATGATACCAAGCTACTTCTTTAATGAGTTTTGAGAGTAATGTATCATATGGAGCCTTGCCCACCAATAATGATACATTTCTGCAGAGAATATGAAACTTTATATAAAAAATGAGGCCCCTGGATCAAATTCAATAATAATTACGGAATAAAAATACAAAAATGCATGGCATACAGAAAATTGTTCCCATTCGTGTGAAATGTATAATAACCCATCCATCAGCTTGACAACAGTTTACAGGGCGAAATGTTTGCTGGAATGTCACTACATCTAATTTATACACATCTTGTACATGCCTCAATGTTGATTCTTGAAACAGTAAAGTTTCATAACTTATCGTGACTTAGTGGTGACATATTGTTTTCATTATTGGCTTGGAGAAATGATTTACTTTTCTTTATGTCATGGCTTATTAGATAAAAAATGCTTACAATGATGTCTATTTATGTGTTATATGACACTGTGTTTTCCAAAACAATAGCTGGAACTGCTTTTCTGAATTAGTATCTTAACCCCTCAGCGACATACAACAATTTGACAAAAAAATAAACATTTTTGCAGTTTTCAAAATTTCAATTTTTATGCCCTTAAATCAGATAGTTATACCACACAGAGAAATTAATAAATAACAATTCATATGTGTCTACTTTACATCTGCATCATTTTTTAAACATCATTTTTTTGTTAAGAAGTTAGAAGGGTTCTACACTGATCAGCAATTTCTCATTTTTCCAACTAAATTTACAAAACCTTTTTTCAGGGACTTAATTTGAAATGACTTTGGGGAGTCTACATGACAGAAAATACCCAAAAGTTACACCATTCTAAAAACTGAAGCCCTCAAAGTCATCAAAACCACATTTAAGTTTATTAACTCTTCAGGTGTTTCACAGGAATTAATGGAATGTGGAGGAAAAAAAAATTCACAAAAATTTTATATAGCCCCCAATTTTTTTTTCCACAAAGGTAACAGGAGAAAATGATCCCCAAAATGTATTGTGCAATTTCTCTTGAGTATGCTAATAACCTATATGTGGGGAAAAACTACTATTTGGGCACTCAGCACGGCTCACAAAGGAAGCTGCACCATTTTACTTTTTGAACACAAAAATGCCTGTAATATGAAGCAGATGCCATGTCACATTTGAAAAACCCCTGATGTGCCTAAACAGTCAAAATCTCCCACAAGTGACCCCATTTTGGAAACTAGACCCCTCAAAGAATGTATCTAGATCTGTGTGATGAGCACTTTAAACCCCCAGGTGCTTTACAAAAGTCTATAACATAGAGCTGTGAAAATAAAAAAATCACATTTTTCCCTCAAAATGTTATTTTGGCCCAGAATTTAGCATTTTTACAAGGGTATTAGGAGAAAATGGACAACACAATTTGTTGTGCAATTTCTCCATAGTATGCTGATACCACATATGTGGTGGAAAACTACTGTTTGAGCACACGGCAAGGCTCAGAAGGTAAGGAGCACCATCTGACTTTTTGAACGCAAAGTTTGCTGGAATCATTAGTGGAGCCCCTGATTTGCCTAAACAGTGGAAACCCAACATAAGTGGCCCCATTTTGAAAACTAGACCCCTAAATGAACTTATATAGATGTGTGGTGAGCACCTTGAACCCACAGGTGCTTCACAAGTTTAGAATGTTGAACTGAGAAAATGAAAAAAAAAAAATTTCCTCCAAAAATGTTGGTTTTGCAACAAATTTTAATTTTTACAAGGGTAACGGAGCAAATTTGAACATACAATTTGTTGTGCAAATTTCATGAATTCACTGATACCACATAGGTATCAGTCCCTGAGGTGTCAGAACAGCAGAAACCATCCATAAGTGACATCATTTTACAAACTACATTTCTCAATGAATTTATCTAAGGGTGCTAAGGGTGCCTTGAGCATACTGACACCACATGTGCCTCACAGATATTTATATACTTGGGCGGTGAAGAAAGAATAATTACAGTTTTACTGCTAAAATGTTATTTTAGCCCCAAATTTTTTATTTTTATAAGTCTTTTAGGAAAAAATGGACACAGTTTGTTGTGCAATTTCTCCTAAGTGTATCCTACATGTAATAGGAAACTACTTTTGAGACACAGTGCAAAACTGAAAAGGGACGGAGCACAATAATTTAATGCAGATTTTACTGTTATGGTTTGCGGGTGCCATGACTAGAGATGAGCGAATTTGTTTGGATTCAGTTCCAAATACGATCGGACTTGAATATTGTTTTTGCAATATTCGTTGAACACAGCCAAACATCATTAGAACCAATGGGAGTAAAAATTACCGAATATGTTCGGAACCGATCATAAGGCATACATTCGGCACGAATAGTGTTCGAATATGGCCCGAATATGTCTAAATCCGATTCGGGGCCAAAATCCGCACAAATTCACTCATCTCTAGCCATGACCCACTGGAAGAGTGGACTTTGAGGGGCCTAGATATTTTAAACTTCCCAAAAGAGATACCATTTTAAAAACTGCACCCCTCAAATACTTTAAAACTAGTGATGAGCGAACACTATACTGCTTGGATACTTAATACTTGAGTCAAGCAAATCGTAATGCTCAGGTGCTCAATCCGAGAAAAAAGTATAGTAGAAGTCAGCAGGAAACTGAAGCATTTTTCCGACCCCTGGGGGTCTGGGGGGGGTCTAAAAGTTGCTGAACATGATGGAAACAGCGCTGATATGGCATGGGAACAGCATGGGGAAGACTCTAAATCCCAGGTCACTGCTGAGAACAATGATATCAGAGTATTAGGTCACTTTTACTGACTGACAATAAAACATACAAAATGACAGTTAAAATGGATTTGACTGGAAAAAATGTTAAGAAACATTCTTTCCAGGATAATGACTTTTATAGAAGGCAAAACAAATAATAATAAAAAAAAGCTTCTCCACACCTTGGGCTATGTTCACACGTAGTGTTTTGCACATTTGTGTTGTTTTCGATAGTGAAAAAAATATTCTACTTGAAATTTAAATTTATCATTATAATACCTTATCTGGCCATGTGCTGTGTGAGACATGATCAGACACATCCTGTTTAACCCCTTCACTACCAAGGGTGGTTTGCACGTTAACTCCCTGGCCAATTTTTACAATTCTGACCACTGCACCTTTATGAGGCAATAACTCTGAAACGCTTCCATGGATCCCGGTGATTCTGACACTGTTTTCTCGTGATATATTGTACTTCATGTTAGTGGTAAAATTTCATTCAAATAACTTGCGTTTATTTGTGAAAAAAATGGAAACTTGGCGAAAATTTTTAAAATTTTGCAATTTTCCAACTTTGAATTTTTATGCCCTTAAATCACAGAGATACAGCACACAAAAACTTAATACATAACATTTCCCACATGTTTACTTTACATCAGCACAATTTTGGAACCAAAATTTTTTTTGTTAGGAAGTTATAAGAGTTAAAAGTTGACCAGCGATTTCTCATTTTTGCAACACCATTTTATTTTTACGGACCACATCACATTTGAAGCCACTTTGAGGGGTCTATATGATAGAAAATACCAAAAAGTGACACCAATCAAAAAACTGCACCCCTTAAGGTGCTCAAAACCACATTCAAGAAGTTTATTAACCCTTCAGGTGCATCACAGGAATTTTTTTGAATATTTAAAAAAAAAATTAACATTTAACTTTTTTCCACAAAAAAAATACTTCAGGTTCAATTTTTTTTATTTTACCAAAGGTAACAGAAGAAATTGGACTGGAAAAGTTATTGTGCAATTTGTCCTGAGTATGCTGATACCTGATATGTGGGGGGGGAACCAATGTTTCGGTGCATGGCAGAGCTCAGAATGGAAGGAACGTCGTTTGACTTTTTCAATGCAAAATTGGCTGGAATTCAGATCGGACGCCATGTCACGTTTGGAGAGCCCCTGATGTACCTAAGCAGTGGAAACTCCCCACAAGTGACCCCATTTTGGAAACTAGACCCCACCCAAGGAACTTATCTAGATATGTGGTGAGAACTTTGAACCCATAAGGGCTTCACAGAAGTTTATAACGTACAGCCGTACAATTAAAAAATCATATTTTTTCCACAAAAATGATCTTTTCACCCTCAATTTTTATTTTCCCAAGGGCAACAGGACCCTAAAAGTTATTGTGCAATTTGTCCTGAGTACGCTGATACCCCACACATGGGGTAAACTACTATTTGGGCGCATGGCAGAGCTCGGAAGGGAAGCAGCACCATTTGACGTTTTTGGCTGGAATTGAGATCGGACACCATGTCGCGTTTGGAAAGCCCCTGATGTATCAAAACAGTGAAAACCCCCACAAATGACACCATTTCGGAAACTAGACCCCCCAAGGAACTTATATAGATGTGTGGTGAGCACTTTGAACCCCCCAGTGCTTCACAGAAGTTTATAACGCCCGAGCTTGAAAATAAAAAAAATCGTATTTTTCTCACAAACATGATCTTTTAGTCACCAATTTTTTTATTTTCCCAAGGGTAACAGGAGAAATTGGACCCCAAAAGTTGTTGTCCAATTTGTCCTGAGTACGCTGATACCCCATATGTGGGAGAAAACTACTGTATGGGTACATGTCGGGGCTTGGAAGGGAAGTAGTGATGTTTTGGAATGCAGACTTTGAGGAAATGGTGTGCGGGTGTCATGTGTGTTTGGAGAGCCCCTGATGTACCTAAACTATTGAAACTTCCAGTAAGTGACCCCATTTTGGAAGCTAGACCCCCCACGGAACTTATCTAGATGTGTGGTGAGCACTTTGAACCCCCAAGTGCTTCACAGAAGTTTATAACGCCCGTGCGTGAAAATAAAAAAATCATTTTTTTCCACAAAAATGATATTTTTGCCCCCAATTTTTTATTTTCCTAAGGGTAACAGGAGAAATTGGACCCCAAAAGTTGTTTTGAAATTTGACCTGAGTAGGCTGATACCCTATATGTGGGAGTAAAACACTGTTTGGGCGCATGGCAGAGCTTGGAAGGGAAGGAGCACCATTTGACTTTGTCAATGCAGAATTGGCTGGAATTGAGATCAGACACCATGTTGCATTTGGAGAGCATCTGATGTGCCCAAACAGTGGAAACCCCCCAATTATAACTCCGACCCTAACCCCAACACACCCCTAACCCTAATATCAGCCCTAACTCTAGCCTTAACCCTAGCCCTAACCCTAGCCCTAACCCTAGCCCTAACCCTAACCCTAGCCCTAATGGGAAAAAGTAAATAAATGCATTTTCTTTTAATTTTATAATTTTCGCTAACTAAGGGGGTGATAACGGGGGGTTTGATTTACCATTTATGGCGGTTTTTATATTTTGCAGCTGTCACACGCTAAAAGACGCTTTTTATTGTAAAAATAGTTTTTACATCACCACATAATGAGAGCTATAATTTTAACATATTTTTACCCACCGAGTCATGTGAGGTCTTATTTCTTGCAGGACGAGTTGACATTTTTATTGGTATCATTTTCGGGCACGTGACATCTTTTGATCGCTTTTTATTCCGAATTTTGGGACGCAGAATGAACAAAAACCAGCGTTTCATGAATTTCTTTTGGGGGGTGCATTTACACCGTTCCTCGTGGGGTAAAATTGATAAAGCGGTTTTATTCTTCGGGTCAGTACGGTTACAGCAATAACTCATTTAGGTCTTTTTTTATGTTTTGACGCTTTTATGCAATGAAAACAATTTTATAGAAAAAATAAATATTTTGCATCACTTTATTCTGCGAGCTATAACTTTTTTATTTTTTTGCTGATGATGCTGTATGGCGACTCATTTTTTGCGGGACAAGATGACGTTATCAGCGGTACCATGGATATTTACATGTGTCTTTTTGATCGCGCGTTATTTCACTTTTTGTTCAGCGGTATGATAATGAATCATTATTTTTTGCTTCATTTTTTATTTTCATTTTTTAAGGAGTTCTCTAAAGGGGTTAACTAATGGGACAGTTTTATAGGGTGGGTCGTTACGGACACGGCGATACCAAATATGTGTACTTTTATTGTTTTTTTTTATTTCCAGAAAATGAATTTATTAGGGAATTTTTTTTTTTAATTTATTTAGTGATTTTTTTTAAATTATTTTTACACTTTTTTTTTTAACTGTATTACATTGTCCCAGGGGGGAAATAACTGTCCTGTGACAGATCGCTGATCTGTCACATCACAGATCACTGTGACAGATCACTGCATAGATGCAGACTTCCTCATGCCTGCGCTTTGCAGGCACTGAGGAAGTTAGCTCCCTGCAGGCCCCCGAAGGTCCCCGTCGCCATCTTGGATCAAGGGACCTTCAGGGAAAGAGCCCCCCGCAGCAGCGCTGCACATTGCGCTGCTGTTGGGGGCTCAGGGAAGCATGGAGGGAGCCCCCTCCCTGCCGATGCTTCCCTTTAACCCCCGGTACACCGCGATCGTGTTTGATCGCAGTGTGCAAGGGGATAACGAGTCGGGGGCGGTCAGTGACCGCGCCTGACACATTGTGCCGGGTGTCAACTGTGATAATCAGCTGACACCCGGCTGCGATCAGCGGCGCTCACCACGTGGGCGCCGCTGATCTCTATGACGTAATATTCCGTCCGTGGGAATTAGGGCCCAGGTCACATGGACGGAATATTACGTCCAATGTAGGAAAGGGGTTAAGGCTAGGTTCACATTTTCATTTGAGTCCACAGCATATCATCCGCATTCCCATACGCATGCAAAAATGCATGCATGTTAACGCAGCATTTTTTATCCGCATCATTTTTACCATGGCACAAAAAATGCAGCATTTGCATGCGTGTGTATGCGTTTTTGCATGCGTTTACTGTTGTGAGCTCATTTTCTCGTTCACCTTTGATGTCCGATGAACTCCCTCTGCTGATGAAAGGAGGTGGTGAAACTGATTTGGATGGGAGAAACCTGTCACCTTAACAGGTGGATTACGATTGGACATCCGGAATCTCTGAGTGGATATAAGGCAGCAGATGCCCTGTAAGGTTGCTGGTGATTTCTCTGCTCTGAGCTTTGGCCTCCAGTTCAGTTCCTGTCTTCTAAAGCTAAGTTATGCTCTGTTATTGTTCCTTGAGATTTTGTCTGATTTGCTTAGTTTTGTGTTCTGCCAGCCCTGGCTGGGGCTCTGCTGAATTTCCATTTTTGTCCCTGATCGGTTAAATCTCTTTTGCTCTGTCTTCAGAATATATCGGAGTGCTGATATAGGGATTTTGAAGTCTAGTGATTTCAGGGCCATTTTTCCTATCAGACGTGTTGGGACATTTTTGGTAGGGTTTTTGCGGATTGCAGCCAGCATCTTTTCTGTCCTTTCCTATCTAGTTAGTTGGGCCCCATCGTTTGCTCTGCCTGTCTTTCTGTCTGTGTTTTCATCTGTTTTCACCGACAATACATGTTGGGGGCTGTCTATTGCTTTGGGGTCTGCTCTGGGGCAGTTTAGATTTCCCCTTTCTTTCTTTAGGCTTATTTAGTTCTCCGGCTGTGAAGAGGCGTCTAGGACCACCGTAGTAACGCTCCACGGCTACTGTTAGTTGTTGTGAATAGGATCAGGGGTCTGCCATCCGCTAGCTACCAACCTCTCCGGTTTTCTGGACTTAGCTTGCATTTTTGTTTTTTCCTCCTCCGGTGACTCATTCATAAAAGAATCACCAGCCATACCGCAGATTCTAGGGTACTCAATAGCAGGAAAGAATTGTAAAAAAAAAAAAAGTGTCAGAATTTATTTTTTAAAGTATATTTTTTCCTCTTTTTCTCTGGGGCCGTAGGAGGAATTTTTTTTAATGGAGATTAAGCAATTGTCTGATCGTGTGGAGCAGCTCGCTGCTGAAGTGCGGGGAATTTCCGCCTATCTTGCTCGTTCACATGCTGCTGAACCAAAGATCCCTACTCTTGATTTGTTTTGGGGATCGGTCTAAATTTTTGAATTTTAAGAATAATTGTAAATTATTTCTTGCCTTGAAGCCTAGCTCATCGGGGAGCTCTGCGCAGCAGGTTAAAATTGTCATCTCTTTGCTGCGCGCGATCCCCAGGATTGGGTGTTTTCTTTGACACCTGATGATACTATTGTAACTAATGTGGATGCATTTTTTCAAGCCTTGGGGCTGTTGTATGATGAACCTAATGCTATTGATCAAGCTGAAAAAACCCTGTTGGCATTGAGCCAGGGTCAGGATTCTGCAGAGTTGTACTGTCAAAAATTCCGAAAGTGGGCGGTCCTTACTACCTGGAATGATGGTGCCTTGGCAGCTCTCTTTCGGAAGGGTTTGTCAGAAACTGTAAAAGATACTATGGTGGGATTTCTTGTTCCCTCTGGTCTTGACGATTCTATGTCATTAGCCATTCAGGTTGATCGGCGTTTATGTGAACGTAAAATTACACGAGAAATGTTGCCACCTGTTGAACAAATGTCTGAACCTATGCAATGTGATAGAGTTTTGTCTAGGGCGCAACGTCAGGAGTTCAGAACGCGTAATAAGCTGTGTTTTTTCTGTGGAGATGCCTCTCATAATATTTCTGTCTGCCCTAAACAAGAGAAACGTTTTCACACACATTTGCTGTGGGTGGTGTACAACCTAAGTTTCTTCTGGCAATTACTCTGATCTGCTCCCTGTCCATATTTTCCGCTAAGGCTTTTGTGGATTCAGGAGCGGCTCTGAACCTGATGGACTTGGATTTTGCTAAACGTTGTGGGTTTCCTATGACACCTCTGTGGACGCCTATCCCTTTGAGGGGTATTGATGCTACTGCTTTGGCGAAGAATAAACCTCAGTTTTGGACCCAGGTGGTAATGAGGTCGCCCCAGACCATCAAGAAAATTGCAGATTTTTGGTGTTGCATAATTTGCGTGATACCATTGTTCTGGGGTTTCCCTGGTTGCAAATCCATAATCCAGTTTTGGATTGGAAATCTGTATCTGTGGTGAGTTGGGGTTGTCAGTGTGCTCTTAGTGACACTCCTGTTTTCTGCACCTCTCTCCAGTCGCATGAAGTTCCTGACTATTTGGCTGATTTTTATGATGTATTTAGTGAGAATAAGTCTGCGTCTTTGCCTCCTCATAGGAGTTATGACTGTGCAATTGAGCTGAGCCCTGGGTGTAAATTTCCCAAGGGTCGACTTTTCAATTTATCTGTCCCCGAGCATGAGGCTATGCGATCTTATATTAAGGACTCGTTGGAGAAGGGTCATATTAGACCATCCTCTTCACCCTTGGGTGCTGTTTTTTTTTCGTGGCCAAGAAAGATGGTTCATTAAGGCCTTGTATTGACTATCGTTCCCTCAACAAAATTACTGTTAAATATCAGTATCCGTTACCCCTGATTTCTGATCTATTCTCCAGAGTTAAAGGTGCTTGCTGCTTTACCAAGCTTGACCTCAGGGGGGCGTATAATCTTATTCGCATTAAGCATGGGGATGAATGGAAGACGGCGTTTGATACTCCGGAGGGACATTTTGAGTACCTGGTGATGCCTTTTGGGCTCACTAATGCCCCTTCTGTCTTCCAGTGCTTCATGAATGATATTTTCTGGGACTTTGTGGACAAATTTTTGATCATCTATCTGGATGATATTTTGATCTTTTCCAGGGATTGGGACTCTCATGTGGAACATGTTCGGACTGTGTTCCGGATTTTGAGGGAGAATTCTCTGTATGTTAAGGGGTTGAAATGCCTTTTTGGTGTACAGAGGATTTCATTTTTGGGATTTATTTTGTCTCCGTCAACTATTGAAATGGACCCGGCCAGGTACAGGTCATTTATGATTGGGTTCAGCCCACTTCTTTGAAGGCCCTCCAGAAGTTTTTGGGTTTTGCTAATTTTTATCGTAAATTTATAGCTATTTTTTCTGGTATTGCCAAACCATTGACTGATTTGACTAAGAAGGGTGCTGATGTGCTGAATTGGTCTCCAGAGGATGTTTCTTCCTTTCAGGAGCTGAAGCGGAGGTTCACTTCCGCTCCGGTTTTGCGGCAACCTGATGTCTCACTCCCATTTCAGGTAGAGATGGACGCTTCTGAGATTGGTGCAGGAGCTGTTTTGTCCCCAAAAGATCCGGTAACATCTAAAATGAATCCCTGTGCTTTCTTTTCCCGAAAGTTCTCCCCATCTGAACGCAACTATGATGTGGGGAATCGGGAACTGTTAGCCATGAAAGGGGCATTTGAGGAGTGGAGACATTGGTTGGATGGAGCTAGACATCAAGTCGTGGTCCTCACTGACCACAAGAATTTGATTTACCTTGAGTCGGCCAAATGCTTGAATCCTAGACAGGCTAGGTGGGCCTTGTTTTTCACACGTTTTGATTTTGTGGTCTTTTTTCTTCCAGACACTAAGAATGTCAAGGCAGACGTCCCCTCTCTAGGAGTTTCTTTGCTGATTCTCCTATTGTGACCAAGCCTGCTACCATCTTAGGTGAGGGGGTAGTTCTTTCTGCCATCTCGCCCGATTTGAGACATGCTCTGGAAGAGTTTCAGGAGGACAAACCTGAGCATTGTCCCATTGGAAAATTGTATGTTCCTGACCAGTGGAGGAAGAGAATAATGTCTGAAGTTCATTGCTCCACATTGGCTGGTCATCCAGGTAATTTTGGTACTAGAGATTTGGTGAGTCGGTCTTTTTGGTTGCCCGCCTTATCTCGTGATGTCAGGAATTTTGTGCAGTCCTGTGGGACTTGCTCCCGGTCTAAACCTTTTTCTCGCTCTAGTGGGTTGTTGATGCCTTTGCCAGTGCCCAGGAGGCCATGGACCCATATTTCAATGGATTTTATTTCTGATCTGCCTGTCTCTCAGAGAATGACTGTTATCTGGGTGATTTGTGATAGATTCTCTAAGATGGTCCGTCTTGTACCGCTCCCTAAGTTGCCATCTTCCTGAGAGTTGGTGCCCTTGTTTTTGCAACAGGTGGTTCGCTTGCATGGGATTCCTGAGAACATTGTATCTGACAGAGGAGTTCAGTTTGTCTCTAGATTTTGGAGGACTTTTTGTTCCAAGCTGGGAATTCAGTTGTCCTTCTCCTCTGCGTTTCACCCTCAGACCAATGGGCAGACGGAGAGAACAAACCAGACTTTGGAGTCTTATTTGAGATGTTTTATCTCTGCTGATCAGGATGATTGGGTCTCATTTTTGCCCTTGGCCGAATTTGCTTTAAATAATAGAGCTAGTTCTGCCACTTTGATGTCACCATTTTTTTGTAACTTTGGGTTTCATCCTAAATTCTCTTCAGGGCAGGTGGAGTCTTCGGCCTGCCCAGATGTTGACACTGTGGTGGAGAGAATGCACCAGATTTGGGACCAAGTGGTGGATAAGTTGTCTCTCTCCCAGGAAAAGGCCCAGCAGTTTTCCAACCGGCATAGGACCATTGGTCCCCGGTTTAAGGTGGGTGATATGGTTTGGTTGTCATCAAAGAATATCTCTATGAAGGTGGCTTCTCCAAAGTTTAAACCTAGATTTATTGGACCTTACAAGATTTTGGAGATTCTTAATCCGGTCTCTTTTCGATTGGCTCTTCCTGTTACATTTAAGCTCCATAACGTGTTTCATAAGTCTCTGTTGAAGAGGTTTGTTGAGCCAGTAGTTCCTGTGGTGGCACCTCCTGACCCTGTATTGGTTGAAGGTAATGTGGAATATGAGGTTGAGAAGAAACTGGATTCTCGTCTGGTTAGACGGAGACTCCAGTATTTGTTTAAGTGGAAGGGTTATGGCCAGGAGGATAATTCTTGGGTCTCTGCATCTGATATTCATGCCGAAAGATTGGTTCATGCTTTTCATCGGGCCCATTCTGATCGGCCTGGTGGCGTGGATGAGAGTTCGGTGACCCCTCCTCAAGGGGGAGGTACTGTTGTGAGCTCATTTTCTCGTTCACCTTTGATGTCCGATGAACTCCCTCTGCTGGTGAAAGGAGGTGGTGAAACTGATTTGGATGGGAGAAACCTGTCACCTGAACAGGTGGATTGTGATTGGACAGCCGGAATCTCTGAGTGGATATAAGGCAGCCGATGCCCTGTAGGGTTGCTGGTGGTTTCTCTGCTCTGAGCTCTGGCCTCCAGTTCAGTTCCTGTCTTCTAAAGCTAAGTTATGGTCTGTTATTGTTCCATGAGATTTTGTCTGATTTGCTTAGTTTTGTGTTCTGCCAGCCCCGGCTGGGGCTCTGCTGAATTTCTATTTTTGTCCCTGATCGGTTAAATCTCTTTTGCTCTGTCTTCAGAATATATCGGAGTGCTGATATAGGGATTTTGAAGTCTAGTGATTTCAGGGCCGTTTTTCCTATCAGACGTGTTGGGACATTTTTGGTAGGGTTTTTGTGGATTGCAGCCAGCATCTTTTCTGTCCTTTCCTATCTAGTTAGTTGGGCCCCATCGCTTGCTCTGCCTGTCTTTCTGTCTGTGTTTGTGTTTTCATCTGTTTTCACCGACAATACATGTTGGGGGCTGTCTATTGCTTTGGGGTTTGCTCTGGGGCAGTTTGGATTTCCCCTTTCTTTCTTTAGGCTTATTTAGTTCTCCGGCTGTGAAGAGGCGTTTAGGACCACTGTAGGAATGCTCCACGGCTACTGTTAGTTGTTGTGAATAGGATCAGGGGTCTGCCATCCGCTAGCTACCAACCTCTCCGGTTTTCTGGACTTAGCTTGTATTTTTGTTTTTTCCTCCTCCGGTGACTCATTCATAACAGTTTACGTTTTTTATGTGGATGCGTTGGAAATTTCCATTTTTTCCAGTAGCTTTTCCTTGACATCAGATGCCCAGTAGGCATGTCTCATGGAATTTCTATATATATATAGACTCACTGCACTGAGGAAATCCTTGTCTTTGGCTGCTGTATCTAGCTGCAAGATGGATCTTGACCTTTACAGCTTCCTAGAAGATCTGGAGATCTTCTTTGCTCCGGTCTTGGAAATCTAATGGGTGAGATGACCTTTCTATTTCTTTGTCCTAAGATCTCTGTGGGGTGAGAGGCAGCGCAGCTGAGTTTAACTGTGTTACATTGCAAACATTTATGTCAGCTGTCTTCTTTTTTAGCACTGTCTGCTTTGCTGTACTGCAAATGCATATAATCAGTTTTGCTAAACTTTGTATTGGCTTGTAGTGTTGTGGATTGATAACATTGAAGTGTACTGTATTGTGATAACTTATCCAACAGCGCCATCTGTTGTCAATGTTCTGATTACAGCTTTACTTTCTGTTTCATTTGTTGCTGTGCAATTATTCTTTGCTCATCAAGGCTTCTGTAATTTCTCATCAGCCTCTGCATTAGCCTTGCCCCCTTCTTTTCCAGCAGCCATCTTGGCCTTGTGGATGCTGACATGCTGATTAACTCTCCCTGATTTTCAGACCATCTGAAACAGTCAATGGGTTATTATTTTCCCCTTGTTAAAGCTCACCATATTTTATTATGCAGCGACTTTGTTCTACATGCTTTATATCAAAGTAGTCTTTTGATATTAGAGATATTTTCACTGTCCGCCATGTTGGGTGATTATGCCATGAATGTCCTGTACCATGTATAACACTATGTAATTTAGATATGTTGTATGCCTTGTACTGAGTACTTTCATTTTTCTTGTAGTTTTACACTGCTCCTATCAATGAGAGTTGTAAAGAACCCCCTGCGTCTACCTCAATGCATCGATAGGAAAGAGTTTAGCTGTCTGTCAACTTGCTTTTCTTAAGCACAAAGTTGAGGGTGCCAGAACATTTATGTCTACGGTGCTCACCTTGCAATTGCTCTGCAGTGAGATTATAACAGGCTGTCATTATTTCTCACAAAAGAGCAGTCCAGAAGAGACTGCTGTTGTGAGACATATAATGACTTCCCTGATCTCACTGCAAAGCAATTGCAAGTTGCTGAAGCACAATAGACATAAGTGTGATGACACACTAAGGCCGGGGTCACACTAACCGACGCAAAATACGGTCCGTAGTTTAAATGCGTAATACGGATGAATGACCCCTAAATAGTGCTCCGTATGTTATCCGTAAGTAAGGTGAGGTCGCGTATTTTGCGCATGTAAGCATCCGTATCTAATCCGTATGGCATCCGTATGCCGAGATTTTCTCGCCGGCTTGCAAAATGGACATATAATGGAGCCCTATGACAGGGTTTATAACAGAAACGAAATAATAGATATAGACACATAGAATGTGTGTGTATATATATATATATATATATATATATACAGTATATATACACACAAGTCATTGAGATAAACATATATATATATATATATATATTTATATTTCATAGAGTTCTTCATAGCAGAATAGCCGCTAATTCAATTGCCGGCTTCTATCAAATCATTCCCCAACCTGACATGAAATGACACATGGCTTACATTCAGTAAAGCATTTCATTTCATGTTTTTTTATATGTCCCTGACTAATAATTAGATGAGGGTTTGTGTGCAAAATTTGGGAGTTGTAGTTGTTAGTTTAAGGGGTTAATTCGTTGTTAAAAAATGTGTGGGCTTGCCATTGCCCTGTAGCGGTGGCGAATGGGTTAATCTAACAAAGGGTTAATGTCACCTTACAATCGAATGGTGACAAAAACCCTTTGTTAGATTAACCCATTCGCCACCACTACAGGGCAATGGGAAGCCCACGCATTTTTTTACAACGAATTAACCCCTTAATTTTAACGCCTCCCACTCGTCCGTATTCCTCTCTAGTGTGACCCCGGCCTAATAAACCTGTTCCAAGCTATAATGGGGTGTGTTCTTCTTTCCTTTGAGTGTTTCTGTATGCTTAGGATTGGCCATTGTCATCCAAGGTGAAAAGTACACGCCCCCAGTGAAAACTATCTGACAACACCCACGTGGAATTAAAGGGACTCTCTCATCAAATGCCTTTGCTTGGTTTGAACCGTCCTTCTTTGCTGACAAAGTCCCTTTAAAAAAAGTTAGCTCTGCACATGCTAGTTTGTGTACTAATTTCTCTGCATGGGAGGTGGAAAAAAATGTTTTATTTAGCTCTGCAGCCCCAATTATGTCGTATGTCCAGTTCAATATGTAAAATTTCATGAAAGATCCACTTTATATACGTGACTGTGTGTGGTCTCTATGTATTTCAATGTATTTTTTTATTTACTGTTCGCTGTTATATCAACACCATAGTAAAGATAGTATATAAAGTTTTGCCACCTAAATCACTTGATGTAAGTGGCAAAACTTCTTAAACAAAGTCTCTGATCAATAGCTAGTATTTCTCACTGCGAGTCCTGTAGCTTATGGATGTGTGAATCACACCTGCCACATTGAGTCAAGAAATCCCTTATTTCTACTGTAGTCTGCCAATCAATTACAGTGTACTATTAGTTGTACTTACCACTATAAGAAGTAATGGCGTCCATATGTCATGTACGGACAATCACATTTATCCTACTATAAGCCTCCGGTGTTAATGGAGGAAAGAGCTTTCCTTATGACTCTGTCACTCCTGTGTCTACAGCTGTGGATCGACTGATTGTTAAATGCTCAATAAATCTCTATGTTAATGTTCTGGGTGAGTAGCAGGGTTTCTTGAAAAATGTGTTAAATTTTCTCTCTGAAATCCTTCTGCTAAAAGCTCACAATATAAAAATAAAACATGGTTGTTCTTTTTAATGTACCAATATCACTAAAAAGAATATCGCATATTATCAGGTGCCAAAAGGTTAAATCACGTTTTATAGTGACCACCAATCACTGTCAATGCTTATCGAAGTTCTAGCTTGCCATGGACCACAGTGACAATTCTTCACTGTGCGCTATGTCTGGGACATTGAACCAACGGCTCTAATGACTGTTCATAAATCCTGTGCTATAACTTGAGATATAAGGGCTTGCTGGGGTCACAAAATGCCATCTTGTACTGTTATCACCCATAAAGAATCACTGATACTTTGTTTCGGAAATGATATTTTCCTGTAATACATGCGCACAAGCCGGAAAACTAATAATGTTAATGGGAACATTAAACAAATTCTCCAGCTGATATTTTTTTTAAAGAATACTCACCTCCACTAATACTTCACCTCTGCTATTTTAATGATCCCCCACCCTATTGTCAGCTTATTGACCTCATTTAAACACACTGAAAATAAGAAACCAATGCGTAGCTAATAACTGCAATTTCTGGTGACCAGGATTTGATGAATTGATTGGCATTTTTTGTTTTGGTAGGGACTAGATAGTAGAGAATAGCAGTGATCAGAGAAGTATCATAGTGGGAGCAATGGGAGATCTGTAGAGGGAAGTATTGCATCTTTATTTTTTTTTTAAATTTTTTGCCAATTAAACTCTTGAGCACAAAAAAAAATATTAGCCAGGGAACCTCTTTCCACATGATAACAGAGTAGTTCACTGGTTAATTATTTTCTTGTATTGCATTGTAGCAGCGTATAAATTCTATGTAATCCTACCTCTTAGAATATTAGCCAAATTATGACTAATGTTTTTCTAGTAGAGCTGATCGAATCTTTTGAACTTCAAATTTTCCCTAAAATTTGATTCTATGTGAACAGAGGCATAGCTTGTAGTAATGATGAGCAAGTGTGCTCGTGACTCGAGTTTTCCGAGCATGCTCGGGTGTTCTCCGAGTATCTTGTGCGTGCTCGGAAATTATGTCTGAGTCCCAGGAGTTGCATTATTTGTGTCTGTTAGACAGCCTGAATACATGTGGGGATTCCCTGACAAGCAGGCAATCCCTGCATGTATTCAGGTTGTCTAGCAGCCGCAAATCATGCAGCTGCGGGGACTCAGACATAATTTACGAGAACATTCAAGAAACTCAGAGAACACCCGAGCATGCTCGGAAAACTCGAGTAACGAGCACACTCGCTCATCACTAATAGCCAGGGGTTTAGCTCAGGAGTGGAAGGCGAAACATCTGAGTGGGCCTCTAACCGGTAACCTTGATTACAACTATGGTGGTGCACTGATATTACCACCATATGGTGACATACAGTAGTAGATATGTAATTATGTAGCTTACCGCGTTATACTGAGCAGAAAAAAACGGGGAGAGAGGTCTATAATTGTGGGTGGATAAGAAGATAATTAGTTCAGTTTAGTACTTCAAATGAAGGAGTTGTAGAATATTCTGTGTAGTTTGAGGTGATTATCTAGGGAATAACTCGCCAATGGTTTTGTGATGATGTTTTCTTGTAGTAGTCGGTAATGCTGATAAAGTAATAAAGGTAAAATTAAAATAAGAGTAGTGTTAAATTCCCACACTGAACCTTTTCCATTAGCTATACTCACTAGTGATTTCTAATCGTTTGTATTCCCTTAGGAGTAGTACAGTGGTACTTGCTGATGGCCCGATATCACAATGCTGTACGGGAAAAGGGTTGGATTTAATTAGTACCAGTGGCCGTGAGCTGGACACTAAGTCACAGTTACAGGGATATGTCTGCACTTACTTGCACTTGTTTTATGTTGAAAAAAGTAGGCAGGAACAATATCCACTAGTCTGAGTATTGTGGTAAGGCTTTGGCTGTACAAAGGATTATATTCACTATATGGATGATAGAGGCCACCGAGTGGGCAGTGAATTCTGATAGAATGCTTATGGTGATTCCTGCTGGCTGAACCGGAGCAGGAGCGATATTCGCTGTTGTGCTCAATATGGCAAGGCACTAGATAGAAAGATCATCCACTTAATATAGTATTGTTGTAGCGATCAGTCAGTCCTAATAGGACTCGTGTGGACTTACTTGTACCGCTTCTTGTATACCGCAATTGACCCAGGCGGTAGCTGCTAGCATAAAGGATGCGGCTGTGCAGCGCGTGGCGGGGTAGCGGTTGGACGCCAGCACCTCGTGTACTCCGGCCGGAAGTAACGACGAGGACGCGGCGAGATCAGGGGGCAGAGCTAGTGTGACGTCACAAGCAAGGCAGAGGACGGGTGCGCGGAGGGCACAAACCAATGCGTTTTGAGGGGGACTTGCCTCTTCGTCAGGGCTGTAATGGGTGCCTGTCAACCCATCCTTATATAGTGGCTCACCCGGCTGCAGCCAGTACCTTTAAACAAGCCCCGGCACTAATAGATAGTTATTGATGTCTTGCGGTATCCCTCATATATTATGATTGGTGGATCTGATAGGATTATTGTACTTATTCTATTGTGATCAGTCTGTCTGCTTTATCTATTGAAGATGAATATGTACTGATCGTGCACCTATTTTTAAAACATAACTTTTATTTCTAACAAATTTAAATGAATTTTAACCATCCTAATACATGACTAAAAAATAAATAATAAATAAATAAAGACTAAAAACATATAGACTCCCCAAATAAAATATATACCTCCTTATGTAATAAAATACATACACTGCCCACTTTAATAATGCAGCAGTTTATTTTTATAAAATGGAAGTCTATGACTAGAACCAGGGACTAAAAAAGGAATAATAAAAAGAAATAATGAGGAGAAATAAAAGAAAATAATAGGGAAGGGCTCTCATTAACCATATGATCCTTGTTGTGATGAGCCTCTGTAAGTAGCAAGGACAAAAGGGAAGGGGGACTAATAAAAGAATATAATATATGTGTGCTTAATTTTGTGTGCCATAAGTGGAAAGATAGAAACAATGAGTATTAGAAAAGTAAGATTTAATACTTAAAATTAGAAAGCATGTAACTCAATCTCATAGTTAAGGCCTTTCGGGGCCAAGCTGTCAAGGGTAAAAATCCACTTAGACTCAACTCTTGACACAGCTTTCAAATAGTTACCCTTCCTGTGATTTTGGGGGACCACCTGGATTCCACAATAGGATACCCCCTTATAGGATTGATTATGTTTGTCCAAAAAATGACGTGATAAGGGGTGACCTTTAAATCCTTTTTTAATGTTATCCAGGTGTTCCTTTATTCTATCCATTAGGCGTCTCTTGGTTCTGCCTACATAAATTTTATTGCGGGGCACCTGAGTACATATATCACCCCTTTGTTTGGCAAGCTATTTCATCTCTAATAGGGAACTCGTTATTTGTCATATCTGCAAAGGAGGTATATAGTTTCCTTTGTGTCATTGTCCTTTTGCGACACGAACATCTCCCACATGCCAAAAAAACAGACGCTTGAGTATTCAGGTTAGTGATAAGTGTTTGACGTAGGGATGACCCTGTTACAGGTTTGATGGCTTTTGTAGTAGGTGCCACCAGAAGCCCAAGATTTTGGGCTCTAGTGTACACAAATCTAGGATGTACAGGCAACAAATCCCCTATATGTTTGTCCCCCTGTAGTATTGGCCAATATTTCCGAATAGAGTTGAGCGACTTTGGTCGGATCGGGTTTCATGAAACAAAATTTGTTTCAGATGAAACTCATCCGACTAGGGCAAAAAAAGTCGGAGTTTCGTTCGAAACCCGACCCCAATGCAAGTCAATGGGGAATAAAAGTCAGCATTGAGTGGATGAATGTCATCCGCTCAATGCTGACTTTTATTCCCCATTGACTTGCATTGGGGTCGGATTTTGGAAGAAACTCCGACTTTTTTTGCCCTAGTCGGACGAGTTTCATCTGAAACAAATTTTGTTTCATGAAACCCGATCCGACCAAAGTCGCTCAACTCTATTTCCGAATAATGTTATTAAATTTTTTGTGGCCTGCATGAAACTGTGTGATGATTGGTAATTGTTTTATTTGGTCTTGAATGGTTGGCAGAAGGTTCCTATTGCGAGGTTTATATATTAAAGATGTTCTAGACATATTTTCCACCTCTTTTTTAGTTTCATTTAATATTTGAGGATCATATCCCTTTTCCTTAAACTGATCTGTCAGGCGTTCTGTTTCCTATGGAAATCTTTGATATTTGTACAATTCCTTTTTACCCTCATGTATTGGCTTTTGGGTATGTTTGTTAGCCACACTGGTAGGTAACAGCTATTAATATGGATATAGCTGTTTGAATCCACCTCCTTGTGGTAACCTTTGGTAATTAATCTATTATTTTCTACACAGATGGTTAGATCCAGGAAGTTTACACTGGTCTTACTATAAGTAGGTGTAAATTCCAGCCCGAATGAATTTGAATTTAGGCTGGAAATAAAGATTTGTAGATCTATAGGTGTGCCATCCCAAACAAAGAGTATGTAATCAATAAATCGTTTCCACAATCTTGCCATGCACCACAGTGACAATTCATCACTGTGCGCTATGTCTGGAATATTGAACCAACGGCTCTAATGACTGTTCATAAATCCTGTGCTATAACTTGAGATATAAGGGCTTGCTGGGGTCACAAAATGCCGTCTTGTACTGTTATCACTAGTGTTGAGGGATACCATCCGATACCCTAAAATATCGGATCGGATGGTATCGGCCCGATACGAAAAAGTATCGGGTATCGCCGATTCCGATACCGGAAGTCCCATTCAAGTCTATGGGACTTCCGGTATCGGAATAAGAAAAACCCTTTTCTGTCTTTGTACAGCCTCTCGGGGGTATGTACGGGCCTTCCGGGGGTCTGTGCCGGCCTGCCGGGGGTCTGTGCAGACTCCCCGGGGGTCTGTGCGGACTGCCGGGGGTCTGTACCGGCCTGCCGGGGGGCTGTTCCGGCCTGCCGGTGGTCTGTGCCGACTGTCCGGGGGTCTGTGCAGGCTGTGGGGGTCTGTGCAGGCATCGTCCGATGGGACTACAAGTCCCATTGGGCGATGCCTGCTACCATGATGGTGATTGACACATTAGCCAATGATGGGACAGTAGTAGTCCCATCATCCGGCTAATGTGTTGAATGTAAAAAAAAAAAAAAATACATACTACATACATGCAACATACATACTACATACATGCTACATACATACTACATATATACTACCTGCATGCAACATACATACATACTACATTTATACCACATGCATGCAACATGCATACTACATATATACCACATATACAGTATACTACATGCATGCAACATACATATATACTACATATATACTACATGCAACATGCATACTACATATATACTACATGCATGCAACATACATACATACTACATATATACCACATGCATGCAACATGCATACTACATATATAGCACATATATACTACATGCATGCAACATACATACATACAACATATATACTACGTGCATGCAGCATGCATACTACATATATACCACATATATACTACATGCATGCAACATACATATATACTACATATATACTACATGCAACATGCATACTACATATATACTACATGCATGCAACATACATACTACATATATACCACATGCATGCAACATGCATACTACATATATACCACATATATACTACATGCATACTACATATATACCACATGCATGCAACATACATATATACTACATGCATGCAACATACATATATACAACATATATACTGCATGCAACATACATATATACTACATATATACTACATGCAACATACATACTACATATATACTACATGCATACTACATACATACATACTACATACATACTACATATATACTACATGCATACTACATATATACCACATGCATGCAACATACATATATACAACATACATGCAACATGCATACTACATATAGATTCAAGATTCAAAGAAGCTTTATTGGCAGGACTAAATACACATTAGTTTTGCCAAAGCAAGTGTACAGAAGGGAATAGGGATAGGGACTGTAGGGATGTTGGGAAGGGGCTGTAGGAAAGGTGGATGGGGCAGATCCAGGATGGGGCTATAAAAGTCCATAGCATAGGGAAGGTGGATGGGAGCATGGGGCAGATCCAGGATGAGGCTATAGAAGTCCATGGCATAGGGAAGGTGGATGGGGGGTTGGGGCATATCCAGGGTGGGGGCCATAGAAGTCCATGGCATATCATAGTTCTCTTTCTCGCAGTCTATGACATTCGCTCACATATTGCGCTGCTATCTCCACTGCTCTCTCTTCTTCCCCCAGCAGGATATATGCTTTCTCTTCCTCCTTCATGGTGGTGAAATCCGGGAAGAGATGTGAGAGTCTCCTGAAGTGAGTGTCCCTCACTGCTGAGTACTTAGAGCAGTGTAGCAGGAAGTGGGTCTCATCCTCCAGGGCCTCCTGGTCACAGTGTTGGCACAGTCTTTCCTCCCTGGGCTTGTAGCTCTGCCTGTGTCGGCCGGATTCGATGACCAGACTGTGGGCACTGAGTCTATACCGGCTCAGGATCTTGCGGTCTTTGGGGTCCGGGAGTTTCTCCAGGTATGGAGCCAGTCTGTAGTCTCTCTGTAGACTCTGGTACATGGTCAGTTTCTGTGAGCTGATGATGTCGCTCTTCCAGTCACTTACGTACCTCTCCTGGCCTTCGTCTACCATCTTCCTGATTCCGGCTTTTGTCAGGTTGTTGTGATTGGTGTTCTGGTCAGGTTGGGTTTGGGTGAGCTGTTCCAAGGGTCCTGGTTTTTCTGTTTCCCCTACATGTATCAGGGCTTTATGGTGATGGGAGCTTGGATTGCTCCTACGTAGGTGAGCCCGGAATGACAGTGCCCTCTTTAGAACCGTTAGGTGTAGAGGGAATCTGCCCAGCTCGGCCCGGCAAGCACTGTTGGAGGTGCTCCGATGGACTTGGAGAAGGTGCTTGCCGAATTCCAGGTGGAATATTTCTGTTGGGCTTGAATCCCACCTTGACTAGTCTGGGTAGGTGTGAGGACCCCAGACTTCGCTGCCATACAGGAGGATTGGGGCAATGATAGAGTTGAAGATTTTTAACCAGACCCTCACTGGTGGCTTTAGATGGTAGAGTTTCCTTCGGATGGCATAGAAGGTTTTGCATGCCTTGTCTTTCAGGGTCTCTATGGCTTGTTTGAAGCTCCCTGATCGGTGAATCTCTAGGCCCAGGTAGGTATATTTGTCCGTTCCTGTAAGGGCGCAGTTGTTGAGGATAAATGAAGGGTGCTGGTCTGATTTTCTCTTTCTCTTCTGGAACACCATGATGTTGGTTTTCTTTAGGTTGACCGGTAGAGCCCAGGTGGAGCTGAATTTCTCTAAGATTTTCAGGTTGTCTTGGAGGTCTTTCTCGGTTGGTGACAGAAGCAGCAAGTCATCTGCATACAGCAGGAATTTCACCTGCGCGTCATGGAGGGTGAGACCTGGTGCTGTGGAAGATTCCAAAACGGTAGCCAGCTCGTTGATGTAAATGTTGAAGAGCATTGGGCTTAGGCTGCAGCCTTGTCTGACTCCCCGGCTCTGCTGGAAATAAGCCGTTCTTCTGCCGTTCACACTCACACTGCAGAGGTTCTCGGTGTAGGAGCTTTTGATAACATCATAGGTCTTTCCTCCTATTCCGCTCTCCAGCAGCTTCAGGAATAAGCCTGGGTGCCACACCGAATCAAAGGCCTTTTTAAAGTCCACGAAACAGGCATATATCTTCCCGTTCTTTGTATTGTGGACGTGGCTCTGAATGAGGCTGTGCAGGGTGTAGATGTGGTCAGTAGTGTGGTGGTTTGGCATGAACCCTGCTTGGCTCTTGCTGAGGACGTTATGCTCGGTGAGGAAACTGAGGATCCTCTTGTTCAGGATGCTGTTGAACAGTTTTCCCAGGTTGCTGCTGACACATATTCCTCTGTAGTTGCCTGGGTCATACCTGTCCCCATTCTTGTGGATGGGTGTGATGAGGCCTTGATTCCAGGTACGAGGGAAGTAGCCGGCACTTAGCACAATATTGAAGAGTTTAACCATTGTGGCCTGTATTTCTGGTGGGCTGTACTTCAGCATTTCTGGTAGGATTCCGTCCAGGCCACCGGCTTTTCTACATCTTATGGAAGAGATTCTCTCTGCTACTTCCTGTAATATAATAGGTGTATCCACGGGGTTTTGGAATTTTTTTACTTTTTGCTCCATTGCTTTTAGTTTTGCCATTATGCTTTCCTGCTCTTGGCTTAGTTCTTCCTTTGGAATGTCTTTATAGAGGTCTCTGAAGTACTGGAGCCAGATGTTGCCATTTTGGATATGGATGTTGTTTTTCTTGTCTTTTGTGCCCATGTGGTTCCATAGTTCCCAGAAGGAGTTGTCTTGGAGGGCGTCTTGGAGTTGGTTAAGTTCGGTGGAGATGTAACTCTGCTTCTTCCTCCTGAGGATGGTTTTGTACTGCCTTTGTATGGTTTCATAGGCTTCCCTCAGACCCGGGTGGTTGGGGTCTCTGTGTTTCTTGTTTGAGGCTGTTCTCAGGGTCTTCCGTACGGCTTTACATTCTCTGTTAAACCATCCGTTGATCTGTTTTTCTTTTGGTCTCTTGTAGTTGACTTTTTTAAGGTCGGACAGTCTGGCCATTGCATAGAATATATTGTTGAGGTCTTTTGCAGCTTGACTCACTCCCTCTGGGTTAGGCTGGTACTCGTAGTTGTAGAAGTGGTGGAGCATCCGCTGTATTTCAGGTCTGCTGGGAGCCTCTTTATACTTTAATGCCGACGTTTTGGGCCATTTATAGGATGGAGGCCGGGTGAAGAGGCCGCTCTGCTGAGGCTTTTGAGTGGATGGTTTCGCTGTAGATTTCAGGTACAGAAGAAGTTGGCTGTGGTCTGACAGGTGCGTTTGTGGGGAGACTATGAAGGCGCTGATATTTGCCAGGTTCATATCTGTAATGGCATAATCTACTACACTCCTCCCTACATGGGAGTTTAGTGTGCACATCCCTAAGGAGTCTCCTTTGGTTCGTCCGTTAAGAATATGAAGTCCTAAACTTCTGCATACGTTCAGGAGCTTTTTACCACTTTTGTTGACTGTACTGTCATAGCTGTTTCTCTCTGTGACTACTGAGTCTTGGCTGTTATTCTCTGCTCCAAATATGTAGATGTTCCCATCCGTGGTCAGGAAGTCGTTTTCTCTCCCTGTTCTTGCATTGAGGTCTCCAAAGATGAGAACTTTGCCCAGGCCCTGATAGTTTGGGCGGCTTCTCTTTGTAAGATCTCGAAGCAGTCTGGATTGAAGTAGGGTGACTCTGGCGGTGGTATATAGGTAGCGCAGAGATAGACATCAGACTGAGAGGTGAGGATGGAGCTGCTGATCCTGATCCATATGTGGCTGCCTCCTCTCTTCACCGGTTTGATGTACTGGTGGAGCTCCTCTTTATGCCAGATCAGTATTCCTCCTGAGCTCCGGCCCTGTTTGATGTTTTTATTTTTCAGGGCAGGGACAGAGATTTCCCTGTATCCGATGGGCACCAGAGATTCGTCTTCGGCTCTGGTACATGTTTCCAGGAGGATCTGAATGTCTATATTTCTCAGTCTTTGTATAAAGTCAGGGTCATTTGTTTTACATCCAAAGGCCGAGGTGTTGAGACCCTGAATATTCCAGCTGCTGATTGTAAGTGAGGTCATTTTTTTTTCTATATATCTTGGGTGTATATACGTTGTAATGAGTATGGCTGTGTAGGACACACCGGATCTCTGACTGGTTTATTAATGGTGTTGTTTCCATCCAGTCACGTTAGTTTCCTGCACACTGTATTGAGTAGAGTCTTTATCTCCTCCATATCTCTGCTCTGTATGCCTCTGTTTCGCATGTCTCTGTGTGAGGTCGGTGAACTCCTCCATGGTGGTCTCCTCCTCTGACGGTCCAATTTTGGGTGAGGGTGTATGTTTTCAGCTTCCTTTGATATAATTGTTGTTTCTTTCCTTCTTATTGTCGGGGGTCTTGTCATGGGATTCTGGTTGGTGTTGGCTCCAGGCCTAGGGTGGTCTCTGTTTAGTACAATGTCCTTCAGCTCTTTGGCCAGAAGGCTGACCCCTGATTTGTTCAGGTGCTTACTGTCATAGAGGTGATGGTGATTTATGGAGGGGTGTTGGGCCAGAATCACTCCTGGCACAGATTTCATTCTTGCTGTTAGGTCCATATTGATGTTCTGGATGGTGTGGTTGGGTATATCCTTTCTTGGGAGCAGAGATGACAGAATGATTTTGCTGTCTGGGAATCTTAGTTGTGCCGTCTTTGCTAGTTGGGCCAGTTGTCCTGAGATCTGCTGGTGCTGGTCTGGCAGATTGTTTGTGCCGGTGTGTATAATGATATGGTTTGGGTTGGAAAACCGTGGATTATTGATGACCGCTGTCACCTGCTCAATAGTTGCACAGCGGATTTTTTCACCCTTTTTCCTGGGAATAGCCGCCTTGTATTCAGGTATTTCCCATTTGAGTCCATTATGAGGACGGTGTCAGGACTTTGTGATGTTGTTGGTGGGGGATGTGGCTGCTGATGGGGGTCTGTGCTGGAGATTATGCTGGTAGCAGGTTCTCTTCTCTCTTCTATGGGTCTTGTTTCTGGCTCACTTTGATTAGACTCCGGTTCCTCCATATTGGGGTTGTTTGGCCTCTCGGCCTCCTGGCCAGTGGATGTCATGTCCTCTGCACTCCTCGTTTCCATGGCCCCTTCCTGGCTCAGATGTCCAGGTGTTGGTGCTTTCAGCTTTTCTATCTCCTGTCTCAGAAATTTCCCACGCAGCTTTTGCCATAAAGTGAGACTAGGGACTTTTTATTACAGTGGCGGAGGAATACAGTGCGGAAGGATACCTAACTCCCGTCATTGGATTCCTGGAGCCCGTAGAGAACGGTAGCATCAGCTGATGCTGCTGTTCTCCACGCAAGATCGTCATGGGACACTCGTGGACTTCTGCGGATCAGGGGTAAGTATATTGGTGGTTTGTTATTTTAATATTTATTCTACAGATGACAATGGCTTCGGGGAAGAAAGTGACAAGTGATGGTGAGTATGTACTCTATGTTATATGTACTGTATGTCTATATGTATGTATTGTATGAATGTATTGTATGTAGTATATATGTATGTTGCATGCATGTAGTATATATGTAGTATATATGTAGTATGCATGTTGCATGCATGTGGTATATATGTAGTATGTATGTATGTTGCATGCATGTAGTATATATGTAGTATGCATGCTGCATGCATGTAGTATATATGTTGTATATATGTATGTTGCATGCATGTAGTATATATGTTGTATACATGTATGTTGCATGCATGTGGTATATATGTAGTATGCATGTAGTATATATGTGGCATATATGTAGTATGCATGTTGCATGCATGTGGTATATATGTAGTATGCATGTAGTATATATGTGGTATATATGTAGTATGCATGTTGCATGCATGTGGTATATATGTAGTATGTATGTATGTTGCATGCATGTAGTATATATGTAGTATGCATGTTGCATGTAGTATATATGTATGTTGCATGCATGCAGTATATATGTTATATATGTAGTATGCATGTTGCATGCATGTATTATATATGTTGTATGTATGTATGTTGCATGCATGTAGTATATATGTAGTATACATGTAGTATGCATGTTGCATGCATGTGGTATATATGAAGTATGTATGTTGCATGCATGTAGTATATATGTAGTATGCATGTTGCATGCATGTAGTATATATGTTGTATATATGTATATTGCATGCATGTAGTATATATGTTGTATATATGTATGTTGCATGCATGTGGTATATATGTAGTATGCATGTAGTATATATGTGGGATATATGTAGTATGAATGTTGCATGCATGTGGTATATATGTAGTATGCAAGTAGTATATATGTGGTATATATGTAGTATGCATGTTGCATGCATGTGGTATATATGTAGTATGTATGTTGCATGCATGTAGTATATATGTAGTATGCATGTTGCATGTAGTATATATGTATGTTGCATGCATGTAGTATATATGTAGTATGCATGTTGCATGCATGTAGTATATATGTTGCATGCATGTAGTATATGTGGTATATATGTAGTATGCATGTTGCATGCATGTAGTCTATATGTTGTATACATGTATGTTGCATGCATGTGGTATATATGTAGTATGCATGTAGTATATATGTAGTATGTATGTAGTATGTATGTTGCATGCATGTAGTATATATGTAGCATGTATGTTGCATGTAGTATATATGTAGTATATATGTATGTTGCATGCATGTAGTATATATGTTGTATATATGTATGTTGCATGTAGTATATATGTTGTATATATGTATGTTGCATGCATGTAGTATATATGTTGTATATATGTATGTTGCATGCATGTGGTATATATGTAGTATGCATGTAGTATATATGTGGTATATATGTAGTATGCATGTTGCATGCATGTGGTATATATGTAGTATGCATGTTGCATGTAGCATATATGTAGTATATATGTATGTTGCATGCATGTAGTATATATGTGGTATATATGTAGTATGCATGTTGTATGCATGTGGTATATATGTAGTATGTATGTATGTTGCATGCATGTAGTATATATGTAGTATGCATGTTGCATGTAGTATATATGTAGTATATATGTATGTTGCATGCATGTAGTATATATGTGGTATATATGTAGTATGCATTTTGCATGCATGTGGTATATATGTAGTATGTATGTATGTTGCATGCATGTAGTATATATGTAGTATATATGTTGTATGCATGTATGTTGCATGCATGTAGTATGTATGTAGCATGTATGTAGTATGTATGTTGCATATATGTAGTATGTATGTAGCATGTAGTATGTATGTAGTATGTATTTTTTTTTCTACATTCAACACATTAGTCGGATGATGGGACTACTACTGTCCCATCATTGGCTAATGTGTCAATCACCGTCATGGTAGCAGGCATTGCCCGATGGGACTTGTAGTCCCATCGAACGATGCCTGCACAGACCCCTGCAGCCTGCACAGACCCCCGGACAGTCGGCACAGACCACCGGCAGGCCGGCACAGCCCCCCAGCAGGCCGGTACAGACCCCCGGCAGTCCGCACAGACCCTCGGGCAGTCGGCACAGACCCCCGGCAGGCAGGCACAGACCCCTGGCAGGCCGGTACAGACCCCCAGGCAGGCCGGTACAGACCCCTGGGCAGTCGGCACAGACCCCCCGGAAGGCCCGAACTGACGGCGCATCATGATGCGCACAGACCGTGCATCATGATGACGTCATTTCGGCAGCCAATCAGAGCCACAACAGTGGCTCATTGCATTATGGGAACTTCCGATTCCGATATCCGATATTGAAAAAATATCGGTACTCGGTATCGGAATTCCGATACAGCGAATATCGGCCAATACCCGATATTTGCAGTATTGGAATGCTCAACACTAGTTATCACCCATAAAGAATCACTGATACTTTGTTTCAGAAATTATATTTTCCTGTAATACATGCGCACAAGCCGGAAAACTAACAATGTTAATGGGAACATTAAACAAATTCTCCAGCTGATATTTTTTTTAAAGAATACTCACCTCCACTGATACTTCACCTCTGCTATTTTAATGATCCCCCACCCTATTGTCAGCTTATTGACCTCATTTAAACACACTGAAAATAAGAAACCATGCGTAGCTAATAACTGTAATTTCTGGTGACCAGGATTTGATGAACTGATTGGCATTTTTTGCTTTGGTAGGGACTAGATAGTAGAGAATAGCAGTGATCAGAGAAGTATCATAGTGGGAGCAATGGGAGATCAGTAGAGGGAAGTATTGCATCTTTATTTCTTTATAAATTTTTATGCCAATTAAACTCTTGAGCAAAAAAAAAAAATTAGCCATGGAACCTCTTTCCACATGTTAACAGTGTAGTTCACTGGTTAATTCTTTTCTTGTATTGCATTGTAGCAGCGTATAAATTCTATGTAATCCTACCTGTTACAATATTAGCCAAATTATGACTAATGTTTTTCTAGTAGAGCTGATCGAATCTTTTGAACTTCAAATTTTCCCTAAAATTTGATTCTATGTGAACAGAGGCATAGCTTGTAGTAATGATGAGCAAGTGTGCTCGTTACTCGGGTTTTCCGAGCATGCTCGGGTGTTCTCCGAGTATCTTGCGCGTGCTCGTAAATTATGTCTGAGTCCCAGGAGTTGCATTATTTGTGTCTGTTAGACAGCCTGAACACATGTGGGGATTCCCTGACAAGCAGGCAATCCCTGCATTTATTCAGGTTGTCTAGCAGCCGCAAATCATGCAGCTGCGGGGACTCAGACATAATTTACGAGAACATTCAAGAAACTCAGAGAACACCCGAGCATGCTCGGAAAACTCGAGTAACGAGCACACTCGCTCATCACTAATAGCCAGGGGTTTAGCTCAGGAGTGGAAGGCGAAACATCTGAGTGGGCCTCTAAGGCCGGGGTCACACTGGCGAGGAATACGGCCGAGTGAGAGGCGCTAAAAGCACGCATTAGACACGGACCAATGATTCTCTATGGGGTCCCTCGCACCAGCCGTATATTTCTCGGGCGTATTCTATGGTCCGTGCCAATCGCAGCATGCTGCGATTGTCAGCGTACTACGGCCGTAGTACGCCAATGCAAGTCTATGGGTGCGCAAAAAATACGGATTACACACGGACCACACATGTGACTTGCGCGAAATACGCACCCAGTGTCTTTTAGCAAAGGCGGCAATTCAGTGCGCTATACAGTAAACTCACACTGACAGGTTTAATAAAGAAACGAAAGAATAGATATAGACACATAGAATGCATATATATATATATATATATATATATATATATATATATACAGTCATGGCCAAAAGTATTGACACCCCTGCAATTCTGTCAGATAATACTCAGTTTCTTCCTGAAAATGATTGCAAACACAAATTCTTTGGTATTATTATCATCATTTAATTTGTCTTAAATGAAAAAACACAAAAGAGAATGAAGCAAAAAGCAAAACATTGATCATTTCACACAAAACTCCAAAAATGGGCCAGACAAAAGTATTGGCACCCTCAGCCTAATTCTTGGTTGCACAACCTTTAGTCAAAATAACTGCAACCAACCGCTTCCGGTAACCATCAATGAGTTTCTTACAATGCTCTGCTGGAATTTTAGACCATTCTTCTTTGGCAAACTGCTCCAGGTCCCTGATATTTCAAGGGTGCCTTCTCCAAACTGCCATTTTTAGATCTCTCCACAGGTATTCTATGGGATTCAGGTCTGGACTCATTGCTAGCCACCTTAGAAGTCTCCAGTGCTTTCTCTCAAACCATTTTCTAGTGCTTTTTGAAGTGTGTTTTGGGTCATTGTCTTGCTGGAAGACCCATGACCTCTGAGGGAGACCAAGCTTTCTCACACTGGGCCCTACATTATGCTGCAAAATTTGTTGGTAGTCTTCAGACTTCATAATGCCATGCACACGGTCAAGCAGTCCAGTGCCAGAGGCAGCAAAGCAACCCCAAAACATCAGGGAACCTCCGCCATGTTTCACTGTAGGGACCGTGTTCTTTTCTTTGAATGCCTCTTTTTTTCTCCTGTAAACTCTATGTTGATGCCTTTGCCCAAAAAGGTCTACTTTTGTGTCATCTGACCAGAGAACATTCTTCCAAAACGTTTTAGGCTTTTTCAGGTAAGGTTTGGCAAACTCCAGCCTGGCTTTTTTATGTCTCGGGGTAAGAAGTGGGGTCTTCCTGGGTCTCCTACCATACAGTCCCTTTTCATTCAGACGCCGACGGATAGTACGGGTAGACATTGTTGTACCCTCGGACTGCAGGGCAGCTTTAACTTGTTTGGATGTTAGTCGAGGTTCTTTATCCTACATCCGCACAATCTTGCGTTGAAATCTCTTGTCAATTTTTCTTTTCCGTCCACATCTAGGGAGGTTAGCCACAGTGCCATGGGCTTTAAACTTCTTGATGACACTGCCACGGTAGACACAGCAACATTCAGGTCTTTGGAGATGGACTTGTAGCCTTGAGATTGCTCATGCTTCCTCACAATTTGGTTTCTCAAGTCCTCAGACAGTTCTTTGGTCTTCTTTCTTTTCTCCATGCTCAATGTGGTACACACAAGGACACAGGACAGAGGTTGAGTCAACTTTAATCCATGTCAACTGGCTGCAAGTGTGATTTAATTATTGCCAACACCTGTTAGGTGCCACAGGTAAGTTACAGGTGCTGTTAATTACACAAATTATTTTTGATTTTTCGAACAGTGCCAATACTTTTGTCCACCCTCTTTTTTATGTTTGGTGTGGAATTTTATCCAATTTGGCTTTAGGACAATTCTTTTTGTGTTTTTTCATTTAAGACAAATTAAATGAAGATAATAATACCAAAGAATTTGTGTTTGCAATCATTTTCAGGAAGAAACTGAGTATTATCTGACAGAATTGCAGGGGTGTCAATACTTTTGGCCATGACTGTATATATATATATGCATTCTATGTGTCTATATCTATTCTTTGGTTTCTGTTAGAAACCCTGTCATAGGGCTCCATTATATGTCCATTTTGCAAGCCTGCGAGAAAATCTCGCCATACGGATGCCATACGGATTACATACGGATGCTGACATGCGCAAAATACGCGACCACACCTTGATTACGGATGACATACGGAGCACTGTTTAGGGGCCATTCATCCATATTACGCATGTAAAATACTGACCGTATTTTGTATCGGTTAGTGTGACCCCGGCCTAACCGGTAACCTTGATTACAACTATGGTGGTGCACTGATATTACCGCCATATGGTGACATACAGTAGTAATGAGTCTTGCAGAACATACAAGTGATAAGAGTATCGTTACAGATAGTGACTTGAAGCGGACATTCTTTCTGATGGAATCGTTCACTTTTCCTATCTTTTCCATCGATTTCAGACCGTCATGACAACTTCTTCCAGCCAGGGTCAAACTGGAGTGTGCAGGGTCCACAACTTAGAGGAATCGATTTCACAGGGCCCAACCTACTGCTACTCTACATAGCCATATTACCAGTTCATACACCAGTGTCATGCACATGTACTTGAGGCACAACACACAATTCAGTGTGTAAAACAGTGTGTGCCTCCTAATGAATTTGGCACATTTTTCAGCTTACATGCGCCATCACAAAAAATGTCCTACACTCAGAGACTGGCCAACATTTCTGTTTTCATTATACCACTTTTTGTGGTGAGACAGATCAGAGGTTTTTATTTGGTCTTATGCATCATGTATAGTGACGTCAGTCCCGGTAATGTTGCTGAGGCTGGAGACAAGATGGTTTGTCTGGCTCAAAATTTTCACTGATCTAGGCAGTTACAGCCAAGGCCGCCATCAGGACATCAATGCCCTGACTTGCATATGGGGTCCAATCAAAAGAGGGGGAATGCATCGGACTCCGTCTCTTCTGGTCATCGGGCACCAGCGGCAGCGTTCTGCCGGTGCAGAAACTGAATCTGCGTCTGAGATGAAGGTTCAGTTAAACTCTATTGCCATGCGGTCCCGGGCCCGCACAGCAATAGTTAAAAGCCGCTAGCCAATCGAAGGCTGGCAGATGATGTCAGCGCCCACGTTGCCGGCGTATGACATCATTGTCATTCACTGGTGAGTGCGCACTTGAACTGCATGGAGGGAACATCGCTGCAGGAGTGCGGCAAGGTAAGGAGAAAGTTTTTTAAAATTTTTATTGAAAGCGACACGGGGGCAGGATGGGAGACAGGGGGAAGAATGGAGACACAGGGGGCAAGAATGGAGACACAGGGGGAGTAATGGAGACACGGAGGAATAATGGAGACACAGGGGGGCAAGAATGGAGACACAGGGGGAAGAATGGAGACACATTGGGCAAGAATGGAGACACGGGGAAGAATGGAGACACGGTGGGGCAAGAATGGAGACACAGTGGAGCAAGAATGGAGACACGGGGAAGAATGGAGACACGGGGAAGAATGGAGACACAGGGGCAAGAATGGAGACACAGAGGGCAAGAATGGAGACACAGGGGGCAGGATGGAATAACACAGGGGGCAGGATCATGGGGCAGAATGGAGACATGGGCAGGATGGAGACAAATATGGAGGATGGATACAATGGAGACAGATTGGGCAGGATCATGGGGCAGATGGGGCAGGATCATGAGGCAGGATCACAAGGCAGATGGGGCAGAATCATGGGGCAGATGGGGCAGGATCACGGGACAGGCAGAGCAGGATCATGGGACTGATGAGGCAGGATCACGGGATATCATATGGGAGCAGAATGGATACTCATGAGGGCAGGATGGGAGAACACATGGCTGGAGCCAGGAATGAGACACATGGGGGTCAGGATGGGGATATTATTACTATAGGGGCTAATTAAAGGATATTATTACTGCAGTCATGTATTTATTTTATTTTTTGAGTATACTGTTTTAAATGGGGGGCGGTCCTGTTACTGTGCAGAGTGACACTATGTCACCTTTTTTCATCTGGTGTAGTGTAGATGTTGGGGAAATATCTGACACTATACACTGTATACTATATACAGCGGTCCTGTGTACAATGTCACCAGCGATCTTTACACTGATACTATATACAGAGGTCCTGTGTATATTCTCATTGATCACTGTATAACCTGTACAATATATACAGAGCTCGTGTGTATAATGTCACTGTTCATCTCTATATTACCTGTACGCCGATACTGTATACAGAGCACCTATGTATAATGTCACTGGTGATCACTGTATTACCTGTGCACAGACACTGCATACTAAGTACAGATCTCCTGTGTATAATGGCACTTAGGGTGATATTAGTATTTTTTTTTATTAATGATTAGTAGTATTCATTTACTATGTCATGGTAATATGTTGTCTGACCATGGTGTGGCGGTATTTGTTCCTTGTATGTGCTGTTATTTGGTCACTATGTGGTGGTAATATGTGGTCTGGTCGTGGTGTGGTGGTATTTGTTCCTTGTATGTGCTGTTATTTGGTTTTTGGTCACTATGTGGTGGTAATATGTGGTCTGGTCATGGTGTGGTGGTATTTGTTCCTTGTATGTGATATTATTCAGTCACTGTGGTGGTTATATGTGGTCTGGACATGGAGTGGCGGATCTGTCCCTTGTATGTTGTATTATAGGTCACTAAGTAGTGGTAATATGGTGTCTGGTCATGGTGCAGTGGTATTTGTCCCTTGTATGTGATATTATTGGTCATTTTAAAATTTGAAAAATAAATAAAAATATACCAAAATTGTATTGGATGTTTTAACAAATGATTAATAGGATAGAGTAGAGTAGTGCGCGGCCAAAAGAGTCTACATTGTTGTGGTGGCAGCTTAATAAATCTTTTGGCCAAAGCAAAAGCTGCTGGCTATGTGTGTGATATGGTGGTGGTAACTGTTAATGAGAGATTGGTGAGAAGTGGAGTTTTTCCAAGAGAGAGCGGAGGGGCTGTGGACAGTTCGAGGGGTGGAGCCTGGGCAGAGTCTCAAGGGGGCCCCGAAAATTTTGCCAATATGGGGCCCCGAAATTCCTAGTGGCAGCCCTGGTTACATTAGGAGTGCAGCTGTTTATTACAACCATCCTCCTCTTGTTGTTGATGCTGTGAACATAATGGCAGTATCTGCACCATCACCTTGATGTCATAGTATCTTAGAACTACTTTGCGGCACATGTAATGTAAATTTTTACTTTTGTTACATTTTTCTTACAGAGAATGGTAAAAAAATAACAAAACCATTTTTTGACGCACGTGAATTCATTGTATCTTTATTATATCAAGGTGCGACAGCCAAGACTAACTGTGGTATGTGAGTGGTTTTCCACAGTGAATTACCAGAAGGATCAGCACCAAAATCATGCAATGCAAATTTGGTGTTATTGTGGTTTTCCTTGCAGATTCTTGTTGATTTGCTCTGATTTCTATGGAAATTCTCCACAAAAAAATCTGCTACATTTGAACAGATCTTTAGGCCTCATTCAGACATCTTTAGTTTACTGGTACATAAAAATCACATATGATGTTTCTGTGATCTATAAAGTAGTCCTCCTCCTCATACATTGCATACACTATATATACAATTACAATAAAGCTACTACCATAAAATCAATTTATAGAGGATACAACTGCCCCCACTTACCACATACAGCCAAGTCCCCTCCCCCACATATAGCATAGATTGCAAAGTCCCCCTCCCCAATAAAGCATATATAGCCAATACTCCCTCCCCCACATATAGCATACATTATATAGCCAAGTCTCCCTCCCTCACAAATAGCATATATATCAAAGCCCCCTTCCCCCACATATAGCATATATAGTCAAGTCCCCTTCCCCCACATATAGCATATACTGTATAGCCAAGTCTCCCTTCCCCACATATTCCATACAGTATATAGACAAGACCCCCTCCCCTACATATAGCGTAGAGCATATAGACAAGTCCCCCTTCCGCCATACTTAGCATAGAGTACATAGACAATCCCCATCCCCCTTCCATAGTATATACAGCCAAGTCAACCTCCTCCACATATAACATATAGCCAAGTGTCCCTCCCCCACATATAACATACAATCCCCCTCCCAATGTGTAGCACAAATAGCCAAGTCTCCCTCCCTCATATATAGTATACATAGCCAAGTCACCCTCCCCCACATATAGCATACAGTATATGGATAAATTCTGCTCCCCCACATATAGAATATACAGCCAAGTCCCCCTTCCCCACATATAGCATATGTAGCCAAGTCTCCCCTCTCCGACATATAGCATATATAGCAAAGTCTCCCTTATCCATGTATAGTGTGACAAGGTCAGCTTACGCTGAGTCGACTTTTTCTTTAGAGTGGACCCTCTGGGTCATGGCACCCACCCACCTAGGGCGAGCTGACCTTGTGAGGAACCACCCCCTATACAGGGAGTGTCAGGGGCAAGACCAAGGGGGTGAGCCACCACGACTGCTGGCACCAAACGGCGAGTGTCTGACTAGGTGCGAGTGTCTGACGACAAGGAAGAGCAGGAAGCAAGACAAAACAAGACGTAAGTTCAAGGTATCTTCATTAAGACAACTTCAGGATAACATTCAGTGCAAAAACGTGAGAACAAGCGAACATGGCAAGGTGCGTGTGTGGGCATGCCAAGGTCCATAGCATGGTACATGCCAGGTGGCACGCCTGGGTCTCAATGGCATCGGACTCCGGACAGCGAGCAATGATCAACAGGGTCATCATGTTCTGGAGCTCTGATGGCGATCGGCAGGATTTGGGCATCCGGCAAACCAGGGTACAGGCAAGGAGGCACGACAGATATCCAGGCATGGTGCGTGTTAGGGAACACGCTGAGGTCAAAGGCAGGATTCCAGGCAGGGTGCGTGCTAGGGGCATACCAGGGTCCAGGACAAGGTGCAAGGCAGGGTGCGTGTGTAGGGGACATGCCAGGGTTCAAAGCAAGGTGCAAGGCAAGGTGCGTGTGTAGGGGACATGCCAGAGTTCCAAGTTCAAAAAACAAGACAGGGTGCGTGTGTAGAGTCTCACCAAGGCACAATGTACAAGGCAGAGTCCTGCGTGTGCAGAGAGACACGCCAGGGGTTCAAGGCAAGAGTCCTGCACATGCAGAGAGACATGCCAGGGTCAGGTTCAAGGCAAAGTCATGCGCGTGCAGAGTGGCACGCCAGGGTCAGGGTTCAAGGCAGAGTCCTGCGTGTTCAAAGAGACACGCCAGGGTCAGGTTCCAAGGCAGAGTCCTGCGTGTGTAGTGAGACACGCCAGGGTCAGTGTTCAAGGCAGAGTCCTGCGCGTGCAGAGGGCACGCCATGGTCAGGGTTCAAGGCAGAGTCCTGCGTGTGCAGAGGACATGCCAGGGACAGAGTACAGGCAAGGACCTGTACGTGCGAGAGGGCACAACAGGGTACCTGGCAAGACCTGTGCGTACTTTTACAGAAGCATGGGGAGGTATGCCACGGGGCAGGTGAAGGCCTGCGCGTGATAAGAGAAGCACGGAGAGCACAGTGCAGAAACAGCGTGCGTGCAAGGAAGCACAGAGAGCACTGCTGGGGCACTGGCTAGCTGGACGGGCTGCAGCAAAAACAGGCGGGTAAGACTCCAGCAAACCCGGCTGGGGCATAGCAGGCGACACAGCTGTCACTGACCGACGAGCACGGCTGAGGCACAAGCAGGCGGGCACGGTTAGGGTGGGCACGGCTGAGGCACAAGCAGGAGGCTAGGAAGGCCAGGCGCATGCAAAGGGCACACGAAGAAACAAGGCAAGGCAAAGCAAGAAACAAGGCAAGGCTAGGCGAGAAACAAGGCAAGACAGGGCACAGAACACGGAGCAGAACATAGGCAGAAACACAGAGCCAGGTCAGAGCGAGAAAAGAGCTAGCAGCGGAGCGGAGGCCAAAGCCCAGAGCCGGGTCAAGGGAGAACCTTGAGACTAGCGTGTTAATGTGCAAGAGAGCATGATAGGACAGAGTCTAGCAGCGGAGCGTAGGCCGAAGCCCAGAGCCGGGTCAAGGAAGAACCTTGAGACTAGACATGGAAATGTGCAAGAGAGCACCATAGGGCAGAGTACGGAAAACCAGGCAGAGACAAGAAACATGAGAAGCACTACAAGACTCCGAATAGCAAAGATCAGACATGGCGAAACAGGCAAGGCAGAGACAAGGACACAACATGGCGAAAGCAGGCTAAAGCAGAGAACAGCAGAAGTACTACAAGGCAAAGCAAGGCAAGGACAAACATGATATGAGAGACAACACAAGACATGGCACGAGACAAGAGGCAGAGTACAAGCACATAGCGTGTGCAGAGATGCACTACAGAGCAGAGTGCAGGGGCACAGAATACAGGGAGCGACCGAGCAGACCCAGCACCATGCAGGGAAGCAACACGATACTCAGGCCCCGACCATAGGAAGGGGCGGTCTGCTATAGCACCATAGCACCTGCACTTCCGGGTGAGGATCAGGGAAAGACTTCCGGTTCAGTTCCTCCAGGATCATAGAGAGCGTTGCTAGATCAGACTGGGCTGAACCATAGAGAACGTCACATGATCAGGGGTTCCAGGAATACATAGAGGATTGCAGAATCAGACAGTGCTAGAACATGGGAAAGGTCACATGATCAGGGGTTCCAGGAATACATAGAGGATTGCAGAATCAGACAGTGCTGGAACATAGGAAGGGTCACATGATCAGGGGTTCCAGGAATACAGAGGATTGCAGAATCAGAGCAGAGATGGATGGTTACCTAGCAACGGCATGCAGCCATGAGGTAAGGCGCGCATGCAAATTGCTCCAGGCATCTTGCAGCATGAGACATAACGGGCATGAGAATTCAGTGCATGTGCACACCACTCCAGGAGTCATGCGACATAACAGACATGGCGGGCATGACAGGCATAACGGACATGACAGGCATAACGGACATGGCGGGCATGACATATAGCATATGTAACAACCCTTCCAGCAACACTGCATGGCCTCCCATCCTCCACCTGCCTTACACAACAACTTACTCACTACTCCGGGTCATGCGGTGAGTTCTGTCTTCTGCCGGCTCCATGCTAGGTGCCTCTTGCCTCCTGCCTGCTCTCTGCATACTTCCTGGCTGTGTGCATAGGGGGTGGCGCCGGCACTCTCTGGCTCTTATTGAGTCAGTGTGCTCCTTCCTAAGGTGTCTCCAGCCAATTGTCTAGAGGTCTCAACTACTTAAGGCATCCCTGCCCATAGGAGGATTCCCGAGCAACTATTTCCCTCTGTCAGTGTATTGTTGCTGAGGTGCCAGGTCCTGTCTTGTTTCCGCCTTCTCTGGGGGCTGCATTCTCAGACCTGTTACTGGGCACTTTTGTGTCCTACGTTACCGCTTCCCTGAGGGCTGCATACTCAGGCCTGTGTCCTTGTTCTGTATCTGTTCCCATGTCCGTCCTTGTCTGTATTGTGTCCTATTCCTGTATCTTATCCTGTTCCTGTACCTTACCTAGTCTGAACTCAGTCCTACCCTCTGTCTGTTTTTCTGCCCTGCTCTTGTTCCAGACTCCTGCCCTTCTGCCTTTGCTCTGCTCTCCTGCGGTTCTGCCTTTGCTTCACACTCCTGCAATTCTGCCTTTGGTCTGCACTCCTGCGGTTCTGCCTTTGCTCCGCACTCCTGCAGTTCTGCCTTTGCTCCACACTCCTGCGGCTCTGCCTTTGCTTCACAATCCTGTGGTTCTGCCTTTGCTCCATGCTCCTGTGGTTGTGCCCTTGCTCCGTTCTCCTTGCGGTTCAGCTCGCTGCACTGCAACCAGCGACTCTGTTCTGCTCTCCGCTCCGCAACCTTGTGGTTCTGCTCCGCTCTCGTTCCGCTTCCTGCGGCTCTTTATCTGTCCCTGCTCCTCCTGTCTGAACAGGTCCCTACCTGTTCCTACACACTACTCTTACCTGTCTGTGTTTCTGTCCTTCCCAAGTCTGTTCCTGCTTCTCCAGTCTGAACAGGTCTCTACCTGTTCCCATACACGGCTCATGCCTGCCAGGGTCTCAGCCGTGCCTGCCTGCCAGTTTCTCAACCGTGCCCGCTACCCACCAGAGTACCAGCAGTGCTCTCTGCCTGTCCTCCAATCAAGCCCGCTCCTGTGCTAGCATTCTGTCCCTCAGTGGGATCAGCAACCACAGCTAGACACCACCCTGGAGTGATACCTGGCAGCTGCCTGCCACACAAGCCTGACCTCACTATCAGAGGCTCCAGTGAACACCAAGGTAGCTGCTTAGTCACACCTGTTATGAATGAGTCACCGGAGGAGGAAAAAACAAAAAAGCAAGCTAAGTCTAGAAAACTGGAGAGGTTGGTAGCTAGCGGATTGCAGACCCCTGATCCTATTCACAACAACTAACAGTAGCCGTGGAGCGTTCCTACAGTGGTCCTAGACACCTCTTCACAGCCGGAGAACTAAATAAGCCTAAAGAAAGAAAGGGGAAATCTAAACTGCCCCAGAGCAGACCCCAAAGCAATAGACAGCCCCCAACATGTATTGTCGGTGAAAACAGATGAAAACACAAACACAGACAGAAAGACAGGCAGAGCAAACGATGGGGCCCAACTAACTAGATAGGAAAGGACAGAAAAGATGCTGGCTGCAATCCGCAAAAACCCTACCAAAAATGTCCCAACACGTCTGATAGGAAAAACGGCCCTGAAGTCACTAGACTTCAAAATCCCTATATCAGCACTCCGATATATTCTGAAGACAGAGCAAAAGAGATTTAACCGATCAGGGACAAAAATGGAAATTCAGCAGAGCCCCAGCCGTGGCTGGCAGAACACAAAACTAAGCAAATCAGACAAAATCTCATGGAACAATAACAGAGCAAAACTTAGCTTTAGAAAACAGGAACTGAACTGGAGGCCAGAGCTCAGAGCAGAGAAATCACCAGCAACCCTACAGGGCGTCGGCTGCCTTATATCCACTCAGAGATTCCGGATGTCCAATCGCAATCCACCTGTTCAGGTGACAGGTTTCTCCCATCCAAATCAGTTTCACCACCTCCTTTCACCAGCAGAGGGAGTTCATCGGACATCAAAGGTGAACGAGAAAATGAGCTCACAACAGTACCTCCCCCTTGAGGAGGGGTCACCAAACCCTCATCCACGCCACCAGGCCGATCAGGATGGGCCCGATGAAAAGCACAAACCAATCTTTTGGCATGAATATCAGATGCAGAGACCCAAGAATTATCCTCCTGGCCATAACCCTTCCACTTAACCAAATACTGGAGTCTCCGTCTAGCCAGACGAGAATCCAGCATCTTCTCAACCTCATATTCCACTTTACCTTCAACCAATACAGGGTCAGGAGGTGCCACCACAGGAACTACCTGCTCAACAAACCTCTTCAACAGAGACTTATGAAACACGTTATGGATCTTAAATGTAACAGGAAGAGCCAATCGAAAAGAGACCGGATTAAGAATCTTCAAAATCTTGTAAGGTCCAATAAATCTAGGTTTAAACTTTGGAGAAGCCACCTTCATAGAGATATTCTTTGATGACAACCAAACCATATCACCAACCTTAAACCGGGGACTAGAGTTGAGCGACTTTTGCTTTTTTAGGGTCGCGTTTCGTTTCGTGAAACCCGACTTTTCCAAAAGTCGGGTCGAGCAAGATCGTCCGATTATAGGGAAAAGTCGGGGTCGTCCCGAAAAACGAAACCCAATGTAAGTCAATGGGGAATAAAAGTCGGCAGTGAGAGGAGGACAGGAAACACACCTACAGTGCCCATTTGAATGCCAAAAGCATCAATTCTTCTTACTTAAGCTTGTCAACCTTAATTAACTTCATAATACAAGTTACGCACTGAAAAATGGGGGTTATTTGGCTAAATTTGTGGGGGGGGAGGGCTGGCTGCAGGTTTTCATGTGCCCTGGGCGAAAGAGCGCCCCTTTAACACATACCACAACTCATCATGCTCCGATACGGCAGAGAAATAGCGGTATAGTACAATGAAAAATACCTCACTTTTTACATCTCATGACGAGGCCCATCTATTTCTCCATACAAAATCATTGGTCCCATATAATGTTTGAAACAGTATATGATGAGCTCCACATAATGCTACAGTATATGTTGGTCCCCATGGATGAAGCTCCACTGTCTTATGGGCCCAAATAATGCTCCAAACATAATGGGCCCCATTTCTACTGCTCTAGTGTATAATGGGCCCTGTAAATGCTGCTCCAGTGTCTGATGTCCACCTTTGGAATGTTCCAGTGTATGGTGGGCCCCATCTATCATTCTCCAGAGTATAGTGCTCCCCAAAAATTGCTGTCCCAACATAGAAAACAATCAAATAAGTCTCCTCGCTAGGGAATCCCTGTACTTGTCTGGACAGGTGCTGTAGCTTGCTTAACAGCTCGCCAGCCGTTCTCACGCCCAGTATGGATTGCACGTGATTGCACAAAGGTTAGAAAGGGTACCGTATCCCTGGATAACATGTATGGATAGCGTACACATTCAAAATATATGTCTATACAGCATGAGGCAGGCTCAGACGGTGTTAGGCCCAGTATGGATTGCACGTCATTGCACAAAGGTTAGAAGGGGTACCGTATCACCGGATAACATGTATGGATAGCGTACACATTCAAAATATATGTCTATACAGCATGAGGCAGGCTCAGACGGTGTTAGGCCCAGTATGGATTGCACGTCATTGCACAAAGGTTAGAAGGGGTACCGTATCCCCGGATAACATGTATGGATAGCGTACACATTCAAAATATATGTCTATACAGCATGAGGCAGGCTCAGACGGTGTTAGGCCCAGTATGGATTGCACGTCATTGCACAAAGGTTAGAAGGGGTACCGTATCACCGGATAACATGTATGGATAGCGTACACATTCAAAATATATGTCTATACAGCATGAGGCAGGCTCAGACGGTGTTAGGCCCAGTATGGATTGCACGTCATTGCACAAAGGTTAGAAGGGGTACCGTATCCCCGGATAACATGTATGGATAGCGTACACATTCAAAATATATGTCTATACAGCATGAGGCAGGCTCAGACGGTGTTAGGCCCAGTATGGATTGCACGTCATTGCACAAAGGTTAGAAGGGGTACCGTATCCCCGGATAACATGTATGGATAGCGTACACATTCAAAATATATGTCTATACAGCATGAGGCAGGCTCAGACGGTGTTAGGCCCAGTATGGATTGCACGTCATTGCACAAAGGTTAGAAGGGGTACCGTATCCCCGGATAACGTATGGATAGCGTACACATTCAAAATATATGTCTATACAGCATGAGGCAGGCTCAGACGGTGTTAGGCCCAGTATGGATTGCACGTCATTGCACAAAGGTTAGAAAGGGTACCGTATCCCCGGATAACATGTATGGATAGCGTACACATTCAAAATATATGTCTCAGGAGGCAGGCTCAGACGGCGTCAGGCACAGTATGGATTTGACGGCCCAGATTACACAGCGGAGGAGCAGGGAGAGGTAAAGATTGCAAATGCTGGGGCCCTGGCCAAGCAAGGGGGACCCACTCGTGGGCGTCGGTACTGGCACTGGGCCCCTCATAGTACAGCGGTGTGTCTGACGGCGGGTGTGCACCACCACCGTCAGAGACACTTGATTGCACTATGAGGGACCCTGTGCCAGTGCCCGCGCCCAAGAGTCGGCCTACCCACCTGTCCAGGGCAACGGCACTCGCACGGTGTCGTGCGCTAGGTGGTGACCCCGGCCATGGGGGGGGAGGCAGCACAGTTAGGGAGTTTTAGAAAGTGGCATATGTTGATGTTGGACATTCAACTGATGCAAAAGGCGAAATAGGTGAAGTACCAGGAAGAGGTCGACCAAAGCAAGCCATTTTTCTGTCACCCTATGTGTCATCAGGGGAAGGTGGGACAAAATCCTTGGAAACCCATGCGTGGTTCATTTTAATGAAGGTTAGATCATCCACATTTTGGGTTGACAGACGGGTCCTTTTTTCTGTCAGGATTGATCCAGCTGCACTGAAGACTCTTTCCGATAGCACACTTGCAGCTGGGCAAGCGAGCTCCTGTAAGGCATATTGGGCCAATTCAGGCCAGGTGTCCAGTTTAGCGGCCCAATAGTCAAAGGGGAATGACCTGTGTGGGAGAACATTGATATGGGAGGAAAAGTAGTTTGTAACCATAGTTGACAACTGCTGTCTCCTGTCACTTTCCATCGATGCAGTATTACCAGTTGTTTGAGCGGTATTTGAAAAATCAGTCCACAACATTGTCATGAAACCCCTGTCTCCAACGCCACTTCTGCTGTGTGCACCACGAACACCTCTGCCAAGCTGCCCCCGGCCCGTACGGCTCGTGTGAGAACCATCACCGCTGCTGTGTGCTGGGAATGCCTCAAGCAACCGATTTACCAGAGTTGCTTGTTTATTAGCCAATATTAGGTCAAGGTTCTCCTGTGGCATGATGTTTTGTAATTTGCCTTTATAGCGTGGATCCAGGATGCTGGCCAACCAGTAGTCGTCATCGTTCATCATTTTGGCAATGCGGGGGTCCCTTTTTAGGATCCGCAAGGCATAATCTGACATGTGGGCCAATGTTCCCGGTGTCAATGATGCACTGCGAGTGCTGGGTGGAGGAGCACTTTCTGGCAAATCCACATCCCTCCAGTCACGCACAAACCCTGTACCAGACTTTGCCACGCCAACATTTTCACTTGCCCCACGAGATGCATCCTCCTCCCCTAAGTAATCATCCCCATCATCCTCCTCCTCCTCCTCCTCTTCCTCCTCCACCTCGTCCAGGAGAGGTCCCTGAGCAGACAATGGCTGAATGTCATCAAGGATTCCCTCCTCCTCTTCCTCCTCATCAACATTGGCTGCAGACGCCTGCTCCTTAAGGTGCGTCAAAGTTTGCATGAGCAGACGCATAAGTGGGATGCTCATGCTTAGGATGGCGTCGTCTGCGCTTACCAGCCGTGTGCATTCCTCAAAACACTGAAGGACTTTACAAAGGTCTTTCAGCTTCGACCACTGCACGCCTGTCAACTCCATGTCTGCTCTCAAAGTGCCTGGCCGTGTATCCTCCCACAAATGCATTATGGCCTGCCTCTGCTCGCACAGCCGCTCCACCATGTGCAGGGTGGAGTTCCACCTTGTTGCAATGTCGATAATGAGGCGGTGGTTGGGAAGGTGGAGCAATCGCTGCAGCTTCTGCATACGAACGGAGTGTACAGGCGACCGGCGGATGTGCGCGCACAGTCTTCGCACCTTCTGGAGCAGGGCTGTTAACTCCGGATAATTTTTGAGGAAGCACTGCACCACCAGGTTCAAGGTGTGAGCCAAGCAAGGTATGTGGCTGAGTTTTGAAAGGGCTATGGCTGCCACAAAATTACGGCCGTTATCACTAACTACCTTGCCTGCCTCAAGATGTACACTGCCCAGCCATGACTCAGTTTGTCGCTTCAAGTACTTGGCCAGCACCTCGGCGGTGTGTCTGTCGCCCAAACACATCATCTGCAACACAGCCTGCTGACGCTTTCCACTAGCTGCTCGATAGGGGGACACATCGTGTGCAACAGTGGCAGCTGCAGATGGAGTGCTCGTACGACTGCGCTCTGTGGACGAGCTGTCGCTTCTGGAGGAGGAGGAGGAGGAGGAGGGTCGAACGCCTACAGCCAACTGTTTCCTATACCGTGGGCTAGGCAGCACTGTCCCACCACCGCTGTCCCCTGTGGACCCTGCATCCACCACATTAACCCAGTGCGCAGTGATGGACACGTAACGGCCCTGGCCATGCCGACTGGACCATGCATCAGTTGTGAGGTGCACCTTTCCGCTCACTGACTGCTTGAGTGCATGGACAATGCGGTCTTTCACATGATGGTGGAGGGCTGGGATGGCTTTGCGAGAGAAGAAGTGGCGACTGGGTAGGTCATAGCGTGGTACTGCATAGGCCATGAGTTCGCGGAAAGCTGTGCTTTCCACCAACCGAAAGGGCATCATCTCAAACGAGATTAGTTTGGCAATGTGGGCGTTCAAACCCAGTGTACGCGGATGAGAGACTGAGTACTTTCTTGACCTACTCATAGTGTCTGGGAGGGTGAGCTGGACTTGAGAGCTGCATATGGTGGAAGTAGCGGTGGACAGGGCGGACTGAGAGAGGGTTGATGATGGTGATGGAGTTGGTGTTCTTTCTGATGGCCTAGAATCAGTCTTTCGTTGATATAACAGTGGGATTCCCTGACTGCTGTGGCCTTGCAACGACACCTCAACATTTGCTGCTGTGCTAACCGGTGGGCTTATAGTGGGGGAAACAATGTAGCGTTGCTGACTACCTTCGTTGTGATCAGTTGCACATGTGGCACTTGAGGTTTGGTGTTGTGTCCACGCTTGCAAGTGCATGCTGGTTAAATGTCTAAGCATGCAACTGGTATTCAAATTTTTCAGATTTTTCCCTCGGCTAAAGGTCTTTGCGCACTTCTTACAGATAACCTTGGCCTGATCATGAGGATTTTGTTCAAAAAAGTGCCACACTGCACTCTTCCTACTTTGGCAGACATTTTGCGGCCTAGCACGCTGTGATCTTTTGACCCTCTGGACAAGCTGTCCAGCAACTCTTTTGATGTTTGGAACCTGTCTTTGGAGTGCTCCGGGCCTGCCAGATAACAGCTGTTGCGATGTCGATGTCTGCTGTGGATGCTCCTCATCTGAGCTATTGGAAGCAGCACCCTCTTCCCCCAATGGATGCCAATCTGGGTCAACAACTGGGTCATCCATCACCTCCTCTTCTATGTCATGTGCACCTTTCTCTGTGTCACCGTGTATGATGGTATAGTGTGCGGGAAGGGGCACCTGAGTCTCATCAGGGTCAAAATCTGGCTCTGTACACTGCGAGGACAATGTAGTGCTCTGAGTGAATGTACCAGCAGAATCATCCATCAGTGGCTGTGCATCAGTGTACTCCATGTCAGATTCATCTTGGCCTGGGTAATTCACCATTTGACTTGATAATCCAGGCATGGTATGTGAAAACAGCTCCATGGAGTAATCAGTAGTATGGCCTGCGTCATCCTTCAATCTTGGTTGGGGTGAAGGACACAAGGAAAGGTGTGGTTCATGAACATGAGCCTCCAATGACGACTCAGTGCTTTTACTTTTTACAACTGAAGAAGAGGAGGCGATAGAGCTGGAGGCTGAGTCAGCAATGTAAGACAAAACTTTTTCCTGATGCTCTGCCTTTAAAAGTGGTTTGCCAACTCCTAGAAAACTAAGCGTTCGAGTCCTTATTAGAGTTGAGCGATACCGTCCGATACTTCAAAGTATCGTATCGGATGGTATCGGCCGATCTTTAAAAAAAGTATCGGTATCGCCGATTCCGATACCGGAAGTCCCATTCAAGTCTATGGGACTTCCGGTATCGGAATAAGAAAAACCCTTTCCTGCCCTTGTACAGCCTCTCTGGGGTCTGTACGGGCCTTTCGGGGGGCTGTGCCGGCCTGCCAGGGGGTCTGTGCAGGCTCCGGTGGTCTGTGCCGGCCTGCCGGTGGTCTGTGCAGGCTCCGGGGGGCTGTGCAGGCCTGCCGGGGGGCTGTGCAGGCTCCGGTGGTCTGTGCCGGCCTGCCGGTGGTCTGTGCAGGCTCCGGGGGGCTGTGCCGGCCTGCCGGGGGGCTGTGCCGGCCTGCCGGGGGGCTGTGCAGGCTCCGGGGGGCTGTGCCGGCCTGCCGGTGGTCTGTGCAGGCTCCGGGGGTCTGTGCAGGCATCGTCCGATGGGACTACAAGTCCCATCGGGCGATGCCTGCTACCATGACAGTGATTGACACATTAGCCAATGATGGGACAGTAGTAGTCCCATCATCCGGCTAATGTGTTAAATGTAAAAAAAAAAAAAAAAAAATTACATGCTACATACATACAACATGCATACTACATACATGCTACATTCATACTACATACTACATACATGCTACATTCATACTACATACATACTACATATATACTACATGCATGCTACATACATACTGCATGCTACATACATACTACATACATACTACATATATACTACATACATACTACATGCATGCTACATGCATGCTACATGCTACATACAGAACACATATATACTACATGCATGCTACATACATACTACATGCTACATACTACATATATACTACATGCATGCTACATACTACATGCTACATACATACTACATATATACTACATGCATGCTACATACATACTGCATGCTACATGCATGCTATATACATACTACATGCATACTACATGCTACATACATACTACATGCATACTACATGCTACATACATACTACATGCATGCTACATACATACTACATGCTACATACTTACTACATATATACTACATACATACTACATACATACTACATGCTACATACATACTACATGCATACTACATGCTACATACATACTACATACATACTACATACATACTACATGCTACATATATACTACATACATACTACATACATACTACATGCATGCTACATGCATGCTACATACATACCACATACATAACACATATATACTACATGCATGCTACATACATACTACATGCTACATACATACCATATACATACTACATGCATGCTACATACATACTACATGCATGCTACATACATACTACATGCTACATACATACTACATATATACTACATGCATGCTACATACATACTACATGCTACATACATACTACATATATACTACATGCATACAATACATTCATACAATACATACATAGACATACAGTACATATAACATAGAGTAACATACTTACCAATACTTGTCACATTGTTCCCCGAAGCCATTGTCTTTCCGGAATAAATATTAACATAACAAACCACAAAAATACTCACCCACGATCCGAAGCAGTCCACGAGTGTGTCCCACGACGATCTTGGGTAGAGAACGGCAGCATCAGATGATGCTGCCGTTCTCTACGGGCTGCAGGAATCCAATGACGGAAGGTAGGTATCCTTCCGCACTGTATTCCTCCGCCACTTAAAAAAAAAAAAAGTCCCTAGTCTCACTTTATGCCATTGCTGTGTGGGAATTTCCCACACAGCAATGGCATAAAGTGAGACTAGGGACTTTTTTTTTTTTTAAGTGGCGGAGGAATACAGTGCGGAAGGATACCTACCTTCCGTCATTGGATTCCTGCAGCCCGTAGAGAACGGCAGCATCATCTGATGCTGCAGTTCTCTACCCAAGATCGTCGTGGGACACACTCGTGGACTGCTTCGGATCGTGGGTGAGTATTTTTGTGGTTTGTTATGTTAATATTTATTCCGGAAAGACAATGGCTTCGGGGAACAATGTGACAAGTATTGGTAAGTATGTTACTCTATGTTATATGTACTGTATGTCTATGTATGTATTGTATGTATGTAGTATATATGTGGTATGTATGTAGTATGTATGTAGCATGCATGTAGTATATATGTAGTATGTATGTAGCATGCATGTAGTATATATGTAGCATGTATGTAGTATGTATGTGGTATGTATGTAGCATGTAGTATGTATGTAGCATGCATGTAGCATGCATGTAGCATGCATGTAGTATGTATGTAGTATGTATGTAGCATGCAGTATGTATGTAGCATGTATGTAGTATGTATGTAGCATGCATGTAGTATGTATGTAGTATGTATGTAGCATGCAGTATGTATGTAGCATGTATGTAGTATGTATGTAGCATGCATGTAGTATGTATGTAGCATGTAGTATATATGTAGTATGTATGTAGTATGTATGTAGCATGTATGTAGTATGTATGTAGTATATATGTAGTATGTATGTAGCATGTAGTATGTATGTAGCATGCATGTAGTATGTATGTAGTATTTTTTTTTTTTTTTTTTAACATTTAACACATTAGCCGGATGATGGGACTACTACTGTCCCATCATTGGCTAATGTGTCAATCACTGTCATGGTAGCAGGCATCGCCCGATGGGACTTGTAGTCCCATCGGACGATGCTTGCACAGACCCCCGGACATCAGCACAGCCCCCCGGCAGGCCGGCACAGCCCCCCGGCAGGCCGGTACAGACCCCCACAGGGTGCACAGACCACCGGCAGGCCGGCACAGCCCCCCGGCAGGCCGGCAGAGACCCCGGGCAGTCCACACAGCCCCCCGGCAGGCCGGCACAGCCCCCCGGCAGGCCGGCAGAGACCCCCGGAAGGCCCGAAATGACGGCGCATCATGATGCGCACACACCGCGCATCATGATGACGTCAGGCCGTCAATCAACTGAACTTCCGATTCCGATGCCGAATTCCGATATTGAAAAAATATCGGAAGTCGGTATCGGAATTCCGATACAGCAAGTATCGGCCGATACCCGATACTTGCGGTATCGGAATGCTCAACACTAGTCCTTATGTAGCCAGACGATGACGCAGGGTCAGCACCTCCTGCATTCGGTCCTATTTTGCTCTTGCCACTACCATCAGATCCACCACCAACACCATCATTACCAGCTGCCAACCCCCGCCCAATTCCACGGCCTCTTCCACCAGCCTTCCTCATTTTTGGTAGAAATGTAGACAAAATCCAACAAACTATATAGTAATGTAAAACAAGGTACAAGGTGTCTATAGGACAGGGGAGTTTTAGAATTTCTGCACACACTTGTGGACAGTGGACACTTGTGGATTGTGTGCGGCCCACTGATATCTGAGCGCTATGTGACACGCTCGATGGCACAGCTGCCTGTGACCAAAGTGACGAGAGGATAATGGAGATTTTGAATCTCTGCGTACACTTTTGGACAGTGGACACTTGTGGATTGTGTGCGGCCCACTGATATCTGAGCGCTATGTGACACGCTCGATGGCACAGCTGCCTGTGACCAAAGTGACGAGAGGATAATGGAGATTTTGAATCTCTGTGTACACTTGTGGACAGTGGACACTTGTGGATTGTGTGCGGCCCACTGATATCTGAGCGCTATGTGACACGCTCGATGGCACAGCTGCCTGTGACCAAAGTGACGAGAGGATAATGGAGATTTTGAATCTCTGCGAACACTTTTGGACACTGGACACTTGTGGATTGTGTGCGGCCCACTGATATCTGAGCGCTATGTGACACGCTCGATAGCACAGCTGCCTGTGACCAAAGTGACGAGAGGATAATGGAGATTTTGAATCTCTGCATACACTTTTGGACAGTGGACACTTGTGGATTGTGTGCGGCCCACTGATATCTGAGCGCTATGTGACACGCTCGATGGCACAGCTGCCTGTGACCAAAGTGACGAGAGGATAATGGAGATTTTGAATCTCTGCGTACACTTGTGGACAGTGGACACTTGTGGATTGTGTGCGGCCCACTGATATCTGAGCGCTATGTGACACGCTCGATGGCACAGCTGCCTGTGACCAAAGTGACGAGAGGATAATGGAGATTTTGAATCTCTGCGTACACTTGTGGACAGTGGACACTTGTGGATTGTGTGCGGCCCACTGATATCTGAGCGCTATGTGACACGCTCGATGGCACAGCTGCCTGTGACCAAAGTGACGAGAGGATAATGGAGATTTTGAATCTCTGCGTACACTTGTGGACAGTGGACACTTGTGGATTGTGTGCGGCCCACTGATATCTGAGCGCTATGTGACACGCTCGATGGCACAGCTGCCTGTGACCAAAGTGACGAGAGGATAATGGAGATTTTAAATCTCTGCGTACACTTTTGGACACTGGACACTTGTGGATTGTGTGCGGCCCACTGATATCTGAGCGCTATGTGACACGCTCGATGGCACAGCTGCCTGTGACCAAAGTGACGAGAGGATAATGGAGATTTTGAATCTCTGCGTACACTTGTGGACAGTGGACACTTGTGGATTGTGTGCGGCCCACTGATATCTGAGCGCTATGTGACACGCTCGATGGCACAGCTGCCTGTGACCAAAGTGACGAGAGGATAATGGAGATTTTGAATCTCTGCGTACACTTTTGGACAGTGGACACTTGTGGATTGTGTGCGGCCCACTGATATCTGAGCGCTATGTGACACGCTCGATGGCACAGCTGCCTGTGACCAAAGTGACGAGAGGATAATGGAGATTTTGAATCTCTGCGTACACTTGTGGACAGTGGACACTTGTGGATTGTGTGCGGCCCACTGATATCTGAGCGCTATGTGACACGCTCGATGGCACAGCTGCCTGTGACCAAAGTGACGAGAGGATAATGTAGATTTTGAATCTCTGCGTACACTTTTGGACACTGGACACTTGTGGATTGTGTGCGGCCCACTGATATCTGAGCGCTATGTGACACGCTCGATGGCACAGCTGCCTGTGACCAAAGTGACGAGAGGATAATGGAGATTTTGAATCTCTGCGTACACTTTTGGACAGTGGACACTTGTGGATTGTGTGCGGCCCACTGATATCTGAGCGCTATGTGACACGCTCGATGGCACAGCTGCCTGTGACCAAAGTGACGAGAGGATGATGGAAATTTTGAATCTCTGCGTACACTTGTGGACAGTGGACACTTGTGGATTGTGTGAGGCCCACTGATATCTGAGCGCTATGTGACACGCTCGATGGCACAGCTGCCTGTGAGCAAAGTGACGAGAGGATAATGGAGATTTTGAATCTCTGCGTACACTTTTGGACACTGGACACTTGTGGATTGTGTGCGGCCCACTGATATCTGAGCGCTATGTGACACGCTCGATGGCACAGCTGCCTGTGACCAAAGTGACGAGAGGATAATGGAGATTTTGAATCTCTGCGTACACTTTTGGACACTGGACACTTGTGGATTGTGTGCGGCCCACTGATATCTGAGCGCTATGTGACACGCTCGATGGCACAGCTGCCTGTGACCAAAGTGACGAGAGGATAATGGAGATTTTGAATCTCTGCGTACACTTTTGGACACTGGACACTTATGGATTGTGTGCGGCCCACTGATATCTGAGCGCTATGTGACACGCTCGATGGCACAGCTGCCTGTGACCAAAGTGACGAGAGGATAATGGAGATTTTGAATCTCTGCGTACACTTGTGGACAGTGGACACTTGTGGATTGTGTGAGGCCCACTGATATCTGAGCGCTATGTGACACGCTCGATGGCACAGCTGCCTGTGACCAAAGTGACGAGAGGATAATGGAGATTTTGAATCTCTGCGTACACTTGTGGACAGTGGACACTTGTGGATTGTGTGCGGCCCACTGATATCTGAGCGCTATGTGACACGCTCGATGGCACAGCTGCCTGTGACCAAAGTGACGAGAGGATAATGGAGATTTTGAATCTCTGTGTACACTTGTGGACAGTGGACACTTGTGGATTGTGTGCGGCCCACTGATATCTGAGCGCTATGTGACACGCTCGATGGCACAGCTGCCTGTGACCAAAGTGACGAGAGGATAATGGAGATTTTGAATCTCTGCGTGCACTTGTGGACAGTGGACACTTGTGGATTGTGTGCGGCCCACTGATATCTGAGCGCTATGTGACACGCTCGATGGCACAGCTGCCTGTGACCAAAGTGACGAGAGGATAATGGAGATTTTGAATCTCTGCGTACACTTGTGGACAGTGGACACTTGTGGATTGTGTGCGGCCCACTGATATCTGAGCGCTATGTGACACGCTCGATGGCACAGCTGCCTGTGACCAAAGTGACGAGAGGATAATGGAGATTTTGAATCTCTGCGTACACTTTTGGACACTGGACACTTGTGGATTGTGTGCGGCCCACTGATATCTGAGCGCTATGTGACACGCTCGATGGCAGAGCTGCCTGTGACCAAAGTGACGAGAGGATAATGGAGATTTTGAATCTCTGCGTACACTTGTGGACAGTGGACACTTGTGGATTGTGTGCGGCCCACTGATATCTGAGCGCTATGTGACACGCTCGATGGCACAGCTGCCTGTGACCAAAGTGACGAGAGGATAATGGAGATTTTGAATCTCTGCGTACACTTTTGGACAGTGGACACTTGTGGATTGTGTGCGGCCCACTGATATCTGAGCGCTATGTGACACGCTCGATGGCACAGCTGCCTGTGACCAAAGTGACGAGAGGATAATGGAGATTTTGAATCTCTGCGTACACTTTTGGACACTGGACACTTGTGGATTGTGTGCGGCCCACTGATATCTGAGCGCTATGTGACACGCTTGATGGCACAGCTGCCTGTGACCAAAGTGACGAGAGGATAATGGAGATTTTGAATCTCTGCGTACACTTTTGGACACTGGACACTTGTGGATTGTGTGCGGCCCACTGATATCTGAGCGCTATGTGACACGCTCGATGGCACAGCTGCCTGTGACCAAAGTGACGAGAGGATAATGGAGATTTTGAATCTCTGCGTACACTTGTGGACAGTGGACACTTGTGGATTGTGTGCGGCCCACTGATATCTGAGCGCTATGTGACACGCTTGATGGCACAGCTGCCTGTGACCAAAGTGACGAGAGGATAATGGAGATTTTGAATCTCTGCGTACACTTTTGGACACTGGACACTTGTGGATTGTGTGCGGCCCACTGATATCTGAGCGCTATGTGACACGCTCGATGGCACAGCTGCCTGTGACCAAAGTGACGAGAGGATAATGGAGATTTTGAATCTCTGCGTACACTTGTGGACAGTGGACACTTGTGGATTGTGTGCGGCCCACTGATATCTGAGCGCTATGTGACACGCTCGATGGCACAGCTGCCTGTGACCAAAGTGACGAGAGGATAAGGGAGATTGGATTGCTTTTAAAAAAGCAGTTTGCGGAGCAGTGGGTAAACAGCAATGCCAGCGTGTCAGGAAGCCTTAAAAGGCAGCCCAACAACCAACACCACTGATACACCACAATATAGCCTCCCCTTGCACTGCACACACAGTGACTTGTGTGTTGTGCAGGCCAAATCGCTAGCAGCAGAAGCAGTTTTTTTGTCTTCTTCCCTGCCTAACGCTCTCCCTACAGAATCAGCAGCAACCTCTCCCTATACTAAGATCGGCAGAAGTAAGATGGCGGTCGGCGTGCACGCCCTTTTATACCCCCTGTGACGCCCACCAAAGCAAGCCAATCACTTGCATGCCCTTCTGAAAGATGGTGGTGACCCGTGCCTATGTCATCACGTTGCCCACAGTGTACGTGGATCCTGATTGGCTGAAAAAGAGCGCAAAACAAACTTTTGAAACGCGACTTTGACTTTTGAATTTTTTCGACCCGTTTCGCTCAACTCTACCGGGGACCAATGGTCCTATGCCGGTTGGAAAACCGCTGGGCCTTTTCCTGGGAGAGAGACAACTTATCCACCCAAATCTGGTGCATTCTCTCCACCACAGTGTCAACACCTGGGCAGGCAGAAGACTCCACCTGCCCTGAAGAGAATCGATGATGAAACCCAAAGTTACAAAAAAAAGGTGACATCAAAGTGGCCGAACTAGCTCTATTATTTAAAGCAAATTCGGCCAAGGGCAAAAATGAGACCAAATCATCCTGATCAGCAGAGATAAAACATCTCAAATAAGACTCCAAAGTCTGGTTTGTTCTCTCCGTCTGCCCATTGGTCTGAGGGTGAAACGCAGAGGAGAAGGACAACTGAATTCCCAGCTTGGAACAAAAAGTCACCCAAAATCTAGAGACAAACTGAACTCCTCTGTCAGATACAATGTTCTCAGGAATCCCATGCAAGCGAACCACCTGTTGCAAAAACAAGGGCACCAACTCTGAGGAAGATGGCAACTTAGGGAGTGGTACAAGATGGACCATCTTAGAGAATCTATCACAAATCACCCAGATAACAGTCATTCTCTGAGAGACAGGCAGATCAGAAATAAAATCCATTGAAATATGGGTCCATGGCCTCCTGGGCACCGGCAAAGGCATCAACAACCCACTAGAGCGAGAACAAGGTTTAGACCGGGAGCAAGTCCCACAGGACTGCACAAAATTCCTGACATCACGAGATAAGGCGGGCCACCAAAAAGACCGACTCACCAAATCTCTAGTACCAAAAATACCTGGATGACCAGCCAATGCGGAGCAATGAACTTCAGACATTACTCTCTTCCTCCACTGGTCAGGAACATACAATTTTCCAATGGGACAACGCTCAGGTTTGTCCTCCTGAAACTCTTCCAGAGCATGTTTCAAATCGGGCGAGATGGCAGAAAGAACTACCCCATCACCTAAGATGGTAGCAGGCTTGGTCACAATAGGAGAATCAGCAAAGAAACTCCTAGAGAGGGCGTCTGCCTTGACATTCTTAGTGCCCGGAAGAAAAGAAACCACAAAATCAAAACGTGTGAAAAACAAGACCCACATAGCCTGTCTAGGATTCAAGCGTTTGGCCGACTCAAGGTAAATCAAATTCTTGTGGTCAGTGAGGACCACGACTTGATGTCTAGCTCCCTCCAACCTATGTCTCCACTCCTCAAATGCCCATTTCATGGCTAACAGTTCCCGATTTCCCACATCATAGTTGCGTTCAGATGGGGAGAACTTTCGGGAAAAGAAAGCACAAGGATTCATTTTAGATGTTACCGGATCTTTTTGGGACAAAACAGCTCCTACACCAATCTCAGAAGCGTCCATCTCTACCTGAAACGGGAGTGAGACATCAGGTTGCTGCAAAACCGGAGCAGAAGTGAACCTCCGCTTCAGCTCCTGAAAGGAAGAAACAGCCTCTGGAGACCAATTCAGCACATCAGCACCCTTCTTAGTCAAATCAGTCAATGGTTTGGCAATACCAGAAAAATTAGCTATAAATTTACGATAAAAATTAGCAAAACCCAAAAACTTCTGGAGGGCCTTCAAAGAAGTGGGCTGAACCCAATCATAAATGGCCTGTACCTTGGCTGGGTCCATTTCAATAGTTGACAGAGACAAAATAAATCCCAAAAATGAAATCCTCTGTACACCAAAAAGGCATTTCGACCCCTTAAAATACAGGGAATTCTCCCTCAAAATCCGGAACACAGTCCGAACATGTTCCACATGAGAGTCCCAATCCCTGGAAAAGGTCAAAATATCATCCAGATAGATTATCAAAAATTTATCCAAAAAATCCCGGAAAATATCATTCATGAAGCACTGGAAAACAGAAGGGGCATTAGTGAGCCCAAAAGGCATCACCAGGTACTCAAAATGTCCGTCCGGAGTATTAAACGCCGTCTTCCATTCATCCCCATGCTTAATGCGAATAAGATTATACACCCCCCTGAGGTCAAGCTTGGTAAACCTGCAAGCACCTTTAACTCTGGAGAATAGATCAGAAATCAGGGGTAACGGATATTGATATTTAACAGTAATTTTATTGAGGGAACGATACAAGGCCTTAATGAACCATCTTTCTTGGCCACGAAAAAAAAACCAGCACCCAAGGGTGAAGAAGATGGTCTAATATGACCCTTCTCCAATGACTCCTTAATATAAGATCGCATAGCCTCATGCTCGGGTACAGATAAATTGAAAAGCCGACCCTTGGGAAATTTACACCCAGGGCTCAGCTCAATTGCACAGTCATAACTCCTATGAGGAGGCAAAGACGCAGACTTATTCTCACTAAATACATCATAAAAATCAGCCAAATAGTCAGGAACATCATGCGACTGGAGAGAGGTGGAGAAAACAGGAGTGTCACTAAGAACACATTGACAACCCCAACTCACCACAGACACAGATTTCCAATCCAAAACTGGATTATGGATTTGCAACTAGGGAAACCCCAGAACAATGGTATCATGCAGATTATGCAACACCAAGAATCTGCAATTTTCTTGATGGTCTGGGGCGACCCGCATTACCACCTGGGTCCAAAACTGAGGTTTATTCTTCGCCAAAGGAGTAGCATCAATACCCCTCAAAGGGATAGGCGTCCGCAGAGGTGTCATAGGAAACCCACAACATTTAGCAAAATCCAAGTCCATCAGGTTCAGAGCCGCTCCTGAATCCACAAAAGCCTTAGCGGAAAATGTGGACAGGGAGCAGATCAGAGTAATTGCCAGAAGAAACTTAGGTTGTACACCACCCACAGCAAATGTGTGTGCAAAACGTTTCTCTCGTTTAGGGCAGACAGAAATATTATGAGAGGCATCTCCACAGAAAAAACACAGCTTATTACGCTTTCTGAACTCCTGACGTTGGGCCCTAGACAAAACTCTATCACATTGCATAGGTTCAGACATTTGTTCAACAGGTGGCAACATTTCTCGTGTAATTTTACGTTCACGTAAACGCCGATCAACCTGAATGGCTAATGACATAGAATCATCAAGACCAGAGGGAACAGGAAATCCCACCATAGTATCTTTTACGGTTTCTGACAAACCCTTCCGAAAGAGAGCTGCCAAGGCACCATCATTCCAGGTAGTAAGGACCGCCCACTTTCGGAATTTTTGACAGTACAACTCTGCAGAATCCTGACCCTGGCTCAATGCCAACAGGGCTTTTTCAGCTTGATCAATAGCATTAGGTTCATCATACAACAACCCCAAGGCTTGAAAAAATGCATCCACATTAGATAGAATCGGATCATCAGGTGTCAAAGAAAACGCCCAATCCTGGGGATTGCCATGCAGCAAAGAGATGACAATTTTAACCTGCTGCGCAGAGCTCCCCGTTGAGCGCGGCTTCAAGGCAAGAAATAATTTACAATTATTCTTAAAATTCAAAAATTTAGACCGATCCCCAAAAAACACATCAGGAGTAGGGATCTTTGGTTCAGCAGCATGTGAATGAGCAAGATAGGCGGAAATTCCCCGCACTTCAGCAGCGAGCTGCTCCACACGATCAGACAATTGCTTAATCTCCATTAAGAAAAAATTCCTCCTACGGCCCCAGAGAAAAAGAGGAAAAAATATACATAAAAAAAAAATTCTGACACTTTTTTTTTTTTTACAATTCTTTCCTGCTATTGAGTACCCTAGAATCTGCAGTATGGCTGGTGATTCTGTTATGAATGAGTCACCGGAGGAGGAAAAAACAAAAATGCAAGCTAAGTCCAGAAAACCGGAGAGGTTGGTAGCTAGCGGATAGCAGACCCCTGATCCTATTCACAACAACTAACAGTAGCCGTGGAGCGTTCCTACGGTGGTCCTAGATGCCTCTTCACAGCCGTAGAACTAAATAAGCCTAAAGAAAGAAAGGGGAAATCTAAACTGCCCCAGAGCAGACCCCAAAGCAATAGACAGCCCCCAACATGTATTGTCGGTGAAAACAGATGAAAACACAAACACAGACAGAAAGACATGCAGAGCAAACGATGGGGCCCAACTAACTAGATAGGAAAGGACAGAAAAGATGCTGGCTGCAATCCGCAAAAACCCTACCAAAAATGTCCCAACACGTCTGATAGGAAAAACGGCCCTGAAGTCACTAGACTTCAAAATCCCTATATCAGCACTCCAATATATTCTGAAGACAGAGCAAAAGAGATTTAACCGATCCAGGACAAAAATGGAAATTCAGCAGAGCCCCAGCCGGGGCTGGCAGAACACAAAACTAAGCAAATCAGACAAAATTTCATGGAACAATAACAGAGCAAAACTTAGCTTTAGAAGACAGGAACTGAACTGGAGGCCAGAGCTCAGAGCAGAGAAATCACCAGCAACCCTACAGGGCGTCGGCTGCCTTATATCCACTCAGAGATTCCGGATGTCAAATCGCAATGCACCTGTTCAGGTGACATGTTTCTCCCATCCAAATCAGGTTCACCACCTCCTTTCACCAGCAGAGGGAGCTCATCGGACATCAAAGGTGAATGAGAAAATGAGCTCACAACACACACCCCTTCCAGGGTAGTCTGGTTTGTGACACAGTGGAGCCACACCCCCATGCTCATGCCAACCAGTCAGGGTACAAGCGTTACAGCACATATAGCCAAGTTCCTCTTCCTGACATATAGCACATAAAGCCAAGTCCCCCTCCCACACATATACTCAAGTTTCACACTCCCACATATAACATATATAGCCAAGTTTCCCTCCTCCATATACAGTTAGGTCCATATATATTTGGACAGAGACAACATTTTTCTAATTTTGGTTCTAGACATTACCACAATGAATTTTAAACAAAACAATTCAGGTGCAGTTGAAGTTCAGACTTTCAGCTTTCATTTGAGGGTATCCACATTAAAATTGGATGAACTGAAAACCACCGCAGTGAAGGCCTGGCAGAGCATCAAAAATGAGGAAACATAGCGTCTGGTGATGTCCATGAGTTCAAGACTTCAGGCAGTCATTGCCAACAAAGGGTTTCCAACCAAGTACTAGAAATGAACATTTTATTTACAATTATTTAATCTGTCCAATTACTTTTGGTCCCTTTATAAACAGGGTGGCACATGTTAAGGAGCTGAAACTCCTAAACCCTTCATCCAATTTTAATGTGGACCTAACTGTATAGTATTTATAGCCAAGTCCCCCTTCCACACATATAGAAAAGAGACACTCTCCCACATATCTAATATATAAAGCTCAAGTGTGTGTATGTATGTATGTGTGTATGTGTGTGTGTATGTCCGGGATTGGCATCTGCACTGTCGCAGCTACAGCTACTAAATTTGGCACAGTCACACGTCTGGACCACGAGAGTGTCCTAAGCTATGTTGTGAGGCGAAATTTTATCCCTGCGCATTCCAATTCACCAATTTTGCCCCTATCTACATAATGGGGAAAAAGTGTGTGTGTGTATCAAGCCCCGCCCCTCATTATGATGTCATAATGGTTGCCATGGCGACGCTGATGTCGTCATAGGTTGCAAGCCCCGCCGCTCATTATGATGTCATAATGGTTGACTATGGGATGGAGGATGTGTGATGGGTATATGGGCACTGGACTATGGGATGGAGGATATGTATGACGGGTATATGGGCACGGGACTATGGGATGGAGGATGTGTGATGGGTATATGGGCACTGGACTATGGGATGGAGGATATGTGTGACCATTATATGGGCATGGGACTATGGGATTGCGGATATGTATGATGGGTATATGGGCACGGGACTATGGGATGGAGGATATGTATGATGGGTATATGGGCATGGGACTATGAGATGAAGGATGTGTGATGGGTATATGGGCACTCGACTATGGTATGGAGGATATGTATGATGGGTTTATGGGCACGGGCTTATGGGATCGTGGATATGTATGATGGGTATATGGGCACGGGACTATGGGATGGAGGATAATTATAATTTGTTATAACTAACCACAGTTAGTTACTATGCCCGGGCAGCGCCGGGCTCTTCAGCTATTCTAATATATAAAGCTCAAGTGTGTGTATGTATGTATGTATGTGTGGATATGAGGGATTGGCATCTGCACCGTCGCAGCTACAGCCACAAAATTTGGCACAGTCACATGTCTGGACCCCGAGAGAGTCCTAGGCTATGTTGTGAGGCGAAATTTTAGCCCCGCGCGTTCCAATTCACCAAACAATTTTGCCCCTATCTACATAATGGGGAAAAAGTGTGTGTGTATCAAGCCCCGCCCCTCATTATGATGTCATAATGGTTGCCATGGCGACGCTGATGTCATCATATGTTGCAAGCCCCATCGCTCACTGTGATTGTCATAATGGTTGACTATGGGATGGAGGATGTGTGATGGGTATATGGGCTTTGGACTATGGGATGGAGGATATGTATGACGGGTATATGGGCACGGGACTATGGGATGACGGATATGTATGATGGGTATATGGGCACGGGACTATGGGATGGATGATATGTATGATGGGTATATGGGCATGGGATTATGAGATGAAGGATGTGTGATGGGTATATGGGCACTCAACTATGGGATGGCGAATATGTATGATGGGTATATGGGCATGGGACTATGGGATCGAGGATGTGTGATGGGTATATGGGCACTCGACTATAGGATGGAGGATATGTATGATGGGTATATGGGCACGGGCCTATGGGATCGTGGATATGTATGATGGGTATATGGGCACGGGACTATGGGATGGAGGATAATTATAATTTGCTATAACTAACCACAGTTAGTTACTATGCCTGGGCAGCGCCAGGCTCTTCAGCTAGTCTAATATATGAAGCTCAAGTGTGTGTATGTATGTATGTATGTACAGTATGTATGTGTGTATGTCCGGGACTGGCATCCGCACTGTCGCAGCTACAGCCACAAAATTTGGCACAGTCACATGTCTGGACCCCGAGAGTGTTCTAGGCTATGTTGAGAGGCGAAATTTTAATCCCGCGCATTCCAATTCACCAAACAATTTTGCCCCTATCTACATAATGGGGAAAAAGTGTGTGTATCATGCCCCACCCCTCATTATGATGTCATAATGGTTGCCATGGCGGCGCTGATGTCATCATAGGTTGCAAGCCCCACTGCTCAATATGATGTCATAATGGTTGACTATGGATGGAGGATGTGTGATGGGTATATGGGCACTGGACTATGGGATGGAGGATATGTATGACGGGTATATGGGCACGGGACTATGGGATGGCGGATATGTATGATGGGTATATGGGCACGGGACTATGGGATGGAGGATATGTATGATGGCTATATGGGCATGGGACTATGTGATGAAGGATGTGTGATGGGTATATGGGCACTTGACTATGGGATGGCGAATATGTATGATGGGTATATGGGCATGGGACTATGGGATGGAGGATGTGTGATGGGTATATGTGCACTCGACTATGGGATGGAGGATATGTATGATGGGTATATGGGCACGGGCCTATGGGATCGTGGATATGTATGATGGGTATATGGGCACGGGACTATGGGATGGAGGATATGTGATGGGTATATGGGCATGGGACTATGGGATGGAGGATGTGTGATGGGTAAATGGGCACTCGACTATGGGATGGAGGATATGTATGATGGGTATAAGGGCACGGGCCTATGGGATCGTGGATATGTATGATGGGTATATGGGCATGAGACTATGGGATGGAGGATAATTATAATTTGCTATAACTAACCACAGTTAGGTACTATGCCCGGGCAACGCCGGGCTCTTCAGCTAGTAGTATGTAAAGCCAAGTCTCCCTTCATCACATATAGCCAAGTCACCCTCCCCTATTTATAACATATATAGCTAAGTCTCCACTCTGTGACATATAGCATATAAAGTCAAGTCCCCTCCCACACATATAGTCAAGTTCCACTTCCCCACATATAGCATATATAGATAAGTCTCCCTCCTCCACCTATAGCATATGTAGCCAAGTCCCTCTTCCTGACATATAGCATATATAGCCAAGTCCCCCTCCCACACATATACTCAAGTTCCATTTCCCCATATTTAGCATATATAGCCAAGTCCCCTCCTCCACATATAGTATATATAGTCAAGTCCCCTCCTTCACATACGGCACATGTAGCCAAGTCTCCGTTCCCAACATATAGCATTTACAGTTGTGCTCAAAAGTTTACTTACCCCAGTAGAATTTTTGCTTTCTTTGCCTTTTTTCAGAGAATATGAATGATAATACCAAAATTTTTCTCCACTCATAGTTAGTGGTTGGGTGAAGCCATTTATTGTCAAACTACTGTGTTTTCACTTTTTAAATTATAATAACAATCCAAAACATCCAAATGACCATGATTAAAAGTTTACATAGCCCATTTCTTAATACCACTTATTGCCCCCTCTAATATCAATGACATCGTGAAGTCTTTTGTGGTAGTTGTGGATGAGGTTCTTTATTTTCTCAAATGGTAAAGCTGCTCACTCTTCTTGGCAAAAAGCCTCCAGTTCCTGTAAATTCCTTGACTGTCTAGCCTGAACTGGGTGCTTGAGATCTCCTCAGAGTGGCTCAATGACACTGAGGTCAGAAGATTGAGATGGCCACTCCACAACCTTCACTTTGTCCTGCTGTAGCCAATGACAGGTCTACTTGGCCTTGTATTTTGGATCATTGTTATGTTGGAACATCCAAGTATGTCCCATGTGCAGTTCCTGGCTGATGACTGCAAATTTGCCTCCAGAATTTGCTGATAATGTGCTGCATTCATCTTTCCTTCAACTTTGAACAAGTTTCCTGTGCCTTTGTAGCTCACACATCCCCAAAACATCAGCGATCCATCTCCGTAGGAATGGTGTTCCTTTCATCATAGGCCTTGTTGACCTCTCTCCAAATGTAACATTTATGGTTGTGGCCAAAAAGTTCAATTTTGGTCTCATCACTCCAAATTACCTTGTTCCAGAAGTTTTGAGGCTTGTCTCTGTTCTGTTTTGAGTATTGTAGATGGGATACTTTGTGGCATTTGTGCAGTAATGACTTTCTTCTGGCAAATCAACCATACAGCCCATTTTTCTTCAAGTGCCTCCTTATTGTGCATCTTGAAACAGCCATACCACTAGTTTTCAGAGAGTCTAGTATTTCAGTATTTCAGCTGATGCTATTTGTGAGTTTTTCTTTGCATCCCAAATAATTTTCCTGGCAGCTGTGGACGAAATCTTTGTTGATCTACCTGACCGTGGTTTTTTTTTTACAGGGCCCCTGATTTTCCATTTGCTATTCACAGTTTGAATGCTGCTGACTGGCATTATCAATTCCTTGGATATATTTTTGTATCCCTTTCCTGTTTTATACAGTTCAACTACCTTTTCCCATACTTCCATTGACAATTCTTTTGCTTTCTCCATGACTCACAATCCAGAAACGTCAGTGGCTGGATGAAAGATGCAAGAGTCTGTCTAGATCCCAGAAACTCACTCCTCTTTTATGCACACACACTGATTACAAGCAAACGGGTCACAGGTGAGGATGCTTCTTTTAGTAGCCATCCAAACCTATTTGTGTCAACTTCTGTGCATGTAATCAGGCCAAAATCACCAGGGCATGTGAACTTTTGGTCAGAGTTATTTGGATGTTTTGGGTTGTCATTATGATTTAAAAAGAAAAAACACAGTAGTTTGACAATAAATAATAAACCACTTACATATTCTGTTAAAAAAGGCCAAGAAAGCAACAATTCTGCCGGGGTATGTAAACTTTTGAGCACAACTGTATTTGTCATAGCATGTTACCATAAATTTACTATACTGATGTACATGTATGGATGTAATGAATTACATTTTATTTTTCTATGTCTAATTTTGTTACTTTAATTTGTGTATAGTTAGTACAAACAGCAGCTATAGTTTCTGATTTTTGTAATTTTTATTTTAAATATTCTTTTTTATCACTGCTTTTTCAGTTTGCAGATGGAGCTGCCATAGTGTCTCCGTTTATATGATAAATGTTATATTACTGTAGCTAAACGAAAAAAGTGGTTTGGTACCGTGTTAGCCAGAAGAAAAAAATATATAAAATGCTCTCAGTGAGGGAGACAAAATAGGAATCTTGTGGGTATGATACCTTTTAATGGCTAACAAATAATAGTGAATGTTGTTACAAAGCAAGCTTTCGGGAGTGCTAACGTCCCTTCATCAGGCTGATATGACAAAATATTTGAAGAAACCTTATTTATATACAGTTTAAAGCACAACATTTCAATAAACAAACAATGAGCTTGGAGAGAGAATCCTTAATTAGGTAAGATTAGATAGTGTGAAAAGTTCTGTGAGATCAAAGGGCTACTTGGCGGAGATAGCTCAGATATGGTAATGGGTCATAAAACCTTCTGACAAATTGAGTCCTGTGTGAATAGAATCCAAGATTGTAATGAATTTGTGTTCCCACACTCTCTGATGTGTCTATGATTTAAAATTGCCTTTTAAAATGGCAACTTTCACACTGCCTATGTTGTGTCCTGGATCACAGAAATGTTTAGCCACAGGTAAATGTTTTTTTTTTTTTGTCTAATTGTATGACGATGAGACCTCATCCTTGCTCTCAGTCTCTGTCCTGTTTCTCCAACATAGAGGCCACCACAGGACATATATTGCATAGAATTAAATACACCACATTGGAAGAGGATTACTGTAGCTAGTTCAGTAAATTCCAAGCAGTTTTGACAGAAAGAAGGACATTACATCCAAGGAAACAGCAATGCCTTCTCATTTATACGGGTAGTGGTTAAAAAGCACAGCATTTTGCATCACCGTTCACACTACTGGACTTTTCAAAACATCCTTGCAAAGTTTCTACTTTTGAGTAGTCAAAAGGTTGAAAGAAGTGACATTTTTCATATACCATGGATATTTGCTTTACATTAGTTATAGACATTCTTTTCGATTCTGCAGATGAACATTTAGCTGAGATTATCTTAGAAAAAATTGGACAGGACAAGATACAGTCAATCGATCATTCAGATTCATGTTACTCCCCCAGAGATCATGGGCATCTTGATAATGGATCTTTTCGAAAATGGCATCGGACTATGTTATTTTTGAAAATCCCAGAAAGTTTGGGAACTTTTTTCATCTTTATAATAACTACTATTTGTAACTTATTATCACTTATTAAGTGTTGATTATCCTTTTTGCTTCCATTCTTTTTCTTGATGTTATTTACTAAACCTGTATAAATTTTACAAATCAGCATACACACAAGTAGAAAACATGTCGATAGACAAGCTATTTATCCCTACACCACTAATTTCATAATATTAGATTATAATTATCCATGTATGAATTTGGCATATCTTTAAACCAGCAAAGTATAATATTACAGCTATCATCATTTGTATGGATGCTTTCCATTGTTGTGGGCTATATAACTTGTACGTGACCTTGCAGATTCTCTATCTGTTCATACATTTTAATTATGTGCTGTTTTAATCTATCGTATTTCAGCTTTGAAAACCCAGAAGTCTATTAATGTTTAATGGAAGAAATGTGGATTAATGAAGTGCCGTAAGTCTCAATGGAGTCATAAATATGTGTCTAGTCTGTGGGATACAGAGCTGTTTTCTGTTCAGCAATCTATCCATAAGCAAGGCTGTGGTTTCTAAGCTTTCAATACATCTCTGTGCATCAATCGTAATTTTATCGCCATTCAAAACTTTGATTTACATGTATGAAACTTTTTTTTTATTATTCCTGTTTATTGCATTGAAAGTCTCCAAATGATTATACGCAAAATCAATTTCTGTCTTAGCCAACAGACACCTGTTTACTTATTACACGTTATTATTACATTATATTTTTCGGCTTTACACATATAAGCAGAAGGCTATGATCATTTCACTTTATGGATGGATAGATGATAACTGATCAAGATAATGTGAGTATTTTAAAAATGATAATGGGGACTCCTAAGTCAGCAATAGCAGCTAGTATGATAGAGAACGATAACACAATAATTTTGATATTTAAATGTTTGAAAAATGCATTTTTTTTAAAAAAATATGGCATGCTTCACACTCCATGTCCACATTTGTGCTTTTTCCCTGGAAATGGCTGTAGGCAAACAATGCTGGGCGTGTAAGTATGTTTTCATCATTTCTACTGCCTCCCATTTCCTGGCAAGAAAATAAAATCACTGAGATGGGAAAACCCTTGTATTTGTACACGTTTCTGAAAATTTTACATTATACTCTTGTGTGAGGAAAATATTTGATTGTTTTTCTTTTCTCTGTGTTTTTGCATTTGGAAACATATTAACGTGCTTTATCATAAAGTTGACTTTTTAGTTTTAAAAGCATTTATTAAATTATTTCCCACTAGAAAATTCCAATTACAGACATTCTACTTTTATTGTCCAAGTATAGTTCAGAACAGCTGCAGGTCTCCTGACCCAAACTCAATGACCTCATATCTTCAGTCCATACTTGTATCATAAAAGACAGATATTTCAAACCGGACTGAAATTGGTTATTGCTTTCTTCATAAAATAAATGAGCAAAGTGCAGTATGATGCTCTCCCTGCTGACACATTTTAAATGCCACCATCAGAGATTGACAGCGGTATTTAAACGGTTAATAGCAGAGGGTGGAGCTCCGCGCCACCTGCGGCTGTTAAAGGCAAGTGATGACTGATTACATGGAAAGATGCAAGTTAGGCATGCTATGGCAGAGACATGACTTTTTGATGTACATGTACGTCAAAAGTCGTGTAGGTGTTAAAGGGTGATATAAACTTTCAGGTAACCTTTCAGAATAAGCTGTTGTATATACTCGTACATGAGAAATAACACGATCTCTGATCATTATATGACTTGCACTCGTATCATGCATTCTCACCAATTTTTCCTTCTGCAGTCTATTTTACTATTTTGCAATTAATGCTGAGCTGGTAGGAGGAGACTAGCTCCTATTAAGTTTCCCATACACGGCCTGCAGAGGAGCGGGACCTATGCTCTTTATTGCATAGTTAGCACAAAGACAGAAGCAGCAAAGAGGAAATTATACCGCTATACTAAACATTGTAAATCCAGTTTGCTAGAGCACTCATCGATCGCTTAGGCTACTTTCACACATCAGGTTTTCGGCGTCAGGCGCGATCCGGCGTCGTGCCGGAATGCCGGATCCGGCAAATGTTTTGTAAAACCTGATGTGCCGGATCCGGTTTTCTGCCGGATCCGTCTTGTTCTTGACAGACAAAACCGGATCCGTCTCATCCGGTTCATCCGTTTTTCTATCCGTTTTTCGACGGATTACGCCGGATCTGGTTTTTAAAATTGACCCTCAAGGCAGAGTACACTGGCAGGATGACAGAGTGTGAAAGATTTGTGCCCTAACCAAACTTGTGTACCTTCTGGACCAACAGTATATACCTTTGCCAACCAAAGTTGGCTATCTTGTCATGTCTACTATTTTTAGCTTTAGGCCACAGGTGTGTACCTGGTTGTGTTTTATGCAAAGTATTTCACCTTTTAACAAAAGTTGTGTACATTGTTAGGAAATCACCAACAATAAACACAACTTTTTAGGTGAAATACTTTGCTTCAAACACAACCAGGAACACAACTGTGGCAAAAAGCTAAAATTTACCCACAGTTATATACCTGGTTTTGAATACCTTTTTACCTTTGAAATACCCTGTATTTAACCTTTTTTTTAAACATAGTTCGCCGCAGAAAGAAAAGACAGACAACCATTGTGAAACGATAATTTAACTTTTATTTAAAATTTTTTTTTTTTGGAAAAATGTTTTTAAAGTGCAAAAAACTTTTTTAATAAAGGTTTTAAACCCAATGGGCATTTTTATTACAAAACACATCATAAATCTGTGTAGTGTGGGGTGGAAATACTGCTGGAGGGGCTGCGGGACACTTCGACACTGGGTGTGTGGAGAGAGGACTGGGATCGTGGTGGGGAAGGAACAGTTAGAGGTGAAGGTGTGGAAAAAGCTACAGAATGGGTGGACATGTTGGAGGCAGAAGAGGTGGTGGGCGGTGGAGTGGAGGGTTGGGCAGGGACTGTAGGAGCAGATGATGTTGATGGAAAGTTGTATGGGGAAGGAGTTTGATACGGGGAAGGAGTTTGGTACGGGGAAGGAGTTTGGTACGGGGCAGGTTGCTGGAAGTGGGGAGATGTCTGGTACTGGGGAGGTTGCTGGTACTGGTGAGGTTGCTGGTATGTAATAGGAGGGGGAGGATGGAAAGTGGCTGAAGGGGGTGCAGATGTAATAGGAGGGGGAGGATGGAAAGTGGCTGGAGGGGGTGCAGATGTAATAGGAGGGGGAGGATGGAAAGTGGCTGGAGGGGGTGCAGGTGGAGGAACTACAGTGGTGGGAGGTGGAGGTTGGGAGGTAACCTGCTGTAGAGCACCGTGGCACGAATGCATTACATGCATCTGCTGGGTAGGAGATAGTGTTGCCATGCGCTCCACAACAGACCTGAAAAAGGTGTGGTTTGGCGAAGATCTTGCTTCTGAATGCATGGTTTGCAGAAGTGTCTTCACCTCCAGAATGCTGGAGTTGATCTGCTGAAAGCCTGCGGAGATTTGCTCTGACAAGACTTTTAGACAGTTCTGGAAAGATGCATTCAGATGCAAGAACTCTTGCGCATAACTCTTTTCCTGACCCCTCTGCCGCTGCCGCCCAGTACCCGCAGGTGTACTAGAGGTGGCAGGGGCAGAAGGGTGGGGTAAAGGGAAAGCGATCTCCTCACCAGCAGCTTCATGTAATGTAGGCGGCCACGATGCTCCTGTGCTGGTGGATGGGACAGATGGGTCGAATGTGTGGGAAGGCTGGGAAGGTGCAGATGTACCGGGGCGGTCGAAGTGTCCCTCGGTGCCGGTCTCCTCAGGGATCGCCTCAGAAGGGTCCAATCGTGCAGGCTCCCAAGTGCTGCTCACCGTGCTGTGGAATAAAGAGAAAAAAAAACAATTAAAATACTGACATGGTATGGCCCTGGCTGAAAAAAAAAAGTTACATCTAACATTTTTTTTCACATGTGGTGTGTAATATTTACCTTCTGGTGAGCATTGTTTCCCGGAGGAACGACAGGGCTTGTGCGTACTTGTACTTGCTCCTGCGTCCTCCAGATCCACTCGGGGCCCGCATCTCTTTATTGAACTCCTTCTTGAAACGATCCCTCACAGACCGCCACCGATTCACAATTCTGTTCCCTGAAACGAGAAAGGAGTGGTTAGTATACAACATCAGTGTTTCACAAACTCCAGTCCTCATGGTCCCCAGGGGTCATGTTTTCAGGATTTCCATAGTAAATAGAAATCCTGAACACATGATCCGTGGGGACCACGAGGACTGGAGTTCGGGAAACACTGGTTTACATCAAGCAACCGGTACTGTATATACTTACGCTCTTTAATCTGGGCCCGAACATCGAGGTCCTCCCAGCGGCCCACAAGGAGCGAACAGATTTCCTCCCAGAGTCGTCAGGTAACGATCAGGTCAGCGTGGCGGCGGTCAGCCATATTCCAGAGCGGCTCCCTTTCTCTGACGAGATCGATGAGGCGGTCCACATCAATCCCTCCATCCTCACCGTCAGAGTCGGGAGCATGCTGTGAAGGCTGTTAAAGAAAAAGACAAAAATAACATAATTAGCCTCCACAAAAGAAATGAAATAAAAAGTGCAAAAAAAACAAAGCAAAAATATTTATACTTACACGCTGGTGACCGCCGCGTTGCTGTCGCCGACGACCCTGGGAGGCACTGCGAGGACCTCTTGGCCGAGCACCAGATTGGGAAGACTAGAGAAAAAAACAAAAAATGTTATGTCTTTGGATGTAGGCATTTGTTTGCTGTGTGTGGTCTGCAGAACGTTGTTTTCTATGTGTTGTGTGTAGTGTGATGTTGTGTTTCTGCGTTTGATGCAAAAAACTTACCAATTGTGAGCCCACTCCAGGTGTCTGTCCACCCCTTCCTTCTTCTTCTGGGAGCTCCTCTTCATCTTGTGATTCCTGTTTTGAAATAAAAGGCAATGAATAGACATATATTACAGAGATGATGGATTTTGGAAATAAAAACTTACCGTCAAACGCTGACGATGCGAGGGAGGGCTCCCAGAAGAAGATGTGCTGTCCTATTGATGGCCAGACTCCATGGCTGTGGGTATTGCTGCTGCTGTTGCTGCTGCCAGTGATGCCATTTCTGCTGCTGCTGCTGCATCTCTTTGGCGGCTGTTGAATAAAGAGAAACAAAGGGCCAATGAATATCTTGATATTCCATGGCCCTAGTTTGGAGGAATGGGGGATTTGATAATTACCGTCTCTCATCTGCTGCTGGACTCCCCTCCTCAGCATGTTCCATTTGCTGCTCCATTTGTGGTGGTGCTGATGGTGCTGCTGCTGCAGATGTCTGCTGCCTTCTCCTGCTCCTGGTTCTTGGCTTGGGTGGCATGTTGGGTGTGGCTGAGGGTCCCATTGTCTTGCTTTTATATATCTCCTGTGGGCAGAGCTACTGAGCATGCTCAGACCAAAAAACCGGATCCGGCGCTCATAGGCTTTCATTGTGTGAAAAAGCCGGACGCGCCGGATCCAGCGTGTCCGGCTTTTTCGCCGGAGACAAAAAACGTTACAGTAGCCGTTTTTTCCAGACGCCGGATCGCGACACATTGCCGGATCCGGCGAAAACCGGATGAAACGCATGGCCATCCGGCGCGATCCGGCGCAAATGCAAGTCAATTGGGGGGAAACCGGATCCGGCATTGCATTTCGCCGGATCCGGTTTCTGTCAAAAGCGCCGGATCGCGCCTGACGGCGAAAACCTGATGTGTGAAAGAGGCCTAAATGTCTCCCTCTGCTTGTTTTCTCTCTGGTTTTCATGCCCCCTCCCTATATAAAGTAGAATAAGGGTACGTTTCCATGTACCATAATCACAGCGCTTTGGACGGAGCGGAAAACCCGCTCCGCCCAAAGCCCTGCGCCCTTCTGTCCGTGCGGTGATTCTGGATATGCTTATTGAACACATCCCACATCCAGAATCGACGCAGGGTAGCCATAGTGTAGGCTGTTTACCTTGCAGAGACTGAGCATCTCCGCTAGGTAAACCAACATGCTGCGGTATAAAAAGACGCGCCGCATGTCCGGTTTAGCAGGCGTGTCACCCGCGTAATCGGACGCATAGTGGAGACGGGATTTCATAAAATCCCCTCCACTATGCAGGAATATCTGGCCGCTGTGGATTAAACGCTGCGGCAGGATGCAGCGTTCAATCCGCAGCTAACCATGATGCAATCCGCCATGTGGAAACTCGCCTTAAGAGGTACAGTTGTGGCCAAAAGTATTGACACCCCTGCAATTCTGTCAGATAATACTCAGTTTCTTCCTGAAAATGATTGCAAACACAAATTCTTTGGTATTATTATGTTCATTTAATTTGTCTTAAATGAAAAAACACAAAAAGAATTGTCCTAAAGCCAAATTGGATATAATTCCACACCAAACATAAAAAAGAGGGTGGACAAAAGTATTGGCACTGTTCGAAAAATCATGTGATGCTTCTCTAATTTGTGTAATTAACAGCACCTGTAACTTACCTGTGGCACCTAACAGGTGTTGGCAACAACTAAATCACACTTGCAGCAAGTTGGCATGGATTAAAGTTGACTCAACCTCTGTCCTGTGTCCTTGTGTGTACTACATTGAGCATGGAGAAAAGAAAGAAGACCAAAGAACTGTCTAAGGACTTGAGAAACCAAATTGTGAGGAGGCATGAGCAATCTCAAGGCTACAAGTCCATCTCCAAAGACCTGAATGTTCCTGTGTCTACCGTGCGCAGTGTCATCAAGAAGTTTAAAGCCCATGGCACTGTGGCTAACCTCCCTAGATCTGGACGGAAAAGAAAAATTGACAAGAGATTTCAACGAAAGATTGTGCGGATGTTGGATAAAGAACCTCGACTAACATCCAAACAAGTTCAAGCTGCCCGCAGTCCGAGAGTACAACAGTGTCAACCCGTACTATCCATCGGCGTCTGAATGAAAAGGGACTGTATGGTAGGAGACCCAGGAAGACCCCACTTGTTACCCCGAGACATAAAAAAGCCAGGCTGGAGTTTGCCAAAACTTACCTGAAAAAGCCTAAAACGTTTTGGAAGAATGTTCTCTGGTCAGATGAGACAAAAGTAGAGCTTTTTGGGCAAAGGCATCAACACAGATTTTACAGGAGAAAAAAAGAGGCATTCAAAGAAAAGAACACAGTTCCTACAGTCAAACATGGCAGAGGTCCCCTCGATGTTTTGGGGTTGCTTTGCTGCCTCTGGCACTGGACTGCTTGACCATGTGCATGGCATTATGAAGAAAGAAGACTACCAACAAATCTTGCAGCATAATGTAGGGCCCAGTGTAAGAAAGCTGGGTCTCCCTCAAAGGTCATGGGTCTTCCAGCAGGACAATGACCCAAAACACACTTCAAAAAGCACTAGAAAATGGTTTGAGAGAAAGCACTGGAGACTTCTAAGGTGGCCAGCAATGAGTCCAAACCTGAATCCCATAGAACACCTGTGGAGAGATCTAAAAATGGCAGTTTGGAGAAGGCACCCTTCAAATATCAGGGACCTGGAGCAGTTTGCCAAAGAAGAATGGTCTAAAATTCCAGCAGAGCATTGTAAGAAACTCATTGATGGTTACCGGAAGCAGGTTGGTCGCAGTTATTTTGGCTAAAGGTTGTGCAACCAAGTATTAGGCTGAGGGTGCCAATACTTTTGTCTGGCCCATTTTTGGAGGTTTGTGTTAAATGATCAATGTTTTGCTTTTTGCTTCATTCTCTTTTGTGTTTTTTCATTTAAGACAAATTAAATGAAGATAATAATACCAAAGAATTTGTGTTTGCAATCATTTTCAGGAAGAAACGGAGTATTATCTGACAGAATTGCAGGGGTGTCAATACTTTTGGCCACAACTGTATAACCTGACACCTCACTGCCCTGGCAGCAGAATTGAGCGAGATGGTGTAGTGCCAAGTTTTTCAGAGTGCATGGTAATTGGGGAAGGGAAGAAGAGGTTCATAAAAAGAGAAGGAATCAGTATTCTCTGACAAGATGTAACACAAAATGTCATATTCTCTTGTAAAATTGATTTATGTAAATGTTTCTGAAGGAACAGTTCTTATTTAATTTCCAATCTATCAATAGTGGAGGTGGGTAAATTTTACTTGAGTGGAATTGAATTCTGCTTGAATTTTGCAAAAATCCGAAAATCTTCCACAGCATTCATCATTCAGGAGGCAAGATGTCTTCATAGGGGGCGGTGATTGCAACTGCTGGAAAAAGAATGTAAGGGCGCACTGCAAATACTCAATGAAATAATTAATGTCGGGGGTGCAAATGGTCACATGAAGAGTTAATGCAACAAAAAAGGAAAGAAGACCACATAAAAATGCACACCACCGATATATATAATAATAACAGGAAAAGCTTTATTGACAACAATATAAATTTAACCCCTTCCTGACATCAGACGTACTATCCCGTCCATGGGACCCGGGCCCCTATGCCCATGGACGGGATAGTACGTCTACCGCGATCAGCGGCACCCACGTGGTGAGCGCCGCTGATCGCGGCCGGGTGTCAGCTGATTATCACAGCTGACACCCGGCACAATGTGTCAACGGACCGCCCCGACATGTTCACCCCTTGCACACCGCGATCAAACATAATCGCGGAGTACCGGGGGTTAAAGGGAAGCATCGGCAGGGAGGGGGTTCCCTCCGTGCTTCCCTGAGCCCCCCACGGCAGCACAATGTGCAGAGCTGCTGCGGGGGGCTCCTTTCCTGCAGGCCCCCGAATCCAAGATGGCGACGGGAGCCTTCGGGGGCCCGCAGGAAGCTGACTTCCTCAGTGCCTGCAAAGCGCAGGCATGAGGAAGCCTTCGGCACTGCCTGTGACAGATCGCTGCGATCTGTCACAGGACAGTGATGTCCCACATGGGACTATTTAATAAAGTTAAAAAAAGATAAAAAAAAAGTGTTAAAATAATTTTAAAAAAAATCGCCAAATAAATTAGAAAAAAAAAAAATATTCCCCCAAATAAATCCATTTTTTGGAAATAAAAAAACAAACAAACAATAAAAGTACACATATTAGGTATCGTCGCATTCCATTAGTTAACCCCTTTAGCGAACCCCTTAAAAAATAAAAATAAAAAACGAAGCAAAAAATAATGATTTATTATCATACCGCCAAACAAAAAGTGTAATAACGCACGATCAAAAAGACGCATATAAATATCCATGGTACCGCTGAAAACGTCATCTTGTCCCGCAAAAAACGAGCTGCCAAGCAGCATCATCAGCAAAAAAATAAAAATGTTATAGCTCGCAGAATAAAGCGATGCAAAAATAATTATTTTTTATATAAAATAGTTTTCATTGCATAAAACCGACAAAACATAAAAAAACCACCTAAATGAGGTATTGCTGTAACCGTACTGACCCAAAGAATAAAACCGCTTTATCAATTTTACCACACGCGGAACGGTGTAAACGCACTCCCCCAAAAGAAATTCATGAAACGCTGGTTTTTGTTCATTCTGCATCCCAAAAATCGGAATAAAAAGCGATCAAAAAATGTCACGTGCCCGAAAATGGTACCAATAAAAACGTCAACTCGTCCCGCAAACAATAAGACCTCACATGACTCGATGGGTCAAAATACGGAAAAATTATAGCTCTCAATATGTGGTGATGCAAAAACTATTTTTACAATAAAAAGCGTCTTTTAGCGTGCGACAGCTGCCAAATATAAAAACCGCCATAAATAGTAAATCAAACCCCCCGTTATCACCCCCTTAGTTAGCGAAAAATAATAAAATTAAAAGAAAATGTATTTATTTCCATTTTCCCATTAGGGTTAGGGTTAGGGCTAGGGTTAGGGCTAGCGTTAGGGTAGGGTTAAGGCTAGGGTTAGGGTTAGGGCTAGGGCTAGGGTTAGGGCTAGGGTTAGGGTTAGGGCTGAGATTAGGGTTAGGGGTGTGTTGGGGTTCGGGTTGGAGTTAGAATTGGGGGTTTCCACTGTTTGGGCACATCAGGGGCTCTCCAAATGCAACATGGCGTCTGATCTCCATTCCAGCCAATTCTCAGTTGAAAAAGTCAAATGGTGCTCCTTGCCTTCCAAGCTCTGCCATGCTCCCAAACAGTGTTTTACCCCCACATGTAGGGTATCAGCCTACTCAGGACAAATTGAAAAACAATTTTTGGGATCTAATTTCTCCTGTTACCCTTAGGAAAATAAAAAATTCGGGGCAAAAATATCATTTTTGTGGAAAAAAATGATTTTTTTATTTTCACGTCCGAGCGTTATAAACTTCTGTGAAGCACTTGGGGGTTCAAAGTGCTCACCACACATCTAGATAAGTTCTGTGGGGGGTCTAGTGTCCAAAATGGGGTCACTTGTGGGGAGTTTCAATAGTTTAGGTACATCAGGGGGCTCTCCAAACGCACATGACACCCGCAGACCATTCCATCAAAGTCTGCATTCCAAAACGTCACTGCTTCCCTTCCGAGCCCCGACGTGTGTCCATACAGTAGTTTTCTCCCACATATGGGGTGTCAGCGTACTCAGGACAAATTGGACAACAACTTTTGGGGTCTAATTTCTCCTGTTACCCTTGGGAAAATGAAAAAATTGGGGACTAATTGATCATGTTTGTGGAAAAAATACGATTTTTTTATTTTCATGCCCGGGCATTATAAACTTCTGTGAAGCCCTTGGGGATTCAAAGTGCTCACCACACATCTAGATAAGTTCCTTAGGGGGTCTAGTTTCCAAAATGTGGTCATTTGTGGGGGGTTTCCACTGTTTAGGTACATTAGGGGCTCTCCAAAGGCAACATGACACCCGCAGAACATTCCCTCAAAGTCTGCATTCCAAAACATCACTACTTCCCTTCCGAGCCCCGACGTGTGTCCATACAGTAGTTTTCTCCCACATATGGGGCATCAGCGTACTCAGGACAAATTGGACAACAACTTTTGGGGTTCAATTTCTCCTGTTACCCTTGGGAAAATAAAAAAATTGGGGACTAATTGATCATGTTTGCGGAAAAAATACGATTTTTTTATTTTCATGCCCGGGCATTATAAACTTCTGTGAAGCCCTTGGGGGTTCAAAGTGCTCACCACACATCTAGATAAGTTCCTTAGGGGGTCTAGGTTTCAAAATGGGGTCATTTGTGGGGGGGTTTCCACTGTTTAGGTACATTAGGGGCTCTCCAAAGGCAACATGACACCCGCAGACCATTCCATCAATGTCTGCATTCCAAAACGTCACTACTTCCCTTCCGAGCCCTGATGTGTGTCCATACAGTAGTTTTCTCCCATATATGGGGTGTCAGCGTACTCAGGACAAATTGGACAACAACTTTTGGGGTTCAATTTCTCCTGTTACCCTTGGGAAAATAAAAAATTGGGACTAATTTATCATGTTTGTGGAAAAAATACGATTTTTTTATTTTCATGCCCTGGCATTATAAACTTCTGTGAAGCCCTTGGGGGTTCAAAGTGCTCACCTCACATCTAGATAAGTTCCTTAGGGGATCTAGTTTTCAAAATGGGGTCATTTGTGGGGGATTTCCACTGTTTAGGTACATTAGGGGCTCTCCAAAGGCAACATGACACCCGCAGAGCATTCCATCAAAGTCTGCATTCCAAAACGTCACTACTTCCCTTCTGAGCCCCGACGTGTGCCCATACAGTAGTTTTCTCCCACATATTAAAGTTGACTCAACCTCTGTCCTGTGTCCTTGTGTGTACTACATTGAGCATGGAGAAAAGAAAGAAGACCAAAGAACTGTCTAAGGACTTGAGAAACCAAATTGTGAGGAGGCATGAGCAATCTCAAGGCTACAAGTCCATCTCCAAAGACCTGAATGTTCCTGTGTCTACCGTGCGCAGTGTCATCAAGAAGTTTAAAGCCCATGGCACTGTGGCTAACCTCCCTAGATCTGGACGGAAAAGAAAAATTGACAAGAGATTTCAACGAAAGATTGTGCGGATGTTGGATAAAGAACCTCGACTAACATCCAAACAAGTTCAAGCTGCCCGCAGTCCGAGAGTACAACAGTGTCAACCCGTACTATCCATCGGCGTCTGAATGAAAAGGGACTGTATGGTAGGAGACCCAGGAAGACCCCACTTGTTACCCCGAGACATAAAAAAGCCAGGCTGGAGTTTGCCAAAACTTACCTGAAAAAGCCTAAAACGTTTTGGAAGAATGTTCTCTGGTCAGATGAGACAAAAGTAGAGCTTTTTGGGCAAAGGCATCAACACAGATTTTACAGGAGAAAAAAAGAGGCATTCAAAGAAAAGAACACAGTTCCTACAGTCAAACATGGCAGAGGTCCCCTCGATGTTTTGGGGTTGCTTTGCTGCCTCTGGCACTGGACTGCTTGACCATGTGCATGGCATTATGAAGAAAGAAGACTACCAACAAATCTTGCAGCATAATGTAGGGCCCAGTGTAAGAAAGCTGGGTCTCCCTCAAAGGTCATGGGTCTTCCAGCAGGACAATGACCCAAAACACACTTCAAAAAGCACTAGAAAATGGTTTGAGAGAAAGCACTGGAGACTTCTAAGGTGGCCAGCAATGAGTCCAAACCTGAATCCCATAGAACACCTGTGGAGAGATCTAAAAATGGCAGTTTGGAGAAGGCACCCTTCAAATATCAGGGACCTGGAGCAGTTTGCCAAAGAAGAATGGTCTAAAATTCCAGCAGAGCATTGTAAGAAACTCATTGATGGTTACCGGAAGCAGGTTGGTCGCAGTTATTTTGGCTAAAGGTTGTGCAACCAAGTATTAGGCTGAGGGTGCCAATACTTTTGTCTGGCCCATTTTTGGAGGTTTGTGTTAAATGATCAATGTTTTGCTTTTTGCTTCATTCTCTTTTGTGTTTTTTCATTTAAGACAAATTAAATGAAGATAATAATACCAAAGAATTTGTGTTTGCAATCATTTTCAGGAAGAAACGGAGTATTATCTGACAGAATTGCAGGGGTGTCAATACTTTTGGCCACAACTGTATAACCTGACACCTCACTGCCCTGGCAGCAGAATTGAGCGAGATGGTGTAGTGCCAAGTTTTTCAGAGTGCATGGTAATTGGGGAAGGGAAGAAGAGGTTCATAAAAAGAGAAGGAATCAGTATTCTCTGACAAGATGTAACACAAAATGTCATATTCTCTTGTAAAATTGATTTATGTAAATGTTTCTGAAGGAACAGTTCTTATTTAATTTCCAATCTATCAATAGTGGAGGTGGGTAAATTTTACTTGAGTGGAATTGAATTCTGCTTGAATTTTGCAAAAATCCGAAAATCTTCCACAGCATTCATCATTCAGGAGGCAAGATGTCTTCATAGGGGGCGGTGATTGCAACTGCTGGAAAAAGAATGTAAGGGCGCACTGCAAATACTCAATGAAATAATTAATGTCGGGGGTGCAAATGGTCACATGAAGAGTTAATGCAACAAAAAAGGAAAGAAGACCACATAAAAATGCACACCACCGATATATATAATAATAACAGGAAAAGCTTTATTGACAACAATATAAATTTAACCCCTTCCTGACATCAGACGTACTATCCCGTCCATGGGACCCGGGCCCCTATGCCCATGGACGGGATAGTACGTCTACCGCGATCAGCGGCACCCACGTGGTGAGCGCCGCTGATCGCGGCCGGGTGTCAGCTGATTATCACAGCTGACACCCGGCACAATGTGTCAACGGACCGCCCCGACATGTTCACCCCTTGCACACCGCGATCAAACATAATCGCGGAGTACCGGGGGTTAAAGGGAAGCATCGGCAGGGAGGGGGTTCCCTCCGTGCTTCCCTGAGCCCCCCACGGCAGCACAATGTGCAGAGCTGCTGCGGGGGGCTCCTTTCCTGCAGGCCCCCGAATCCAAGATGGCGACGGGAGCCTTCGGGGGCCCGCAGGAAGCTGACTTCCTCAGTGCCTGCAAAGCGCAGGCATGAGGAAGCCTTCGGCACTGCCTGTGACAGATCGCTGCGATCTGTCACAGGACAGTGATGTCCCACATGGGACTATTTAATAAAGTTAAAAAAAGATAAAAAAAAAGTGTTAAAATAATTTTAAAAAAAATCGCCAAATAAATTAGAAAAAAAAAAAATATTCCCCCAAATAAATCCATTTTTTGGAAATAAAAAAACAAACAAACAATAAAAGTACACATATTAGGTATCGTCGCATTCCATTAGTTAACCCCTTTAGCGAACCCCTTAAAAAATAAAAATAAAAAACGAAGCAAAAAATAATGATTTATTATCATACCGCCAAACAAAAAGTGTAATAACGCACGATCAAAAAGACGCATATAAATATCCATGGTACCGCTGAAAACGTCATCTTGTCCCGCAAAAAACGAGCTGCCAAGCAGCATCATCAGCAAAAAAATAAAAATGTTATAGCTCGCAGAATAAAGCGATGCAAAAATAATTATTTTTTATATAAAATAGTTTTCATTGCATAAAACCGACAAAACATAAAAAAACCACCTAAATGAGGTATTGCTGTAACCGTACTGACCCAAAGAATAAAACCGCTTTATCAATTTTACCACACGCGGAACGGTGTAAACGCACTCCCCCAAAAGAAATTCATGAAACGCTGGTTTTTGTTCATTCTGCATCCCAAAAATCGGAATAAAAAGCGATCAAAAAATGTCACGTGCCCGAAAATGGTACCAATAAAAACGTCAACTCGTCCCGCAAACAATAAGACCTCACATGACTCGGTGGGTCAAAATACGGAAAAATTATAGCTCTCAATATGTGGTGATGCAAAAACTATTTTTACAATAAAAAGCGTCTTTTAGCGTGCGACAGCTGCCAAATATAAAAACCGCCATAAATAGTAAATCAAACCCCCCGTTATCACCCCCTTAGTTAGCGAAAAATAATAAAATTAAAAGAAAATGTATTTATTTCCATTTTCCCATTAGGGTTAGGGTTAGGGCTAGGGTTAGGGCTAGCGTTAGGGTAGGGTTAAGGCTAGGGTTAGGGTTAGGGCTAGGGCTAGGGTTAGGGCTAGGGTTAGGGTTAGGGCTGAGATTAGGGTTAGGGGTGTGTTGGGGTTCGGGTTGGAGTTAGAATTGGGGGTTTCCACTGTTTGGGCACATCAGGGGCTCTCCAAATGCAACATGGCGTCTGATCTCCATTCCAGCCAATTCTCAGTTGAAAAAGTCAAATGGTGCTCCTTGCCTTCCAAGCTCTGCCATGCTCCCAAACAGTGTTTTACCCCCACATGTAGGGTATCAGCCTACTCAGGACAAATTGAAAAACAATTTTTGGGATCTAATTTCTCCTGTTACCCTTAGGAAAATAAAAAATTCGGGGCAAAAATATCATTTTTGTGGAAAAAAATGATTTTTTTATTTTCAAGTCCGAGCGTTATAAACTTCTGTGAAGCACTTGGGGGTTCAAAGTGCTCACCACACATCTAGATAAGTTCTGTGGGGGGTCTAGTGTCCAAAATGGGGTCACTTGTGGGGAGTTTCAATAGTTTAGGTACATCAGGGGGCTCTCCAAACGCACATGACACCCGCAGACCATTCCATCAAAGTCTGCATTCCAAAACGTCACTGCTTCCCTTCCGAGCCCCGACGTGTGTCCATACAGTAGTTTTCTCCCACATATGGGGTGTCAGCGTACTCAGGACAAATTGGACAACAACTTTTGGGGTCTAATTTCTCCTGTTACCCTTGGGAAAATGAAAAAATTGGGGACTAATTGATCATGTTTGTGGAAAAAATACGATTTTTTTATTTTCATGCCCGGGCATTATAAACTTCTGTGAAGCCCTTGGGGATTCAAAGTGCTCACCACACATCTAGATAAGTTCCTTAGGGGGTCTAGTTTCCAAAATGTGGTCATTTGTGGGGGGTTTCCACTGTTTAGGTACATTAGGGGCTCTCCAAAGGCAACATGACACCCGCAGAACATTCCCTCAAAGTCTGCATTCCAAAACATCACTACTTCCCTTCCGAGCCCCGACGTGTGTCCATACAGTAGTTTTCTCCCACATATGGGGCATCAGCGTACTCAGGACAAATTGGACAACAACTTTTGGGGTTCAATTTCTCCTGTTACCCTTGGGAAAATAAAAAAATTGGGGACTAATTGATCATGTTTGCGGAAAAAATACGATTTTTTTATTTTCATGCCCCGGCATTATAAACTTCTGTGAAGCCCTTGGGGGTTCAAAGTGCTCACCACACATCTAGATAAGTTCCTTAGGGGGTCTAGGTTTCAAAATGGGGTCATTTGTGGGGGGGTTTCCACTGTTTAGGTACATTAGGGGCTCTCCAAAGGCAACATGACACCCGCAGACCATTCCATCAATGTCTGCATTCCAAAACGTCACTACTTCCCTTCCGAGCCCTGATGTGTGTCCATACAGTAGTTTTCTCCCATATATGGGGTGTCAGCGTACTCAGGACAAATTGGACAACAACTTTTGGGGTTCAATTTCTCCTGTTACCCTTGGGAAAATAAAAAATTGGGACTAATTTATCATGTTTGTGGAAAAAATACGATTTTATTTTTTTATTTTCATGCCCTGGCATTATAAACTTCTGTGAAGCCCTTGGGGGTTCAAAGTGCTCACCTCACATCTAGATAAGTTCCTTAGGGGATCTAGTTTTCAAAATGGGGTCATTTGTGGGGGATTTCCACTGTTTAGGTACATTAGGGGCTCTCCAAAGGCAACATGACACCCGCAGAGCATTCCATCAAAGTCTGCATTCCAAAACGTCACTACTTCCCTTCTGAGCCCCGACGTGTGCCCATACAGTAGTTTTCTCCCACATATAGGGTATCAGCATACTCAGGACAAATTGGACAACAACTTTTGGGGTCCAATTTCTCCTGTTACCCTTGGGAAAATAAAAAAATGGTGACTAAAAGATCATGTTTGTGGAAAAAATACGAATTTTTTATTTTCACGCCCGGGCGTTATAAACTTCTGTGAAGCACTGGGGGGTTCAAAGTGCTCACCACACATCTAGATAAGTTCCTTGGGGGGTCTAGTTTACAAAATGGTGTCATTTGTGGGGGGTTTCCACTGTTTAGGTACATCAGGGGTTTTCCAATCGCGACATGGTGTCCGATCTCAATTCCAGCCAAAAACGTCAAATGGCGCTGCTTCCCTTCCGAGCTTTGCCATGCACCCAAATAGTGGTTTACCCCCACATGTGGGGTATCAGCGTACTCAGGACAAATTGCACAATAACTTTTAGGGTGCTGTTACCCTTGGAAAAATAAGAATTGAGGGTGAAAAGATAATTTTTGTGGAAAAAAATATGATTTTTTAATTGTACCGCTGTACGTTATAAACTTCTGTAAAGCCCTTGGGGGTTCAAAGTTCTCACCACATATCTAGATAAGTTCCTTGGGGGTCTAGTTTCCAAAATGGGGTCACTTGTAGGGGGTTTCCACTGTTTAGGTACATCAGGGACTCTCCAAACGTGACATGGCGCCCGATCTGAATTCCAGCCAATTTTGCATTGAAAAAGTCAAACGGCGCTCCTTCCATTCTGAGCTCTGCCATGCGCTGAAACAGTCGTTCCCCTCCCACATATCAGGTATCAGCGTACTCAGGACAAATTGCACAATAACTTTTCCAGTCCAATTTCTCCTGTTACCCTTGGTAAAATAGAAAAAATTGAACCTGAAGTATTTTTTTTGTGAAAAAAAGTTAGATGTTCATTTTTTTTTAAATATTGAAAAAAATTTCTGTGACGCACCTAAAGGGTTAATAAACTTCTTGAATGTGGTTTTGAGCACCTTAAGGGGTGCAGTTTTTACAATGGTGTCACTTTTGGGTATTTTCTATCATATAGACCCCTCAAAGTGGCTTCAAATGTGATGTGGTCCTAAAAATAAAATGGTGTTGTAAAAATGAGAAATCGCTGGTCAACTTTTAACCCTTATAACTTCCTAACAAAAAAAAATTTTGGTTCCAAAATTGTGCTGATGTAAAGTAAACATGTGGGAAATGTTAGTTATCAAGTTTTTTGTGTGCCGTATCTCTGTGATTTAAGGGCATAAAAATTCAAAGTTGGAAAATTGCGAAATTTTCAAAATTTTCGCCAAATTTCCTTTTTTCTCACAAATAAACGCAAGTTATTTGAATGAAATTTTACCACTAACATGAAGTACAATATGTCACGAGAAAACAATGTCAGAATCACCGGGATTCATGGAAGTGTTTCAGAGTTATGACCTCATAAAGGTACAGTGGTCAAAATTGTAAAAATTGGCCCGGTCATGAACGTACAAACCACCCTTGGGGGTGAAGGGGTTAAAAACATGTAAAAACAAAAAGGGAATACAATCCCCCTGTTAGTCCTGATCAATACAATAATGAATTGAGTCTCATGCATATATCATCAGCATAAATAAAGGAACAAAAAAAGGAAAAACATCCACAATAAGGTGTATCCATATGATAGATGTAAATATATAATTACACCAAAGAGCACCTAATGGCGCGCAATCCTGATCAAATCGCCCTAATGCTGGAGACTCACACAATAAAATAGCCTTCATGTGGAAAGATACCATGGATCTCATGTCAATCACAGCTGAAGTGCCACATAGTCTAATAGAATATATAACATCCACAATACTTGAGATGAAGGTCCAGAAAAAATATATATAGACCAGCGCACAACATGTGCAAAAAATGGTTCAATCCCATAAAGATGAATAAATAAATAACCGCACTGGATGCTGAGCTGCACACATAAAACCACTTAAATGAGTGGTAATAAAGTATCAAACAGGCAAACAGGCAGATATTATTCAAGAAGCCATGATAATACCAAGTGAAAACCACACTAATGTGGATCTGCATGAAAGACGCCACATAAATAAGTGGCAATAAGATATCAGGCAAAAAACGCTGGTGAAAAACAGCCAAGTATGCCCAGTGAATGGCAGCCCTCTCACGGTTAGAAGCAACAGCTCACATGTAAAACAGGTATAATGAAATGCATGAAAGGTCCATACCAAGGCAACAGTACAGACAGGACGGCAGAAGGGAGGAAACCCAACGCTTGTCGCCGTATCAAGACGGCTTCGTCAGGGGAAGTATGCATGACATTGCAACGCAGTCCCTTGGTGACATTTTGTTCCAGGAGGGGCAATGGATGCTGCCGAGAATGAGTGCAGCCCCAGCCTCCTACAATGTCATATTTGAGACTCCTCTCAAACGAAACTTCACAGGAAATGTCACTGGAAATACAGAGATAAAACACGTTTAGGTATTAGCTACATAGGTAGAAGTATATGGTATTTTAAAGTATAACAAATTACAAAAGTGGTTAGATTGTGAGGATAGATAGAAAAAATAGTCGGAATATACATTTAAGGTACCAGACCACTCCTTTAGCCCTGCATTCACAGAACTTTTTTCGCTCTTAAAATAATTTCACTAAAAGAGTAAATGTCAAAGTATTTTCACCAGAAAGCTAGTTGCTAAATTTTCACGAGACATGGAGTTGCAAAGAAATATTGTGATTTAGATGCAAGAAGATGCACGCCAAAGAGAAGATGTGCCAAACTCACCACATGGCATGCACCTCTTAATGACATTGGCTCATGATACTCCAATGAGTCCTTCATCAAGCCTGGTGCCCACAACACCAGTCATAATGAATCGGCCCCTTACAGTTCATCATGCTTCTAGCATATCGAAACTGCATGTTTATGCTTCCATTTAGTTTGCAGTTGCATAGTTAAGTTGATTGCATATCTCGTCAGTCTTGTAGCTATATTACCACATTCTCAGCATCTGAATGTTGAAATTCAGATTGTAACTAGTCTGCTTCCCAAAAAGAAGGTCATTTTATCTCTTGATCAGCTCGTTCATAAAGCCAATTAAGAAGCCTGTTGCTTGTAATGAATTCTCCACTGGATATTCAAAGGTTGTGAAGTTCTCTGTAGGACTCCAGAGTGTAAGTCATGTGGAGACAGAAATCATTTATCTTGGCTATTAGTTGTTAAGTGAGTTCTATGCGCAACTGCACATTCTATACATCAGCAGGCCAACGATTCAGGAGGATTGGATAAGATATAGGCCAAAGTGTAGACTTATCCAAATCAAATCACAGGAGGGAAAGGAAAGATGTTTGTCCTGGGGCGGTTAAAGGAAGCCTTGCAGACATCTTTATGTATCAATGCCATTTCCTTTTTTATTATTATTTTAGAAAAGGATGTAATGTCAGAAAAACAACAGCTGTGTCAACAAAAAAGGAGAACATAAAAATGAGGGGAAAAGTTAGTATGGCACTAAAAGTTCCTCTGTACTGTAAAACTGTCAGGGAACAGTAAAATGTCTTTGAACTTTAAGTATAATAAAGTAAGGGCAAAGTGAAGGATTGTGGTGTAAGGATTAGAAAGTTTGCCTTAATTGGATACATAAAAAAATGGTTGACATCTTTTTTCCCTATGTCCTGTTAGTGCAAATGTTCTTCATAGATGAAGGTCTCGAGCATGGATTTTTGCAGTGGAGATGTCAGAGGACTAGCACATGAATTAGTCGCATTGTCATTCAATTCTCTTCTTCCACTTATCTGGATGAAAGGTGCACAATTAAAGGGTTAAGGCCCCATCACACTAAGCAAGATCGCTAGCGATCTCGCTTAAGCGTCACCGATTTTGTGACACAGCAGCGATATCGCTAAGTGTAATACTTGCCTCCGACCGGCTCCCCCACTGTCTATCGCTGATCGCGAGAGAGCGTCCTGGGCCGTTTCTCGTCGGCCACTTCCTGCTGGGCTTCCTGCTGGTGCTGACGAGCGTCGCGTGGATGCGGGCGGGAGGACATCTTCATCGTCGCGTCTGACAGGTAAGTAACAACCGCCGACCGCTGCTGCATCGCTGGTGAGATCTGCCTGTTTGGCAGCTCACTAGTGACCATTTAGCGATGCACCAGCGATCCTGACCGGGTCATATCGTGGTCGGGATCGCTGGTGCATCGCTAAATGTGACGGTACCTTTAGTCTAAGATAATTTACTCCTTGTTTCATAACCATACCTCTGATGCTTCCTTTCATTTATGTTTACTGCCCTCATCAGAGCCCATGCACCCTACGTTATCAACACTTAATAAGTGAAAATAGGTAACATACTGTCCCTCTGGGCGTGGATAATCTGCAATGTTAAAAAGGAGGCCAGTGAAAAGAATAATAGTATAAAATTAGAGGGACACGGAGAAAACTGTGTCTGTAAATGAATCATGGAGAAAATAATTAATCTGTTAAAAAAAAAAAAGATTAATCCCGATTAATCCCTCACACAGTATGATGTCCATCATAAATCCATGCACAGTATACTGGCCCCCATAATCTACATAAGGTATTATTGACCCCACTGCTTCCCACACATTATAATGCCCTCACATAGTATGATTTAACTAGAGCCCCCATAGTATGATGGCCTCCATAACCACCTTCAAACATAATATGATGCCCCCAGAGCCACCACACACACTAGTGTAAGACAGCCAGGGTGGTAGTCGTGGGAACTGGCTTTACTGTTCCCACACCCTGGCACCTCACAGATAAAGCAACAAGTGATCTCTCCTGTGTGTGACAAAACACTTATGGTCACTGCCAGATTCTCCTCAGGTTCCATCACTCCAGCTTCACAGAAGATTTCAGAGTCACAAGTCTTTTTAAACAACACAACTTTACTGGGCAATGGCATCTTCATCTCAGAGACAGCACATCTCATACAATGTCTCACATCCTGCGCTTTCCCTGTCATTAGGACAGACCTTGTTCTTTTACCAGTAGCTTCTCCTACCCGGCAATCCCAGCCGTATCTTTGTGGACAATCTGTGTCCCTCCTGTTCCTTCCTGTCACCAGCTCTTTATCAGCCCTCTTGTCCGGCTCCAATGGGAAGAGGTGCCAGGAACGCTTAAACTGTGGCTCCAGCCCCAGTCTTAAGGTCCCCGTTACATTTAGCGAAGCACCAGCAATCCCGACAACGATACGACCCGGTCAGGATCGCTGGTGCATCGCTAAATGGTCGCTAGTGAGCTGCCAAACAGGCAGATCTCACCAGCAATGCAGCAGCTGTCGGCGGTCGTTACTTACCTGTCAGATGGCAGCTCTGCTGATGACTTCCGCCCATGTCCATGGAGTCCCTCGATGACGAGAAATGGACCAGGATGATCTCGCGTGATCAACAATAGCCAGAGTGGGGCCGGTCGGAAGTAAGTGTCACATGTAGCGATATCGCTGTTTCATCACAAAATCGGTGATGCTTTAGCGACATCGCTAGCGATCTCGCTATGTGTGAAGGGCCCTTTAGACACTGGATCCTGCTTAGGGATGATCTTTCTAGCTGGTGCCTGTCAACACTGTCTTCAGCTTGGGGCCCCTTCAGCTTCATCCCCACAGTCTCAATCCTGTCACCGCTCACAGGTCCTGACTAAAAAGTACTCTGCTCTGTGCTGCCCCTCCCATCAGGTTAATGCCTGTGCTGCCTGTGTTCTTCTCTATTCTACACTATGCTCACAAATGTGCCCCCCTCTATCCTAGCCCCACTATGGTACTATACTGCCCTATATACTATTCTATCCCTAATTCTACAAACAGTACATTCACATTACATGACATAACAGTATATGAACATTAATAAGCCATGAGGTGCAGCATGTGACCGTGCGAATAGAGTCCTGAAGAAAGGAGGCACGTGAGGTTCCCTGCCACCTCCTTACACTCCTCCCTCCTAGAATATAGTCATCCCTGACCATGGCGGCACCTGTAAATTTAAAACTGTTAGAAATTTTTAAAAAAAAACATATATGCAATCAGGGGCGGGCTGGCTGGCACTTTTCAGCCTGGGGGGCAATCACAAGGCAGTGGCCCTCCAGTTGCAGTGCTTTTGCCCTGCTTATCTCTGGCCGCTGCATTAAAGCAGCAGAGACAGCAGGCTTTAATAACAGGCTGGTACATAGATATGGGAACAGAACGGAGCTAGCTGCATATACTATATATGGGAGCAGAACCACGTTTGCTGCCTACATAGATACTGTAACAGAAGCAAGCTGACTATATAGACACGAGAACGGAACCAAGATTGCTACGTAGACAAGGAAACTGACTGGAGCTTACTACAGAGATATGGGAGCAGAACCAAGCTTACTACAAAGATATGGGAGCAGAACCAAGCTTACTACTGAGATATGGGAAAAGAACAGAACTTACTACAGAGATATGGGAACAGAAAGGAGCTTACTACAGAGATATGGGAGCAGAACCGAGCTTACTACAGAGATATGGGAGCAGAACCAAGCATACTCCAGAGATATGGGAGCAGAACCGAGCTTACTACAGAGATATGGGAGCAGAACCAAGCTCACTACAGAGATATGGGAGCAGAACCAAGTTTACTACAGAGATATGGGAGCACAACAGAGCTTACTACAGAGATAAGGGTGCAGAATCAAGCTTGCTGCCTACATAGATAATGTAACAGAAGGAAGCTGACTACAGAGATATGGAAGCAGAACAGAACTTACTACAGATATATGGAAACAGAACGGAGCTTACTACAGAGCTATGGAAGCAGAACCAAGCTTACTACAGAAATAAAGGAGTAGAACAGAGCTTACTACAGTGATAAGGGAGCAGAACTGAGCTTACAACAGAGATAAGGGAGCAGAATCGAGCTTACTACAGAGATATGGGAGCAGAACAGAGCTTACTACAGAGATAAGGGAGCAGAACAGAGCTTACTACAGAGATAAGGGCGCAGAACCGAGCTTACTACAGAGATATTCGAGCAAAACAGAGCTTACTTTAGGGATATGGGAACAGAACCGAGCTTACTACAGAGATATGGGAGCATAACCGAGCTTACTCCAGAGATATGGGAGTAGAACGGAGCTTACTCCAGAAATATGGGAGCAGAACCAAGCTTACTACAGAGATATGGGAGCAGAATGGAGCTAACTCCAGAGATATGGGAGCAGAACCGAGCTTACTACAGAGATATGGGAGCAGAACCAAGCTTACTACAGAGATATGGAAACAGAACGGAACTTACTACAGAGATATGGGAGCAGAACCAAGCTTACTACAGAGATATGGAAACAGAATGGAGCTTACTACAGAGATATGGGAGCAGAAAGGAGCTTCGGAGCTTACTCCAGAGATATGGGAGCAGAACGGAGCTTACTCCAGAGATATGGGAGCAGAATGCAGCTTACTCCAGAGATATGGGAGCAGAACAGAGCTTACTCCAGAGATATGGGAGCAGAACAGAGCTTACTACAGAAATAAGGAAGCAGAACAGAGCTTACTATGTCTACTACAAGATACAGAAACAGAACCAAGCTTATGGTATACATATTATACCAAAATCTAGATTACTACATTAATACAGTATCAGAACCAAGGTTACTGCTTAGATATGGTACCATAACTGAGCTTACTTACAAACATACATACAACTTCAGAAACACGGACATTTAACATTTAAACACACAATATGGCAGGGACATTGCCAGGGTCCTTAAAGCTCGAGGGTCCAAGCCCAAAAAGCATGTCTCCCCATAAGACCAACCTTTAGCCATTTAAAATAGCATGTATATATAATTACAGTATACCACTGTTGCTACCCAAAAACACACAATGCAAAGACCAATGTGATATTACTACTATAAAAGGCCAAAACAATACGTCTGCACAATGCCCACTATCATCACCACCACCACACCGCGAATACATAATATAATATGACCATTACCTCTACATAACAAAACACTCTAATCAGAACAATGACACCACCATACACCTTCTACTACATAATGACCAAAACACATTAAGCTGTTACTAAATGAATAAAACAAAAGCTACTAAAAAGAGCACTAGTCCCACCTTAGAGGAACCGTATATTGGTAGATACCAGTCGTGCAGAACACACACATGATTACAGTCAGGGCTGCCACTAGGAATTTCGGAGCCCCATACTGGCAAAATTTTCAGGACCCCTTGAGACTCCACCCAGGCTCCACCCCAGATCTGCCTCCACACCTCGAGCCTTCCACAGTCCCACTGCCCGCTCTTGGAAAAACTCATCTTCTACACCACATCCTCATCAATCTATTAACAGTTCCCAGCAAACACCAGATCACATACATAACCAGCAGCTTTTGTTTTGGCCAAAAGAATTTTTAAGCCACCACCACAACAAGGTAGACTCTTTTGGCCAGGCCATATTCTACTCTTACTTATTGAACATTTCCTAAAATATCCAACACTCTTTTTAGGTTTATTTTTATTTATTTTTCTTAAAGGGAATGAGTCGCATATATTTTTTAGAATGACCATTAATACCACATACATGGGACAAAAACCGTCACACCATGTCCAGACCACATATTACCACCACATAGCGACCGAATAACACCATATATAAGGAACAAATACCTCCATACCATGACCAGACCACATATTACCATCACATAGTGCCAAATAATACCACATACAGGGAGAAATGCCGCCACACCATAACCAGATCACATACTACCACCATATAGTGACCGAATACTACAATACAGATCATTAATAAAAAAAAACAACACTAATGCCATTATACACAGGAGCTTTGTATATAGTGTACAGGTAATACAGAGCTCACCAGTGACATTGTACACAGGAGCTCCGTATATAGTGTCAGTGTACAGGTAATACAGAGCTCACCAGTGACATTATACACAGGAACTCTGTATATAGTGTCAGTGTACAGGTAATACAGAGCTCACCAGTGACATTATACACAGGAGCTCTGTATAGTGCACAGTGAACAGGTTATAGTGTATAGTGTCAGTGTACAGGTAGCACACTGACTCACCAGTGACGTCTCCAGCTGAAGTCCCTCATCTTTGCTTTTCTTTTTTATGCAGCTCAGACCGCCATCATTTCTTTCAGCCAGGACTCATCTCTGCATAAAATAACACAAAGTTACTTAGAGCACGGCTTCCAGAGCACAGTCCCCATTTTTCCCCTTTCTTCTACACTACACATTTAAATACAGATGTGCACCCACCATTAATATATAATAATCCACCATTCCAAATACAAATTATAATTCACCACCGCGCCCCCACCAACAATAAATAGCAATTTCCCCACCCAATAAATATATACATTAATTAGCCCCTGTACTCTTCCTCCAATTCATTACCAGTCACTGCATCCTCAATGTCCCCCACTATGTGCCTCCCCCTCCCCCAATTCATTATATTTATATGCCCCTTCCGCCCCAATTCATTGTCATGTCTTTCTCTCCCACCCTCTATTCATTATCAACTGCTCTACCCCACACTCAATACATCATTTACTCCCATCACCCTGAAAATTCATTATTTGCTCTCCCCCAGGTCCTCATTTGTTCTCCCCATCCCCCACCTTCAATTCAATTGCTTTCCCCGTCCCTCATTTCACCATTTGCAGTCCCCCTCACTTCATCATTCGCTGTCCCCCTTCCCCCCTCTCTTCATCATTTGCAGTCCCCCTTACCCCCTCACTTCATCATTTGCAGTCCCCCATTCTCCCCCCACTTCATCATGTGCAGCCCCCCTCCATCATTTGCAGCCCTTCCAACATTTAAAGGCCCCATTCCATAATTTGAAGATTGCAGCACCCTCCTCCATCATTTGCATCCCCGATTTCATCATTATTCACACCCCCTCCATCATTGGCAGCCCCGCTGTCATCATTGGCAGCACCCCCTCCATCATTTGCACTGCAGCACCCCCTCCATCATTTGCAGAACCACCTTCCATCATTGGCAGCACCCCCTCCATCATTGGCAGCCCCCTCCATCATTTGCACTGCAGCCCTCCCTCCATCATTGGCAGCCCCCTCTATCATTTGCAGCCCACTATCATATCCAGCTCCCCTCCATCATTTCCAGCACCCCTTCCATCATTTGCAGGCCTGCTCCATCATTTCCAACCCCCCTCCATCATTTGCAGGCCTGCTCCATCATTTCCAGCCCCCCCATCATTTGCAGCACCTCCTATCATTTGCAGCCCCCTCCATCATGTCCAGCACCTGCTCCATCATTTCCAGCACCTGCTCCATCATTTCCAGCACCCCTCCATCATTTGCAGCCCCCTCCATCATTTCCAGCCCCCTCCATCATTTGCAGCACCTGCTATCATTTACAGCCCCCTCCATCATGTCCAGCACCCGCTCCATCATTTCCAGCACCCCCTCCATCATTTTGAGCACCCCCTCCATCATTTGCAGCCCCCTCCATCATTTCCAGCACCCCTCCATCATTTCCAGCACCCCCTCCATCATTTGCAGGCCCGCTCCATCATTTGCAGCCCCCTCCATCACTTCCAGCACGCCCTCCATAATTTGCAGGCCTGCTCCATCATTTCTAGCACCCCCTCCATCATTTGCAGCCCCCCTCCATCATTTGCAGGCCCCTCCATCATTGGCAGCCCCGCTGTCATCATTGGCAGCACCCCCTCCATCATTTGCACTGCAGCACCCCCTCCATCATTTGCAGCACTACCTTCCATCATTGGCAGCACCCCCTCCATCATTGGCAGCCCCCCTCCATCATTTTCACTGCAGCCCTCCCTCCATTATTGGCAGCCCCCTCTATCATTTGCAGCCCACTATCATTTCCAGCTCCCCTCATTCATTTCCAGCACCCCTCGATCATTTGCAGCCCCACTTTATCATTTCCAGCTCCCCTCCATCATTTCCAGCACCTCCTATCATTTGCAGGCCCCTCCATCATTTGCAGGCCCCTCCATCATTTCCAGCACCCCTCCGTCATTTCCAGCACCACCTCCATCATTTGCAGGCCTGCTCCATCATTTCTAGCACCCCCTCCATCATTTGCAGGCCCGCTCCATCATTTACAGCCCCCTCCATCACTTCCAGCACCCCCTCCATAATTTGCAGGCCTGCTCCATCATTTCCAGCACCCCCTCCATCATTTGCAGCCCTCTGCATCATTTGCAGCCCCTCCATCATTTCCAGCACCCCCTCCATCATTTGCAGGCCTGCTCCATCATTTCCAGCCCCCCCTCCATCATTTGCAGCCCTCTGCATCATTTGCAGCCCTCCTCCATCATTTCTAGCCCCCTCCATCATTTGCAGCCCCCTCCATCATTTGCAGCACACCCTCCATCATTTGCAGCACACCCTCCATCATTTGCAGGCCCCTCCATCATTTCCAGCACCCCCTCCATCATTTGCAGGCCTGCTCCATCATTTCCAGCACCCATCCATCATTTCCAGCACCCCTCCATCATTTGCAGGCCTGCTTCATCTTTTCCAGCACCCCCCTCCATCATTTGCAGGCCCACTTCATCATTTACAGCCCCCTCCATCATTTGCAGCTCCCTCCATCACTTCCAGCACCCTCTCCATAATTTGCAGGCCTGCTCCATCACTTCCAGCACCCCTCCATAATTTGCAGGCCTGCTCCATCATTTCCAGAACCCCCTCCATCATTTGCAGCCCTCTGCATCATTTGCAGCCCTCCTCTATCATTTGCAGCCCCTCCATCATTTGCAGCCCCCTCCATCATTTGCAGCACACCCTCCATCATTTGCAGCCCCCTCCATCATTTCCAGCACCTCCTCCATCATTTGCAGCCCCCTCCATCATTTCCAGCACCCCTCCATCATTTGCAGCCCCCTCCATTATTCCCTGCACCCCTCCATCTTTTGCAGCCCCTTCTATCATTTGCAGCTCCACTTTATCATTTCCAGCACTCCCTCCATCATTTGCAGCCCCCCCTCCACCATTGGCAGCCCCCCTTTCATCATGTGCAGCCCCCCTCACCCATTTAATTCATTTTATAAAGAAAAAAAACGTTATTCATACTTACCTCACAAGTGATCCCCAGCAGGCACAGCTCCTCTTGTCATGGTAGATGCTGTACCATACATTGTATCATTGTCCGCAGTGAATCAGCTAGACTGTATGGGCTGCTGAGAGGACTTGACAGGATCCCATACAGCCTAGCAAATTCACTACTGAGACAGCTAGAATGTATGGGCTGTAGTCAGGACCTGCAAGGAGCCCCTACATTCTAGCTACAGCCTTGTCACATAACCATTCCAGGGAGGGCTGAGGAAGAGAGTCGGAGCTGCGCAGCTATCAAGGTAACTATGCGCAGCTCAGACTCAGAGAAAGCTGCCGGACAACGTGTGCGCCTGGGGGAGCAGCCCGGGGGGCATATGCCTCCCTGCCACCCGGCCCAGCCCGCCCCTGTATGCAATTAAGACAGTCTTTATTTTGTGGGTCAACCGTGACCCTGGCTCCACTTGCTTACAGCCCTGGAACAAAGAGTCCAAGTTCTTTTAACTCGGGTCCAACTGACCCCGGTCCCGTAGCTCCTGGGACTCGGACACATACGGTGTCGCACAACAACAATTCAGGCCCATGGGCCAGTCCTTTCCTGCTCCCGGTAGCCAAACACAGGAAGTTACTTTAAACACATGGCCCAATGGCCCACTTAGCAACAGTCTATTTAATCCTGACCTGGCTCGCTCTTCAGGTCCTCCTGCACAAGTTCTCCCCCTCCTTTTAGTGGATTACATGTCCCAAACACAAGTGAGCTGCTTTAGCAAGGAACAGTTAAAGGATAAGACAGGTAAAATTCATGGCTTGGAAAGGGTAAAATGCAGTCCATAATAATTAACCCTTTCAGGTTTTTAGTCCTGTAATCCAGCAGGGGATGTGTAACGCATGCAAATAAACTTGGATGAGGAATAGGGGGGGAACCAATCATCTCTTTTTTCCTGATGACCATTTGGGTCACCTTCTGGCACTCAGTCCTGGTGCTGTCCTGGGCTTCCGGCCCAACTATAGATGCAGAACAGTCTCATCACAATTTCTTTTTCAGGTGTAACTGCCACGCTTTTTTTGCAAATAAGGCCACATTAATCTATGCATGGCTGCTGGGTAGCATAGTGGGCCGCATTCAGACCCTGCACAACAATGTAGGTATGGGCTGAAGACCTGCTGGAGGAGGACTCCCCCGCTATTCCTCCTGCTCCTCCTTACCTACAGCGGCAGATCCAGGGAGCTCGGAGCCTCCGGCTCCCTGATACAATTGTGGGCCCTGTATCTACTGTCCCCTGACTGGTTACAGGGGCTGCGACCATTGCTGTTGGCCGCACATCATATTGGACTGCAGGCGGCAGTCGCTCCTCTGGACTAGAAACTATCTGGATGGACACAGCATATGGTCCTCGAGGTCCCTGTTCTTTAGCGAAAGTCACTTGGTTGCACTCCTGTATGGGACCATCATATTGAATAGAACTGGCATTTACATAGATCTTTTCTCGGGTCTCAGGCTCATAGATAAATTCATATTGCTGCATGGGATGAAAATACTTGATGTAGCTGTGGGTTACCCGGCCTGATATGGCTCCCCCGTCGGGGCATTGCAGCTCTCTCACAATTTGGCGTTCGCACCGCTTCTGCACCTCTATGACTTCCCTTATCCACCGAGCCTTCTCTGCAGTGGGCACCCGCGGTCCTTCCAGGTATACGTTGCTGGTGGCGGCAGAGACCGGAGCAGGCCGAGGGGCCAAGAAAGGTGGTGGGGCCAAGGAAGGTGATGGGACTCCTCACAAAATGGCTTCCAGTGCCTATTGGGCCTCTTCCAGTTCCGGTTCTTCAGGTCTCATGATGCTCAGGCTCTCAACATTCTCCTTCCTCCGCTGACTGAAATGGAAACATTCTTCCATCTTCCTCAGCTGCCAGCTTCCAAGACGTGGACCCATCTCCGCCCGGGCCAGACCCCTTCAAGTCCTGGCGTCCTATACCTCCTTGGAAGGACATGCTCCTTCCTTGCATCACGTCAGGTAATGGCATATTCTTTTCAAGCACTCTGGCTTGTTCTTCTGAGACCCACCCGTTCGTAGGTGGAGACACTTCCAGCTGCCCCACCCATTCCCTTAGATTCTGTTGTTGTGATCGGGACCTTCTCTTCTGCCGCCCCCCATCTTGGGCGGGCACCAACCACAATGGGGTGTGGCCTCGACTCAGGCCCCTGCTTCTTCCATCTTGACGCCCTTTTCTTCTCAGGATGCCCACGAAGGGCGGCACTGCCCCCCAGTTTTCGCACCACTGACTATCTTCTTGTCAGTGTTCAGAGCTATCTTTAAGCCACTATCAGCCACCATCTTTAACTTTCTCACAGCTGCCATTTCTAGGGTTTCTCCGATCTTTACACATAAGGTATCAGCAGCCTGTTTCAAAACTGAGAGGCATTAAATACTTGAACGAGAGACTTTAGTTTATTCCTCTAGCATGTCACAATGTACATAGTCCAAGATGTCATTTGCACAACATTGCCATATGTCCAGCCACATTGCTGCATTGACATCACAGCACCGCTCTCAAAAGCTATAGGTTGTGGAACAAAATGAGAAAAGGAGATGAAATGGAGTTTGATCATCTTCAGTAAATGTCTTGAATGCAGTTATAGCTGGATATAGTTTTGGAAACTAGATGGGCAACTCCATGAAGAAGCCTTCAAGAGGAAATGTCATATTGGTCTTACCTCAGGATTATGGTGTGGGATGACATAATGTATGGTAGCCGAATTCGTATGGGTCACCATTCCAGGTACAGTAATAGCTCAGTTTTACATTAATTTGGTTGTAAAACTAGTGCTGTGGTAATTTCTTCACACGGTCTCTGGAGCCATTTTTTAAAACTACAACAGTAGGCAGCATGTTGCTCAAACTTTTGTGAGCACTATGTGTGGCCTAAATGGATTGCAGGACTTGTCTCCCATCTAGTATACACTACCTTTCAAAAGTTTAGGGTCACTTAGAAATTTCATTATTTTTTAAAGAAAAGCACATTTTTTTTCCAATGAAGCTAACATTAAATGATTCAGAAATAAACTCTATACATTGTTAATGTGGTAAATGACTATACTAGCTGCAAACTTCTGGTTTGTAATGCAATATCTTCATAGGTGTATAGAGACCCATTTCCAACAATCATCACTCCAGTGTTCTTATGGTACTTTGTGTTTGCTAACTGTGTAAGAAGGCTAATGGATGGTTAGAATACTCTTGAAAACCCTTGTGCAAGTATGTTAGCACAGCTGAAAACAGTTTGGCTGATTAGAGAAGCTATAAACCTGACCTTCCTTTGAGCTAGTTGGTTCCATTAAACTCTCAAAATGTCAAGAAAAAAAGAACTTTCATTTGAAACTCGACAGTCTATTCTTGTTCTTAGAAATGAAGGCTATTACATGTGAGAAATTGCCAAGAAATTGAGGATTTCCTAAAACAGTGTGTACTACTTCCTTCAGAGGAGAGCACAAACAGGCTCTAACCAGAGTAGAGAGAGAATAGGGAGGCCCCGCTGTACAACTGAGCAACAAAACAAGTACATTAGAGTCTGTAGTTTGAGAAATCGACACCTCACAGGTCCTCAACTGGCATCTTCATTAAATAGTACATGCATGACACCAGTGTCAATGTCTACAGTGAAGAGGCGACTCCGGGATGCTGGCCTTCAGGGCAGAGTGGCAAAGAAAAAGCCATATCTGAGACTGGCTAATAAAAGGAAAAGATTGATATGGGTAAAAGAACACAGATATTGGACAGAGGAAGATTGGTAAAAAGTGTTATGGACAGACAAATCCAAGTTTGAGGTGTTTGGATCACACAGAAGAACATTTGTGAGACGCAGAACAACTGAAAAGATGCTGGAAGAGTGCCTGACGCTATCTGTCAAGCATGGTGGAGGTAATGTGATGGTCTGGAGTTGCTTTGGTGCTGGTAAAGTGGGAGATTTGTACAAGGTAAAAGGGATTTTGAATAAGGAAGGCTATCACTCCATTTTGCAACTCCATGCCATACCCTGTGGACAGCGCTTGATTGGAGCCAATTTCATCCTACAACAGGACAATGACCCAAAGCACACCTCCAAATTATGCAAGAACTATTTAGGGAAGAAGCAGGCAGCTGGTATTCTATCTGTAATGAAGTGGCCAGCGCAGTCTCCAGATCTCAACCCGATTGAGCTGTTGTTGGAGCAGCTTGACAGTATGGTATGCAAAAAGTGCCCATCAAGCCAAACCAACTTGTTGGAGGGGCTTCTGGAAGCATGGGGTAAAATTTCTCCAGATTACCTCAGCAAATTAACTGCTAGAAAGCCAAAGGTCCGCAATGCTGTAATTGCTGCAAATGGGAGCATTCTTTGACGAAAGCAAAGTTTGAAGGAGAAAATTATTATTTCAAATAAAAATCTTTTTTTCGAACCTTGTCAATGTTTGGACTAGATTTTAAATTCATTTGGCAACTTATTTGATTAATAAAAGTGTGAGTTTTCATGGAAAACACAAAATTGTCTGGGTGACCCCAAACTTTTGAACGGCAGTGTATCTTGGACATCATTGGTTGGTAATTATCCTGCCAGCAGTGGATCTTGATGATTTGTGTGCACAGGTGCCTTCAAAGTGGCATGACATTCCTCAAACAACCATTGATAAACTCAACGATAGCATGCCAAGCGTGTTAGCATTTGTATTTCTGTGTGTGGCACTCCTATTAGATATTGAATAAATGCTTGGAAGCTGTTCAATTTTTTTCATCATTTGCATATCACTAATATATCAATATTGTAGTTTCAATAATTTCACATTTTTTCTTTCTTCTTTAATGTTCAGGAGTGTAAATGTATAAGCTGTTACTGAAATTTTTATGGTCCAGCAGTAGTAAAAAAAAGGTTAGCTATATGAGTCACTGACAGCGCACACACATAGCAATTTTTATGTTCTTAAACAGGTTTAATTCCTTATAAAAACTTTACTCAGAATATAAAGATGGTGATTTTTCTTATTGCATTAATCTCTAACCACATAACTAGAGTTGAGCGATACCATCCGATACTTCAAAGTATCGTATCGGATGGTATCGGCCGATCTTTAAAAAAAGTATCGGTATCGCCGATTCCGATACCGGAAGTCCCATTCAAGTCTATGGGACTTCCGGTATCGGAATAAGAAAAACCCTTTCCTGCCCTTGTACAGCCTCTCTGGGGTCTGTACGGGCCTTTCGGGGGGCTGTGCCGGCCTGCCAGGGGGTCTGTGCAGGCTCCGGTGGTCTGTGCCGGCCTGCCGGTGGTCTGTGCAGGCTCCGGGGGGCTGTGCCGGCCTGCCGGGGGGCTGTGCCGGCCTGCCGGGGGGCTGTGCCGGCCTGCCAGGGGGTCTGTGCAGGCTCCGGTGGTCTGTGCCGGCCTGCCGGTGGTCTGTGCAGGCTCCGGGGGGCTGTGCCGGCCTGCCGGGGGGCTGTGCCGGCCTGCCGGTGGTCTGTGCAGGCTCCGGGGGTCTGTGCAGGCATCGTCCGATGGGACTACAAGTCCCATCTGGCGATGCCTGCTACCATGACAGTGATTGACACATTAGCCAATGATGGGACAGTAGTAGTCCCATCATCCGGCTAATGTGTTAAATGTAAAAAAAAAAAAAAAAAAAAATTACATGCTACATTCATACTACATACTACATACATGCTACATTCATACTACATACTACATACATGCTACATTCATACTACATGCAACATACATACTACATATATACTACATGCATGCTACATATATACTACATGCATGCTACATACATACTACATATATACTACATGCATGCTACATACATACTACATGCTACATGCATGCTACATACATACTACATGCTACATGCATGCTACATACATACTACATACATGCTACATATATACTACATACATACTACATATATACTACATGCATGCTACATATATACTACATGCTACATGCATGCTACATATATACTACATACATGCTACATATATACTACATACATACTACATATATACTACATGCATGCTACATACATACTACATATATACTACATGCATGCTACATACATACTACATGCTACATGCATGCTACATATATACTACATACATGCTACATATATACTACATACATACTACATATATACTACATGCATGCTACATACATACTACATATATACTACATGCATGCTACATACATACTACATGCTACATGCATGCTACATACATACTACATACATGCTACATATATACTACATACATACTACATATATACTACATACATACCACATACATACTACATGCATGCTACATATATACTACATGCATGCTACATACATACTACATATATACTACATGCATGCTACATACATACTACATGCTACATGCATGCTACATACATACTACATGCTACATACATACCACATATATACTACATACATACAATACATTCATACAATACATACATAGACATACAGTACATATAACATAGAGTAACATACTTACCAATACTTGTCACATTGTTCCCCGAAGCCATTGTCGTCTACGGAATAAATATTAACATAACAAACCACAAAAATACTCACCCACGATCCGAAGCAGTCCACGAGTGTGTCCCACGACGATCTTGGGTAGAGAACTGCAGCATCCCACACAGCAATGGCATAAAGTGAGACTAGGGACTTTTTTTTTTTTAAGTGGCGGAGGAATACAGTGCGGAAGGATACCTACCTTCCGTCATTGGATTCCTGCAGCCCGTAGAGAACGGCAGCATCATCTGATGCTGCAGTTCTCTACCCAAGATCGTCGTGGGACACACTCGTGGACTGCTTCGGATCGTGGGTGAGTATTTTTGTGGTTTGTTATGTTAATATTTATTCCGGAAAGACAATGGCTTCGGGGAACAATGTGACAAGTATTGGTAAGTATGTTACTCTATGTTATATGTACTGTATGTCTATGTATGTATTGTATGAATGTATTGTATGTATGTAGTATATATGTGGTATGTATGTAGCATGTAGTATGTATGTAGTATGTATGTAGCATGCATGTAGCATGTAGTATGTATGTAGCATGCATGTAGTATATATGTAGTATGTATGTAGCATGCATGTAGTATATATGTAGCATGTATGTAGTATGTATGTGGTATGTATGTAGCATGTAGTATATATGTAGCATGCATGTAGTATATATGTAGTATGTATGTAGTATGTATGTAGCATGTATGTAGTATATATGTAGTATGTATGTAGTATATATGTAGCATGTATGTAGTATATATGTAGTATGTATGTAGTATATATGTAGCATGCATGTAGTATATATGTAGTATGTATGTAGTATATATGTAGCATGCATGTAGTATATATGTAGTATGTATGTAGTATATATGTAGCATGTATGTAGTATGTATGTAGTATGTATGTAGTATATATGTAGCATGCATGTAGTATATATGTAGTATGTATGTAGTATATATGTAGCATGCATGTAGTATATATGTAGTATGTATGTAGTATATATGTAGCATGTATGTAGCATGCATGTAGCATGTAGTATGTATGTAGCATGCATGTAGTATATATGTAGTATGTATGTAGCATGCATGTAGTATATATGTAGCATGCATGTAGTATGTATGTGGTATGTATGTAGCATGTAGTATATATGTAGCATGCATGTAGTATGTATGTAGTATGTATGTAGTATGTATGTAGCATGTAGTATGTATGTAGTATATATGTAGTATGTATGTAGCATGCATGTAGTATGTATGTAGTATGTATGTAGTATGTATGTAGTATATATGTAGTATGTATGTAGCATGTAGTATGTATGTAGTATTTTTTTTTTTTTTTTTTTTTTTTTTTAACATTTAACACATTAGCCGGATGATGGGACTACTACTGTCCCATCATTGGCTAATGTGTCAATCACTGTCATGGTAGCAGGCATCGCCCGATGGGACTTGTAGTCCCATCGGACGATGCTTGCACAGACCCCCGGACATCAGCACAGCCCCCCGGCAGGCCGGCACAGCCCCCCGGCAGGCCGGTACAGACCCCCACAGGGTGCACAGCCCCCCGGCAGGCCGGCACAGCCCCCCGGCAGGCCGGCAGAGACCCCGGGCAGTCCACACAGCCCCCCGGCAGGCCGGCACAGCCCCCCGGCAGGCCGGCAGAGACCCCCGGAAGGCCCGAAATGACGGCGCATCATGATGCGCACACACCGCGCATCATGATGACGTCAGGCCGTCAATCAACTGAACTTCCGATTCCGATGCCGAATTCCGATATTGAAAAAATATCGGAAGTCGGTATCGGAATTCCGATACAGCAAGTATCGGCCGATACCCGATACTTGCGGTATCGGAATGCTCAACACTACACATAACCAATGTACTAACAAGTTATTTCTAAGAGAAAAAAGAAAGTCCATTTCCTCAAATTGTCTCCTATCTTTCATTACTTCCATTTGCACACAATCAGACAATGCTTGGATTTCATTATTAAAATCATTCTGGAATATTTATCTTAGGCAAACATGACAGAAATTGTCAGTTTGCTCTGTCTATACCGGAAATTATTTTGGTGTATTCATTTTACTGAGTAGAAGTAGTAATGATGAGCACACGGGTACGGATAGAGGAGTAGTATTATAGTGTCAATTTAGTAATTCTCATTCTTTTTACACACTCTATATTCTTGACTGCTATTTTGTTGGAAGATAGAACCAATTTTTTTTTTTTTTTTACTTATTTTTGGTCCTGTCATTTTTTTTTTTTTACTATCGCTGTATGTTTTTTCTTTCATGTTTGACCATAGATGCACATAGTAATATATCTAAGGTATGCACTAGCAGCAATGTTGCTTGACTTTCTTGCTAACTAGGGATGAGCGAACGTGCTTAGTGATACTCGGTTATCACTCGAGTATCATGGTGCTTGGATGTTCTCGTTACTTGGAGTGCTCGATGTAAAGGTCATATCCCCACCACGCATCTTTGGCACCTGCTATGCAGCTAATAAGCATGAGGGGATTGCCTGTGAGTCACTGCAATGCCATAGCCATCTTGTCACCATTGATACAGCAGATGCCCAGCCTCTCTCCAGGAATCAACTGATGTGTAATTGTGGCCCTCACTAGGGTTACCAAACTTCCTGAGCCTAGCAAACCAGTCACTTGCACCCCATTTACCATCATGGGGCATGCCTGCAGCCCAGGGGCTGACACTGACAGCTTGGGGCCCCTGTGCAAGAACTGCGTCTGGGCCCCCCTCCTTTCATGGCGTCAAAGCTACATGTGTGTATGTATATATATATATATATATATATATATATATATATATATATAATATATATATATATATTATATCACCACACACATACATATATATATTACATAGTCTCCTTTATTATGTATATTGCCATCCCCAATTATACAGGCAGTGCCCTCTCTTGTCATGTACAGTACCATCCCTTACATATTGGATTATATAGAGCCCTCTTTTTTATTACATACCGTCCTGTCTTGTTAGCTGTATAATACAGTGATGGCTGATGGAGCATGGGAAAATGTCATTTCTAATGGAGAATTTGATGGACTGATAGTTTGGTCACCGGCTGCTCAATCAGCAGTCATTTTATATCTAAAAAGAGAGGGGACTATGTAATAAAAGAGTGCTGTGAATAACAAAATTAACAAGAATACACTATGTAAGAGACAGCACTATACATAACAGCAGAGGAAGCTATATAAGGGACAGCACCATATATAACTAGAGAGGATGGTATGTAATAAGGGACGGTGTTATACTTAATAATAGAGGAAACTATGTAACTAAAGATGGTGTTATACAGAATTAGTGAGTGCACTATATACTAAGGGACTGTGTTATACATAATAAGCACGTACACTATATACTAAGGGACTGTGTTAGACATAATAAGGGATAATGTCTTCCTCCACCTCCCCCTATGCCTAAGGCCATTATAAGTCCCCCTTCCTCCCATCTCAATCCCCCACACCCCTCATTGTCCTCCTCCCCTCGCATCCCATTATTGTCCTCTCCCCCACCCCATCATTGCCCTCTTCACCACCTCCATCATTTTCTTCTCCCCCACCACTATCTTTGCTTTCTCCCCCACCACCCCATCATTGCCCATTCCACCACATCCATCATTTCCTCCTCCTCCACCATCCCCATTACTGCCCTTTCCACCACCACCATCATTGCATTCTACCCCACCCCATCATCATTTCTTTTTCCCCACCACCCCATCATTGCCCTCTCCATCACCCCCATCATTGCCTTCTCCCCATCATGGCCTTCTCCCATCACCCCAACATGGCCTTCTCCCCATCACCCCATCATGGCCTCCTCCCCATCACCCCATCATGGCCTCCTCCCCATCACCTCATCATGGCCTTCTCCCCATCACCCCATCATGGCCTTCTCCCCATCACCCCATCATGGCCTTCTCCCCATCACCACATCATGGCTTCCTCCCCATCACCCCATCATGGCCTCCTCCCCATCATGGCCTTCTCCCGATCACGGCCTCCTCCCCATCACCCCATCATGGCCTCCTCCCCATCACTCCATCATGGCCTCCTCCCCATAACCCCATCATAGCTTTCTCCCATAACCCCATCATGGCCTTCTCCCCATCACTCCCATCATGGCTTTCTCCCCATCACTCCATCACGGCCTTCTCCCATAACCCCATCATTGCCTTCTCCCCATCACTCTCATCATTGCATTCTCCAAATCACTCCCATCATTGCCTTCTCCATCACCCCTTCATTAGCCCTCTCCCCACCTCTCCCTTCTCCCCATCACCCCTTCATGGCCTTCTCCATCACTCCCATCATTGCCTTCTCACCATCACTCCCATGATCCCATTAATGTCTTCTCTCCATCACCCCATCATGGCCTTCTCCCATCACCCCCTCAAGGCCTTCTCCCATCACCCCATCATGGCCTTCTCCCATCACCCCAAGGCCCAGGCATCATGGCCTTCTATCCCCATCACTGCCTTCTCCTCATGCCCCCATCATTGATGGTTGACCTTCTCCTCCAGGACAAGGCATTCTCCTCCAGGACAAGGCAGCTCCACCTACACACACAGACAGACAGAAAGACAGACAGACAGACAGACACACACACTGACTGCCACACACACACTCACTAACACACACACACACACACACACACACATACTGACTGACACACAAACTCACACACACTCTCACACACACACTCACACAGACACCACGCCACCTCTCTCCGCTCTCACCTGTCTGCAGCATTGCCCGCGGCCGTGCTTCCTCGCTCTGCTACAGCAGTGGCCGCTGAAAGATGAAGTCATTCAGCGGCACGCTCCTCTGTGTCAGAGACGGCGGGCTGGAAGCAGGATGGATGGATACTGGCAGCTCCACTCCTGCAATTTTCTCTCACAGACAGCGGAACTGCTTGGATCACTCCCTGCCCCTCGCTGCAAGACTGCTGCACATGAGGGCAATCTGGCCAGGGGCCCCCGGAGCCTTGGGCCCAGAGAAAATGGCCAGATTGCCCTCCTCATTAGCCACCCTGCAGGGGCCACCTGGAGCCTCTGGGCCCCGGAGCAACGCACCGGTTGAACCGGTGGTATGTCAAACCATGCTGCAGCCCCTCTCCCACTTGGGTAACAGCACTGCAAGCGAGATAGGCAAAATATGAGCAGTGCCATGCTGTGCTGCAGTCCATTGGCTCAGTGGTCATGGGACAATGGACGGCTATGTGGCCAGGGTAATGACACCTCCAACACACTATACTATGGCAAAGGACCTTGGGCACTACCTCAGGTAGTCTTGGACGCCACCCAGGTGTGGCTCTATCTCCCCTCGCTTGGGTGTCAGCCCCGCTTTGGGAACCCTAGTATGGAGATGCCCTGCCCCCTTGCTTCCCCAAGGACCTCTCAACCACCTGGTACTTCTCCACCAAGCTCACTAGGTCATTGGATTACGAGGATATCCCTGGGCAACCCAGGATCTCACCAGCCTGTGTAGGGAGTGTATCAGCCTGTCCATAACCACCTTCTCCATCATCTGTGCTGGGGAGGAGGATTCAGGTTGTAACCATTTTTGGACCAGGTGCAAGAGATCGAACATTTGAGATCGGGGAGGTTTGTCACTGTGATGTGCCAACTAGTGCACCTGTTGTGCCCTGACAGTAAAAGTCACTCCTAGGCATGTCAAGATCTCAGCCTTTAACTTGGCATATTCTTTTGTGTCCTGCAATGCCAAGTCATAATATGCCGTCTGCGGTTCACCGGTCAAATATGGCGCCAAAACCTCGTCCCACTGCTCCGGAGGCAATTTCTCCCATTCCGCCACCATCTCAAAAACAATGCGAGGTGCTGGCGGAATGGACTGTAGAAGCCCCAGAATCCAAAAGTCAATATAATTCATCGCACTCTCTATAGAATTCTTTGCACAAAATTGATGGTTTATTAACAAATAGCCAGTCCAATAGAAATGCCGTGACAGGGAGAGACCAAAAAATATATACATATATATTTCTATTTTTTGGTCTCACCCTGTCATGGCATTTCGATTGGACTGGCTATTTTTTAATAAACCATCAATTTTGTGCAAAGAATTCTATAGAATGTGCGGTGAATTATATTGACTTTTACCTCTCCAAAACTGTCAGGAACATCTCAATGTCATCCCACAGGGTCATCTTTTGCAACCCTTTTCTTACCGCCTTCCGGACGTTTGCTTGGCGATGCTTGCTGGCTTGCAACAGACTTAACCCAGTAGATGCGATATCAGCAGTCACACTGCCCTTTGGGATTTGTGCCCGTGCATCTAGCACCAATTGTAGGGATCCATACTCACTTGGCTGCTGTTGAAGTAGGCACAGGAAGCAGTATTACTAAATGTCCAGGCAAGTTTATTGAAATTGCATAAACCGCTCAGGATAGCAAAACAAAAGAACAAACTTTTCTGGCACAAAGTGAAAATATAAAATAACAAGTCCATACAATACAGTGGGTCCACCCACTCAGGATAGTGTCTGGTTCTTTAACAGAGACAAACAAACAGTAGATCCACACATCTACATATCCAGACACTGAGTGAGGCAACTGGCCTCCTTTTTAACAGCCAAACCATGCCCCTGGGGTGGGGATATGTGAGCGGTCATTCCCACCCATCTCTTATGACTGCTCATAAAACCCGGCCCTGGAATGGCCAAATAACTCAGCACAATACGTGCTGGAGCATACATTCGAGCTCACATCCCAGCTAATAACCACAAGGACACATATCTCCCCTCCAGGACTCCTCCAGCGGCCATCTTACAATATATTAATATGCTCCTTAATATGCAGCCCATGTCCTACAAAATAAATGTTAATGGTCGCTATTGTAAAATCTGTCTGTGTATTGTTCATTCTGCTCCTTTACATTTCCTACAACATATTCTTTACATTTTCCTAATATTCAGCAGAAGATAAATTTATTTTGAATTAGATCCAATTAAAATGCCTTTGGCTTTTCAGGATACAGTTGGAATATTTCTGGCATATATGGGACCATAGTGTTGCAATCTTTCCAAAATATAAAAATTATAGTACACCCACTATCTATATAATTTCAACACAATTGTACCGCAATCACTATCTATAGTGCTATTAAACATCAAATGTACTTATACTAGAATAGATTTGTCTTACAGAGCCAAGATTTTAATCTTTAAGTATTTATTGGTTCTTGCATTTGCACGCTAATCATGGCGAATGCCTGAGGCACAGTGTTTTAGCAGCAATTATTATAGAATGATAAGGCTCGCTTTTAAATGAAGCAATAAATCTAATGCAAACAGTAATGAAAGTTCTATTGCACCTGTAAGCCCTAATAAAAAATGTAATTAAAGTTGTATTATCATGGCTTAGACTGGGCACAGAAATGTAGAAATTAAGTAGATGATTTACAGAGACTTAGATAAAAAGAGGCATCGCCATGATTTTAGACTATTTAGTTGGAATACACTACATGAAAAAAAATCTTGCAAATAATAAACATGACATGTTGCATTTCTCAAAAGTCAAAAGAGAAATGCTTTACATTATATTATGTTCTAATCATATGAAACACTGAGAATTATATAAACCATGCCTACAGTTCAATACTACAATGCAGCAAAAAATGATTTTTTTGTTTGCAATCAGATTGCTAAAGCGGAAGTGACTATTCAAATGTACATAAAAAAAATATTTCTAAATGATTTTGGTGGCATTGGGCAGACTGGTCAGGTCTTAAAATATTCCACAATTTGTGATTAACCCCTTTCCGATGTTGGGCTAATAGTATGCCCATGTCAGACTCCTCCTATTTGGTGCTGGCTCTGGTTCTGAGCATGCACCTTTCTGGGCACATGACAGCTGATCTATACAGCTGACATGTGCCCGCAACAGCCGTGGGAGGAATCGCAATCCACACCCGCAGCTTTTAATAGTTCAATGATGCTGTCAATCTCTGACAGCAGCATTTAACTCGCATTTATTGGTGATTGCAGATCACCTATGGAGCGGCATGACAACCAGACTTCTGAAGCAGACCTCTAAGGTTGTCATTCCCAGATGGCTGTGAGAGCCGCCCGTGGTCAAGACTCATAGCAAGTGAGCATTTCTGCTACACACAGGCGACCTGATCATCGCCTGTGTGTAGCAGAGGCGATTGAAGTATTGCAGCTTCTAGTCTCCCATGGAGACTATTGAAGCATGGAAAAAGTAAACAACCATGAATAAGGCTCATTGGAGCTGAAACGCGTCGGTTGTATCCACTGTGACCAGAACCGCACTTACCATGTTTTTATGGATGTGATTTATTTCTTTAAAAAAATTGGACATTTTACTTACCTGATTCCACGTTGCATTTTCCTCTTCATTTGCCTCAGCCAGATCCCAGGCTTTTCCATGCGCTTCTCACCAGGATTATGGCTGCATCAATGGTGAACTGACTCTCCTTCTCCCCTTCTCCACTTGTTTCCAAAAGTTTTATAAAGTATGCCTTGTGTCTTCATAAGGTTATGGTAAATTTCAAGTGTGTGTTAAAATTCTACAGGTTTTGTTGAATCCTAAAAAGTTTTCTTCTGTCTTTGCTAAATGCATGAAAACCAATGATCGTGCAAACTTTGTAAATTAGGGAATGTCAAATGCAATTAAATGAGTGCATTCAGTTCTCAGATGGAAATAAACATGTTACATTTATAATTACATTTCTTTGTCTGCTGAAGAATAAAATTATAAAGGCACAGAAGAGTCGTAAATGCTTTTAGCTGACTACTATGCTAATGCGGAACTATACATATGAAATAGAATAACTGTTTCTCAAAAATTCCCATGACGACCATTTACTGCGATTTTGGTAAGTGTACAATAATGCATTTTCCAGCACAAGAAAATCTCTCTAGCTACTCAATTTTTAAATGTCATGAAGAAAGCAATCCAAATTATTTGTCAAGAGAAGCGAACTGAGATAACAGGCCTAGGGGGTCATTTACAACAGCCACAATATCAGAATAACTTGTATATTCCATCTCAAGTCTTCTTCACTGTGTGAATAATTGAATATGGGTCTTGTATAAAAAACAAAGATAACCATCTGAGATATTATGAGCATAGGCAGTGTCTGTGAATCCAATTTCATTGTATTGTTCAATCAAGGACCGCAAGAGATTTTTAAGGAGTTTTCAAGGGACAATTCATAGTTCTTCGAGTTCATATGAAAAGGCTACATTGAAATAATTCTAGATGCTACATTTTAGACCTTTTTTGTCATCATGTGCTCTTTATAAATGTAACTTTTACTACTTCAAAGTGAACTTTCATCCATATATTACTTTGACTTGATAATGCGATTGTACAAATCAATCATAAAAATCAATAAGATTATTTATTATGACTGGTAAATGGTATTTTTTTTTACAATTTTTGTGCTAGGTGTAACAAAAAACTTACATTGCTGTGATCCTACATCTAAAGTGTCTAATAAGTATCAATACATGGACACTGCTTGATAACCTTCCAATAGATGACCATATTCCAGAAATCATTTTTTGCAATCGGTATAGGTGCTAGCAATGGATTCCACACTGATCGCACTCATCCTAACATACCAGTTGTGTTTTTGAAAATGTTAAGGCTACTTTCACACTTGCGCCTTTTTGCGCAGCGTATCGAGTGCACATGAAACGCATGTCAAAAGCGCAAGCAAACGCTTGTAAATGCTGCTGTTTTTTGTAGCATTATTGTGCGCATTATGACAAAAAATCGCAGCGTTTTTATGCGTTTGTAAGCGTTTTTTCATGTGTTTGCATTTTTTATGCGCAATGGTGTCACTTCACAGGAGAATAAATTGTTGAAAAATTCTTGCAACACACTCCACCAATGGGACAACAGTGGGCGTGTCTTATTGAAATTCTTTATATAGACCCTGTTTATAGCTGAATTCTTCACATTTGCTTGCATTTGCCTTGTGAAACATGGATCTGCGCTGGAAGAGTTTTTACTTTGACTTGGATCTGGACATCAGGATGGCTCAGGCTTATGCAGTTGCTTGCCATGAACAGAGGGAGAGAGAGAGGCAGTGAAGACGGCAGCGGTGGCGTTTGTGGATACATTAAATTACTGAACTCCAGGAGAGCCGTGGAGCATACCACACCCTCTACAGTGAGCTACAGGCAAACCCGGAGAAATTTACAGATTATACCTGGATGTCCCAACAAAGCTTTAACAATTTGCTTGGTCGGGTCCAAGAAGCCATCCGGAGACAGGACACGCAGCTCTGGCGTGCGATTACTCCTGAGGAACGGCTACTGGTTACATTACGGTACGTAGTATTGCAAAACCGATGCCTGCAGAATTTTCTTTGTTGTGACATGTACTATTACAAATCTGGCAGAATTATAGTATTTTTATAAACTTTTTTTTAATTTATTGTTGGTGTTTTTAAAATCCATATACAGAAGTAATATTTGTTGTTTTAGCTTTGTTTCCCAGATTCCTGGCAACTGGAGAAACACTCTCTTCACTCCACTTCCAGTACCGTATTGGAATCTCCACATTGTCTGGAATTATAGCAGACACCTGCCTGGCTTTGTGGAATGTTCTCTGTCCAGAATTCATGCCCCTGCCCACCCCAGAAAAGTGGTTGGAAATCGCCGAAAAATTCTGGACAGTATGCACTTTCCCCAACTGTTTGGGAGCGGTGGATGGGAAACACATCCGGATTATTAAGCCAAAAAGAACTGGATCGGAGTACTACAACTATAAAATGTACTTTTCTACAGTAGTCATGGCCTTTTCGGATGCAGACTGTATGTTTGTAGCAGTGGACATTGGGGCCTTTGGCCGTGGAGATGACTCCCAGGCCTTTAAGAACTCGGACATGGGCCGGAGATTGTATGGCAACCAATTTAATTTTCCCATGCCATGGTCTCTTCCCAACACCGAAGCTCCGCCACAGCCCTTTGTAATGGTTAGGGATGAGGCATTCCAGATGTGCCACAACATGCTCAAGCTCTACTCCAGCTGGGACTTGGTCCACACAAAAAGAATTTTTAATTACAGGCTGACCAGGGCCAGAAGAACTGTTGAGTGTGCCTTTGGTGTTCTTGTATCCAGATGGCTCATTCTCACCACAGCCATTAATCTAAAACTGGAAACAGTGGATGAGGTGGTGAAGGCCTGTGTGGTTCTGCATAATTTTGTCATGGCTAGAGAGCATCCAAACTTAGATCTTGATGATGTTGCTCCTAACCCATTGCCTGAATTTACTCAGCACCCTCTCAGGTCATCGGTTGAAGTTGGCCAAATGAGGGACCAATTTGCGGCCTACTTCATCTCGGATGTAGGCCGGGTGGAATGGCAAGATCAAATGGTGAAAAAAAATGTTCTTGTTGTTGGGTTAATAAAACAATGTTTTGATACCTGTACTGAGTGCATTGAGTCTTTTTACACTCCCAATAGTATTATCAACTCGCCAGGTGTACCAGTGAAATTATGATGCTGTGTTTTGTGCATCATGAATTTACTAGTACTCTTGACCAGGTGACTATACATACACACACAAGTTGTATGACCGTTATCATCTCGACAGTGTGTTCAATTAGCAGCGACGGTGGAGAAAATACAACTAATATTTTTGTCACATGGACCAATTTAAATAAAAAAATTTGTTGATGCACTGGCATCCTTTACTTTTTATTACACCAAAACATGTGACTATAAATATTATTTGTACAATAACCACTGTTGTTTGAGTTTGGAAACACACTGGAGACATAATAGAGTTTATACAACTTCTACCATACCTAGGCCTGGTGTATAATGCATATTGAGTTCACAAAGTTATCACACATGGGCATGACAATACACATATTACTTAAACTGCAGCATCTATAAAGTCTGCTTCAAATATATGGAGAGTTAAGCAACGCTGCAGGTTAAAACTCATGTGTATTCACCTGCCCAGGTGTGATAGTGATGATGATACAAGGCCAGGGTATTTGTGAAGTAAATATAACATTTATTTTAAGCATCAGGTCATCAGTTCATTCCACACACTTAAATAGAGTATGTTGTTAATTGCTAGATATATCTACAATCCCCTTGCCTTGTCTCAAAAATAGTTAAATGATGATGGTACAAAAAAGGCAAGGTAACAATAGATATGCCTTGCACTCAACACCATCCTCTATGCCAGGGTTTCCAAAATCTAGTCCTAAATGTCCACCAACAGATCATGTTTTAAGGATTTCTTTTTTTTTGGGTCAGGTGAAGCAGTTATCACCGGAGTAATGGAATTACTTAAAACATGGTTTGTTTGTTGGCCTTGAAGACTGGAGTTGGGAAACCCTGCTCGATTCAGTCTGTGCAATATAATATGACTGAAGAGACTGGTGCTGAAAATACAAGTCACATAGATTTGTTTTTTTGACACCAGATATCTCCATTACTGATGTTTCTTGTGTCAGTCTTGGACATATGTGTTGTCAAAAAAAACAATCTATATGACTTGTATTTTCCGCACCAGTCTCTACATTCTTGTAATATTGCACAGACTGAATTCAGCAGGGTTCCCCAACTCCGGTCCTCAAGGACCACCAACAGATAATGTTGTAAGTAATTCCATTGCTCCATTGATAACTGCTTCACATGAGCAAAAAAACGGAATTCCTTACAACATGATCTGTTTTTGACAACACATATCTCCAAGACTGAGACAAGAAACATGTCTCAGTAATGGAGATATCTGGTGTCATGGCACAGTGTGTGTACGGTGCAGTGTGTGTAGTCGGCGATTGGCACAGTAATCAATCCAAATTTTTTGAAAGCAGAATTGCACATTTATTTTTCCACGAAAAAAAAAAAAAAGATTTTATTAGGAATGACGTTTGGGGGAAGATTGGGATACTTTGGGGGTGTGGAGAGATGAGGAACGGCTGGAGATTGAGGAAGGGGTTCTAGGAGAAGGGGCGATGAAAGTACTGGGGGAAGGGAGCTCTGGAATGGACATGGAGGCAGGTTGAGACACATTAGGAGGAGAGGGTGGATGGACAAACAAAGTTTTTTTCTTTTTTTCTTTGGCGCAGGAGTATCCTGCCTGGCCCGACTTCCACCGTGTGACCGCCTTACTTTGCTCGACCGCTTGGAGATGATGGACCGTGGCGTTGACCTGTAAAAGATGGACTGTGGGCCACCACTCTGCTGCTCTGTGGTGGCGGTGCTCCT